>NC_042615.1:497480277-498096880 GCF_901001135.1 Rhinatrema bivittatum | reverse complement strand
CAAAGAAATAAACCTTTTCCCTCCTCTGCTAAGATACTCTCTGTGCAAAGTTTAGATTATTTAACTCAGTCTCTTAGGAGGATGATCCTGCCATGTGCTCCTGGGCCTAGATATCTCTGGCAAGGAAGTCTCTGTCCTAGCTCCTCTGTCCCTTGCTGGGAATTTTACATGTAGATTGGCTATAAAGCAAGAACAACTGTCTGTCTCTCTATTTCCTCAGAGCTCAGACTTCTGTCTCTTCGTCTCGAAGAACTGATTTCAGGACTGCCAGCTGCACTCCTCTCTCTCTGGCTTCTGGCTCCAACTCCTGGCCATCCCCACCCTGCACACACAGACAGAACCAGCCAAATTGTGCCTTTTCTATCTTAAATGGTCTCCAAGCATTCCTTTGGCTTCCTCCTCTGCTGGCTATGTAGTCCTGTTCTCTGGGCTGGCTAAACAGTACAGCCCTTTTCCCAAATTGTTAACACTGTGAGTGCTGGATTATGGTTCTTCCAGAACATTTGTCATTCACAGGAGAGCACACAGGGTTGGGTTGGTTTTTTTTTTTACATATTTTTATATTCCTTCACCTTGGTTGTGGTGGCTTGCAGTCTCTGCAAGGTTGAAAACCCTTTTTGACAGGTCCAAAACAGATCAAACAGATCCAGATGCAGATCAGTCCACATTCTAAGACTCCAACACATGAGAAGCTCACGGGGGCAGGAACCTAGATTATAGTAGCTTGCTACATATGAATACCTGCATTTGTGTGTACCTTATTGTACTATACTTACTGCCTCTGAGTATTCATTATTACAGAGACCTGCTCATCGTCTTTCTCTCTTTTTCCTCTACACACAGCCAGTTCCTCATGCTATCAATAATCATGTCCACATCTGAAGGGCATTGCCTACTAAAGAGTGGCACATTTCTTTTGGCACCGAGGTCTTCTTGCTTCTTCTCCTGGTTCAAATATGTCAGGCAACTGTCAATTTGGACGCAAATGGTAAACAGAGCCTCCGAGCTCCCCAGAGGGTTCAGCCATTCCAGAGGCTTGCAAAACCCATTTTGTGGCTTGCAAGACCACATCTAAAGGTGCTGGTTCTTTCCAGTCCAGATCAGCGGCCCAGCAACAAAACTTTGCATCATTCACACCACTGTCTGCTGTCCTTAGCAAGGATGCACAAGACTTGTCTTTGCAAGCTAAACTCTATCTGGTTCCCCAAAAAGCCTGAGAGATGACAGCTACAAACTGGCCCACATGGTCAAGGAGTGGACTCTTCTAGACTGGAAGTGGGGTAGCCCAGGCCAAAGGCTTTTTTGAAAGAAGGCTGATAATTAAACTCACAATAGAGTCCATATTATAAATATGTGGAACCAGAAATTTTCCTGATTGAGGAATCCATGAAATTCCTTTCTTGTTCCATCAAATTTTTCTGGGAGCAACATTCAAGGCTCTGCAAGTGGGCAGATGGATGAGACCAACTGTTCAGCTTGGTCTGGGTGAGGCCCCTGCAGGGTATTGACCCTGTGTTGGAGGCTGTGGAATTGAGTCTGGATTACTTGAACGATATCTAGTAAAGTCCTTCAGAATGTCAGATGTTCTGGCCGCCTGTTCCCGACTGGTCTAGTCTCTGGTTTTGGATTGGTAGAAACTGTCAGGGAACATCTGGTTGCTAGAAAATGGTACATTAGAAAAAGCATATTAGAAGAGGCTGGATGACAGGATGAAGGTTCAGCAAAGACTGCTAAAACCAGGCCTAGCTTGGGAGGCATCTCAGCATGCAGCTGTAACACTGGAGCTGCAAGCTCAGGATCAGGAGCCCTGGAGAGAGGCAGGGAGCAGGAATCCTGGGTGGGAACAATGCCCACAGGTGAGCAGAGGTTCCAGAAAACATGCCCAGGACTCTGTTGTACCAGCAAAGGAGGGTCTCTTTTTCTCTCATTACGTACTATCACCGATCAGGGCACACATTGTGTTCAAACCCGATCTTTTGATGGCATGTCTAACTACCTAGCCACTAGACCGGAAATTTCCCTGGCTTATCTGCCTTTTCCTTCTAAGGTTACTGGTTCAAACCCCATTGATACCTTTTTTTCTACCTTCCTGGCCCCCCCAAAAAAAATGCAAGTAAAGGGATCCCAATCCCTCTATCCTTATTTGGACTAAAATGAGACAGGGGATCCCAGGGCTTCCCCCACAGACTATACTTGTAGTCTGAAAGAAGACAAATGTTAGCCAGCTAATGGCTGATTATGGGGCAATTTATTTAATAATGAGAGCTTGTCCGGACAGCAGGGTGGGTGAGGGGGTGGAGGTGCTGGAATAGGATGGGGCAAAGGGACAAGTTGATTTTAAAATAGCGATTGTCCAGGTAGGCGATGAAGAAGATGGGTCTGCAGGGCCAATTTTTAAAAACAGAGCATTGAGAAGGTGGAGGGACAGCAAGTGAAGCTTTTTTTTTTTTCCTTCAGGAAGAGAGTTTAGCCGGATAAATTTAGGGCTGCCTTTGCAGGGCCTAGATTTGTGCCGCCAAGTTAGGCGGCTAGCACTGGAAATCAACTTTCTGGCCCTGCCCTGTCACCACCCCCAGGCCCGTCCAGATTTTGTTTGGCTAAATTTAGCCCCCTAGTGAAATTTAGGGGGGGGGCAGAATTAGCCAGTTAAGATGTCAAATTTTCAAAGGCTTTGATACAGCCATGTAAGTATTTACTTAGCAGCCAGTAAGATCCCTTTCAATATTGACCCCACAGTTTTACATTTTCAAAACTACACGTGTTATTTTTTTTTTTTTATGGAATAAACACCTGCAGAAAAAGCAGATGCAAACTTCCGTGAGTACTTTTTGCTGAGCAAGTTTTAAAGGGAAGAATCTTTCTCTTAGAAAACTGGTGCAGAGTCTGCAGGGAGAGGTACTGCAGTGTTTTGAAAATTGCTTTCTTTATTACGCCCTTGCAATACATAAGCATAAAACAGATAAGAATGCCGGAAACACTGCCGTCCCATTTTAAGAAGATGTGCTTCAACAGCCTATAGTATTCAGCAAACAAATCTGTACAAACCCACAATTTTTCATGCTTTTTTTTTTCATGCTATAACTTATTTGTTGACCTTTATTTCTATGAATTTTGGTTAGTCTGTTTTCTTTTGGTTTTGTTTTTTACTGTGCTAGTCTGATAATGAAAATGAGCATCATTATCATTTTGAGTGCAGCTTTTTTTCTACAAATCAGTTCTGCTTCCTTACATCACCCCCTGGTACAGCAGAGCATCCCGAAACTCCACAGCCGGTTGGGTTTTTCAGGATATCCACCAGGAACGTGCACGAGATGTAGAGCAGTTACATACATTAGAGACCCAGTATATGTGAAATTATCTCTTGCATGCTCTTTGCGGATATTCTGTTAAACCCGTCCGGCTGTGGGGTCCACATGACAGGTTTACAAAGTGTCCTGTCTTATAGTAAGCGATGACTGTTAATTTGCAATAACCTTCTTTGCGAAAACGTGTGGCAGTCCTCCTTTAAGGCTCTTCAGGACTTACATTTAATTTCCAAACGAGGGAAAGAAATACAACAAATTAATGGCTGATAGGAGAAAAAAAAAGTCACATTCACCATGCTTCCCTTATATCTGATGCCCCAACGCCTCCCCCTTGTTCAGAATATCACAAGGCAGCGAATGAACAATTATAGCTTAATCCCTTGACATTGAGAAGAATAAAAAAACAACATAAAAGAGTACATTTTCAGTGTGTGAATTATATTTGAAACTCCCCCCCCCCACCAAATAATATCCACCTATAAACACATTTATAGACAGAGATGATTACAGATAAAAGATATAGGTCTAATGAAAGAAGGACTGATTGGAAAAAACAGTATTGTAAAACAAAGAAAAGAAAAAAGTGAAGTGAAAAATTGTTCAGAGGAGTGGAGTAGCTTGGGTTGAAAAGCAAATAGCATCAAGCAAAAAAGCAGAGGTTTTAGAATCAGCTGTGCAGTTACTGTATCTTACCTCCATGACACATGCATTTACTGTGGGGAGGGAGGAGGGACACAGATGCAGGGTGGCAAAGGTGCAAGGAACAAGCATAGGTTACAAAAAAGAAAAAAGAAAACCCCCGCAAGACCGTTATTTTAAAATAAATCCAGTTAGTAAAGTGCAAGTAAGGTTTAAAGCCATTTGTTTCCCTTAAAAAATAAAGGGGTAGATATTGAGAGATTAGCCATCTAAGTAATTTAGCCGGATAAGATTTATCCAGCTAAGTTACAAGGATATTCAGGGGCATGGCTATGCCCCTGAATATTCGTGTACAAACAGGTCTTAGCCGGGTAAGCATTATGTGGCTAAGTCTAGATGTGCTCAATAGTAGGTCTAAACTTAGCCGCATAACTTATGCAGCTAAGTTCCAATATCGCTACTTAGTTGGATAAGTTATCCAGCTAAGTAGCACTGCCCTGTTCTGCTCACACTTTATCCAGCTAACTAGATAGCTGGATAAGTGACTTATCTGGCTATCTAGTGGCCACTGAACTTGAGCAGATATTCAACAGCCGCTAGATAGCCAGATAATTCCTACTTAACTAGCTATCTGCCAGTTGAATATCAGCCCCAAAATATATATACAGTATATATAAATATACAGTATATACACACACACATTGTGATTTGATATTTGATTGCAAAAGCTGCTGCAGAAGATAGCCTGGATTTTGATTTTGGCAGTACAAACAAACTGCTGGAGTGAGGCCACGTGGGAGGTTCCAGCTTTGCAAGAAGCAGCTACATGTGGTGAACAGTAGAACACTGCACTTGCAGAATGTTATTGCATACACATCCTGAATTGTTTGATAGCTTCTTAAGAGCAGAAAAGATGAGCTACTCCATTTCATTCGATGGGAAGGGCAATTTTCAAAGACATTTACTGAGGTAAGTATGTATTTCTCTGAGAGCAAGCAGGATATGAGAGTCATTATAGGTAGGTGATGTCATCTGAGACAGCCCTGGTCAGAAGCTTCACTGCACAGTTTCTAGAGCATTCAGAAACTCTTCTGAGCATGTGCAGCAGTTGCAAGGGGACTCTTTTTTCTACATTCCTTTTTTCTCACAGTCCTGAATGGTCATACAAGCTTGTGGTAAACTGCCTCATTTTTCTATTGCCCTCCAGCTATTCTTTTTGCATAGGACCCTTTTGCATAGGACCCCTTTTCTACTGAAGTCCTAGGCCATTTTTCAATTTTGAATCATTTGATTTTGCATTGGCTATTTTTCATACAATGTCCACCAAATAGAAGACGAATAGTGGCTTCTCAAAATGCTCCAAGTGGAGAAGCATTACGCTGACCACAGACCCCCTATGACAAATGTGTATTGTGCCTTAGGCATGAACACAATACCTCGGGATGCTGCATATGTAGGAAAATGACTCCCAGAGGCTTTCAAATCTGTCTTGAGCTCATGGAAAAGCTCTTTGCATTAAATAAATTTGAGGCATCTGTATTGGCATTTGGGGCATTTAACACCGAGAGATCCAGGAGCTGCAGTGGACACTGGTGGTGCATCAGTATCAAGAGGCATCATCCTTCATTGACATCAAGAACTGATAGAGACCAAGGGTCAATGAAGCAATCTCTAGTTGGTCCCACCAGATGAAAGTGAAGGGTTCTGCTTCATCGTTATTGGCATCAAGGGGCACTACTGCAGTGCACTGAGTGAAGGTGAAGAAGCATTGTCATTAGACTCAGTCAATGCATAGTTTCGAGAACAGGAAGACTTTGTCAGCAAGGCCCAAATCACAGCCTGTGATACACCTCAGGTGCTCCAGGAAGATATGATCTCTCCTCTTGCCTTTCATCCTATGAAGGCATCAGCAATTTTTGAGGAGGACCTTAGCAAGATTCAGCAGGCACTGGATCATTAATGGGCTCAACTCAGAGTGCCAGCATTGACAGCATAAACGTCAGTGTAGACTGAGATCCAACAAATCCTAGAAGTTCTCAGTATGGCTATATCGATGCAGCAACTGGAGAAAGTTCTCAGGTCTTGACAGAAAAGTAGATACAAACTCAGGCCACATCATCAATCCAACCATTGGATTCAGAGTCTGAAGGTTCTTGTTGGTATAATTATTTATTGATTGATTGATTTATTACTTTTTGAATGTAAACTTTCATTGAAGTTTGTGCACTATGGCATTAAGCACAGGATGGGTGAGCTAAACATAGTCCCTCCATTATAAACTACTGGTACATCTATCATAAATAGATCATGTGAGTAACTAATAGCAATAGAATAGCTGAAATGACAGATTATATAGGATGACATTATGCCTTAGAATATAGCGCTAAGGATTTTTCTGAATAGGAAGACTCCATAGGTCTTCACTCTGACCACTCTCCACAGGAAATGAAAAAATCCCCACCTGAGGATCTTTCTTTCTCTGGAGAAACTGGTAGAACCCAAGGTTCAACTTTGGGATATCCTTCAATGAGTCCTCAATGGAAATCGTAACAGTGACCTTAGGAATCACAGATGAGAATGTGGGAGACCCCCCTTTTTGGCCATTCTGTTAACAAAAAGGCAGACATGTATCAAGTCTTAAAAGTTTCTGGATTTGACAAGGAACAGATTTTGTACCAGTCTGTAGTAGTTGAATCAGCACTCAAGAAAGCCAAGAGGTACATGATGCACTCCTCAATGCCCCCGGGAAAGAGTCTTGTAACGTGATTCTCTTTAAGAAAGTGTTACCAGAATACTATGCTCATTTCCTGCATAACATCTTACCAACTTTTTATGAATCAATACTTATATAATATTCTAGAGAAGATCAGGGCTTTCTTAGATGGTTTTCCACAAAAGACATTTATTGACCTAAAAGCACTAGTGGACAAGGGTCAAGAGTATGGAAAACATGTGGTCTATTTGACCTTTGATATTTTTGAGATAATACTGGGAGCCTTTTCTATAGGAATTGGCACGTGCAGACTCTCATGGATTGATGATATGCCCTGTAAGGAAGATAATCTCTTTAGAGATAAAGTCAAGGAAGTTATGGATCAATTAAAGACCATGGGGGTCCATTTTCAGCCGCTGTGTGGCTCGGCTAGTTAACTGGTCACATTGCTGAATATACCTGGCTATCTTAAAGTTAGCCAATTATGTCTAGCCGACTAACTTTAGGACAGCCTGAATATTGGCGTTAGCCATATAATTATTAACGTGGCTAACTCTGCTCCATTGGAAACGCCTCCTGCCTGCCCCTGGAATGCCTCTGAATTATGCGGCTAAATTCTACCTGACTAATGGCTTCCCAGCAATGAATATTGCCAGGTAGCCATTTAGACAGATAACTTTTCAGTTATCTGTCTAAATGGCTTTTGAATATCGACCTGCATGTGTCCATGCTTTGTAGAGTCACTTCTGACCCACCCTCCACATCACCCAGGAGGCACATGTCTACATGAGTGGGTGCACAGTCTATCCTCTGAAGAGGCATTATCTTCCATTCCTTCATCTTTGTCAATCTCAATCTCAACCCAGAAAGCAGAGAACCCCAAAACCACAGACCACTCCCCAGCCAAAACCTAAGACAGAGTTTTAACTGAATCCAAAATACATGGCCAATATCCCAGTATCTATTCTGGAGAACCTTTCTGCTGGGGGAAGATAAGGTTTTACTTGAACCAGTGGCTCAGATAGCTGGGTCTGGTTTAATTTAATCTGCAATGTATACAATATCAAAGCAGATTACAAGTCAACTACGTAAATATAATTCATGAAATTTAAATTCTAAATGATACTTCTCGCCATAATTCAGACTGGATACAAACATCATCTATTGGGAAATCCACCAAATTTCCCACCAAAAGTCTATCACTTTACCTTTTAGCATCAGGAGCTATTTCTAAAGGAGACTTCCTCCCTCTTGGAAACCAAAGTGGTGAAATTTGCCCCATCAGGAGAAAGAGGGTGGGGATTTTTCTCCAAGTTGTCAGGGCCAGGCAGACCTCTACTGGTTCCTGGGAGTAGCCCTCTGGCCACTCCGAAGCCCTTTCAGACTGACAAACAGGAACAGTGAATGCATGAGTCCCTGTGCTGCGGCGCAACCTCAAATCAAGGCCCAAGGCTCACGCTAATAGCAAGTGAGCGCATCCTGACACGGACCAGACAGAGTCCAAGAGTCTGTATGAAGGCAAGATGTATAGCTGAAGGTCTGATAAATGCAAGCTGAAGCAGAGAACTAACAAGGGCAAGGCCTATGGCTTGAGACATGACTAATGACTTGTAACAAGGCTGATGGTTTGCACAATGCACAGCTGAACAGGAGCAGAACTGAAGGCAGGAGCCAAGCCCAACTAAAGAACTCAGCAGCAGAATCCAAAAGAAGATCCAGGGTCGGGAAGACAAAAGGCAAGTGAGATCCAACACAATCCAGGGTCAACCCAGACAGCAAGCAAGGAGAATCCAGTAACCAGTCCAGGGTCAAGGCAGACAGAATCCAGACCATTCCAAGGTCAAGGCAGGTAGCAAGCAAGCAGAAAACAAAACCAGGCACACAGTAAGCAAGATAATAACAAGGAACAGGCTAAGGAACCTGATGCCAAGGGAAAAACTCTAGCTTCAGGCAGGCTAAGTAGTCTAGAGCATGTGACATCATCATCGGGGAAAAGCCCAGCTTGCCCTCCAATGTGCACAGAATTGTGCGTGCCAATGCGCACATATGCCTGTGTGTTCCTCTGCTGGGTCTTAGTCATGTACATGTCAGGATGCCCACTGGCAGTTCCCTGCCACACAGTGAGCATCCAAAGCAGACTAAAGAAAATGGTAGAACGACATCCCATCCTAGAGGTAGACTAAAGAAAATGGTAGAACTCCATCCCATCCTAGACCTAAGGGCCTTGAACAAGTATGTAGTAAGAGAAAGGTTCAAGATGATTTCCCTGGGCATCCTAATCCTCTTTCTTCAAAAAGGAAGCTAACTCTTTGGATTTAAAGGATGCATATATCTGCGTAGAGATACAGCCAAGTAACAGGAAGTATCTCAGATTTACATAAGGAAAGCACCATTTCTAGTAGTGGGTCCTGCCCTTTAGCCTAGTGTCTGCACCATGAGCACTTGCAGTGGTTGGCAATGGTTGCAGTATATTTAGGCCTACAGCACTTCTCAAGAAGATGCAAACAAATCAAGGAGCAAAGCCATTTGAGTTCTGGAGTTGCTAGTGTTCATCATAAATTATCCCAAATCCCATCTGAGTCCATTACCTCACTTGGCATTCATAGTAGCTCTGCTAGACATGGCTCAGGAAAAGGCCTTTCTTCCACAAGAAAGGGCCATCACTTTGATGTCCACTGTGGAAGAAAGAAATAGAAGTCAACAGACATCAGCATGGCACATGTAGAGATTGCTGGGCCCAATGGCAGCAACAGTACATGTGTGAGATTTTGCGTTTGGCTGGTCGCTGGTCCGTCTCAAGACCTGCCACTCTTACCTTCCTCCTTGGGCTGTAGGAGGCCCGCTGATACAGCAGCTGGAGTCCAGGCGTGGATGCGGCCGGCCGCTGCGCAGGCCAAACAAGCCTCAGCAGGGATGCAACTCAGTTGCACGGGCTGTCCCTAGGTGTGTGCGTGGCTTACTTGCATTTAAAGGACCCGCGGCAGGAAATCTTCTGCGGTGCCCTGTGATGATATCACAGGCCTCCTTATAATTAAGGCCTGGTCTGCCCTGCTTCAGATGCCTTGGCAATAAGTCAGGCTTCCTGGAGTAGCTCTTTGTCACATTGTTCCTGGTTCCTGATTCTGCTTCTGTACCTGTACTTTGCCTTCGTGTTCCTGTGTCTTCGGAGTTCCTGTGTCCTTGTCTCTTTTCCCTCATCTACCTTCAGTGTCTTCCTGCTGTGCTGATCCTGCCTTCCTTCCTTCAGATTGATTCCTTGGCTTGACTTTGGACCTCTTCTTGACCATCATGGATTTCTGCCTGCCTTGTGACCTCTGCTTGCTTCTCGTCTTCCTGAACACTGCCTGCCCTGACTTCAGCCTCCTTCTCATCTTGTCTTCTGCCAGTCCCGACCTTTGCTTGGACTGACTCTGCTTACTTCTCTCCGGCCACCCGACTCTTCACCTATGGATCCATCCCTGCACAGAGGCCCGTGTCTAAGTCCAGCCAGCCCCGGCACCCAAGAGCTCAACCTAAGGATAATGTGGGCTGGTAGTAGTGAAGTTCCTGTTGGGCATCTGCTCCAGTCAGCTCTGCCTGCCGACGGTGAGGACCTGCTAGGACCCTCCCTGTGGGTAGTCCAACTTCACCTCGGTCCAAGGGTCCACTTTCGCAACATGAGACCTGTCTGGCTTCACTGTACATCAGAATGGGGAATGATCCAGTATGGATAGGTTCTTGGGGGCAGTGTCACCTAGAGGTAACAATGTGGTCCATCCCCCCCAAGGGTGGGACAGTGGAGCATAAGAACATAAGAAATTGCCATGCTGGTCAGACCAAGGGTCCATCAAGCCTAGCATCCTGTTTCCAACAGAGGCCAAACCAGGCCACAAGAACCTGGCAATTACCCAAACACTAAGAAGATCCCATGCTACTGATGCAATTAATAGCATTGGCTATTCCCTAAGTCAACTTGATTAATAGCCGTTAATGGACTTCTCCTCCAAGAATGTATCCAAACCTTTTTTGAACCCAGCTACGCTAACTGCACTAACCACATTCTCTGGCAACAAATTCCAGAGCTTTATTGTGCGTTGAATGAAAAAGAATTTTCTCCGATTAGTCTTAAATGTGCTACTTGCTAACTTCATGGCGTGCCCCCTAGTCCTTCTATTATTCGAACTATAAAGAGTGAATCCATGAGTCACTGAGAGGAATCTGAGAAAATTTGGAGTGGTGATGTAAACAGAAGACTTGGAGGAAGATAGGGCAGAAGCTGTACTCGGCTTTCAGGCTACCAAGTGATCTGTGAGAGGAAAGTCCCTTTTTCTTGCAAGTGGCTTGGAATTTGGCAGGGATATCCAACCCTAAAGGAAAAGGAGGGGATTTGTTCTGGTCAATTCATTTGCCAGTTAGTTACTGTGGAAACCTAAAAAGGATTCTCTAACATTCTGGGGGAGGTCTGAAGACTTAAAGGCCTTTTTGGGAGGAGTCCAGTTTGAAGTGTGAAGTGAATTAAGCAGCATAAGAACAGTGTCTGCAGAAGAACTATTTGGATTTCTGCTCTGAGTCTGAAATAATTTTGTACCTGCTGATTTTGACGGTTTTTCTAAGTAAAAGCTATATTTCTTTTTGGAACACAGCATCTCCAGTGTTGAATATTATTTACCGAAGTGTGAAAATTGTCTTGAGCTATAAGGGCCGGATTTTCAAAGGGTTACGCACGTAAATCCAAAGGATTTACGCATGAAATGGGTCATATGCGCACCGGGCCTATTTTCAAAAGGCCCGGCGAAGCGCATAAAGCCCTGGGACGCCGAGGCTTGGCAAAAGAGACGGTCCAGGGGCGGGATGGGGGCGTGGCCAGAAGCCTCCACACGACAGCTGGTGGGGGGGGGGAGGTAGGGGAAGGGAAGGGAAGGTGGAGTGGGGGGGGGGGGGGTAAGGAAGTTCCCTCCGAGGCCGCTCCAATTTCGGAGCAGCCTGGCAGGGAACGGGGGAAGGCAGCGTGGCTCGGCGCGCGCGTTACCTCTTAAAATCTACCCCTAAATGTTCAACTATCCTACATATCGTTTATGGCTCTGGCGATATAAACTCTTTGGTTTGTCATTTTGATTGCAATACCACACAGGTCATCTATGCGATTATCTGTCCGTGTAATAAAATATACATAGGACAGACAAAATGTTGTATTTAAGCCTGCATAGTTGAACATAAAATCGCAAAATGGGAGCTTGCCTTCTAGACCATTGGCTATGAATCACTCTTTTGAACATTTAAAATTTGTTGTTGTACAATACTTTGAAAGGAGAGGGTGATATATCCATGCACCTACAACGCCAGGAACAGCATTTCATTTTTCACTGGTAGACACTACAATCTGGAGGACTAAATAAGGAAACTGAGTGGGATGTTTTCTTTAAACAAAATTCTTTAAATGTGTTTTTTTTCTGTTTATCAGCAGTTTATTGGTCAGTTGGTAGGAATGGGGAGGTTCTCAGAGTGGTAAGAGGGATTTATAAGGGCTTACATGTTGCCATCTGGATTGCTTCCTGAATCGGATAATAGATTGTGAGAGGGTGCAGGTTCAGATATGGTGGGTCACTTTTTATGTCCTTGGGATATATTGATTTTTATAATAGCAGGGAGATTTTTATGTTTTTGTTACAGATATTTCAAATGGCTACATAGACTCCAGTCAACAGCCACGGCTCTGAATGAACATTCTGTAACATCATTATAACAAGGATATTATCAGATAAGCTCTTTCAGCATTTAAATAGTTAAGAGCTCCCCCTGATTAAACTAGGAGTTGGTGAAACAGAGGATCTTTGTTGGGGTTTTTGAACAGAGGCAGAAGATATTGTGCAATCTGTGTGTTTTCATGAACATTTGTACAGTAATCGTTTTGTAGAACTCACAGGAGGAAGCAACATAGTGTACCAAAGGTTCAGTCACTATAGTATAACACTTAAAAGTATGAGGTATCATATTTTGTTAGATTTTGTCAGACAATGGGTGTTTTTACCCATTTATGATTACAGTTTGATGACTGCCATGTATCAGTGGAATGCATTTATGGTTTGTACTGGGTTTTTTTCATTCAATTTTTAATGTAGGTGAGAAGTATGGTTGATTTTTGTATGTTGTAAACACAATTGGAGATATTTTTTTCTTGTTAATGTGTATACTGTGATTCTCCTTTTTTTTCTGTAATAATATATAGTTGTTCTATGAAAGCACCTTGGTCTGATTAGATTAACTGCTGAGTTGTGTTTTACCTTAGGTGCCAACTAAAACATTTTTGTGGCCGTTAAGCCTTTTTCACTTTGTATCTCATTTTTCATTTAAGGCAAGGGATTCCCCATCTGTGAGGATTCTCACATTCTGCTTGTCCTCTGAGAAACTACAAGTTATTTACCTATAGCGGGTGTTCTCCGAGAACTGCGGAATGTAAGTCCTCACAGAACCCTCCCCTAGGAGTTTGGCTTCTTTATTAGATAAACTGAAGAACTGAAGGGGGCGGGGGAATTCCCCCCTGGGATGGCTGTGATGCGAGACAGCCCCACACATGTTCAGAAGAAGCCCCCTGCAAGCTCTAGAAGCTGCGCAGCAAGGCAAGCTCTGCCCCCAAGCTATCACCCGCCTGTGAAGACTCTCACATCTTATCTGTCCTCGGAGAACACCTGTTACAGGTCAGCAACTTACGCTTTAGCCAGGAAAAAAGGGGCCTGACTGAAAACTGCCCTCCTCAAAAGCCCACCCGGATTCCACAGTGGATACACACTTTTAGCCGTGTTAAAAAGAAGTTTTCTTGCGGGTGTGCTTAGGTTGGGTTGGGGGGGGAGACGGGGGGCAGGAGGAAAACAATCACGTGCTTGTTTGATTTTGAATGATGCGTGTGCTATTCTGAGGCTCCCCTCCTGCCCCCACCACCGCCCAGACAAAGAGCAGGCACAAAGTACACGAAGGCTTGCAGCATGCACAGGGCCGGATTTAAGGTTTTGGTGTCCGTGGGCAGAGTGTCATGGTGGCGCCTTATATGTGCTGTGCCGGCACATGGCCCTAAAGCAAGCAGAGGCAGGCTTCCTCTTTGGCCTACGTAGTCGGCGCCTTCAAAATATGGCACCCTATGTTGCCTATGTCAAAATCTGGGCCCGAGCACACGCCGCTTAGTTTGCACTTGCTGTCTCTCAAAGGGGACCGACGCAGGCAGTTTTTACATTGGAAAGACGTTCCTGGGTACGCTCGCATGGTTTACAGCGACACGAGCTGAAGGCTTAGGCTGACTAATCCACCCAGAGGACCCACAGGTTGCTTTTGTGGAAACCATTGTCATCGTCGTGGTCATGGTTGACACATTTAACCCTTGAGCATTTGTGCTTTAACCTATCTTACCGGGGGCAAGTTTAAAAATACAAAAAAAGGTGTTTATCCAGGCTAAAACCCACCTGGGCCCATCCGAAATGCGGCTAAAAGTAGTCACAGCAGCTGCCTTACTGCCTGCGCCTTTGGGACACCGTAAAAGGAGTTGGTTCTTTGGTGGCTGGGCTTGCATGCATGCCCGGGTCGGAGGGTGGTAAGGAAAGCAGCGTGCACACGTGGGATTTCCCCCGCTCGGCCACCCATGCAGAAAAAACAGCTACAAAATGCACACCCTTTAAATACACATCTTTTGTGCTGCCTCATTTTCCAAGGGAAACTACGGGTGCTGTTTTCCTTTGGCGGCAGGCGCATGGTTTGTGGGCTTTGCACTCCACATTGGATGTTCAGAATTTGATCTGCGTGGATCTGAGCCTGAATGTTCCCCGAGTGCCAGAGGGATGGCGCCCGCGGCTAAAAAGCAGCAACTGCACGGGTGCGACCGTGAAGGTCTATGCCCGCCCATCGGCGCAGATGAAATATTCCAGCCCAATTTCACCTTTCTGCCTGCAAGAAGAGAGCAAACTTGAGGCAGATGGTTAAGCTGTCATTAGTCAATGCCGCCAGTCATTATTACCTTTATGTCATCTTTATATATATATATATATATATATTTTTTTTTTTTAACTTTGATTTCGATGATGCCTGGTTTCACAAGGACAATTTCTGGGGTTTGGGAGGTTTTTTTATTTTTAAAAAGTGGCATTTCAAAGTAGACAGGAAAACCCCAAACGCAGTTTTGAAGTCATTAATGGTTTTAAGTCACAGAACTGCATTGATCTCACTCCCCTGCTGTTTAAGTTTTAATTTTATTTAATTTAAGTTATTTTCTAATTTTCATTTTGGAAAATATTGTAAACCGCTTCGGTCATTTCTCGAATTTGGTGAAACAGTATATAAATGTATTAAATAAAATAAAGTTTCATGTCTGTTGAGAATAATTTTGTCAGGTTGATGCAAAAAAAAAAACAAACCAAAAAAACAAACAAACCCTGGGAATATGAAAAGACATTTTAATAACAGGAATCCCTTGGGTAGGCAGGACAATGCAGGCATGGTGAAGGTCTGATTTTGGAGCAGTGTCCTTGCTCTGCCCTTTGGGATGGAAGCTCCGAGATCAATCCTTGGCTTTAAAGAGAACCTTGTTACAATTTTGCACAAAATAGTTATTAAAAAAAGACGCTTAGGCACCATCCTGGTAAAAGCATGCAACGAGAACTGTACAAAGAACAGAAAAAGGAAAGCAGACAGGAAAAGAGCTCATCCCAGCAGAGAGAAGCTCCTTCGGTGGCACATGCTGCAGAGTATGCGTTCTACTTCTGACCAGAACCTCGATCCCCGCGTTTCCACCTCCACACGCATTCAGGCACGCACAGAAAAGAAAAAGGCAAAATCCGGTGCAATTCTGTCTAGGCCAGGGTGCAAGAAATTAAATGTAAAAAAATAAATAAATCTGAAAGAGGAGGAGGTTCCCCTTCCCCCAGCTGAGGAAGCTGGGAGAGCAGCTCCATGCATTATCGCCACAGTAAACATTCGAGTATGAAGACCCAGCATTGCTGTATTGGAGGGGGGAAGGGGACTGCAGCTGACCCAACCTCTCTCAAACAGGGCCGGATTTAAGATTTTGGCACCCATAGGCAAGAGTGCCACAGCGGCTCCCTTTGAAGCTGTGCCGGCCCATAGTTCTAAGGCAAGCGGGAGCAGGTAGCGGGCTTCTGTTTGGCAAGCATGTTTGGCACCTTTAAAATTTGCACCCTAGGCAGTTGCCTATGTTGCCTAGGCCTAAATCCGGGCCTGAGGCGGGGCAAGAAGGTTCATGCATGCAAGGTCATGGCTGCGTACATTCATGCCTTTTTTTTTTTTAATGGGGGAGGGGGGAGGGGGAGGGGGAGGGGGAGAGGGAGGAAAGATAGCCATGAAGAAAGCAGATTAAAAAAACAGAGCGACACATGACTTTCAGTGGTAGATGATGCTTGAACCAGAGGTGTGAGGATCGCTGTAGGCACGTGTTGAAGGGATGGATGCCTACAAAGCTAAAAGCCGTCTGCAGCAGTGGGGCCATGCTATGGCCAACCTTTGAGCTTCAGTTTTTAAAAGAATGACAGTATCTTGCTTTTCCCCCCTCATCATCATCATCATCATTTAAAGAAATATTTCAAATACAGAGGGGTGAAAGCTGGCTAAACTACCATGGCTGCCACCAGCTGTATTGTGTGACCTTGAGGAAAAGAGCTTAAACCTCCCCCTGGGCTCAGGCTGCCCGGTTTGTTGTGCATTGATTAAGTGCCCACTCCTAGGTCTCCAGGGCCTTGCTGGAGCCTGGATTTCCTCTCCAGGGCGGGCAGGTGACTTTGCCTGGGCTTGTGCTGGTGGAAGCGGTGGTTTCCAGCATGCATTTTTTTGCTTGAATGGTGATTCTTTAAATGTTCTGAGTTTGGTGTTGTACATATTGGCTGGGATGGTGAGGAGGGTTTTACTTGTTTTTTTTTTTTAATGTTTTACAGGCTAGTCACCCCAGTTGTTCTAAAACGCTTACCAATATATGTGCACATGTTTTTTGGTTTTGCCTTGTACAATACTGCCAGGTTCCAACCCAGAAACCGCTGCGCTTTCACTGGCTGGCTTTATAAAGTGTTGCAAAACCCTCTTTGAAAGGTGCTGCATAAAAGGCACAAAGCTGTCCTGGTCTAATCCTTTTTTTTTTTTTTTTTTTTACCAATTTCTTAATGGGAGGAGGGGGGGGGGGGGCCGGGGCCAGCTCTGCTCTCCTCCGTTTCAGAAAGTTATTTCTCCGCGGGATCCCGAGAGCACCCCCAGCAGCCCCCTCCAGCACATGGCTGCAGCAGCAGCATATATATATATCGCCGCTACACCTTCGTCTGCAGACAACCTTTTATGTGGCACCGTGCACCAAGATCACAGACAGCAAACAGAATGCAATGCTGGAAAAAAAAAATAAAATAAAGCTAAACCAGAGCGGAATTCAACGAGTGGATACATTGATAGCTCTAAAATAAGGACAGTAGAGGTTCAGAGCAGCAGGTAAACCCATCCGTCTCCTCCTAAGAGCTGGAAATAACAGGGAGGGGGAAAGACTTTTTGGTTTGGCATAAAGTTGTATTTTCTCACAGAAAGGGAAGGCACAAAAGGGCTTCAATAACTTTATCTCATTTCAGGCTCGCTTCCCTATGCCCCCTTTTTTTTTTGGTTTGTTTGTTTGTTTCAAGTATGCGACAGCTGTAGGGATTGTTGTGTTTCGTGCTTGGCTCAAGGCCAGGCCAGACTGATCTCCTGTCATAATTCTGCAGGTGTTTTCTACCCCCTCTACCTGTTCTTTGTCTCTGGCCTTCGCTTATTATCCATGCTGGCAATGTGTGGGCTAATCCTTGCTTTCCATTCCCTCTATTCATTAGTGGGAAAGTCACTTAACCTCCCTCTGTTTTTTAACCCAGAGCTCTGTTGCTACAAGCAAGCGGAAGAAATGCCGCAGCAGTGAGCCAAGCTGTATGTTAGCTTGTCTGATAAATTTACAGCTTGTGACTCTGAAGTCTCTTCTTTTACTGGAATACGGGAAGGTAGCGCAACATAAGGCCAGGTTCACATTTCGGACAACGGTGGGGAGAAAAAGGTACAAAAAGCCAGCAAGTCAGTTTTGCTTGAGCCATTTTGAAATTGTATAATCTTTTTTCTCAAGCATTTAACTTCCTGCAGTTTATGGAAAGGGGCCCTTTTCTTCATCTTTAAATGTAGCCCTTCAGGGCAACGGACCTGCAGCACTTTTACAAAAGGTATTTGCTTACACCGTAGCTTCATGGAATTTTTCCCATTCCAGAAGTGGCAGGAAATTAAATCCTTGGGCATAGGTTTGCCAGATGGCTCCAGATTTTCAGGACAGGTTGATCCAGTTCTGGTTTTATCCCACTGTACGCTGGGACTTCCAGTTCTCATGTCCTCTTATATTCCCTAAGAAGAGCATGACTACAAGTCCATGCATGCAATAGGGTAATACCAGGACTGGATCCATCTGTCCTGAAAATCAGGAGTCAGTTGACAATCTTACTTGGGCATAAGCTTGCACATGTAAATTGATATGCAGGCATCTTGTACTTTTATTTTCTGAAATTAAAATCTGTTTCTTACGTGGAGGCAGTTTCCAAACTGTGTGTATTGGGAAAAGTCCATTAGTACTTCAACCCATAGACTTTGCACTGATTTTCACACCAAAAGTGCATGTGCACCTGTTTTTCCTGTGCATTTTTTACATTTTTGTGGGTAAATTTTGTACATTTTTTGATTTTGTACATTTTTTTTGTGGGTAAATTTTTCATGGAAAATAATGAACGTACAGTTGAAAGTGCAATCTAGGTGCATTATGTCTCTCCTCATCTTAAACATGATCCTGGAACATCTTTTCTCAACACAGGCACACTGAGGGAGGGAAATGTTGAGGCAGCCAAGTATTGCAGGTACAATGCTTTTCACCCATGCAATTTGCTTTGAAAACTCTCCTCCATGGGTGTGGATTACTATGGCTATGCAAGCCAAAACAATTTTGTATCGATTTTGTTTAGTTTGTTATATCTTCACACTTTTTTTTTTGGTTTGTTTCATTTTTAGTGTGCACTGATGCGTATCAGATCACATTCGTGCACACTAAACACTGTGCATATCTCTACAGATTGATGAGAAAAGAGTGCAGCTTAGCAATACTGCTCAAGTGTTTCCTTTGCTCCATCTTCATAATGTATACTGCTTGCTCTGGAACAGCATCAAGAGACACTGTTGTATGTTTTACAATGGCTTTTGGGTCACAGGGTGTTTGCAAAGAGGCATGCATGCATGATACAGACCTCTGCAGGGACCTTTAACTTCCTACAATTCATGAGCTTCTTGGGGAATGGAATGAAAAGCTTGTTAAAGATTCTAAACCAGGCAATGGAAGTTCAACCTATTAGGGGAAGGATTCTTCATCACTGCAGTCTTTGTTTTTAGGGGGGGGGGAGTTGAAATTTAGCTGCCTTTTTATGGCTTTGTGTGCTTCTTAGGGATGTGCAGGGGAAAAATATGCATTTTCATTTTCGAGAGATTTTTCCCCCACAAATTTCAGTTCATGGATTCCTTGATTTGTTTAATTCAGGAGAAAAAAACAAATCAAACAATTAAACCCCCCAAACCCCCCCCCCAAAACTGCCAAAAATTGAAAATGGGGGCTCCTGCCTGCCTGCCCAGAAAAATATTGGGCCAGGATTCCCCCTCAGCCCCCAATTACCTGGACCAGAAGGGATCTGCCAGCAAGGCCTAATCCCAGGCTGAAGCCTTGACCTTGCGTAGGCTGAGATCATGGCGACCTACCGCACCCTCAGCCTACTCTAGGCCAACGACTTAGCTGAACCCATGCCTGATGCAGGGGCCTGGCCCGGAGGCCTGGTCCTGATGCCTGGGCCTCAGCCTGGTCCTAGGCCCAAGGCTGGGGCCTGTCCTGGAGGCTGGATCCTGATGCCTGGGCCTCAGCCTTAGGTCAGGCCTAGGCCCGGTGCCCAGGCCTCGCCGCTGCTCCTTCGCTACTGCTCTCTCATCATTCTCTTCTTTCTTCTGACGCTGTCCACTGAGGCGTCAGAAGATATATGGCATTGCCATACAATTGCCATACATCAAAATGGCGCCGTCCACTCAGTGAATGTGCCAGAGTTAATTAACTCTGTTGCAGCCCCAGTGGACAGTGCAACACCAGTGTACGGTATCAGAAGAAAGAAGACGATGACGAGGGAGCAGTGGCGAGGCCCGGGCTCCAGGCCCAGGCATCAGGACCCAGCCTCCAGGCCAGTTCCTGCCTTCTATCTAGGTCCAGGCTTAGGCCCTGGCTTGACGTCACGACCCAGCCTCTGGCTGGGTCGTGACGTCAAGCCTGGTCCAGGCTTAGGCCCTGGTGTCAGGACCTGGCCTCTGGCTGGGTCATGACGTCAAGCCTGGTCCAGACTGAGACCCGTGCCAGGACCTGGCCTCTGTGCTGGGTCACACCATTGGGCCTGGGTCCAGGCTCCAGCCTATGTTGAGACCCTACATTGGGGCCCGGCCTCTGGGCTGGGTCATGGCATTGTGTCTGGATCTGGGATCCAGCCTAGGCTAAGGCCCAGGCGTTGGGACCAGGCCTCCAGGCTCCAGACTTCAGGACCCAAGGCCCAGCCATGCCATCGGATACCCCTGACGGATCAGACAAGAGAGCCCGGCGTTGCGCTTGGGCCTAGGCTGTGGCTACTACTTTGGGCCTCCACCTAGGCCCTAGGTGAGGCCCTGGCTTTGGGCCTTGGCCTAGGCCGAGGTGCTGGTGTCACACTAGGGCATAGGCTGCAGCCTCTACTTTGGGCCTCGTCCTATGCCCTAGGCGAGGCCCTGGCATTGGGCCTAGACTTAGGCCTGATGCATTAATTTGAAACGAATGCAAACAATCAGATTTGTTTCACTCAGTGGGGCCCTCGATTCGGTTCGGGGCTCCCCAAATGAAACAAATGGCCCTTATTCATCGTGTTTTTAAAATGTGTTTGAAACTAATGCACATCCCTAGTGCTTATTGATCTACTAAGGAACTGAATCTTATTCTCCTAAAGTATTCTGCCTGTAATGAGGCTGGGAGCAAGGGGGTAGGCTTAAGAGAAATGTAAGTGAGCAATTTTATTTTAAATGGTAGAAAGTACATGGAACAGCTTCCAAGTAGGGGTGGGCGTGGGGGCAGCAAAATCTGTTTTAGGATTCAGTGAATGCATGGGTCAAGCACTAAGGCTCTTTGGCTGTGGAGAAGCCAGGATCAAGCTAGAGGCTGGTGGTAGTGCAGTAGGAAAGGGAGTGAGAACATGCTAGTTAACCTGTTCAGAGAGGAATCCATAATTCCCTTGATACTGTATTTAATATATAGTAGGGAGACAAATGTTTTATCTATGTGTATTCTTCTTTTAAAGAAAGTTAAAAATGAGAGGAAAACTTCAGGTTAAAACAAATCTCTCGCAGAATTTAAGATCTGCATCCCGCCCCAGCAAGCCTGAAATGACAGCAGAACATCACAGATTACCAATCTTACCGGTCACCTTTCAGCGACTCCTACAAAAGGGAGAAAAAAAATATGCAAAGCTTCTATGTTAAAAAAAATAAAATAAAAATGTAAAGTTTGATTTTAATTGTCATCAATAGGTTTTCTTTCATGTCGATTCTCAATGTGGTTCACTGTCTCGCTGGAAGAAGAAAAAAAAAAATGAACCAAAATAAAAAAGAATGAAGCAATATGTTTTCATCATTCAGCAAAACACATGGGCTCATACTCAAACGTTTACTGTCTTATTGTTCTGCGATATATGCATGTGGCAAGGAGACCTTTGTGAGACAAGCAACAAAATTGGTTATTAACTTTAATTTTGAATTTTCTATCCTTTGCAGCCAGTACAGAAACTCTCCCTACTTGCCCCAAAATATGCAGAAAAGCCCAGCTTTGTATAGTCTTTGTAACTGTGCTTAAAAAAAAACAAGCATGCATCATTAATAATTTTACATTCTAACTCTGGCCACATATAAGGTCACTCGGGTTTTTTTTTTTTTTTTTTACCAGTTTGCACAGATTTGAACAATTCAATTAGTGAAAGAATAAAAGGAATGCTTACTTGAAAAAAAAAAGTAAAAATAGTGAAAAGAACATTTTAAAGGAGCTGGAGGGAAAGAGAGCAAAGGAAAATCAGGAGGGCAAGTGAAAAGCTGGGGAAGAGTGAAGCCCAGATCAGGGAATTCTAATTTTTTTATTTAAACAGATTCAACAATAGGTTAATGGAAGCAGCACTTATGAGCCGAGCCCCTGGTTTCCTGCGGCAGATTTTTTCAAAATTCTGCGGCAATTATATGGAAAATTTGCACAATTTTGCACATGCTTGCAATTTAAATAATGTAAGTTTTGTTTACTTTATAAAAAATAAAGTCATTTTCTAACATTTCTATGTCCAGTTAATTTATGTGGTTCTTCATTAGAAGAAAAGGGATCTTAGTGATTTGTGCTGAAAAGGAAGGGAAAGGGATCTGGAGAGAGGGAATGAAGAATAGGGAAATAAAGAAGGGATCTAAGGCAGGGATAAGAGATGGAGGAGGATAGAGATGCAGATGGAAGAGAGGATGGTGTAATCAGGGAGGAGAGGGAAAGAGAATGAGAGGGGGAGAGGGAAGAGGGTTCAGGGAGGGGGAGGAATCTGGGAAGAAGGCTATAGGGTCAGGAGAGGAAGGAATTATCCGCTCACACCACTACCCCAGGCATTGATCCTTTCACTCACAATTCCATTAATCCTCTCACTCACACCCCACACCTTTTCCAATTTTTTTATTCACTGTCTCTCCAAACTACTCCAATACCCTCATTCACACAGCAGTCTCTCCAGTTCCCTCACTCATACCCTATAATATCTCAATCCCTTTACTCACTCATGCCTCCCTGCCCCCTCACTCTTCTCCAGTTCACCATACCCATCACTCAGATTCCCTCACTCATTAGTTCTCCATTCTTAGCCACCCCTCACTCACGTTTGTCCACTACACCTTTCACTCCCTCTCCTTGCAATCCCTAAGATCTCTTTCCTCACCCCCTGTGCCTCTCACTCCCTCTCTCTGCAATCCCTCAGATCCCCTCACTCACTCTTGCCCCCCTGCTCCTCACTCCCCTCCAATACCCTCATGCCCCTCACCCATGCTCCCTCTCCCCAAAACCCCTCATATCCTCTCATTCACTCTTCCTCCACTCCCACCTGTACCATTCACTCACTCTTGCCCTCTCACACCTCTCTCTTCCTGTCCTTGTAATCTCTGATTCCCTCCCTCATTTTCCTCTACTCTAACCCACACTCCTCATTCACTCTTGCCCCCTGCTCTCACACTAACTCTCCTTGTCTCTGCAATCCCTCAGATCCCCTCACTTGCTCTTACCTCCCTCTCCGTTACTTCCACAGCCATCACCCATTCTGTCTCTCTCCCCACAAACCCTCACACTCTTCCTCCACTCTTACCTGCAACCCTCATTCACCCTTGCCATCTCACACCTCTCACTCTTCCTGTCCCTTCAGCTCCTCAGATTCCCACAGTCACTCTTGCCACCCTGCCCTCTCACTCACTCTTCCTCCACCCCTACCTCTCACTCATTTTTGCCCACCAACCCTTCTACCTCACATAGGAGCAGTGCAATTCCTGAAGCCATGTCCTCTCCCTCTTCTGCCTGGGGCAGTGTTATGTTTTAAGCCGCAGCAGAGAGGGATACAGCCTGAAGTACTGCACTGGCATTGTGCTCTCCTCTTCCTACAAACTGAGATCAAGGCAGGGTGGGGAGGGCCAGAGAGAGAGAAAGAGAGAGAAGGACCGACATGCAGCTCCAGAGGCTCCAGCCATGCTATGGACTCAGTGCAATGCTATGGCCCTGGTCTCCTGCAGAGAAGGGGATTGGGGAAATCTACAGGAAAGCCCGTTTTTGGGACCCTTTTTGTAACCGTGGAAAGACAAGAGACCAGGGAGCGCTAATATGAGTAGGAGATATGCTAAATTTTAGGTCCTAAAATGTGGGCATCACTCAAGCATTCCACAAGGTAATAAAATGTGCACAAGAAAAATATTTACTTCTCCAAACCCCCTCATTTCTGTAGTAATGGCCTCATATTAAAAAGCAAAAAAAAAATAAAGAAATTCCCATGCCTCCCATGCATTCTGCAATGCTTTCTAAGTGTTCTGGCTCAGCTGATATAAATGACCCACTTTGCATTTTGAGTTGCTAATTTTAAATATCGCCAAGCTTTCTTCCCATCTCCCCTTGCAAGCCCCCTGAGAGCAGCCAGGTTCTAAAGAGTGGCAATCATGACATCACATAAAGTAGTGCCCTGGATCCTGCTGCATATAATCATTAGCTTCAGTGCAATCAAGGCATGTGGAGTCACTTGTGATGCTGTTCTGAGTATGGAGGGGAGATGGAATGGAGAAGGAATAACAAAAAATGTTAAATTGATTGAGGCAAGGATATTATTAGTACTTGTTAGGTGTAAGTTTGAAAGTACTGCTGCATGTATTGTTGGTATGTATTTCTTTAATAGCAGATCATTCCGTCATGTGGACCCTTCACCTCTGCAGGGCTGCCCCTTCATTAATATCAGGAAGAGTCCCCAGATATAAAAAAAAAAAAATAAATCTCAGCCCTTCCCTATTCCCCTCCTTTGAGCCCAGATTCAAAGGAGGCCGTATCTCAGCCGGGTGATGTTACCATTGTCAGAACTTTGACCCAGCCAATTGGATCAGCAGCTTTTGGCTTTTCTGTGTGCAAATCAGAACGCGCAACTTGGCATTTCTATTTCAGTCAGGCATAAAATTCTGGTGTGTGACGCATGCCAGCAGCATTTCAAAGTCTGCAATGTCCATGCGACACACACACAAACATAGCTACAGATTCACTTCCGCAGGAGTACTAGCTAACTGAAAACATCAGCGATACTAAGATATTTATGGTAGAGTTAGGAAAATCTGCAAAATTCCTGATGCACATTGGAAGCTCATTTGTTGGTTAGAGTACCAGATGGCTCCAGGGCATCAACAGCAGCCTGAGTCAGTTCTTGATTTACCCCTATGCAGTTCGAGATCTTTTGGTTCCAGTTTTTCTAAGAAAAGCCGTGACTAAAATCCAGATACAATGGGAGGGCAAAACCAGAAGTAGTTCAGCCTGACCCTGATGACCCGAAGCAATCGCAAAAAGGTGTCTCGTTAAACCTCGAGTCCCTTGATGGCTATAAATAAGGCTGGCTTTCAGAATAACCAAAAGATACAAACTCTAGAGCTACTGCTACTCTTTGGGTTGGGTTTCCTGTTAAACAGATCTGTTTGGAATCCTCGGGGACCCAATGGGGGTGGCCCACATGCAGCTCTCCGAGAGTAGACCTGCTGTTCTTTAAATTCCCTGCGTGGCAGCAAAGTCAGTGGCACTTGTTTCCTAAAGTCATTTCCTATAGCGTGGCTGTGCAAGCTGCACCTCATGCAGCACAGACCTGGCTCCGGCAGAGAGCTGGAAGAGCCCATGCCTCTGCTTCTGATGCCAGGTCTCCTTGTCTTTGCCGGCCCTGCGGCCATATTCAGAACTCACTCGCCATGACTAAGATCAACCTACAGGAAGTGTCGGCCCAGGAGTTTTGGGCATGCTCACAGGGCTGGCACAGATGGGGAGGAGCTGCCACATGGGACTCGTCCACTCAGCACAGGGAAGACGATGGCATCCAACATGCGAGAGGGAAAATAAGCAAGAATTCCAGAAAGGTCAGTGGGGATTCAGACATTTTTTTTGGGGGGGGGGGGGGCTAAGAGACAGGAGAGAGGATGCTAGGGATTGGGGGGGGGGCTGTAAGAGGCAAGGGGGCCAGATGCTGGGGTAGGAGGCTGGGGAGCAGATGCTGAGGGAAAGAGGTAGCAGGGCAGATGCTGGGGGAGGAAGGAAAGGAGGTAGAAGGGCAGATAGATGGGAGAGAGGTAGGCAGGGGAACAAGTGCTGGGGGGGAGGAGGAGGTGGAGGGCAGATGCTGGTGAGGAGGGGAATGGAGGCAAGGGGGCAGTTACTGGAGAGAGGGGCAGGAAGCTGTCCCACATTTCCTGCACCTTCCTGATCACCAGGATAAAAATAATCATTGGCTGATGTAAATCAGCATCACCTACAACAGGGGTCGGGAACCCATGGCTCGCGAGCCAGATATGGCTCTTTTGAGGGCTGCATCTGGCTCGCAGACAAGTGTCGCCATACTTCGCGGTTCCCCGCTGACCCAGCTGCTCCCCGGTCCTCCGCCGCCCGGGCTTAAAATGCTGTCAGCCCGGGCGGAACGCGGCAGGACAGCTGGAGTCAGCGGCACCGGCGTGCTCTCTTCTCCTCCCCCCCCCCCCCGCGGCCCGGAAGAGGAAGTGGAGAGCATCGGGTGCCTGCGCGGGAAGAAGAGACCACACTAGCGTGGTCTCTTCTTCCGCGCAGGCACCCGATGCTCACCACTTCCTCTTCCGGGCCGCGGGGGGGGGGGGGGGGAGGAGAAGAGAGCACGCCGACTGGAGTCATCCGGGTGCCTGCGCGGGAGTCATCGGGTGTCAGCCGGGTGCCAGCGCTGGAGTCATCGGGTGCCTGCGCGGGTCTTCCCGCGCAGGCACCCGATGCTCTCCACTTCCTCTTCCGGGCCGCGGGAAGAAGAGAGCACGCCGGTGCCGCTGACTCCAGCTGTCCTGCCGCGTTCCGCCCGGGCTGACAGCATGGCAGTGTCCGACGGGAAGAAGACTGCAGCGCGGCTCGGAGGAAAATGAAAATCTTCAACCGCGGCCGATGGGACTCCGCCTTCGCCTCCGCGAGGGCTGAAAATGAAGGAGGTTAGCGTTGGGAGGTGGCTGCTGCTGCCGCGAGTTCCCGGGGGGGGGGGGGGAGAGAGAGAGAGTGAATGAGCGAGCAAGCATGTGTGTTTGAGATCCTGTGTGTGTGAGTGAGAGATTGCATGTATGTGAATGATTGAGAGCCTGTATATGTGAAAGAGAGTATGTCTGTGATTGAGATCCTGCCTGTGAGAGAGAGAGCATGAATGTAAGTTTACCATTGGGAACCTGTATGTGTAAGTTTGTAATTGAAAACCTGTTTGTTTGAAAGAGTATGTGTGTATGATTGAGATCCTTTGTGTGTGAGAGAGATCATGTGTATGTATGATTAAGAGCCTGTGTGTATAAGTAAGAGAGAGATCATGTGTGTCTGTGTCTGATTGACAGCTGGTTTAGGTGATGGAGCATGTGAGTATGTGATTGAGAGCCTGTGTTTAAATGAGAGAGAGAGACCATGTGTGTCTGTGTGTGATTGAGAGCTGATTTAGGTGAGGGAGCATGTGAGTATGTGATTGAGAGCCTGTATGTAAATGAGAGAAAGAGAGGACATGTTTGTAAGCATGTGAATGAGAGTCTGTGTGTGAGAGAAAAAGACAGCATGTATTTATGTGATTGAAAGCCTGTGTGTGTGTAAGCGTGAAAAGATAGACAGCATGTGTGTAAATGTGTAATTAAGAGCCTATATAAGTGAGAGAGAAAAAACATTTGTATATGTGAGTGACTGAGAGCATGTGTGTATAGGTGTGTCATTGAGAGCCAGTGTGAGAGAGAGCGCTGGTATGTGACTGAGAGAGGAGAAAGTTCCAAGCAAACCACCCCACCTCCTGCTAATTCAGAACAATCTCAGGACACCTGGATATCAAACGTTCCCAGGTATGCAGAGCAAAAAAATTTTTGTATCCTTATTATTTTTCATTACTGGATCTTTGTGTCTGCTATTTTGAAATATTTTGTTGGTATCTGGAAATGTTTTATATGAGTTTTTAATTATTGGATATTCCACTCATCAGCTGTTTCGAAATATGTTCTTTTTGTTAGTACAGTTTTACTGCTGATGATTTTATATTTCTTGATTTGTTTTATAAGGATGTGTGATGTTTCTTTTTTCCTTTGTTACACTGCATACAGAGACTCTGGCTTGTTGCAGTTTCCAATTCAGTTTTTGTCTGCATGCTTTTTGTTACGCGTTTTGGTCTCTTTATTCTATGTTAGGTGAGGGACAGCACGTGATTCAGGTGAGGTTTTCTGCTGGCGTGTAGTTTCTGTGTAGGTCTCTATAGCAGCCTGACTTGGTCCGTTTTCCTAATAGGAGATGTATTGGTGTCTTAAGGCCTGGTGTAATATTTTCAGAGACTTATTGTACTTTAAAAGTGTGATCTTACATAAAATGCACACATTTACTTGTATTTAGTTTTAAACATATTGTATGGCTCTCATGGAATTACATTTTAAAATATGTGGCGTTTATGGCTCTCTCAGCCAAAAAGGTTCCTGACCCCTGACCTACAACAAGTATAAAAATTAATTCTGGTTTATATGATGTCAGCAGCCAGCATAGGCTAAAAGGAGGAAGAGGCAGAGACATAATCAGCCCAGAGGAGGAGAGCTGTGGTCTGCTGGTGAAATGCAGGCACACTGCATTTCACCAGCAGGTGAGAAAGGGGAGAAAGGGGGACTGAGAGAGAGACCGGTGGAGACAGGATGGGAAGAGATAGAGGAAAATGGTGGGGACAGAGTGGAGGGGAGAAAGAGAGACTGGTGGAGACAGGATGGAAAGAGCTAGAGGAAAATGGTGGGGACAGGGTGGGGACAGGGTGGAGGGAAGAAAGAGAGACTGGTGGAGACAGGTTAGGAGAGAAAGACAGAGTGGTGGGGGAATTAAGAAAGAGAGAGAGCGAGAGAGAATTGTGGGGAAATGAGAGGGAATGGGGGATTGAGGGAGATTGGTGAGACTAGGGAGTGGGGGATTCTATGTGTGTGAGAGAGAGCAAGATTGGTGAGACAAGGAGAAGGTTGAGAGGGAGTTGGCCCTCTTTGGGGGGGAGGGGGGATGGAGAAGGAAGGGATCCCCTCCCCCACCCCTGAAAGCTGAGGCTCTTTGCTGCTGTGCATTCTGGCTCCATGGTTCTTGATGTGTGAAAACATCGGCTGCCTTTACCCTAGGAGATGGGAATTGTAAAACCATGGACTGCCTCAAAATATCTCCTGTGGCCTGGTAACTTACTGTGTGTGGTTAGTGGTGTTGTTGTAAAAGCCTTACAAGAATGTTATCTTGTTGCTTAATATAAAAGAAAAAAATTATATATTTTTTATCATTGGTATTTTTGGGGGAGGAAAAATGGTATGGCTGCTTCAAAAAGACAAACAAAGACAAGGCAGGAGCACCACGAAAGTATCAAGATTCAGTTTAGAAGAACAAGAGATATAGCTCAAGTAGGATAAAAAGGATATGTAAGCTTCATCAATCACAAACAGAATAAACTTGTTTTTAAAGCCACAGGATATGCGGTCTCTAGAGAAGCAGATACAGTACAATCCACATACAGAACAAAGATAGCTGCATGGTTATAAAGAAGAATATGGCTTTGAAAATCATACACCAGCTCAACTGTAAAAAAAAAAAAAAAAAAAAAGCAGCAACATGAGAAAAATATAAAAATGAAAGGAGACCAGAAAAATCAAAAGATTAAAAGAAAAAAAGTGACCACCTCAAGCAAGTGATTAAAAAAAAAAACCACATCATGTCAAACAGATGAAAAAAACCAAACAATATGCAACAAGAGATTGAAAAGTAAACAAATTTAAGAGATGATATGAAGAAGGAGATTAGAAACAGGCCATCAAAGCAAAAGATTTTTTTTAAATAATAAAAAAAGAGATCACATGAAGCAAAAGATTAACCAAGCACAAATGAAAAAGAAAATAAAAAGAGAAACAAATCATAGCGAACAGATGACGTGAAATTGGAAAAACAAATCTAAAATAACAAGGAGAGTAGAAAAACATACAGTAAAAAAAAAAAAAAGGTTTTTTTTTTTTTTTTTTTGGAAAGGTATCACTTGACGGAGCAGTAAGGAAATAAGAACTCACTCCCAACATTGGCAGCGGAGAGAATAACGTGAGTGGGGGTAGAAAGATTGGTTACTTCGTGGAGCTGGCTGAGGACGGAGGACCGCCGGCGCACGGCCCCCTGAAACGAACCGCTTCTCTTGAAAGTACTCACCACCTCCATCTGCAGGGGGAAAGAAAATGAGATAAACAGGAAGGGGCGTGTGCGGGTGTTTGGGGGGTGGGGGGGGGGAGATGGGATGGTGTTGCTTCAGCATCTCAGAGAGGAAGGGAGGGAGAACCCGGGTTTGGACGACCACTGATAAAGCAAACTGGCAGGTGAAATAATGAACAATTGTTTTATATATATATATAATTATTTTTTTTTTAAGTCTATGGAAGGGGAAGAAAAGGTGGGGAGGGGGATGATAGCTCATTGCCTTGTTCTTGCAGGTATAACTGCCTGGGGGGAGAGAAAGAGTGAAAGGTTCTCGGGTGAGGAGAAGCTGAGGTTCCTTCCTAAAGCTGAGAATCTTTAAGAATGCACTCAAGGGTGGCAAAGGGCCACAGTCCACACGGAGACTTCATCTAAGAGTGCAGGGATTCAGGCCTGGTTTGGCTAGAAATGCCTTTGGCGTGGAAGTAGGTGCACCCTTGGGTCTGTGTTACGTAAGGGTTCCCGTATTATATTACATAATCTACAGAGATAATGTTACTGTCCGGTGCATGTTCCACAGCGTTACAGCTATAATGCGACGTGCACCGTAGCAATATTACTATCTCTGGGCCCGTTGCATTGCTTTACACGGTTATGATGCGACAGTTTCATAGCAATAATGCGATCATCATCTGTACTCCACACAGTCACAAGGTGATTTTTACGCAGGATCTCTATATTTTCTCCCCTGCTGTGATTTCATTCTGAAAACTGAATGAAGTTATGTAAGAAGATTAATCCTTCAGGAATTAAACTTGCCCAAGAAAGCAGGGGGTGGGGGTTGTCGTTTATAAAAGGGCGTTGGGGGAGGGGGTGTGGGGGGGTAGGTTAAGTGACTTCTATTCAGACTTGTTGGTCTCCCCAGCCGCCCCTCCTTCTCCTCCTGCTCTGTGGTTGCTCTAGATAGAAAAGCAGAGGTTATCCACAGGGGGAAAGGTACAGCCAGATTAAGTGGTGGTTTAACTGCATAATCATATAATAACAATATATATATATATATTTTTTTTTAAAAGAGAGCTAAACGGAAAGAGAGAAAAATAGGAAAAAAAACCCAAAAACATTTGCTGGATTCTGTCTGATTCCAAGGGGCTGTGTCCAGAGTTTGAAGCATTTTAAATAATCAAAGAGTAGTTAAAAACATGTGCACATGTCGTATGTTACAGCTAATTACTATATATACACATATACATATATATGAATGTTCACATGTATGGTACATGCGCATATACATGTATATAATACATATATAATGTTCTATCATGCTACATCCTGCTGAAGCCACAAAAGTGGAGGAATGTTGGTTGTAGAGGTTGGAGATGGGGCGCCACAGTCCCTACCTGGGTCTGGATCCGATTGAGGCCACGGAACCAAAGGATCTGCCCACGCCGCAGCTCCCTCTCTGCATGATCAATCTCCTCCTCATCCTCTGCCATCTCCTCATCCGTGATCTCGTCTTTGCCTGGCCCATGGCCCGCTTCCTTCAGGCATTTCAGGTGGCTTGTGGGGATGGTGGCAATCAGCTGTAGACCAAGCAGAGTAAAGATTGGGTCTTACCTCTGATCTCTGCAGGATGCAATATCAACCTATTGAACTATGCAAAAATAATCCAGACCTATTGTTATATATGAGCTTTTGAGACCATCCAAGTCCCTTCTTAAGATGCAATGTCAGAAAGAACCCGTGTGTGGTTTCGAAAGTCCACGTAGAAGCAACATTTTTAAATAATTCTTACTCTTGTCCAATAAAAAGTTATCACCCCCTGCCAAGAATCTAGTTATATACTGCTTTACTGTATCTCTGTTTTGCATGTGTGATATGCCTGTTAAATCTATTCCAGAATAGTGCTAGCTTTTCCTTTATACGTTCCAATACATGGAATGTTGTTTATAAAAGGAATTAATGACTATATGTATGTCTGTCTGTCCATCTATCCATAGGTACAATAACTCTGCAAAAGAAAAGGGATGGGAATTCATCAAATTTGACATGCAGGAAGAAAATGTGACTATCTTGGACGAATTTGAAAACCTGAAACATTGGGTCAGTATTTTTCAGAGAACCAAGCCTTCAAAAGAAATACCCATTGCTTTCTAGGGGAAACTGTTAGAAGTTGCAGAATGGTGACCAGTGCTCCATTTCAAAAGGCCTCTCCTGCACCCCCTGCCCCCAACTCAAACTTTGGCACTAAGCAACACAGGCAGACAAAGGGAAAAGGAATATCACCAAAAGGCACCTTCAAAGCTACCGCCCCCCACCTCCAACACTTCCAAAGTCACATATTCACCCCCCCACATACACCCGCCTTACACACAAACACCCATATGTACACTCACTAGAGTCTACACACACCCCATGCCCCCTGCACCTCCCAAACCCTCAAACATACATCCTTACCCCCCCCCCCCCCCCCCCCACACACACACCTCCACAACACAACACCCACTCGCAGCCCTTCCTGACACCTGGGCTGAAAAGCTTTCCTGAGGCCAGGTCTCTGCAGGCTTTCCCAAACTGACACGTTAAAGGGCTCGGTCTGGCCTTTCATCCATGGGCAAAATAACTCTCTAGAGAAAGGAAGTCACCAAATCAGACACACAGAGAGAAAATGGGAATGGGTTTTAACCGTAGGCTCTCCATGCAGACTAAGGAGGGACCATAGTTAAAATCCAGATTTCAATTAATATGAGGAGACTGGATTAATATTATTATTATTATTATTATTATTAATAATTATAATTTTTTTTTTTTGTTTGTTTCAGCTTCACTAACCTTGGTGACTGTGGGGATTATTACTCTGTGAGAGCACTCATCCTGGATAGTTTAAAGAAAACCTCCCAGTGGAGCGATTTCCACATCTATATTCTTATTCAACTGCAAGGCTGTTCTAATGCCTCGGGTTATTTAATTTAATTGTAATCCGCCTGGAGGCCAACTTTGGGAAAAGGTGGGATATCGAACGTCCATAAATAAATTAATTAATACATCTTTGCCGGGTGCGCTGTACGAAGGAATTACTTGTGCGGGCAGGAGCTTGCATTAATAGAAGACATCAAAATTCTTGTGTCCGCCCGGCACAGGATGATGACGCTAGGATGATGATCTGTGCATGTGTGTGTGTGTGTGTGTGTGTTGCCCTGTTCTCCAAGGGCTCATGAAGTTAAAGCCGTGATCCATAAACACTGGCACCGTCAATAAGTTAACCTTCCCCACTGATGGAGAAGGCCAGGATTGCTTTCACCAGAAGATGTAATATTGCAGATTATAAGGTGAATGTTAAAAGCCTGGCGAGATGGGCGCACAAGTCGGGCTGGATTTTAGAAGGTGCCTGAGTACGCGCGTCTCTCCCCCTGCTCGCGCAAACGAAAAGTTCCAAAAAAGGGGTGGGGCGTGGGTGAGGCCTGGGAGGGGCATGGGCGTTCCTGAGTTTCTCTCTGAAATCAGCGAGTAAATATTTACACGCACGGGCGTGTGCCAGAGTCCCCTGCCACGCAGCTCTACTTCTGCTATGGATGATGTGCAAGATATAAAATAAAGAAAGATAGATCGGTGGAGTTTTAAGAGGCTAGCAGGAGAGAAGGGAGGTTATTAAACTGGGAGGGAGGGGGGGTTTGGAAGTCTTATCCCTTACTTGTGTGAACTGGAAATGAACTGGGAAAACTGGTAATGGCTTCGGCCCGCGTGTCTTTTAAAATTCCCCCACTTACACGGTAGAAGCGGCATTTGCGCACATAGGTGCTTGTCCACTTAAAATTGCACATGTTCCCGTGATCAGGCTGTTTTACAACAGGAGCACACGCACGCGCGTATCTTATAAAATGGCTGCATCCCTGGGTGCGGGCTGACGAATGTGCACACGTGTGCGCCTGCTCACCTGTTTAAAGGTTACCGGCAAAACTGGCAGATCGACCTTTTTTGATTCGTGTGGATCATTTTCTGTATGCGCATGGTCATTAAACATACGGACTCTTTCTCCTCCAAGCTCATCACCTATAGCCTCACTTCATTATAAAATGAACTGTAGATCCTGAGGATTGTTTACATTATTCAATGTCCATGTCCTACGTGGGGACAATCAATTGCTCCTTATGTATGAGGATGTTAGAACGTAAGGGCTGTTTAAAGCATAGACAGGAAAAAAAAAAAACCTCTTTTGTCTCCCACTGCATATTAATGCAGCAACACAGTTTTAAAGATTTCATTTCTGTGCGATTGACCAAGTCCGTTTGGATTGGCATGGAGGTGATTCATCTAAGACTTTTCTGCAACTTGGATTTTTGATTTGCAGACATTAGAGCGGGGGTGTTAAATTCTGACGTGGATATATTAGTATTCTTGTAATCATTCAGCTCTGATGCACTGAAATTTTGTAACAACTTTTATTAACAGCTGCATGTAACTCTAAGCATTTTAATTATTTTTTCAGAGTTCTTTGGTGGAGAGTCTGGAATGGCACTGCATTATAGATAGAACGTCTGATCTTAAATGTTTTAAAACTGCAAATCACATTTGCAGGGTACTGAAAATACGCATTTATCCGTGTTTGCACGTCATGAACAATACCTCTAGGGGCATTTTTAGGTTGATTCAATTTTATTAAAAAAGAGCTATACAACAGCTACCATGAATTAACATAAAACAAGAGTGAGTGGGGGAGAAGAAAGACCTGGATTTCAGGAGGGGAGGGTTGGCAGTGGCATAGATTAAAGTTTGTGGCACCCAGGGTGGATACTACCTTTGGCTCCGCCCCCCACCCACAGCAACCCCCTGTTCACTCCCTCTCTGTCTCCTCTGGATCCCCTCTCTCGAAACTAGTAAAACCATACTAATAACATTTCCAACGAGCTGATGAATAGAATAACATCCAATGATTAAGAGTTCATACAACATTTTAAAATTTTTACGAACTGCAATAAAATATTTCAAAATGGCAGACACATCAGACTCCCAATAATTAAAACTAATTATCTTGAAATCTTGTGATTTCCAGTCACCCAGAGCTTGTCTTGGATTAGTGGGGCAGCACAAAATTTCTTCATAAACACAGCGCAGGCAGAATCTCATTGGTACAAACACACAGACATCCCAGGCGGGTTCCCATTTTCTCTCTCACTCACACACACACACACACACACCCACACAAAACCCAGGAGGAGAGAGGTGGGATGCTTGTGGGAGGAGTAGAGAAGCCCTATATATAGAAAACCTCCCAAATCAAAACAGCATCAACTGCCAGCACTGAATACTACTGTTGAAAAGGCAACACTGCAAATATTATACCAGGCCCTAAAACCCCAATGCACCTCTGTAATGGTTATGTAAAGTTACAAATGTTAAAACATCTGAAACTTCTACTTTGTAAGAGTGATTTCAGGATGGTCTTACAAACCTTGATTTTTTCAGAAATTGATTATTGTAATTCATTATTTCTAGGGTCTACTATATCAACATTACGCCCCATACAACTTTTACAAAATTCTGCAGCCAGATTAATCGCTGGAACAAAACAATTTGATCATATCACACCCATTCTCATTAACTTACACTGGCTCCCTATTAGAGCCAGAATCAAAATTAAGATACTAACAATAATACATAAACTTGTGAACAGTATTTAGGACAATATTTATAATAAATAATAGAAAATATTTTGAATAAATAAATAATAAAGATTTTATCTTGGATGCAGTAATCTGAAAATACTGTTATTGGGTGAGCATCAGTGTATGATCTGTTGTTCCTTTATGATTAGTTTGCATTAACGCTACACAGATATTGTTGCGGTTTGATTTAAATAATAATTCAGATACACCATGGGTTGGTTCAAAACTACAGATTTATACTCTAACACGCTTCCTAAGTTCCCAAAATAAAGGTCTGCTTGAAATTCCATCTATTAGAATAGCTCAAATAGGTGAAGTAAAAGAGAAAGGTTTTTCTATTGCTGGGCCGGCACTTTGGAATATACTACCTGACTGCCTGATATCAATGACTTGACTCAAAATTGTTCAGAAAAGGGCTCAAAACATGGCTTTTAAAGAAGAATACGGTTAAACTCTCAAGGTATAACTATATATCCCAGAGTGTAAATTTGTCTTATCTGTTTTTGTTTTTGTTTTTTTTTTTATACTTTTTTATGATTTTATTTGTTTTTAAAGTTCTTTGATTTCTAATGTGTTTATGATATGACAATAATGAGAAAGCTGTTTATTTTTATGTTATTTTATTATGCATGTTTAGTTGTAAACCTCTTTGATCTCCTTTTTTGGAACAGCGGTATACAAGAGTTTTAAAAATAAATAAATATTAGGAAAAAGGACAAGCCAGGCTGCTCTGTTAGCAGAATACCTCACCTCTATCACACACGTAGAACACACACAGACCCTCACCAGATACACAATAAAGAGACCACAAAATATATATTAAAAAAATGCTGACAAAAATTGAAATGGAGACCACTGCAAGCCAGACTATGAATGCAGTGTAATAATGGAAAAAAAGAATAGCCATTTCTCAGAAAACAAACAATAAAATCACTCTTATACATGCTCTCTCTCTCTCTCACGCACACACATGTGCATGCTCTTTCATACATGCTCTTGCTTTCTCATACACATACACTCTCGCTCTATTACACATACTCTCTCACTCACAACTCACATGCTCTATTTCATACATGGTCTGGCTGTCTCACACCACCAAACTCTCACTTTCTCTCACATGCCCTCTCTCTTACATTCTATATTACTCACACGCACACTTTGACTTACATCAGGTCTCTCCCTTTCTTCTTTGACTGTTGATAGAAGCCCTGAGGGCCTTTTCCACTCTTCGGTTGCTAGTGGGATAGGCTACATCAGGGATGACCTTAGAGGGGTAGGGAGCCCAGGGTGAATCAGCCAAAAAGAGGCCCCCAACCATGACTGAAGGACAAGAGGGGCTCCCTTCCTCAAGATTGAGATTCTACTCTGCACTCCCTCAGAAGACTCCAGGACACATTTTTCACTTCTCCCAAGACACATAAGAACATAAGAATATGCCTTGGGTCAGACCAAGGGTCCATCAAGCCCAGCATCCTGTTTCCAACAGTGGCCAATCCAGGCCATAAGAACCTGGCAAGTACCCAAAAACTAAGTCTATTCCATGTTACTGTTGCTAATAATAGCGGTGGTTATTATATAAGTAAACTTAATTAGTAGCAGGTAATGGATTTCTCGTCCAAGAACTTATCCAATCCTTTTTTAAACACAGTTACACTAACTTCACTAACCACATCCTCTGGCAACAAATTCCAGAGTTTAATTGTGCGTTGAGTGAAAAAACACCTCATGCAGCTTCCCCCTCCATGACCCTCTCTCCAGTTTATGCCCTTTTCACCTTTGCTATTTGACCTTATTTTTCTAATCGGTTGATCCCAGGCTTTTTTTTTCCCATGTTCCCTTTTTTGGTCTTTTCCCAATTCCTTTTACATGGTCTCTTTTTTTTCTTTCTGCTTCTTCTCTCTCCACCTATCTTCTTCCCTTCCTCTCTCAAACACACACTCAGGCTCTTATTCTCACATGCTGTCTCTCTCTCTCACACACACACAGGGCCGGCGGAAGCATTAAGCTGAGTAGGCTGTGACCTAGGATGCCGAAAATGGGCGGGGTGATAGAGTAGCTGGTAAGGGCAGCAGATCTGAAGGGAGTGCAGGAGGGATGAGACATTGCATGGGTGAGTAACTAAGCTGGGATCATCTTGGTTTTTTGAGTTTGCGGTGTGTGTCAGGCGGAGAGCGAGAGCACGATCATGTCATGCATTTACAGCCTATGGCGGCTAGACCCACTTCCACTGGCACTGCACACACACTCAGGCTCTTATTCTCACATTCTATCTCTCTCACATGCTGTCTCACACACATGGCTCTTTCTTTCACATTCTGTCTCTCTCATTCATACACACTGGCTCTCTCTTTCACATGCTGTCTCACACACAAACACTGCTCTCACTTTCACATGCTGTCTCTCTCTGTCATACACACACAGGCTCTCACTCTCACATGCTCTCTCACACATGGTAGCCAAGTCCCAAATCCAGTCTGGCAGCCCCAGTGCTGCCTTGGATCAGAAAGGTCTCCGGTTGGAAAGCAGCATCCTGGTGTAGCAGGAAGTGATTTTGTAGCAAGGATCTACTCTCTCTTGCACTGTAGCAAGGATCTGTTCTTTCTCTCTCTCTGTAGCAAGGACATGCTCTCTCTCGCACTAAGGACAAGTCTCCCAGGGCTAGTGCCCAGGAGGGAAGGGTTAGGTCGGCCACCACAGTTGTAGATAGCTGGGTGGCTGGTGGACATAAGAATTGCCTGGTAAATTGCATGCCTGGTGCAAAGGTGGCGGACCTACGTGTCACCTAGATAGGATTTCCCATGTCGTGGTACAACTGGCTCCCCAGAGGAGCCAGTTGTACCACGACATCTGGCTCCTCTGGGGAGGAGCCAGTTGTCGTGGTACATGTGGGCACCAATGACATAGGAAAATGTGGGAGAGAGGTTCTGGAAGCCAAATTTAGGATTTTACATAGAAAGCTGAAATCCAGAACCAACAGGGTGGCATTCTCTGAAATGATCCCTGTCCACATGCAGGCCCCCAGAAGCAGGCAGAGCTCTGGAGTCTCAATGCATGGATGAGACGATGGTGCAGGAAAAAGGGATTCAGTTTTGTAAGGAACTGGAATACCTTTTGGGGAAGGGAGAGACTTTCCAAAAGGATGGACTCCAACTTAACCAAAGTGGAACCAGACTGCTGGCGCTAACTTTTAAAAAAGGAGATAGAGCAGCTTTTAGACTAGAACAAGGGGAAAAGCCGACAGTCACTCAGCAGTGCATGGTTAAGGGGAATGTATCTTTGAAGGATACTAATGAAACAAGAGAGTTAGGGCATCCCTACAGAGAGGTTCCAATAAAAGTAAAAGTAGTCCATGTGCCTATAAGTAAAGAATCATCTGAGCTAAAGAATTCGAAATTATCCATATGAACTGAAAAGGAGGTTGTTAATACAAACAAAAAACACACTTTGAAATGTGTGTATGCTAATGCCAGAAATCTAAGAAGTAAGATGGGACACTTAGGGGCGGATTTTCATACTCCGCGAATAGGCCTACTTTTGTTTGCGCTCCAGGCGCAAACAAAAGTACGCTGGATTTTAGTAGATACGCGCGGAGCCGCGCGTATCTGCTAAAAACCTGGATCGGCGCGCGCAAGGCTATCGATTTTGTATAGCCGGTGCGCGCCAAGCCGCGCAGCCTACCCCCATTCCCTCCGAGGCCGCTCCGAAATCGGAGTGGCCTCGGAGGGAACTTCCTTTTGCCCTCCCCTCACCTTCCCCTCCCTTTCCCTACCTAACCCACCCACCCGGCCCTGTCTAAGCCCCCCCCCTTACCTTTGTCGGGGGATTTACGCCTCCCAGAGGGAGGCGTAAATCCCCGCGCGTCAGCGGGCCTCCTGCGCGCTGGGACGCGACCTGGGGGCGGGTCCGGAGGGCGCGGCCACGCCCCCGGGCTGCCCCGGGCCGTAACCACGCCTCCGGGTCCGCCCCCGAAACGCTCCCGGCACGCCCCCTAAACGCCGCGCGGTTCGGGCCCGCCCCCGACACGCCCCCGACACGCCCCCCTCGGAGAACCCCGGGACTTACGCGAGTCCCGGGGCTCTGCGCGCGCCAGTGAGCCTATGTAAAATAGGCCTACCGGCTCGCAGGGCTCTGAAAATCCGCCCCTTAGATTGTATAGCAAATCGATTGAATCTGCAGTAACTACCTTGACACAGGCATTTTTGGAATCTAATAAAAGAAGTTTGAATACAGAAAAGGTTTTGAATATGCAACAGGAAAATATAAAGAAAATTGAGGAGAAAGTTACCAATTTGGAAAAAGTACAAGGAACTTTGGTAAAGGCTGGGATTAACTCGGAAAGAAAATTTGAGAATATTGAGAACTCACTCCGCTATTTAAATCTGCGGATAGTGAATTTTCCAGTGGTGAGAAGATTAAACCCAGCAGAGATGTTTAAAAGAGTACATGTTGGAGACTTTAAAGATTCCAAAAGAAATTTTACCTGTTATATCTAAAGCTTGCTTTGTCTCAAAGAAATTGGAGGTAGCTACGGGAGTTGCAGAGGAACTACAACAGCAGACTCAGCAATCTTTGAATACCTCAGAGTTAATTGAATTATCATTAAATTCCGAAATTAAAAATAGAGGTATATTATTGGTAACGTTTGCATTTGAGCAAGACAGGAATCTTCTTCTAAAGTTTTTCTTTAGAAATAGAACAGCTAAATATTATGGTTATCCAATTTGGATCTATCCAGATATAGTGCGCTCCACGCAGGAACGCAGAAAAAAGTTTCTCCTTATGAGATCAGAGGCAATAAGTCGTGGAGCCACTGTAGTTCTGAGATACCCATGCAAATGTTTATTGAGATATCAGCAAAATAAATATATTTTCTATGAACCAGAACAACTCAGAGGGTTCTTAGATGGTAAAAAATGAGGTGCGAGGCTCCAAAAGAAAAAGAGGGGATAGTGCAACTCTGTGAAGGTTTATGCCTTTATTAGTTGAGGTATATGTTAAATGAGCTCTATGTTTCCTGGAAGTACATCTTGCTCCCAGATTTCCTATTTGATTAAGAGATCTAAGTTTAAAGTATAAGTACTGTTTTCACTTTGATGTTGTTTTTCCGTTAAGTAATAAATATGTGTATCTCTTTATTTCTTTTGATATATGATGTAAATATATCTGAAAATTGCATAAATAAAAAATTATAAAAAAAAATAAAAATGTATAGCAATAAAAACTTAAAAAAATATATACAAAGCAGAAAGCCTGTGAGGGAGTCAGTTGGATCGAGGGGTTAAATGGGCACTTAGAGAAGATAAGGCCATCATGGAAAGATTAAACAATTTCTTTGCTTTGGTGTTTACTGAAGAGGATGTTGGGGAGATACCCGTTCCAGAGAAGGCTTTCATGGTTAATGATTCAGATGGACTGAACCAAATCATGGTGAACCTAGAAGATGTGGTAGGCCTGATTGACAAATTGAAGAGTAGCAAACCACCTGGACTAGATGGTATGCATCCCAGAGTTCTAAAGGAACTAAAAAATGAAATTTCAGATCTATTAGTAAAAATTTGTAACCTATCATTAAAATTATCCATTGTACCTGAAGGCTGGAGAGTGGCCAATGTAACCCCAATATTTAAAACGGGCTCCAGGGGCAATCCAGGAAAATAGAGACCAGTGAGCCTGACTTCAGTGCTTAGAAACTATTCTAAAGATCAAAATCACAGAGCATATAGAACGACATGGTTTAATGGAACACAGTCAGCATGGATTTACCCAAGGCAAGTCTTGCCTCACAAATCTGCTTCATTTTTTTGGAAGGGGTTAATAAACATGTGGATAAAGGTGAACCAATAGATGTAGTGTATTTGGATTTTCAGAAGGTGCTTGACAAAGTCGAGAAAACCTGGGATAGGGGGTGGTGTCCTTTTGTGGATTACAAATTAGTTAAAAGACAGGAAACAGAGAGTAGGATTAAATGGTCAATTTTTTCAGTGGAAAAGGGTAAACAGTGGAGTACAGCAGGGATCTGTACATGGACTGATGCTTTTCAATATATTTATAAATGATCTGGAAAGGAATATGACAAGTGTGGTAATAAATTTGCAGATGATACAAAATTATTCAGAGTAGTTAAATCACAAGTGGATTGTGATAAATTGCAGGAGGACCTTGTGAGACTGGAAGATTGGGCATCCAAATGGCAGATGAAATTTAATGTGGACAAGTACAAGGTGATGCATATAGGGAAAAATAATCCATGCTGTAGTTACATGATGTTAGGTTCCATATTAGGAGCTATCACCCAGGAAAATAATCTCGGCGTAATAGTGGATACTACATTGAAATCGTCGGTTCAGTGTGCTGCAGCAGTCAAAAAAGCAAACAGAATGTTGGGAATTATTAGAAAGGGAATGGTGAATAAAACGGAAAATGCCATAATGCCTCTGTATCGCTCCATGGTGAGACCACACCTTGAGAACTGTGTACAATTCTGGTCGCCGCATCTCAAAAAAGATATAATTGCGATGGAGAAGGTACAGAGAAGGGTGACAAAAATGATAAAAGGGATGGAACAGCTCCCCTATGAGGAAAGGCTAAAGAGGTTAGGCTTGTTCAGCTTGGAGAAGAAATGGCTTAGAGGGAACATGATAGATGTCTTTAAAATCATGATTTAGAATGGGTATATGAGAATTGGTTATTTACTCTTTCGGATAATAGACGGACTAAGGGGCACACCATGACGTTAGCAAGTAGCGCATTTAAAACTAATTGGAGAAAATTCATTTTCACTCAACACACAATTAAGCTCTGGAATTTGTTGCCAGAGGATGTGGTTAGTGCAGTTAGTGTAGCAGGGTTTAAAAAAGGATTGGAGAAGTTCTTGGAGAAGTTCATTACCTGCTATTAATCAAGTTGACTTAGAGAATAACCACTGCTATTAGTGGCATCAGTAGCATGGGATCTACTTAGTGTTATGTTCTTACAAACACATAGCTCTCACCCATATGCTGTCTCTCACATACACTCAGAGGCTCTCACATGCTGCTCTCACAACATACAGGCTCACTTCCACACACATTCTCCAATCACTTTCACACACACACTCTACATGGCCTCAGCCCCTGGGCCTCCTCTTCATGGGTCATCACCAGATGGGATCCACAGCAGGCCTGCCACAGACGCTGCTCCTCTTTCTTCCTGTCCATGCGGCTCCGGCAATGTTTTGCTTCCAGGGCCATGTGGACAGGAAGGAGAAGAAACACCTGGAGGTTTGGGAATCTCTTGTTTTCTTAGATATATAGTGTGATGAGCCCCACCATGGCCCCGCTGATCTTCCTGGGTGGGGGGAATAAAAGTTATGTGTGGTGGCACACGTCCATAATTTAGAGGGAACAGTCTCCACATCCCCCCCACCCCCCAAGGATGATCCTGGTCTCCACTGGCAGTGTTTCTTCGTTTTGGCTGCTGGCAAATGGAGTTCTGACAATGCTGGTGGGGTGGGGGCCTCCCAATGACACCTTCCTCCTAGCTGTTACCTGGGGCAGATTGCCCCTCTCGCCCCCCCCCTTTAGTACACCACTGAAGATTGGGAGTGTGTATGTGTGTGTGGTCGGGGAAGGATGCAGAATGGGTGTACGTGGCTGAAGGGGTGACAGGATGTGTGTGTGTGTATATAGCTGGGGCTTGACAGTATATGTGGGTGTACGTGGCTAAGGGGCTGACAGGGTATGTATGGCTGGGGGATGGTGAGAGGGGGTTGGGGAAGAGTGAGTGAGGCTAGGAGGATGGGTAGATGTGGCTAGGGGGATGTGTGTGGAAGTGAGCCTGTATGTTGTGAGAGGGATGTGTGTGGCTACAAGGGATGGGAGTGGAGGAGGTGTGTATATGGCTAGGGTGATGGTTGGTATGCGGGTAAGTATATGTGATTGAGGGGCCAAGGAGGATGGGGGGCTTTCTCCCCCCACTGCACTTGCCAGTCCCCCTTCCCCTTCTCCCTTCAAACTCCCTCCCATTCCCTTCCTCTTCCCTTCTTTCCCATCTTACTCCCCCTGCCACTCTTCACTCATCTCTTCTCCCTTTTCATTCCTTCCTTCCCATTACACTCCCTCTTCCCTCCTACCTTCTTCACTCACTTCAATCTAACATGGTACCTCTTCTTGGCTGGTAGGGCTTGGACTTCCCACCGTTCCACTCTTCTTGTGGCTCCCCACAGGTCTGTTCCTCTGCTACATATCTTTTATTTATTTATTTTTTTGAGGCAGCGGGGCTTGGGCTTCCTGCTTGACCTGCTCTGATGACATCATCTGGCTGCCATTCTCATGCCTCTTCTTGACTCGCAGCGGATGGATGACATCATGGGAGCTCCCCACATTATACCTATTTTCAGGAATTTTTGATCAGAACTGAAAAAACCCAATTTCCCCCATCTGGAATATTTTATCAGGGTCTTTCAGATGTAACCAAAAATCAGAAGCCCTAATTATACATCCTGCAAAGTGTGGCCCCCCATGTCACAGAAGTGTATAGAAGTTGAGAGTGATGGCAGGTCTTATGTTGAAATAGATTTTCCCCCTTATGGGAACTCTGAATGGCCTCAAACATTGCGTAACATCTGCTGGAAATGCACAGCATGTTGAGAGGGCAAGAGATTATCCTGGAGCCAGTGTAGGAATATTCCAGAGCTCTGGGTCATCTGTGCATCAGAAGGTGCTACCTGCCCTTCTTGACAAACAAGGTGGTACATCCCCTAGGGGCTCAGTCATTGAGGAGAAGTGATAAAAACCTTGACTCTATTGAGACTGGGGCTGCTCCAGATTGCAAGGGGGTTACAGATTGCCTTAGGGTTACAGAAGGGAGTAGTAGGAATGGGGCAGAGATTTTCTCTTAAAAATCTCCAAAGGCCCGAGGGGAAGAAGAAGAGGGTTGCCATACAGTCTGGAAATGTTTAGGAAATAAAGCCTGTGCTTAACTGGGGCAGAAACTTATCTCGACCAGGAAACCAACTGTGCCAGAGGGAGCTTGCTTTTGGGCTCGAAGGATCCTCATGCTGCACCACAAGGATTTTTCCTTGAGCTGAACAGGACATTCTTGTCAGTAACTAGTATTTGGCCGACTGAGGAAAATAAAGAAACAAGGTAACCAGAGACACTGTGTTGCTGTAAGAAATAACTGTACTTAAGGAAAAGAGGTTATAAAGAGAAGAGTTAGGGATTTTCTGGAACTATGATTCTGTCTAATTTCTGCATCTACTTGCGCTGTCGTTATGTTTGACTCTGAAGAGTATTTATTTTTTGGAGCACAACTCAATCTGCTCATTGGTTTGTTTGTGTGGCATATTCTCAGCCTGGTACTGGCCCTGCAGGCTATCCCGCCCCCAGCTAATGGCCCCCGAGACTCGATCCCCCACCTCACGATAGTAACCCCATGGTCCCCTGAGGCTGGGAAGGTGAGTAAGTTTCTCGGCTCAGCTTGATGCATTTTGTTAGCTGTTGCTGTTTCCACAGCTGATTGTCCTAGGTTAGATGCACGTCAGATCCTCAGCCAAATAAATAAATAAATAAATAAGCCAGCACGTGACATCATTTAGGGTGGTTGGCATGCTTCATCTGCCAACATTTACTTGATGCTACTATTTTCAGTGCATTGACTGATGCATAGTTGTTGAAGAGCATTTGACTGCTATTTTTGCCCTGAGGCAGGTAATGCGTAATTATTGGCTTGGGTTGGGATTTTGGTATTTTGCAACAACTAGAGGAGCATTGGCATTTTGAGGGATTTCTGGACTTTTACATCAACTCTGGAAGCAGGGCCAGATTTAAGTGTAATGGCCCCTCCGGTCACATAACCTGGGTAAATTCTCATAGCTAGGGATGGAGCAGGTTTATAATTAGGGGCGGTGTCACTCATGTGCAGCCCATCCCTTTGAGGGAGCAGGACTGGCCGTCCCCCTCTGTGGGTTTTATAAGTAGCTCTCTCCTGAGAGCTCTGGGGGCAGTGTAGTTTGATTTTGGAGTTATAGGAGGTGTTGGAGGTTTTCCCATGCTGGATTTTTGGGCCTTCTCTTCTGACTCAGGCAAGTCCTGTTTGTGAGACAAGGTCAGGGGTTATGCCCTGCTTATCCACTCCCTGGTGGGTAGGATCTGTATCCCGAGTTGTTTTTGGGCTTTTCAGATTCTTTAATTTGTAATAAGCCTTGTGAGATGCCTGGGTACTGCTTGAGGAGAGCTCATGGGGAGCGCTTTCTTTGGGAGTCCCAGGTTAGGGAAGATCTGCCCTTCTGCACCCTCTGAGGACAGAAGACTGGCGGTGACCCGGTGCCAGTTTTACCTCAGTTTGGGGAAGAGGAATTTGCATTGAGAACATCAGGGAGGACGTTTGGCTGCTCCTCTTCCTGCCCATTGGAAGGAACACCTGGAGCTATTTATTCCTGAGAGAATTCCTCCCATCAGGGATTCGATAAAGTGAGAGAAAGAGGAAGAACCAATAAATATCTGTGAGTAGAGGATTTTTGAGACCACTGAGGACCTCCATCTGGAATCTTCTCCCCTGGGGAGGGAGAGGATTTTGACTCTCTGTGCAGAGACAGTATTTTTGTTACCTTTTACCAATTTTGGAAGGGGTTACCCTTCCCATGCTGGGGATAGCTTGCCCACCTGGGAACTCCACTTCTCCAAGCTCAGGAGGGGGAATGTTTCCCTTGCCTTGGTAACTGAGACCCAGGTAGAGGGAAAGATAGAGGGGAAACAAACGTAAGAAAGGAAAAGTTTTATGGTGCTGAGGACTGAGTTTATTGTGTCATGTTTCATCAGATTACCCATCAGTAAAGATTTTATTTTAGACACTAAACCAAAGTCTCAAGTGTATTTATTGGCACCAACCGCACACACAGTGAAGAGAAGTACTCTCTCCCAGGGAAAGGAAGCTCACAAAATTCACCCTTCCAGGCCCTGAAAGAACAATCTTCGCCCCCCCCCCACCAAAAAAGCATCCAGGCCTTGGGGTTGAGAGACCGTGTATTACCCAGCCCGGAGAGCTTCCAGCCCCAATGAGACAAATTATTTTGTGGCACCATTGGAGTGCAGTAAGCTCCCCAGGATGGGGTTATATAAGAGTATGGCATGCAGAGGATGAGGGCTGGTGGGTTTCTCCCTTGGAAATCCAGAGAGCAATAGGGGGAAATCCCAGTTTTTTGGGGCGCCTTGAGAATTTGATGTCGTAGGCACATGCCCGTGTTACCTATGCCTAAATTTGGCCCTGTGTGGTAACGTAACACCCTTGGATCCTCAGGTTCAGGCAGGAACTCACTTTACTTTTTCACATATTGCCCCTGAGGTTGAGCGTGTTTTACATTGGACACATCAGCGTAGCAAAGCAAAATCTACATGTTTCAAAAAAAATGAACCATAACACATAACGCCAGTGGAGACGTTACCTTTTTGGAAGGACAGTGTTGGGATCCTTCAGCACCACGTCTGGAAACCTGTCTATTTTTGTGCTTCCTGAGATAGGAGTTTTTGCTCCCTCCTCATCTCATACTCTGGTTTCCCTCACCCAGGGGCTCACTGTATGTAATCTAAGGAGTGGTGTCTCTCACAGAGCGAGGCATGGGTGGACTATAAAGAATCGTGGAAGAGGAATGGATCTTTATTCATTTACAGGGAAAGGAGAGAGAAGGAGACTTTGTGGAACTATTTCTACTTGCATAATCATCTCAAGGAGGTAAGAGAAGAAGAGAAGTAAAACAGGTGGCCTTTCCAGTACTATGAGTAGTAAGGAGAAGAAGGAAGAAGAACTACTGGAGAGGTATGAGAGATTTGGACTTTCTTTACTAGATTGACTAAGAAAAAGACTATCCTATATCAGCTGGGAGGGAGTTACAAACTATCCCACATTGCTTTGAGGAAGAGAAATAATAAACTTATTAATTGGAATTGGATTGGTACATCAATTTAAACTGATTGAAAGCGAAAAGGTCACAAATTTATTCAAGAACAAAATATGCAACAACCTATTTTTGAGACATCCAAGGCTTTAAAGACTTTTCCATCAACTGAACAATTTATTAGTAAAAGCTATGTTGGAAACTTCCTAAAACTTCCAGAGTATTTATTACTGTAGTTATAACTGGACGCTCATCAGTGTTGTTTATATGAACTCTATAGTGGGATGTGAGCAAAAACAATGCATACGGCCTACAGGAATTTTCTCCCCCCTGCTCAGGGAATCCTGGACATTAGCTTAAAACTAACAATATGGAATGCTTGAACATCAGTGAGTGTGGTTTCTGGGACCTTATCTGGGACTATCAGCCCAAAGGTTACACTTATTTTTCACCTCTACATCTAGGTGCTCATAGCAAAGTAAAAAACGTATAACATAAAATAAAAACCAAACATAAAACTTTAATGCTCCTAACTTGTGTGTTTGTATGCACAGCTTTTAACAGCACAAATCATGTTTTCTGCCCTCTCGGGGCCTAAGGGGCGTGATTGGAAGCTGTGGAATATTGTCCCCTCTCCCCCAGCAGCTTGGCCCAGATAGAGAAAGAGAGAGCAAGAAAAGCAGGTAAAGTCTGATAGATAGGAATAAATTGAAACAACTACACGTCACCCATATACACTCCCAACATACACCCTCACCTCCTCCCCACACTACCCACCTTCCAACATCTCCCACACATAGCCCTCACTCCCAAATACCACACACTAACCCCTCATACATTTACATGCACACCCACTCAAATATTGCTCCAAACCCTCCCCATATACACACAGCACCCCCCACACATCCACTCATACCCCTACATATATTCTCCCACACATCCCAATGCACACGCCTTCACATACCTACACCCTGCCCACAAATACACAACACACGACCCCCACATAATCCCAAACACATATCCTGTACATAAGATTCACAAAACCAGCATCCAGACACATCCCTACACACACCCTGTTCATTCTCCACACATATTCCCAAACACGCACCCATGCATTCTCCAAACACTCCACCCCTTCACACACACTCCCTCCACACAACTTGTCATATCATTGAAACTGAGTTTGTTAAAAAAAGATTGCTTTACTTTGGGAGAGAGTTAGAAACTGCAGAATGTTGGCAACATACACATACAAAGGCTGATGCAATACCGCGTGCTCAGCCTAGCGCACAGGTTAACCTGCAGTTGGCGCACGTTTTGGACATGCATCCATAATCCCTGATGCAATAAGGGGATCAACGTGTCCAAAACGCGCATCCAAACCAGGGCTTAGTTAATAGTACTCATCACATGTAAATGCCATGTTGATGAGGCTATTAGCTATTACCCCCGATATAAAAAATAACCGTGCACCTGATGTGTACATTTTAGCCCTCAAAAATGAATGCCAGCCCTGGAGCTCAATTTAAGAGCGCCCATTTTACTAACCCTCGCACAGCCACGTCTCCTGGGCACCCGATGCCGAGGAGGTGCTAGGGATACACAATTTCCCCATGCGCCTCCTTTTTAATGCAGCGGCTCATTTTCCTACTGCATTGCATGACTGGGTGAGGCAGAGGGGTGCGTATTAGGAAAGCGGGCGTTGAATCACGAGCGCCCGTTTTTCCCGCATGGATATTGTATTGGCCTGACAGATACAGAAACATGTATACACACACACACATACACACACACACACACACACACACAAAACATATACAAACACTACACATATATGCATAGATTTTTCTTTTTAGTCATGACACAATGGTTTGGACATATTGCAATATGTGGAACAATCATCCTGGAGCATAGCACACACTCAATATGTAACTTAAAAATGCTCCTACAGCCTTATGCAAAGCTATGTTGGAAAGCATTTCCAAAGCCATGCCTCTGCATGATTTCCCTACTCGTGTTTGGAGCAGTACTGCATTGTAAACTTTAGTTAGTTCGAGGTTGATATCCAAAAAATGCCTGAGCGCCTAATGTAACTGGCCAAAATTTGATTGGTTAAGCTATGCTGATTTCTAGCTGAATCTAGTCAACTAAAATGTATCCAGCTGGATTTAGATTTCTCAAGCCTGCCTGTTCAAACTCACTCAGCTAGCACTGAAAATCAGTATTAGCTGGCTAAATCCTTTCTCATCGGTGGATGTGGGCCAGAGGCACTCTGAGCCTCCCCTTACCCTCCTGAAAAAATAGTTTTGTTGTGTTCGTTGGTCGCAGACGGCTGCGCCCCCTCTGCCTCACCTCTCTTTCTTCTTTTTCTGCTCCATTGAGCAAGATGGCTGCCTCCGCCTCTCCTTGCCGATCTCTCCGGCGTCTCCGGTCCGGCATGGGCGATTGCGTTCGCCATTTTCCCTCTGAAGTCACCTGGGGCACGCGCGCATGTGTCGGCCCTCCCTTTTGATTACGTCATGGCGGGAACCTCGGGGGTGTCCCCACCGCATGACGTCACTACCTCTGGGTATTTAGCCTCCGCTCTCCATTCCAGCTACAAGTTAGCAAGAAATCTCCCTGCTGATCTCGGCCTGTTACCAGACGCCTTCGCTCTCTGTAATTTTGCTCCGGAACAACTTAGGTACTTGCCATGTTCCTACCTTCCCTTCGGGGATTCCAGCTACCACCAAGGACTCTCAAGGTAACCGCTCCTCTGGGGCCTTAACTCGCTCCTTCCTCCGGGGTTACCAACTTCTGTAGAGGTACCCGCTCCTCGGAGACCTTGCTCCTTCCCAGACCTCCGCTCTCGGGGGGTTCCTCTCTACAGCAGCTACCAGCCTCAGAGCGAGTACCTCAGCTCTTGGTCTATCTCTGCCTTGTCTCTCCTCTGCTACTGTAGATTCTCGGCATACCCCGCATCGTGGACCACTACCAGATCTACCCTTTCTGACATATCATCTATACCCGGTTCTCGGCCTACCCCGCTCTGCGGACCACTACCGGACCCATCATCCTCTCAAGACCTGGTGAGACTCTTTATCTGCACTGCAGAGTACAGACTGGACTACGCCATCAGAGACTCTTCTCCTCTGGCTGGGCTCACAGCCCGTTCCCCGGGCCATCAACTACATTGCTGTATAAGAAAGCCTATTGCTCTGCTGTGTGTATTACTGCTAAGAACCAGCCTATCACTACAAGTCCCCACAGGGCAGAGACCTGTGGGAGGAGTCATCTCCTGTAGTGAGCAGGGGTCCACAACTCAATGTCTCAAACACAACAGATTGCTAACTCCATGGACCCGACTCAGCTCTCAGCCTTACAGGCCATTCCTGGCCTGGCCCAGCGGATCACCGAGCAGCAAAAATCTTTGGAAACATTAACCATTGTCTTCAACCAGTTGAACGCCCAACTGAAAGCACCAACAGCTCCGGAGAAAGAACCCTCTCCACAAGTGGTTGCTGTTCGTACCACTGTACTGCTACCAGCTCCTACACGCTTCTCTGGTGACGCCCTGAAGTGTAGGGGCTTTATTAATCAATGCTGTATGCATTTCTCGTTGCAACCGAATTACTTTCCCACTGCTGTTTCCAAGACTACTTATATCTTATCACTACTCAATGGAAGAGCCCTGGCCTGGGCTTCACCTCTCTGGGAACGCAACGACACTGTTCTAAATGACTTGCCTAGTTTCCTCAACTTATTCAAGTCTGTGTTTGATGACCCCGCTCGTCAGACCATAGCAGGGTCTAACTCTTCTACACCTTCAACAAGGAAGCAAGTCTTTAACGGTCTATGTTATTGAATTTAAAACACTATCATCTGAAGTTCACTGGGACTTGGGATGTCTACATGCTATATTCCTAGAGGGCCTCAACTCCCATATAAAAGACAAACTAGTGGCTCGTAACTTACCAGACACCCTGGAATCTCTCATTGATTTAGCTGGGAGAGCAGATCGCCGGATACGTGACCAGACCCAGGAAACCAAGAGCCCCAAGAAGCACACCTCGGGAGGTAACCGCCCCAGGATTATGCAGTCGGCCTCTACCCAACCTGCTGCACCCAGTGAAGAGGATGAACCTATGCAGGTAGGCCACAGCCATTTAACCTCTAAGGAGAGATGGTTTTGCAAATGCATGGGCCTCTGCATGTAGTACGGTCAATCCGGCCATGCTGTCCAGAATTGCCCTATTTGTCCGGGAAACTGGCAGACCTAGGATCCGCTGGAGGACTCTTCCAAGGTCTGACTACACTCTCTCCTCCTTTATCTCTCCCTGTCTCTCTCATCTCCAGAAGTCTCGAGTTTCAGACACTCACACTCGTAGATTCAGGCGCCGGAGGAAATTTCATCTTAAAAAGGCTAGTAGAACATCTGCGAATTCCCACTACTCTGATGGCTACTCCACTCCTGCTGTCATCTATACATGATGAACCATTACCTGGAGAAGTCTCCCTGATCACGCAGCCCATATGCCTTTGCACTTGGGCCTTACACTCCGAGACCATCTCCTTCCTAGTTCTCGAGAAAGCCATTCATCCCGTAGTACTTGGTCTGCCTTGGCTGCAGGAGCACACACCCCAGTTCAATTGGACTACTATGGAGCTTTCACAATGGGGATCTGGCTGCCTCGACCAATGTCTATCAAGACTCACACCTTTACCATGTATGTCAACTACTCCATCACTACCTGGCCTACTGCCATAGTATGCGTCTTTTCAGGACGTCATCGCCAAGCAAGCGGTGGACGATTTACTTCCACATAGAACCTTTGATTGTGCGATAAATCTCAAGCCTAACTCTGAACCGTCCAAGGGAAGGGTTTACCACCTCTCATTATCTGAGACTGAGGCCATGTTGGCCTATATCCAAGAAAATTTGCAAAAAGGTTTTATCAGGCCCTCTAAGTCCCCGGCAGGCGTGGGGGGGGGGGGGGTTTGTTAGAGGTTCCCTTCGCCCTTGTATTGATTACAGAGGTCTCAATGAAATTACCATCAAGGATTGTTACCCTCTACCACTGATAACTGAGTTGTTTGACAGATGTCAGGGCGCTAAAATCTTTACCAAACTGGATTTCAAAGGGGCCTACAACCTGGTCCGAATCCATCACAGGGATGAGTGGAAAACAGCCTTTAACACCCGTGACGGACACTTTGAGTACTTAGTCATGCCCTTCGGCTTGTGCAATGCACCAGCGGTATTTCAGAATATGATGAGTGAAATCCTGCGAGACTTACTGTACCAGTGCGTGGTGGTGAACTTAGATGACATCCTGATCTTCTCTCAAGACCTTCAGACGCATCAGGCAGATGTGGTAAAGGTACTTTAAAGACTACAAGACAACCACCTCTATGCGAAGCTTGAGAAATGTGCTTTTCATCAGGAATCTGTGCCCTTTCTAGGGTATATTGTGTCCAAAGATGGCTTTCAGATGGATCCCCAAAAGATGAGAAGCATCCAAAAGTGGCCACAGCCTACAGGGTTAAAAGCCATATGCCGTTTTCTCGGCTTCACGAACAACTACCGTACATTCATCAAAAATTATTCCACCTTGTCTGTACCACTCACAGCCATGACCAAAAAAGGGGCCAATTCATCCCGATGGTCCAAAGAAGCCAAAGCAGCCTTTCAAACTCTCAAACAGGTCTTCCAAAGAAAGCCTTGTCTTCGCCACCCCGATCCTCGTCGCCCATTCATCATCGAGGTCGAAGCTTCCGACGTCGGCGTGGGAGCAGTACTGAGCCAATACAGCGATACCAATGTCCTCCATCCCTGCTCATTCTTCTCGCGGTGCTTCCCTCCAGCCGAGAAGAATTATGGAATTGGAGATAAAGAATTGTTAGCTATTAAACTGGCCTTTGAGGAGTGGCATCCTTGGTTGGAAGGCACGCAACACCAAATAACGGTGTATACTGATCATAAAAACCTGGAATATCTACGACATGCCCAAAGTCTTAATCATCGGCGGGCTAGCTGGTCGCTATTTTTCAACCGATTTTATTTTCTCTTCAAATACCGACCTGCAGAAAAGAACATCAGGGTAGGATCCCTTTCGCTCTCCTTTTCTCCTGAGGATGTACCTGACGAACCTCGCCACATCATCAGTCCAGGAAAAGTAGTATTGGCCACCACCCACACAGTCCCCGCTGGAAAAACACTGGTGCCTCGAGGAATGAGAAAGAAGCTGTTGCAATGGGCACACGACTTCTGTCTGGCTGGGTGTCCTGGTCAGAGTCACACTCTAGCCATGCTCCAACGTTTTTACTGGTGGCCTGCTATGAAAACAGATGTTCAAGCCTATGTGGCCTCTTGTGCCACCTGCGCAAGATAGAAGCCCCCTGCCGGATGTCCCTGGGGTCTCCTTCAACCTCTGCCTGTACCAGAGGAACCATGGACACACATTGCAACTGACTTCGTGGTAGATTTACCTCCTTCCAGTGGGAACAACACAATATGGGTGACTGTTGATCGCTTCTCTAAAATGGCACATTTTGTGGCACTGCCAGGCCTACCATCCGCGCTTGAACTAGCCAAATTGTTTGTGAAGCACATTGTCCAACTCCATGGCATGCCCAAATTTTGTCGGACAGAGGCGTTCAGTTTACCGCAAACATTTGGAGAGCATTGTGTCGGAAGTTCAACATTTCATGTTGGACCTAACCTCAGCCTATCACCCGCAATCCAACGGACAGAGAGAATGAATCAGACACTCAAGCAATTCTTGCACTCATATGTGAACTCTAGATAAAGCGACTGGGCTGAACTACTGCCCTGGGCTGAGTTTGCTCTAAACTCGTATCCTGCTTCTGCTACGGGGTCAACACCATTTCAAGTGGTATATGGTCGTCAACCATTACCTCCATTGCCTCTGCCGCTGTCCGTGACTTCCCCAGCAGCTCAAGCCACCGCAATTGAATTACAACAACTGTGGGGAAAAACCAAGGATTTGATTCTCAAAGCGGGCCAAAGGGCCAAGAAGTCGTATGACGCTCATCACAGGAAGGTACCCCAGTTCCAACCACAGGACAAGGTATGGCTCAGTACAAAGTTCCTTCACCTTAAACTACCTTCTGCACGCTTTGCACCACGATACGTCGGACCCTTCTCCATTCTCCGATGTCTTGGGAACCTGACATACAGTTTAAAACTACCTCCAACCATGAAGATTCACAATGCCTTTCATGTGGCTCTACTAAAACCACTCATCCTTTCCGAGTTCTCTAACAAGACTCCAGAACCCACTCCGCTTGATGCTGAGGAGAATATCACATATACAATCGATGACATCCTGGATGTCTGCAAGAGAGGTAAACAATGGGAGTATCTTATCTCCTGGAAAAGATACGGACCGGAGAAGAACTCTTGGGAGCCTGCTGTCAATATCCTCGACAAAGACATGATCAGACACTTCCATCAGTCGCATCCTTGGAAACCCAAACCCCCTGGAAGGGGGCCTGGGAGGGACCCAAAGAAGGGGGGTACTGTTGTGTCCGTCGGTCGCAGACGGCTGCGTCCTCTTTGCCTTACCTCTCTCTTCTTTTTCTTGCTCCATCCCAGACCTTCGCCCTCAGGGGGTTCCTCTCTACAGCAGCTACCAGCTTCAGAGTGAGTACCTCAGCTCTTGGTCTATCGCTGCCTTGCCTCACCTCTGCTATTGTAGATTATCGGCATACCCCACATCGCGGACCACTACCGGATCTACCCTCTCTGGTATATCATCCGTACCTGGGTTCTCAGCCTATCCCGCTCTGCGGACCACTCCGGACCCATCGTCCTCTCAAGACCTGGTGAGACTCTTTATCTGCGCTGCAGAGTACAGACTGGACTACGCCATCAGAGACTCTTCTCCTCTGGCTGGGCTCACAGTCCGTTCCCCGGGCCACCAACTACATTGCTGTATAATAAAGCCTATTGCTCCGCTGTGTGTATTACTGCTAAGAACCAGCCTATCACTACAAGTCCCCACAGGGCAGAGACCTGTGGGAGGAGTCATCTCTTGTAGTGACCAGGGGTCCACAACTCAATGTCTCAAACACAACAAATTTAATTTTAGCAGTACAAAGGCACCCCAATTCTCCTTCTCCCCTGTCCAAAAGAATAACTAATTATGGTGGGCCAAGGGCATCCTGATTCCCTCTCCCATGTACCCAAAAAATAATTAATTGTAGTCGGCCAAGGATGCCTCAATCCCCCTTTGCACCCTCCCAAAAGTATAATTAACTGTAGTGGGCTGAGGGTCACCTGATCCTCTCTCCCACCTATCAGAAGCCCCTCCCTAGCTGCACTTCCATGAATACCTCCCCTAATGAGTCAGGAGGAGGATGCTGGCTTACCTCTTTCCAGTGTGGCATCCAGTTTTGCTCTGACGATCACGTTCCTGGCAACAATGGATGCCAAGCTGGAAGAAAGTAAGACTGTGTAACGTAGCATGGAGTGGACCCTTGGGCCAATGTGAGGAGGAAGTACCGCGAGGTGGCTCTCTCCCATGTGGCAGGTTGCAGGCTGATGGTAGAGCAAGAGAAGTTAAAGTCCGAGGTGCATTTGGCCGGCTACAATTAATTATTCAATTTCAATTTTCAGTTTCAGTTGCAATTTATTATTTGTAAACCGCACTTCCCCTGTTCAATGCGGCAATTACACAGCAGCCACTAATGGGTAATTTTGTAACACCGCACATCCGTTAACTAGCAAATACGCTTCAGAAATTACACAGTTTTCAAAGTAGACTTATGTGCTTAAGACTGTTTTGAAAATTATCCTGTCAAATCTATTTTTACAGATTATACCAACTAAAATGTCTGCACAAATTTTCCATGAAAAATTATATACATACTTTTTAAAATCTAAAAGTATGTGCATAAGTGGCAGATGAAATTTAATGTGGACAAATGCAAAGTGATGCACATAGGGAAAAGTAACTCACACTGATGTTAAATAGTAAATCACATGATGCTAGGTTCTATATTAGGAGTTACCACCCTAGGAAAAGGATCTGGGTGTCACCTTGGACAATACTTTGAAATCCTTGGCTCAGTGTGCAGTGATGGTCAAAAAAGCAAACAGAACGTTAGGAATTATTAGGAATGGAAATAATACCTCTGATTTGCTGTATGGTGAGACTGCACCTAGAGTACTGTGTGAAATTCTGGTAGCCACATCTCAATTAAAGATATAGTTGCATTGGAAAAGGTACAGAGATTTGCATTTTGAGATCCTCCCCAGGTGTTGACCCTTCCCCCTATTTTGGGGATTTGTCAGCGATCCCCTATATAAACCGAGCTGAGCAGGCCCAAAACGTGGTTGTAAGGTTTCTGTTGGTTGGAGTTAGATTTTGTTTTGGAGAACAGTGGATTTTTGCCGGTGGATCTCTGTAGGTCCCACAGCCCTGCTAGCAACTTCACAGACCTGGAGGGTTCTGAATTGCGGAAGAACAGAAGAGCAGAGAGGATTTTTGGACTTTAAGAGAGTTGGCAATTTTTCTTGACCAGTTCCCATCTCAGAGAGGCACCCCCCCCCACCTGAGGCAACAGGATTTTGGTTCCAGTGCTCTGTGCCCAGATGAAGCAGTCATTAAGACCAGGCTACTGCATTGCTCTCTGCCCAGTAAAAGTAGGTTGTGTAGTGTCCAAGAGTAAGAACTGATTTTTGGAAGAGCTGTATGTTGAAGAAGGTTTCCCCAACCCCCCTCCCCCTTTTTGCTTAGAGGGAGATATTTTTTTCCATCGCCATCCCCTGCCTATTTTGTGCAGTTTTGTTTTCTTTCCTGTCACTGAGAAGGATTTGGACTTTGGACGCTGATTCAGATTAGGCTGAACCTGGACAGAGAGAGACTGCAGCACTTGGAGTTATCATTCTTTTTATGATGATGATGATTTGTGCTATTCTTACCTGGATTCTGTTTTTTTTTAAGTTGCAATAAAATATTTTTTTTTTGGCTTGAACACCACTTCTTCCACCCTAAGAACCAGCCTGCTGAAATCTCCTGAAACCTACACCTGTGAATACTGTGAGAGAGTAGCTGAGTGAAGAAAGAGACTGTACAGGGTAGCCACCACCAAGAGCCTAGAGCCCCAGAGGCTTGTCCTCCTTCCCGTCGGTTGGACCCTGGCTTCCCAGTGGCTGGCTACTGCAGAGTAAATGGTGAGGCCAGGGACAGCGAGTTTGGCCCTGGGACTGTGTGAACCCCCTGTATTAGGGACCTCAAACCAAGAGGGGGGTTACAATAATGTAATAAAATTTGACGTAATCGCTGAAGAGCGAATACTAGGAAAACTACTGCAGCAGCAATTAACTAAAAAAAAAAAAAGGATACTATGATAAAATGAGGAAATGTTTTAGGAAAAAAAAACCCCCTAAAAGCAGCAATTCACAAGGTTAAAAACTTGCAGGAGGAATGGACACTGTTTAAAATTGACATCCTTGGGGCTCAGACATTAAAAAAAGTTCGAAGGAAGACCACATGATTGCTGGTGTGGATTAATAGTGAGGTGAAAGAGGCAATTAAAGCCAAAAGGTCATCATTCAAAAAATGGAAAGCAGAGCCAAATGAGAAAATTAGGGAAGAGCATAAGCACTGGCAAGTTAGATGTAAAAAAAGTAATTAAGCAGGCTAAGAGAGAATTTGAAAAGAAGCGTGCCATAGAGGTAAAAACAAGTACCAAAAACGTTTTCAAGTACATTTGAAGGAAAACGCCTGTGAGGGATTCATTTGGGCCGCTAGATGACCGAGGGGTAAAGGAGGGCAAGGAAACAACAGAAAACCGAAATGAATTCTTTGCCTCTGTCTTTACTGAGGAGTATGTGGGGGGTCATACTCACACCGGAAACATTTTTCGATGGTGATGACTCTGAATGAGTAGATGGAATCACTGCGAAGCTGAGGACACAATGACTCAGACTGACAAATCACTGGGACTGAATGGTATTCTCCCCAGAGTTCTGAAGGAATTAAAAAAAATGAAACTGCTGATTTACAACCTATCGCTTAAAACCAGAAGATTGGAGGGAGGCTAATGTGATGCCAATTTTTAAAAAGGGCTCCAGGGGTGATATGGGAAACTATAGACTAGTGAGCCTGACCTGAGTGCAGGGCATAATGGTAGAAGCTATCCAGAAAACTAAATTACCGTACTGACCACATAAACAGATATAGTTTAATGGGGGAGAGTCAATATGGATTTTGCAAAAGGGAAGTTTTGCCTTACTAATTTATGAGATTTTTATGAGGGTGTAAATAAACATGCTGATAAAGGTTTTTCAGAAAACATTTTTTTATAACTCTTTAATATAGTATTATATTTAGTGCATTCACCCTTAAGGCTGTACCTTAACTGTTCCAAATCAGCAATAACCCGCATCAGCGAGCGCCAATAATTTATACTAGGGGTGACTTTCCAGAAAGTCGCAATAGTGAATCGAGCAGCCAGTAGCAGCTGCCCGACCAGTGCTCTGCATTTCACTGGAACCAGAGACCGGTACCATCTACTCAATAACTCCAGTTCCAGAATGACATGGACAGGGAGGAGAAGGAGATCAGCTATTTCTTGTGTAACTCATGACCAGAAGCCATGTACCTCAGGACAAAATCACCACATATGAATATATGTACCTATCTGCCCACATCCTCTCCAACATTGGTCACTGGCACCAGGGAAACATTTAGGGCCAGATCTTAAAAGATACGTGCGGGCGTAGATTTGTTCACGCAACCCGGCGCGAACAAATCTACGCCCGATTTTATAACATGTGCGTGCTGCCGCGCGCATTTTATAAAATCCGGGGTTGGCGTGCGCAAGGGGGTGCACACTTGTGCACCTTGCGCATGCCGAGCCCTAAGGGAGCCCCGATGGCTTTCCCAGTTCCCTCCGAGGCCGCACCGAAATCGGAGAGGCCTCGGAGGGAACTTTCCTTCTGCCACCCCCACCTTCCCCTCTCTTCCCCTACCTAACCCGCCCCCCCAGCCCTACCCCCCATCCTGACCTTTGTTGCAGAAGTTATGCCTCTGGGCGCGCCATTCCCCAGCATGGCCGCAACAAAGGAGGCCTCGGTCCCGCCCCCGCCATCTCCCCGGACCCGCCCCCTTCCCGCCCCTTTTTCGAAGCCCCAGGACATACGCACGTCCCAGGGCTTGCGTGCGCCACTGAGCCTAAGCAAGATAGGCTCGGCGCGCGCAGGGGCAGCTTTTTGGGGGTTGCGTGCGTATGTTACGCACGTAACCCTTTGAAAATCTGCCCCTTAGAATAAAATACGGGAGTACGATAAGTTCTAATTAGTAACTTAATCATAAGCTCCACCCTTCTAGCACATATGGAAATGTGGTGGGCAGAGATCCAAATAGCTTTCCAGGCCCTGGAATCCAGGTCAACACCTAAATCTGCATTTATAAATTAATGATAGAGCAAGGAGTCTCCCAACTAAATTTGCCTCGAAGTATCCCCTGGTGCATAAGTGAGATACGCTTTACATAAGCATCTGGATCACTTAAAAATCTCTCCAGACAATCCAGCTGCCTTAAAGGTGTAGACAAATCAAGTCGCACTCCCCAAAAACCTGCCCCGGTTGTAAATAAAAAGCACAAGACTCCGGGGAAATTTCATACTCTTCACATAAATCTTGAAACGTAAGGAAACTCTCATCATCTCATAACTGTGGCATACATTTGACAAAGTCCCTTATGAGAGACTCCTCAGGAAATTGGGAGGTCATGGGATTGGAGGCAGTGTCCCCTACTGTGGATTGGTAACTGGATAAAAGACAGGAAGTGAGTGAGGTGACCAAATTTGCAGATGGCTTCAAATTGTTTTGAGTTGTTAAAACAGCAGTGGATCGAGAAGTAAAGGAGAAAGCACTTATGAGAGTATAAGACTGGGCTTGTAAATGGCAGATGCAATTTTATGTGGATGAATGCCAACTACAGGTACATGATGCTGGGTTCCACGTTAGCAGTCACCATCCAGAAAAAGGACCTCAGAGTCCTTATGGACAATACCTTGAAATCTTCGGCTCAATGTGCAGCGGCAGTCAAAAGAGGCAAATAGACTGTTAGGAATTATTTGGAAAAGAATAGAGAACACAACTTGAGAACATCATAATGCCTTTGTATACAGATCCATGGTGCGACCGCACCTTTAGTTGTGTGAGCAGTTCTGGTCAATCCCATCTCAAAAAGATAGAGTGGACATGGAAAAGGTACAGAGAAGGGCAACAAAAATAATAAAAGGGATGGAAAAGCTTTCTTATGGAAAGAGGCTAAACAGATTTGGAATGAGTAAATAGGGAGCCTTGATGTGAACCAGCATGGCACTTCTTGTTCTTGTGAGGGTGATGAGGGTGGCTCTCAGCCCACTCCAATTATTCTTCCAGTCCAGTGGGAGGTGAGATTTGTATGCATTCAGCCCACTACAATTAGTTATTCTTTTGGGCTGGTGGAAGGGGAGATCTGGGTGCCCTCAGCCTGCTTCAATTTATTCTTTCCGGTGGGTCAGAGGGGGCACTGTCAGCCCAACTGCATTTCAGATTCCCATGGGGGTGGGGAATACGAGGGCACTGTCAATGGTTAGAAGGGCAGATTGGAGGGAGGGGCAGAGTTGAGGGCCAGCCCAGCTGGATTTATTCCTGCTGGCACAGTGCCTAGCTTTGACCGACCAAGTTAGGCAGCTGGCGTTGAAAATCAGTGCTAGCCTCCTACTTTCTCCCCCCAGACCTAAGCCTATCCCTTAGTCCACCCTCAATCTGGCCAGCTAAAGTTAGCCTCCTAGTGAAAGGGGATTAAATGTAGCTGCTCAGAGCAATAGAAACTCAAAGGCTTTGGTTTAGTCCTTATGTGGCTGGCTAGATCCGTTGGAAAACTGACCCATTTGCGATCTGCTCTGTAATTCCCCCACTAGATCATTTGGACTTTGAAAATTCTTTCTAAGAAATAGATTGTCAATTTTATATACAGTGTATTTTCTCCAAAGCAGAATATGACAGATTTTAGCAATTAAAAGAAAATAACTGCTCTAGGATTCCTGCACTTAAGGTGAGATTTACCGTACTATACAGAAAGTGAGTAGTTGTTTTAACAGGAGACTCCCTGAATTAACCAGTGACTCAAAGGCAGCAAAGGGATAAAGGTACCACCTTTCACAGTTAATTCTGCTGCTACTCAATGAGCTCAACTCCCCAACTCAAACTGAATGGTGTGAAGAAACCCCCGGCAGCCTGGTTAACTGCAAACACGTTGACACTGCACAGCACAATTTGCTACCCATAACCATCCTGCTCCACTGGTACCCGATGGCGAGAGAGAAGGAGAGGCTGATCTCACCTGGCCCCAGATGAGTTCTCCGAGTCCCACAAACAGACACCACAACCACTGCTCTGTGTTCAGGGGCGCACAGCTGAAGGGCTTTCCTCCGAACTGCACAATCAAAATCTGCCAGAGAGAGAGAAAAAAGGAGAGTTGAGATAAAGACACAACCAGCGCAACAGCAGCCAGTGGTCTAGAGCCAGAAAGAAGAGTGTCAGAAGCAGCAGCCAGTGCTTCCCGGTTACTGCAGTAATGAAGCAGAATGTTAAAAAGTCGGCAGGGCCTGTACTTCCATTAGAAATAGCAGGTTGTCATGACTAGCCCGGTGGCTCAGCACAGTTATTATGCAGAAAACCTGGGTTCAATTCCCAGGTCAGGTCTTCCACTGCCCAGGTTGGCCAGGTCTGGAGAAGCTGCTTGGCCCTTGGCCAAGGACTGTTGCTGCAATGACTGGGCCAAGTGAGTTGGGCAGGGCTATAAAATAGGGGGAAAAATCCCTGGGGTAATTGTAAATGAAGGTTCAAGATTAAAACTATAGCCCATAAGAGGCTGGTTCTAATTGAAATGGAAATCCAAAGAAACAGGAAATAATTGCTGGGCTAAGATAAAAAATATATATATATCAAGTTGCTATCAACAGCATTACTTGGCAATAAGATGGCTGCCTTCACACCATCTTGCTAAATGGCAAGGCAAACTCCAACATCAATGCCACTTTTTTTGGGATTTGACTGCACAGGTACAAACCTGGAGCTACATGATCCCACACATACATTCCCCCCCCCCCCCCCACACCCCCCGGCGTCTGATCTCACCTGCACCCCAAAGGTGCCCAGAACAATGCTGCAAAAGATGGGGTTGCCGAAGATGCCGTCAAAGACATTCCTCTCGCCATGGATTTTACGGGCATTGATTTCATTGAATAGCTGCATCATGACAAAGGTGTTGAAGATGATGGTGTAGTGCTCGGAGGGTGGTGAGTGCAGGGGGGCATTACGTCCATTGTCAATGTTGAAACATTTCTCTCCTGGGGAGAGGGCAGGAGAAGGAAAGTGTAAAATGGGGCAAGCCCATTCCAGGCCCTCCGTCTTATATAAATGCTATATCAAGCCAACATAGTATTGTAGGGTTATGGCAGCAGACGATGTCGGCAATGCTCATCCAGTCTATTCATTTTCCCTTGCTATTGCAATAGCCTGCCAAGGATCCTCTATGCTTGTCCCATGCATCTTGATATCCACCGCCTTAACATGAAACATTGACCCCTTTCTTATAGAACCTTGGATGTAAATATCTTAAACAAATAAAAATAAATAAGTTGTAATACTGGTGTGGCCCTATGGCCACTAGATGGCAATTGGTCATGTGAAAGAATGGGGTCTATCTCTAGCATAAGATTTTCCAGCAGGGGAAGGTCACTGGGAGTGCAGAGGTATTCTACAGTGTGCTCTTTATAATGTGCAGCTGTCTAGAAAAGTTCACTAAGAGGACAAGGAGTGCAAGGGCCATTAAGCTGAGAGACACTGTGGTTCAGTCCAGTAGGGGGTAGGTACTTAGGGGAGTATAAAATATGCTTTCTACAAGGATTTTGAGGAGAAAGAATGGGAAGAGACTGAGAGATGGGAGAGATGTAGAAGGTATGACTAAGATGGTGCCACTGGTGCTGAGGAGTTGGGAGTGCTTCCACAAGTCCTCAAGGGAGTCGGAGGAAAGTGAGAAAAGCGAAGAAGTTGGAAATTGAAAACAAGGAGAAGGAACTATGTTGGCTGCCTGCAAGACCAGATAGGAGTGCTGTGCCTGTGTGAGGCTTCAGTGTAGGGCTGGGGAAGCTCATCTACCTAAGGACAGGGGATGAGTTATCCTAGAGTCAATCCTATGTGAGTAAATGGAGATTTTTAAGAGAGACTTGGAGTTTTTTCTGAATCCACAAAGGATCTGGGAGGGTGAAAAACAGCAAATCAGATTGTTGGAAAGTTATTTTTGAAAGTTTGAACTTTTATTTTGAGTGTTTGATGTTTTTTTTCAGCTGTTTTGCTGTACTGGACTAAGAACTGTGAAATATTTGTTTACCTTGCTGAACTGCTAATTTTTTGCAGTAAACTATCTTTCCTTTGGAGCACAAACCTGGTGCGGACATTGAGTTTTTTGTGGAATCCTTGGCCCAGTTTGGCCATGCGGGTGAGCCTGCCTCCAACCCACGGACTTCAGAGTAAATTCCCCCACCCTGGGACTACGAAGTGGGGTTAGTTACATTGGTGACTAAGCAAGAGTCCACATGGCAATGAGCTCTAGCACAAGATAAATGCTGTTGGACAGTGCCCACTAGATCTTGCCACTGGTTAGTATGGATTAATGTTACAGGCAATGAACCAATCACGGTCCATTTATACCCTTATACTGTATACTTCCTCTAAAGCTTCTGCCACATGCCACATCTAGAATCAGGATGATGGGTAAAGAGAACTTTTGGTCTGATCTAGTGCTGTACTTCATACATAGGATCTGACACAGCAATCCTTGGTTCTGATCCTCATGGTTTACAAATACATCAAGCTTTCAGGATAACAAAAATATGGAAATCAACCTATTTCATAGACCAAATGTATAGAGATATATTTTAAAAATGCTCATTGCAGATATTCTGAAATTCCACCATGTTGGTGTTTTATAATGCTTGAAGTTGAGGGGGGGGGGGGGGGGGGCACTGTTGTTATGTATGAGGTACATTCCAGATATCTACTACAGTTTTCACAATGCTACTAATACTCCATAATCTCCATGATCCATGACACTCCATGATCAAATGTGGATTAGTTTCCATTTGCATTCACACTTAATCCAGGATTTTACTCAAAAAAACTCCATCCACATGCATTTAATCTAGCATTAGTCACTGGAATAACTTACCCAAACTCCCTGGGTTGACTAGTTATTTTCAGATTAATAAGAAACTCACTTTCTGATCTCTTTTTTTTGTGTGAACACAAACAGCAGCGAGTCTGAAGTGAAATCACATTCCTTACTCAATTAGAGGTATGAGTGAAAACAGCATGCGAGTCGTGAAAGTGGAAGATTGAAAGAAACGTGCCAAGGAGACGGTTAGGCTGGGCCTACGCACATGAGCTCAGTTCTAACTTGTGCATCTGAATTGTTTCCCTGCCACACTTACCAACAAAGAGCAGAGTGAAAATGATCGTGAGCTGGTAGGCGGCGTGGCCTAGGATGTTCTTCATCATGGTACGCGAGATGAGGGGTTTGTTCCGCCCGTAGGGCTTGCGCAGAAGGAGGGACTCCGTTGGGGGCTCTGTCGCCAGTGCCAGGGAAGCAAAGGTATCCATGATCAGGTTCACCCACAGCATCTGGACGGCTTTCAGAGGGGAGTCCTGCCAGAAGGGTGGGTTAGGGGGAAGTGGAAGGGGAGGATGGGGTCAGAGGTGTGAATAAGCTAACAGGCATGCAGTGGTTGAGTGGTGCTGGATGTTTGTTGTATGAATGCTAATGAGGAGTGAGCCAACCACTATGTGAATCCTACCAGAATGCTAGCTGCATGTTAATCAAGAGTTATCCAAATATCAATGAAATACTGTTTAAATACTAATGAAGAATTAACTGACTTCTGGTAGAAAGGTATCCATGTGTTAATGAATAGCTATTTGAATGTGAAAGAGATGTCATCCACATGCTAATGAAGAGTTATCCAAACATTAATGAAGAGCTATCTCAGTTCTACTAGAATGCTATCTGCTTGCCAATGAAGAATTATCCAGATGCTAACGAATAGCTATCTGAATGCTAATGGGGAACTTACGCTTATAGGAGACTGGCACGATTAGTGCCCCTCTCCCCCTCCCTCCTGCATGTGGCACCGACCTGAGTGATGCAGGCCCCAGTGAATGCAACGATCACGGCCACCACATTGACAGTGAGCTGGAACTGCAGGAACTTGGAGATGCTGTCGTAAACATTGCGCCCCCACATGACCGCTTTGACGATGCTGGAGAAGTTGTCATCTGTCAGGATGATGTCAGAAGCCTCCTTGGCCACATCTGTGCCTGCCAGCCCCTGGAAAAAGCCACAAGGCCATTGGCCTAGTTGATTTGTGATATCATTATCCTTTGTAATAGCTGCTCTGATGTCACTGATCTGACTGCTTTATGATGTCCTCAGCTTTGGTGAAACCTGATTTTCTGCCACTGTCTTAATTGCATTGTAATTTCATTAGCCTTTGTATTCAACTGCTCTGCTGCCATTGGTCAAGTGGCTTTCTGATGTCATCAGCCTTTAAATGCTTTAAAGAACTATCTGAAACTAAAAAACAGTGATCAATGATAAGGAGCTGCCTCTTGTCCTCTAATCTACCAGGAAGTAGGTCTTCGTACCACCAGATCTTCACTAGGGCTCAGCAGGAGCATAAAGTACAGATAGGAAAGAAATAACCTTTTAAAAATGTTACTTTTTAGTTCTATGTCCCTCTTAAGGTTAGCAGAGGAGTCAAACTGTGGTCCTCGATCAACTGTCAATGGACATACACTTTTAAGGGTGGAGGGATATTATAAACAAATCTAGAAATTTTCCACTATCTAAAGACTGCAAAATGCAAATAAATCTCATAAATATTCACTACAGCTATCCCAAAAATGAATGCTAACTGGCAGCCGTCTCCAGGGACTTGAGTTCAATGACACCCTCCCTCCCCCTCCCTCCTCCCCGGCCCTCTATTCCCTCCTTTATCCAGGTGTATGAGTGGATTTGGGCCTCCGCTGAGGCCAGAGAGGAGATCAGGAGAAGCACTGTGGGGAAGAAAACCAACTCACCATGGCGAAGCCAACATCTGCCTTCTTCAGTGCAGGCCCATCATTGGTGCCATCGCCTGTCACTGCCACCACCTGCCTCTGCTCTCCGATAGTGCTGTCGATGATCCCTGCCAGAACAAGAGCGGTGCCAGCAGCTTAGGCAACTAAAGCCATACCACGTCAGACACATGAAGGAACAGAAAAGCTTTCAGGCAAAGAGAGAGCTGGATATCTCAAAGCGCCTCCGCCCTTTTTTTCATTGTCACCTGTAAAATGGAGGTCACTCCTCTCCCCTAGTCTGTTCAGCACAGAGAAACCAACACTTAACATGGACACATCAAGAAGCCAATATTCAAACAACCCTTTAATGGATAACTTATCCAGCTAAAATTAACCGGCTAAGTTATCCAAGATATTCCGCTGGATAAATGGCTGGGCGAATATTTAAAGTTATAAGGCTAACTTTAGCCAGCTCACCTTTAAAGCTAACCAGCTATATTTGAATATAGCCAATTTTTATTAAAAGTTATCCGGCCGTGTGTGGCCATTCACTTTTAAGAAACAAAAAGTCCTGGGTAGACTTGTGACCAGAGTCCTTGACACCCCCCACCCCAAGCAAAATGTTAATCATCTGGCCTGCTGGGACAAGTTGCCTCACCCTCCCAAATCCTTCCAAGAAGAATTTCAAACTACAAAATGTGATGGGTTGGTGGCAGCCTTCCCCTCCCCACTGCCCTCTCTGCCCCCTCGCCCTAGCCCCTTCCCCAAATTCTTCATAATGGTAAATTACACAGCTCCTCCTCTCCCTCCCTTCCCCCTACCCCAAACCTAACCCTCCCATCCATCTTGCACCTGAGTTAAAAACAATCCACCCCTCACCTCCCCCCCTAGATCTTGGTATGCTCGTCCTATGATCCCGCCAGCTTCCTACATTGCTCTGGCAGCATCTCTGGAAGCATAAGCTGCAACGTTTGTCTCAAATGAATCCCAGAGCAATGTAGGAAGCTGACTGGATCATGTTAGGAGCATGCCACATTCCCGGAGACAGATAAATTGTAGCTCAGGTTCCGGATGGGTGCAAGGGTTAGGCTTGGGATGGGTGATAATGAATTATCTAGCTACAATTTAGCCGGAAAAGTGCCCTAGATATTCAAAAGTCAGCATTTATTCAGATAACTCAGAAGTTATCTGCCTTTGAATATTGAACTCCCCCCACCCATATGGCCAAACATAAAACTTGACGTTTGCTTTCAAATGTTGGGTTGACATAGGCAAAGGAAGAAAGACAGACTGGAAACAGTCCCTGGAAAAAGAGGTGTGAAACATTGCAGCTACAGAAAAGCGCCCTCTAGATATTGTTATACTGATTGGGAATGAATTATAGGGCGCGGCAAAATCTTGCTTGGATACTTCCTATTTGCAGGTCCTGTGTGACAGAACAGCAAGAAGGCAATGGGGGCAGGTGGGATGGCTGAGCTTCTTCGGCATGGTAAGAAAGGATGAACTGTGCTGGGGGAAAGGCTGAAGTGAATTGGGATGGGGACTGCATGCTTCCAGCTTTACCTTTCACCAGTGTGTGCTTGTCGGTTGGCGAAGAACGGGCGAGCACCCTCAGCTTGGGCCAAATTTTGTCCAGACGTTCCTGTTCAATCTGAGAAGAGCAGAACAACACATAGCAGCTAGGAGACAGAACCAGGGAAGGAGGGACATACGGATTAGGTAGGCAGCCACAGAGTCATGCAGCACCTGGATGGCAACCGGCAGAGACTGACAAGCTCTCGTCATGTAGTGGTTCCAGCCCGTATTATAAGCTTGAGTCTCCTGCCAGAGGGAGATCACGTCAAACAGATGCGATCGATTTCTTTTGACAAGGGCCTGAAAACTTCAACCTGACGCGATCGCTGGATGCGGGAAGGGGGAGGTGAACTGAGAGTCCCAAATTACCAGATGGATACACTGGGGGTGGGGGAGCAATTTTTAAAACTGCCTGCATAGGTGCAAAGTCTGTGGGTACTTTCCCTTGCATCCCTGTGAATACCGCTCCCTGGGAAAAAAAGTACCCGCAGGGATTTGCACCTGATTTGCCTGCCGGTGTTTTTTTTTTTCCCCTTGAAAATAGCATGTGGAGGTTGGAAAATATGATCTAGATGCATACATTTTCTTTAACCCGACCAAAACACGCCTACTGCTACCTAAACCTCTTCTTTCCTGGCTAAAATAATCATCCTCAGCATCACTGTAGATCTGTTCCATGACTCCAAGAGCACGCAAGGCAGGTTACACAGATACAAACATTAGGGAGGGTAATATTAAAGGGCATTTCCAAGGGCGAAGGCAGTGTCTTACCAGTGGAAATGGCCTTTCGTAAAATTGCCTGTCTGATATGTGGGTGCAAGTGCATGCACACTTTCATCTGCAGTCAGAAGAGGTGGGGGTCAAGGCTGTCATTCATGCACTTACTTTTTGATTTTAAAAAGCACGCATGCAAATTTCCACGGTGAAACTACCCACACTAAATAGCAGGTCTAATTGCGTGCAAGTAGTTTGGCCACAGGTAATTCTCAAAGTGAATGTATGCTGGCAAATTTGCTTTGAAAACTGCTCTAATTTATGCATCTAACAGCCCTGCAAATTAATGTGGGGTGTTACAAAATTACCCCCTTAGTGCATAGCACTAATATAATACAATAATCAACACGCAGGGCTGGTGCAAGATTACTAGGCGCCCTAGGCGAAACTTAAGGCCTGCTGACCCCACCAGAGTCACACCCTCCCTACACCCAAATAAAATTTGTATTTATAATAATTTAACATAAAAAGGCATTCAAAGTACAGTCTTCAGAGGTAAAAATATCACTTATAACATGTATATTATATTTACATGCACTGCTGTGGTGCCAACCAGAAAAAAACTGCAGAAAAAAAGTAAAAAGGACATTGGAATTGATATTAAGCCTATTGTAATGCTTGTTGGGTGTGGGCTTGGCCCTCAGAAAGTCATGAATAAACTGTACTACGATTATTGTGAACCTCCCATACCAAAACAGTACTAATTACCAGCACTCAAAGAGTAATAACTCTACCTCTGAAAAAGCAACACTGCAAATATTACCCCAGGCACTAAAACACCAATACACCTCCTATTAGGAAAATAAAACAAGACAGGTTTTTATAGATCCTTATATAGAAACTACAAGCTAGCAGAATACCTCACTTTAGTCATACATGCAAAACACAGACAGAACTTCACCAAATACAAAATAAAGACACCATAAACTATAAATAGAAACATGTAGACAAAAACTGAACTGGAAACCACAAGAAGCCAAACTCTCTTTGTAGTGCAACACTGGAAAAACAAAAACAGTCTTCATTAAACAAACAATAAAATCAAGAAATATAAATTATCAATAGAATAAAACCATACTAATAAGAAGAATAAATATTTCATAACAACTGACGAATAGAATAGCATCCAGTAATTAAAAGTTATACAAATTTTCCAAATACCAATAAACTATTTAAAAACAGACACATCAGTCAGCACCCAATAATTCATACATTTTAAAAAATCCCCTGTTTCCATTCCTGGGATCTTTTGAATTCCAGATGCCCTGAGATTGTTGTGGATTAGCAGGGGGTGAGGAGAGGAGTTGTTGCTCATAAACTTTATTCTCTCTCTCTCTCTCACTCTCTCTCATTGAATACACATGCTTGCTCTCTCATACATACATGCATATGCCATCTCTCATACATACACAGACATGCTTTCTCTCATACATGCACACACAGACTTGCTTTCTCTCTCATATATGCACATACATGCCCTCTGTCATACATGTACATACACAACATGACCTCTCTCTAATACATGCACACACATGGTCATGCCCTCTCATACATGCAGACACAAGCCCTCTCTCATATAGACACACACACACACAAACATGCTCTCTCCCTCACTGCTCCTCCCCTGGCAGCACAAGGCCAATAGTAACAACCTCATCCTTCAGCCCCCGCAGCCCATGGTGCTCTTCCTCTTTCATCAGGGCTATGGGGGTTGATGCTTCTCTGCCTCCTGCGCAGCTTCCTACAGCTGAGCAGGGACCGGGGCCAACATTACGGCTTCCTGAGGGGCGTGGCCATGTTGCTCAGCTGCTGCTGCTGCTGCTGCTCTTCCTGCTCCTCGGTGCAGTGTGGCCCGGGTCGGTACAGTATCTTCTTGCGGCAAGGACGTGTCTTTGTCTTCCCACCTACATTGCCATCGGCATGGTCTCTTCTTCCCGCCTGCGCAGTACTACGCCGTGGTGCTTTCTTTTCCAGCCGCGTAGGCGGGAAGAAGGCGAGACCATGCCAATGCCGTCCCCGATCAGTGGTGCCCTAGGCAGTCGCCTAGTCTACCTAGTGCTTCTACTACTACCTAGTGTCATCACATAAACATCAATCAGTAAACCCAAAGGGTCCATATTCAAAAGGATTTGCCCAGCTAAACTGGACAAACCTGGGGATTAAATATTTCACCCCACTGACCAGATAAGTTTTAGCCAGGAAAGTCAATAAGAAGCTCAACTTCTGAAAGATGGAGGCGGAGAAAGCATTCGTCCTCTTCATGCTCCCTCTAGCTTTCCCAGCTCTCCTGAGATTTGAGGTCTGGATTTTCTAAGAAACATAAAAAGCGTTCTACAGGAGTTCTGTCTTCTCCAACATATCTGATGAGAAATGCAAGTTTATCTACATTTGATACCATCTGTTGTTAAATCAACGCTAATTGAAAAATACTTGCAGTTCCATGGCTGTGCCGCTAAATATATCCAGCTATCTTAAAGTTAGCCAGATAAGTTTATCTGACTAACTTTAGGATAGCTCTATGGGGCGAACAGAGTTAGCTGGATATTGGAGTTAGCCGGATAACTTATCTGGATAATGCAACTCTTCTCAGTTATGCTCCCAGAACACCCACTTTAGCTGGATAATACCCAAATATTAATTTAGCTGGATAACTTCCAAGTTATACCCAAATATTAATTTAGCTGGATAACTTCCAAGTTATCCAGCTAAATGCTTTTAAATATGGACCTCTATTCTGTCAATATTTGACTTATTATTTCCTGTGTCATTCTTCTTGACATAACACTAATAAACTTGTCACAAATAGTAGATGATAGATATAAAGTACTATCATTAACTTTATTGCCATAACAAGATATGTGTTCACCCAAAAATGGATCAAATTGTGCTATTAATTCCAATGCCATCATTAACTACCATTATTTGAAGAATGAAAAATTTCATTATCGCCGCAAGTCATTGAATGACCTACTGCAACAACTCTGCACAATGCTTTTCCCCAGTAATTTGCTTCTTCTACAAGCTGTTCAGCTTGTTGTCAGCCCGACTTAAATAACTACTTCTGTGCTTCAAATTCATTACACATGTCCTGTGTCCTTGTGAACTTTCATGCTCCAGAACTCTTTTCATTCCATTCTTCAAATCACAGAAACTTTATTTTGCAATACATGATTCACCTCTGAACAATCTACATGGTGCGCAAGATACGGCACTTTTACTAACAGAATATATCAGCCAATTACGTGAATGTTTTTCTTTATTCAGTAATTCTCTTTCAAAAAGACCTTTTGTTAAAAACTTAACAGAATATGAGTATTGTCTTTTTGACTTACTAAAATCAGCATCTAAATTCTGTTCAGCCTAGATTTTTGCAATAAAGTCTCTAATAACATCATTTACTTCCCAGAATACAGGTTCACTGCTTACAGTTTCAGAAGTAACTGTAATTTGCGTCGGTGATTTATCTTGAACTTCTTTGGTTTGCATTTCAAGCTCAAATGGCTCGTTACTTTTGCCACTGTTGCAGTTTTCGTTGGACTCACATGATACGTCATCCAAGAAAACCACTTCTATTAACGTTAAAACTGAAGGAAATGACCGGGAAGATGGTCCAGGCTTATGAAAATATTTATCCACGGAACCTTCCAGGTTTCTTAAAGAATTTTGTGGAGCAGCTTTGTTTTTCATGTTGTCCCAACCACAGTTTCTTCTTGGGCGGGGACATTCTGTCGTACCAGCGTAAGAAACAGTTGTAATAAAGCACAGTGCGTACAAAAAGCCACGTGGAGCCAGAATAAAACCGGTGGGAATAAGTTGGTAAAGCCCAGCTGAACACAGGAGGAGAAAATGATGACAGGATCACGCCTCATCCAAGCCCAGTTTGTGCTGCACTCAGTTCTAGAACCAGCTTTTTATATACCTGGGGCAGAGTATTCCTCGGTGATGGCTGCACAGCAATCTCTCGCAGCGGCAGCGGCTCCAACTTATCAGCCCCCCTCTTTCCTCTGTACCCTGACCCACCGGCATTCATCTTCTGCTCTTACCGTTCTCTCCCCCTCCCCTTTCATCTCTTTTAGCTCTCGGTTACAGCTCACCAGTGAGGAATTGAAATGTAGGATGATTTTTAAAAGAATTTCTGCAGGAAAAGCAGTGCTTTACTCATGGACATGGTTTGTATATAAAATCACAAAGAGTAAACTATTTTTAAAGGAGGAAAAAAGATTTCATAAACCAACTGTGGCAAACAAATAGCCTAAAGTGGTTGGGCTGCTTAATCATGAGTCTTAAAAATCCTCCTATACTTATAGGGGCAGATTTTCAAAGGGTTACGCACGTAATTTACGCACATAACCCCGAGAAAGTGTCCCTGCGCGAGCCGAGCCTATTTTGCATAGGCTCGGCGACGCGAGCAAGCCCCGGGACGCGCGTATGTCCCGGGGCTTGAAAAAAGGGGCGGGGAGGGGGTGGGGCGGGGCGGGACCGAGGCATCCGGCACAGCAGCAGGCGTAAATCATAAAGGGGGGGGTGGGGATTTAGGTAAGGCTGGGGGGTGGGTTAGATAGGGGAAAGGAGGGGAAGGTGGGGGGGACGGAAGGAAAGTTCCCTCCGAGGCCGCTCTGATTTCGGAGCGGCCTCGGAGAGAATGGGAAACGCCATCGGGGCTCCCCTAAGGCTCGGCGCACGCAAGGTGCACAAAGAAAGCTAACAAAAACGCCGAGATTAGCCATGCTGTGAAATAAATTACGCCCTTGAAGAAGGACTCGATGTTAGTCCGAAACATTGTGCAATTTCGGGCATACAACAGCAATATAGTGAATTCTTATATTGCTGATACATCTGAGGGCATCAAGCTCAAAATCAATGGTGGTCAATAAGAATGAAGAAGTAACAACTTGATTCAGATAAGTTTGTTTCATAATTTTAAATTGAAATATTATTGCTAGAAATTTGGAAATTATCACCGGGTGAATTAATGCATAAAAAATCTTTAAAAAAACATGGACTGACCTATGATTAAGTATAAGGCAGAGTGACAAAGGTACACTTTACCACACAATGATTCCTATTATGAAGGTCACTGCGTTTGCCTGAGATATGTATATGTGTGTGTGTGTGTGTGTGTGTGAATGGGAGCGTGCTTGGGTTGTGTGTATATGTGTGTGAGTCTTCCCCCTTCTTGCTCCCATTAATCCATGACAATCTTAGGGTATCTGGAAATAAAAAGTTCACTCGTATGGAGAGAGGACTTTTTTTTATCCTTGTTTTAATTATTGCTTGGTGTTTGATGTTTCAGCTGTTTTGAAATATTTTATTGATGTTTGGGAATTCTGGATATTCTGTTTGTTAAAATACTTATTCTTTTTATGGATATGGTTTTACTATTATGATTGATGTTTGATATGTTTTGATTTTATTATTTAATGTTTTATGAAGAATAGTAATGTTTCTGTTTTTCTATTCTTGCTCTATACATAGAGGTTGACTTGTGGCTTCCAGTTCAGTTCTTCTCTGCATGTTTCTATTTATACTTTCTGGTTTCTTTATTCTGTATTTGATCAGGGTCCATTTTGCTGCATGTAGTTTCTGTGTATGAATCTATAGCAGTCTGATTTGTTTTCTTAATAGGAGGTGTATTGGTTTGTTTGTTTATGTTTATTGGGATTTATTAATCGCTTCAACTGAAGCACAAAGATATGTATAAAACCACAGATATAAAACAATAAATATCAATATAACAAAGTTAAAACAAATCAAACAGTAATAAAATGAAATGAAATAAATTTAAATTGAACTAATAAAATAAAATAAAATCCTATGACAAACAACATTGACTAGATGCAATAAAATACTAGTAAATGCCATGTCCAAAGGTAGACTGTAAAGCCATTCATCAGTCAAAGGCCAACTTGAATAAAGTGGTCTTCAGAAGTGTCTTAAAACTTTTTAAACAATCCATATGAAAAAGCAGCTCAGGTAAGGAGTTCCATATTGTTGGTGCAGCCATGAAAAATGTACTCTAGTATCAGCTAAGTGAGCCTGTTTCACAGAAGGGATATCTAAAAGATAATGTTGAGATGAGCATAATGTTCTGGTAGGTACAACCTTAACAATGCATTTGCCCAGGGAACAGTAATAACATTAATCATTGTATATGTCATCAGGCAGATTTAGTGTTGTAACCTGTATGTGACTGGAAGCCAATGAAACTAAAACAGAACAGGCATGATGTGTTGACGGCGATCAATGCCAGCGATTAGTCTGGTGTTCTAGGGCCTGGTATAATATGTGCAGTATTGCCTTTTCATAGATACTATTGTTGCTGTTTGAGTGCTGGCAGTTAGGGTTGTTTTGGTATGGGAGGTTTTCTATATTATATTGGTAATTCCGTTTATTCATGGCTTTCGGAGGGCCAAGCTCACACCCAACGTGCAATACAAAAGGTCTAATTCCATAGGAGTTCCAAGAGTCGTTTATGCAGTTTTCTGGTTGGCAACACAGTAGTGTATGTCTATATAATATGCATGCTGAAAGTGATATTTTTGCCTTAGAAGACTGTACTTTTGAATGTTTCCAAGTAAAACCTGTTATAAATGCATAATTTAATTGTGTGTGTCTGTATGGGGTGTGGGAGTGTGTGTGTGTGTGTAAGGCTGTAAGGTTTGCCTAGCATACCTAATACCTTGTCCTTGACATTGATTCTGTTGGAGGGGTGAAGGGGTGGGGTGGGGGTCTAGTTTTTAAAATTATAGATTGATAGAGGAAGCTGGACTTTTTTTGGCAGGCCCAGGACGGAGACTGAATGAATCGGGTGGGGCAGCACAGTAATTGTTCGCATAGGGCAGCAAAAAAGCTAGCACCGGCCCTGCTGGTCAAGACAGATAACAGTCCTATCTAGATTTCTCACTGCATGACAAAAGTTTAAATCCAATCCTAATACAAAGTTTTCATGTAAAAGTGACCAGTAACAAATATGAGCACATTAAAGTGCTCCAAAAAAATGTGAGCCTGTGATTCAGTTAATGCTAAGGAGCTGATGTAATAAAATCCATATAACTTTATTTAACAATTTTCTCGGTATATAAAAATTAAGTCAACAATAAAGCTTAATTTACACAAATAGAAAGTGCACATGGTGAGTAGGAGGGTCATAAGAAATGACCAAACAGTACTCAGAAATCCAGAACATGTAGCAGATAAAGGAATCGCAGAGCACAATCACTGATACACATTTAGGTAATGCCATCGAAAGTATAATATGGACCCCATATAATACTTTTCAACCTTAAGATCATATCTTAGTTTTTCTATATCAGCTTATATCTTTATATCTTGTATCTGGGTTAATTTTAAAAAGCTGGTGCACACCAAAATCTGGAGATACGCGAGTTTGTCTGGCCGGCGTGCCGTGCGCATTTTAAGAAGCACGCACGTATGCACGTATCTCCTGGTATGCACCCATATTTTTTTTAAAAAAGGGCGGGCATGGGTGTGGTCTGGGGGCATGGACGTTCCTGCTTTTCTCATTTGTACCCTCTTGTTCGATGTAATTTCCTACTTTGGTTCCATGTAAACCGACGTGATATGTACTAGTACATGAACATCGGTATATAAAAAGCTTTAAATAAATAAATAAATAAATAAATAAAATGTGCGCACAATATAAAATAGCCTGGCCGTGCGCATATGTGTGCCCATTTTTAAATGGACGTGCACCAAGGCGTGCAAATCCCGATTCTACCATGAAAGTAAGGGTATATTATAAAGGGCACACATCCACGCCGTTGCCGGTTTCGCCAGTTCATCCACCAGGTCACCCAGTTAACAGCTAGGTCTTCCATACTTCCCTGGTTTGATAGCTTGCACTCCCCCCAGTTACCCCAGACCCTTTAAACCTGCATAAATTTCTTTTATCTTATAAGTTACACCTCCTTCTTAACAGAAGTAAAGTGCACCGGGAAATATAAGTATTTATACGCACATCTCTTGGCCACGCCCTGAAACACTCACACCCCGCCCACACCTTTTTGAAATCAAGTGACATGTGGGTGCATCGAGAGATACAGCGCATCTGGGAGGGTTTTAAAATTCAATGGGTGTGCACAAGCCCGACTTGTGTGCATATTTCTTGATTTTGGCACGCGCCAAGCTTTTAAATTTATCTTTAAGCCTTCATCTCTCCGATCCTTAAATACCGGTGAAAAAGTACATCCTGAGAAAATAGGGTTCTCGCATACAGGAGCAATAGGAGAGATTCTTTCACTATCCTTGCCCCAAAATTTATGGACCTGTCTCCATATTTGCAAAGTATGGGCAAGGATAGGACTACTTTTCCAAACTCTTTGGCTCTTAGGGGAGTCACAAGGCAAAACAGGAAGTATAGCCAGGTTAACTGCTTCAGATTGTTCTTTCTCCACAATAAGCCAGGAATCTATGGGGTCGGTTTTTAGACTTGCGCGTACATGTTCATATGCGCACGGTTCCCAGCGCGCGCACATGGACACGCCGATTTTATAACATGTGCACAAAGAGGGAGGAACTTTAGCAAAATATGCGCAGCGACGCAATCGGGCCTTCCCCCAGTTCCCTCCCAGTCCGCTCCAATTACGGAGCGGACTGGGAGGGAACTTTCCTATCCTTAACCCTACCCTTCCTACCTCTTCCCCTCTCCTCTCCTCCCTGACCCCTAACCTAACCCTACCTGTCCCTCATTTATTTATTTTAATACTTACTGCTCCCCGACAGCAGACTTAATCTCTGCATACCGGCTGCCGGCTGCCAGCGCGCACTTCCCCGGGACAAAGGCTAATGGCGCTGACCCAGTCTACCCTGCCCAGACCACGCCCCCTGTCCCGCCCCTTTTGCAGGGCTCGGCACTTCTGCATGTAATGGGGGTTACGTGCATGGTCAGACCTGTTCTAAAATGTGCGCCATGCGGACAAGGCCTGGCCACACTTGTAACCCCTGATTTTTACGCGCTTGGCCCTTTTAAAATTGCGCAGTATTTGAGAAGTAAGCCATACTTTTAAACACAGGAGACGGGCTTCCCTATAATAAATCGGTAAATTGGGTAGGACCAGACTGCCTGGCTTCTTGGGCAGACGGAGCCGGCTTAACTTTATTCTAGCCTGCTGGTGCTGCCATCTAACTTTAGATATGGAACTATTAAAATCGTCAAACACACTAACCAGGACAGAGCAGGGGATATGTTGAAAGAAGTATAATTCATTTGGCAACACGTTCTTTTTGAGTACATTAATTCTGCCTGCTCAAAAAATGGCCAGATGTTCCCAGGCCAACAAATCTGATTTCAAATGACCTATTAAAGGGATGTAATTCTTTGAGTAAAGGTCTTTAAGGTCTCTGGTCATGAAAATCCCAAGGTACTTAAAACCAGTTGTCACTATTTGGAAAGCAGTCAAGCCTTCTGGAATTGCCACCGCTTGTTGCATGTTCCGACTGGACAGCCCTTAATGAATGCGAAGCTTGAGTAAAAATAAGCTGCTTACACTCCAAACTCTATAGTCACACTGTGAGATCAGCAAGTAACAATAAAATAGAAAAAGTGTCCACAATACAAACAGAACTGCTCCTGCCTCCAGAAAACTACAGACAATAAAAGAAACAGAAAACTGACCATGAGGTAAAAAAAAAAAAAAAAAAGAGAAATGACACGGGAGAAAAGAGGTAACCTGTGTTAACTGGGGTAACCTGCATGGAGCGTAAGTGGTCCATCCCGTCAGCTTACTGTGCTGACGGGATGGACCACTTGGGTCTTTTATCTGCTATCATTAACAATTTACTATATTAATGTGACCTCACATATTTTTTCTTTTTTGGGGAGAGCCATTCCAGTTAGGGGACCCCATTCCATAAACTGGTGGGGAGGATATCTCAGAGCCTATAATATTGAGGGACATGGATGTGATAGTGAGGAAGTGTGTCTAGTGCTAACTTATAATGTATACACCACAAGCGCAAATAAAGCTTTTCTTTGGTCACAGTTTAGAGCTTGTAATTTTTTTATTTTCAATGCGGTGACTCCTTACAGTGAAACACAGTATTTAAATATAAAAAAAATTACAAGCACTAAACTGTGACCAAAGAAAAGCTTTATTTGCGCTTGTGGTGTATACATCAGATGTGTTGAGCGCACTTCTGCTCCAGTGTATTCTTGGATAGTGCTAACTTATAACCATTAACTTTCTAGAGTAAACTCTTTTCTTTGGGAGACCTATCCTGAGTGTCCTGTCTGTTTTATTTTGGCACCAGTAAAATAAATGGGCAGGGTTCCATAATTTGGATCCTTACTACCCCCTCCCCTCCCCCCGGTATCCTGCATTGGGAAAATGTTTAAAACTGAATAGATAGATCCTTCCAAAGGGATTTTAACGGCTGCTAGAAGCGAGGTGCTAAAAGAGCTGTCTGTACCTTAGACACAGGACTGGTTTGCCTTTGCATGAAGTCTACACCTCTGCAGAACCAGCTGTTATATGGTTAACCAGGCAAACAGAGTGAAGATCTGGCCTATAAGAACTGTTCAACAACCAAGAAGAGACAGAGAGAGATTGTTGCACCTATTGGGAGTGAAACCAGAGGGAGGAAAAAAGTGCACTTTTGTTCTACTGTCTGTTTTTTTTTCCTGGGGAGTGGCAGAGTGAGCTGTGCTGCAGCAGAAGTGACGCACATCAGCCCTTTGAACCTGGAAACTGATCAATGGAGTTACAGCCTGCACACAGACTCAAGCTTTACATCTAGAGTTGGAACTGCAGTGCAAAACTTCTTGTTGGGTGCCTAATAAGGTAACTAATAAAGAAATTCAGAAGGGGACTTTATCTTAGAGAACAGTTCAGACTTGTTGTCATTACAGCTTACATAAGAACATAAAAATATGCCATACTGGGTTAGAGCAAGGGCCCATCAAGCCCAGCATCCTGTTTACAACAGTGGCCAATCCAGGCTACAAGTACCTGGCAAGTACCCAAAACACTAAGAAGATCCCATGCTACTGATGCTAGTAATAGCAGTCACTATTCCCTAAGTCAACTTGATTAATAGCAGGTAATGGACTTTTCCACCAAGAACTTATCCAATTCTTTTTTAAACACAGCTACACTAACGGGCCGATACAGTAAAAATCGCAGGAGAGCGGGCGTGCGCACACAGGACACTCTCCTATGCGTGCAATACAGTAATTTAATTTATTAAAATTAGGGCCGGCGGTAAAAAGAGGCACTAGGGACACTAGCGTGTCCCTAGCGCCTCTTTTCGGACAGGAGCGGCGGCTGTCAGCGGGTTTGACAGCCAATGCTCAATTTTGCCGGCGTTGGTTCTTGAGCCCGCTGACAGCCACGCGTTCAGAAACCAGACGCTGGCAAAATCGAGAGTCCGGTTTTCAACCCACAAGCTGCGGGCCTATTTCAAATTATTTTTCTTTTTTTTTTTACTTTTTTTAACTTTCGGGTCCTCCGACTTAATATCGCCATGATATTAAGTCGGAGGATATTAAGTGCACAGAAAAGCAGTTTTTACTGCTTTTCTGTGCACTTCCCCAGCGCCGGCAGAAATTAACGCCTACCTTTGGGTAGGAGCTAATTTCTTAAAGTTAAATGTGCGGCTTGGCTGCACATTTTACTTACTGAATCGCGCAGGAATACCTAATAGAGCCATCAACATGCATTTGAATGTTGCGGGTGCTATTAGATTTGGGGGGGTTGGATGCGCGTTTTCGATGGGTCGAAAACGCGCGTCCAATCGCGGGTTAACAGTGCGCAGGCATTCTCCCTCAAAGACACACACATACACATATACACACACAAAAACCCTCTCATATATACACATACATACAAACATACACACACAAACAACCTTCTCAGATATACACATACACACAACCCCCCTCTCTTATATACACACACACAGCCCAAGCCGGTGGCAGCTCAACAAATGGAAGAGAGGCTAATGCTGGAGCCCAAGCCAGTGTTGGCTGAAGAAATGAAGAATGGCTGCGAGCCACTGCCGGCGCTGAGCCGGTGGCAGCTAAAAACGGCAGTGCGGGGCCACAAGCCACTGCTGGAGCCCAAGCTGACGGTGGCTGAAGAAACAGCAGTGCCCAAGTGGCTGAAGAAACGGCAGTGCCAGTGGCTGAAGAAAGTGAAGAGAAGCCCGTGTGATAGCCCCAGAGGAAAAAAAGAGGCCGCAGGCCTGCCACCAGAGCCCAAGTCAGTGACAGTCAATGAAAAGTAAAGGAGGCCACAGGCCGCTGCCAGAGCCTAGGTCGGTGATGGCGGAGGAATGGGAAAAGGCACAATTTGTATGTGTGTTATGTGTGAGGCAGTCTGCTTTTGTGTGTGAGGCAGCCTGCTTGTATGTGTGTCTGTGTGTTGTGTGTGTGTGTGCATGTTGTGTGTGAGGCAACCTGCTTATGTGTGTGTCTATTTGTCTGTGTGTTATGTGTGAGGCAACGAGCAAAGGTGCATGGCTGATGAGGCAAGGATGAACTAGACCTGAACAAGGAGCACCAGAGACCTCTGGATCTCAAGAGGGTCAACTGTCACTTGAAGGTGACTCATTTTTTAATGGAAACCTTACATTCTGTAATAGTGGCGGTGCAGTCAGGGGAATTTCTGACCTCCTTGGATCTGTCAGAGGCTTACCTTCATATTCCCATCTGATTGGAACACCAACACTTTCTACACTTTGCAGTGTTTGGGTGCAGACATTTGGTCTTGCCACTGCTCCCTGAACATTTTCCAAGATTATGGTGGTGGTAGCAGCAGTCTTGCGAAAAGAAGGAATCCTGGTGCACCCGTATTTGGATGACTGGCTAATTCGAGCCAAGTCTCAGGAAGAGACCTGCCTGGTGACACACAAGGTGATCTCCTTATTGCAGGAGCTTGGTTGGGTGGTGAATCTGACCAAAAACATTCTTCAACCATCCCAGTCATTGGAGTATTTGGGGGTCTGTTTCGACACGGGACAGGACAGAGTTTTCCTACCGGAGGTTTGTATCCAGAGATTGATGTCTCAAGTGCGTCAGTTGATGAACACCATATGCCCAATGGTGTGGTTCTACCCTGGAAGTGGGCCGTGGGCAAGGGCGCATATGCTAACTCGTTGGAACTGCAGTCTCAGGATTATGCGATTCAACTCCACTTGACGATGGAAATCTGCTCCCACCTCCAGTGGTGGTTGCAGGAGGATCATCTGAGAAAGGGAGTTCCCTTGTCCTCTCTGGCCTGGTTGGTACTCATGACAGATGCGAATCTCGATGGTTGGGGGGCTCACTGTCTGGAGTTAATGGTCCAGGGGCACTAGAATGCCAAAGAGTCCCCCTGGAACATCAATCGCCTGGAGACCTGGGCAGTACAGCTGGTTCAGCCACAGTCTGCAGAATCAAGTGTTTTGCATGATGTCGGACAACGCGACAACGGTGGCCTATATCAATCTCCAGGAAGGAACCAAGAGCTAGCAAGTGTCACAGGAAATAGATCAGCTGATGGAATGGGCGGAAGGTCATCTGCAGATGATCTCGGCCTCTCACATTGCAGGAAAAGACAATGTAAGCGCGGACTTTCTCAGCAGGGAGAGTCTGGACCCAGGAGAGTGGGTGTTGTCAGCCAAGGCATTCCAGATGATTGTGGATTGCTGGGGCCTTCTGTTCCTAGACCTGCTGGCGACTTCTTGAAATGCGAATGTTCCTTGCTTCTACAGTCGCAGGACAGATCCTTGGTCCCTGGGAATAGGCGCTCTCGTACAGTTCTGGCTGGAAGACAGACTGCCTTATGCCTTTTCTCCATGGTCTTTGCTGGGTTAGGGGCCACTTTGACATTCAAAGTGAGACGTACGAACAGAATAGTGCTCTCTTTGGAGTGAGGAAACTCACCCAAAGATGAGATTTGTGCAATGTTCTCTCAACCTAGCTTGATGGACTCTCTACCTGGGTAACATCAAGCTAGGTTGAGAGAACACTGCACAAATCTCATCTTTGGGTGAGTTTCCTCACTCCAAAGGTCATCAAATCTTCACAAGAGAGCCCCTAACCCCTACACTAATACCTAAACCTCACCACGAGTGACTAGGTGGACCTCCCATAGAGATATAAATACCAATCTAGTGTGAGAGCATTACGGCTATTCTCTCTCTCTCTCTTTCTCTCTCCCCCCCCCCCCCCCCCCCCCCCCCAGGAGGGCCCTGATAGCTTGGCTGGCTCTCCAGGCACACAAAAACCATTGCAACTGCAATAAAGCCCTATCACATGGCTTTACACAAATGAAAAAGGTGTAGTTAAAATTTGCATTAAAGCCATGCAATATAGCTTCACAGCACTGTGAGCCCAGCCCACTTGGCCAAAATTCCCACCCTTTTTTCTCATTTGCATCGCACCAAACGTTATGGTGCTTTTGCATGCGTTAATGGCATTTTCGCATTAACTTGCATTAACTCCTAGTAGTGTCCCAAATGATTGTTCCATATCATTATTTCTTATATGCTATAAATTATCCTTATTACATGACAAGCAAAAAGGGCGGGCTTGTAGATTAGCGAAAAAAACAGTTGTTTGGAATATTATATTTATCTCTTAACTGTTGAAATGAGACAATTCTCTGTTTCATGATCCAAATGACCTATATTGCTAATTCCCTTTTCCTCCCGTCTTTGAAAAGACAAAAAAGGTGATGTATTTAAATTCCTCTGTTTTAATTCGCCACTATCCCCATGCCATCCTCACAGATGTGAACCAAAAATGAGCCCTGCATAGCACTGGTATTTCAACCTTATTGGCCTTATTTATGGGCCAATAAGGTTGAACCAATTCTGTGAGTAAAGACTCCACATCATATTTATTATCCCTTTTTGCACAAATCTTAATAAACATGCTACGTCAGAGGTGGCCAACTCCGGTCCTCAAGAGCCATGTACAGGCCAGATTTTCAGGATATCCCCAATGAATATGCATGAAGTGTATTTGCATGCACTGCCTCTGTTGTATGCACATCTATCTCATGCATATTCATTGGGGATATCCTGAAAACCTGGCCTGTTTGTGGATCTGGAAGACCAGAGTTGGCCACCCCTGTGCTATGTTATACATTTTTTTAAATCGGGTAATACCAGTTCCACAATATTTTGTTTCCCCCTCAGGGAATTCTTGCTCTTTTATTAAAGCATAAAAAAAGAAGTAATATTAGACTTGAAAATCTGGATGTCTCTTTTTTAACCCACATAGACAACATTTGATGAGGATATAAAACCTTAAAGGTGAATTTTCAAAAGTTTATATACGTAAAAATGTGCATATAAGTAGCCTCCACTCATGTATCCCATATTTTATAAAATTTGCAAATGCATGTGTATTTTAACTATCACATGCACATATAAGCACAAAAAAAGGGCGGTGTATTGCCCTTCCAGGGTAAGGCCAACACATACATTTGGCAACCTACTTGTGTTGTTTTATACCTGCTAATTATCTGGCATAAGTGATATGAAATGTGTGTATTGCGTAGTACTGACTCTTTGGAAGGTCTGAATGGACTGAAGGTAGTTCATGCTAAAGAACCAGGAAGGTCTTGATGATCTGAAGAAGGACTGGGCAAACTGGTGGACTAACTGGTAAACTGGTTAATTTCCTTGATGCGCACATAATTTAAAATTGGCCAATTACACATGTAAATTGTGATTTATACCAGTAAGTCCTAGTTATGTGCATGTATATTTTTAAACTAGATAGGAAAAGTATGTGCACTCAATGCATTGGTATATACATGGTTTCAATGCAATGCATGTATTCACACGTAAGCATACAAATGTGCATATGTTGAGGGTAAAAATGCACGGGTTGTAAAATACCATGATAAAGCTACATTGTAATTGAGATATCACCTTTCTTATTTCTAATTCTCTTCTAGGAGCCTCTACCAAATGATTTTGATCCACTGTCAACTGAGGAACTACCAGTCCCTCGAAAAAAATCTTCATGCGATTTAAAACAAGAAAACGGTAATTTTCAAACGGGCATCGGCATGGGCCCAGAGACGTGGCCAATTTACAACAAGCGTGTGCCCAGACACGTAGGTACTTGCTCGCACATCTCTTGGCTGCACCCCAGAACGCCCACGCCCTGCCCATACCACGCCCCTTTTTCTTCTGATGCGAGATGTGCGTGCATCAGCACTTGTGTGCACATATGCCCACTTTATAAAATAGTGTGGACACTCACTAGTGCTAGATGCATGCCTATTTCCCGACTTTGGCCTGCATCCAGCTTTTAAAATTCACCTTTAAGGACTTTTTGCAATATAAAAATGTGTAATACTATTCAAATGCCTCAGCCAACTCTGGTGCTGAATTTAGCCATTGACCTAAATAAATTATCTGGGTTATTGCATTTTTCTTTTTTTCATTTTTTGACCAACCTGGCTAGTAGTTTACCTGCTTTACCACACCACTGATGTAATTTGTATTTTAAGGACTGTAAGTTCTTTGTTGCTTTAGTATCCACCAAGTTATTCAACTCATGTTTGATTTTGACATTTCCTTCTTTATTTCATTTGCTAAATTTTGCACATGTACACAAGAACAGAAGAGGAGCCATGCTGGAACAGCCCAGGGTCCATCAAGCCCAGCATTCAAAAGTGACCAATTTGGGTCACAAGTACCTGGCGAATCCCCAATAGTTGATCCCTTTCTTGTATCTCCCTCCCAGGGATAAGTGCCGGCTTTCCCAAGTCTGCCTGGCTAATAACTGGTTATGTACTTTTCCTTCAGGAACTTGTCCAATCCTCTTTTGAATCCCTCTGTCAGGCTGATACAGTAAAGGGCGCTGTTAGCCCGGGTTTGGATGCGCGTTTTCGACACGCTAGCTTTACCCCTTATACAGTAAGGGATAATAGCGTGTCAAAAACGCATGGCCACCCCCACCCCCTGAAACTAATAGCGCCCGCAACATGCAAATGCATGTTGATGGTCCTATTAGACATTCCCGCGCGATACAGAAAGCAAAATGTGCAGCAAAGCCACACATTTTACTTTCAAAAATTAACACCTGCCCAAAGGTAGGCGTTAATTTCAGCTGGCACCGGGGAAGTGTACAGAAAAGCAGAAAAAACTGCTTTTTTGTACACCTTCCGAATTAATATCATAGCGATATTAAGTCGGAGGCCCCAAAAATAAAAAAAAAATTTTTAATTTAAAAAAAAAATTTTTTAATTTAAAAAAAAAAAATTAAAATGTGCCCGTGGCCTGCGGGTCAGAAGACGGACGCTCAATTATGCCGGCATCCTTTTCCGAACCAGTGGCTGTCAGCCGGCTCGAGAACCGACACCGGAAAAATTGAGCGTCGGCCGTCAAACCCGCTGACAGCCGCCACTCCTGTCAAAAAGGAAGCGCTAGGGACGCGCTAGTGTCCCTAGCGCCTCCTTTTACTGTGGGCCCTCATTTAAATACTTGATCGCGCGCCCAGGAGAGTGGCCTGGGCACGTGTTGGGAGAGCGGGCGCTTGCCTCAGAGCGCCTGCTCTCCCGCGGGTTTTACTGTATCGGCCCGTGTGTTAGTTGCTTTGACCATGTCCTCAGGCAACAGATTCTGTACCTTGATAATGCACTGAGTGAAAAAAAACTTCCTATGATTTGTTTTAAATCTGCCAGTTGCTGGTTTCACAACATGTCCCTTAGTTCTAGTGTTGTTTGAAAGGATAAATAATAACCATTCCCTATTTACCCCACCCCATTCACAATCTTATACATTTCAACCATATCCCCTCTCAGTTTTTAGCCTTTCTTCATAAGGGAGCTGTTCCATTCCATATATCAGTTTTGTTGCCCTTTTCTGTACCTTTTTCTATGTTTGCTATGTCTTTTAGGAGATGGGGTGACCAGAATCACACACAATACTCAAAGTGCAGTTACACTTGAGTATTGTGTTTGTTCTCTATTCTTTCTAAATAATTCCTAACATTCTATTTGCCTTTTTGATCTCTGCCACACACTAAGCCAAAGATTTCAAGGTGCTGTCCACAAGGACTCCAAGGTCCTTTTCCTGGATGGTGACTCCTAATAAGGAATCCAGCATCAGGTACCTGTAGTTGGGATTATTGTTCCCTACATGCATTACTTTGTATTTGTCCACATTAAATTGCCTCTGCCATTTAGAAGCCCAGTCTCCTAGTCTCACAGTGTCCTTCTGCAGTTCTTCAAAATCCGCTGCCATTTTAAAGACTCAAAACAATTTTGTGTTATCTGCAAATTTGTTCACCTCGTTTGTTGTTCTTTTCTCCAGATCATTTATGAATATGCTGAATCCATAAATTCTGCCCTGCCTATCTGTCCCTCCTTTTCCCTTCGGACAGATACTCAATAATGACCTCGGCCTAACTCCTGGACCAGCCTGACTTCCACCTGCCATCAACCATAGTCTGCCACCGGATACACCTTGCCTTCTTCTGTTCCAACACTGCTGCATCCACAGATCTCGCCACAAGCAGAGGCCCCCACCTAAGACCTGCCGGTCCCGTTACCCAAAGGCTCAACCCAAGGTGGAACATGGGCTGGTAAAGGCGAAGCTCCAGTTGGGTTTCTGCCTCGACTGTATCTGCCTGCCAATGGTGGGGACCTGCTGGGATCCACCCTGCAGCTAGTGTCAACTCCGCCTCGGCTCGAGGCTCCACACTCGCAATACTCTATCAACCGGTCGCCTTTATCCACATGTTTATTTACACCCGCAAAACAAATCTAGTAAAGTGATAAGGCAATACTTCCCTTTGCAAAAACCATGTTGACTCTCTCCCATTAAACCATGTTTATTTATGTAGTCAGTAATTTTGTTTTATGGATAGCTTCTATCGTTTTACCTGGCATTGACGTCAGGCTCATTATAGGTTCCCAGTTCACCCCTGGAGCCCTTTTTAAAAATGTACTCACTTTCAGAGAAATTTTCCATACCTGGTGCACACAAATACCGGGAGATATGCGCGTGGCTGGGCTGTGTGCGCCAAGCGCATTTTCAGAGCGGCTCAGCCACAGGCGTATCACCCGGTATTTGTGTGGAAGTGCCGGGTTTTTAAAAAGGGGAGGGCCAGGACAGCATCATTAGGCGCTGTCCCGGTGAAACATGTGCTGGCAGCCAGCTGGTGCGTGGAACTTACTTAGGTAAGTTTAAAAACAAAACAATTTGGGTGAGTTAGGTGGGTTTTAGGGATTGGGATGGAGAGAGGAAAAGGGAGGAAGGGTTGTTAGGGAGTTAGAGAAGTTCCCTCCCAGTCCACTCCTTTTAAAGAAAATCCCCCCACCTCGCACGCGAGTGGGCACCCGGGCACTCATGTGTGCGCCAGTATTGGATATTATAACATGCGTGCGGCGATGCGTGCATGCTATAAAATCAGCGTATCTGTGTGCACATGCCAGGACCTGCGCGTCCTTTTTAAAATTTACCTCTTTAATTCCTGTAATCTCTTGTATAGCTCTGCTGTTTCACTGTTCCTTATCGTATGCTGATGAGCCCGATATGCAATCATTTCTCCTCTTAGTACCACTTTAGCTGTGCTCCAGAAAGTAATAGCCTGATCATGCAGTTTATAATCTTCCCATGCATTTCTCAAATATGTGACATATTTCTGATACTTAAATAATGTTGGATTCATTTTCCAACTTGCCTCCCCTTACACTTTGAATAATTTGATCTAGACTTTTACCGCTTCATTATCTGAAAAGGGAATTGTTATATTAAAGTCACCTCCAATCACTTATACTCATCCCATTGCGCCAGTTTTGCTAATATTGAGTTAAAAGAAAACTCTGTAAATATTGATTAGAGCATAAAGATTTCACAATGCTATTTTTGACTATAAAGTGTGCCTAGAGCAATTATGAACCTCCCATTATTGTCTTTGCCTTTCCATTTCAAAAGGAGTATTTTTATTAATCAAACTTGCTTCTCCTCTTTACTTCCCTGTAAAGGAAAAGACAAAGTATTGTCCCATCCACCCTCTTTCATTTTTGATGTTCTTGATCATTCAGATGTGTTTCTTGGATAAAAGCTATATTAGTTTTCCATTTCCTAAATGTTTCCTTTTTATTGGAAAATATAAACCATCAATATTCAAAGTACATATTGTCACATTAGCCATAATACAACAAAAATAAGAATTCAGGTTTCAAAAAGACAATGATTTTCTTGGAAGAGATCTCCCAGCCAGGATGTCGTCCAAACCTTGACACTTCCCCACAAAAATGTCTCAGGTGATGAATTTCCAAACTGTCATACACATCACACACTGTTCCCTGTTACACTTGAGAACCAATAGAACGCGCTTCGATAGAACGTGGTATCACTTAAATCACGGGAACTGAGTGGACCCCAATTTTGGCGACCTGCGTTTTCCATTTGGTTTTACACCTTCAAGATTTTAGCTTTCAATCGTTTTCACACATGTGAAATCAAGGCTCTATATAAACCCGTGCAAGTGGAAGCCTTCGAAAACCTTAGCTCCTTTCTGAAGACTGAATTTTAAAGTGATTTCATCGGCTCGGTCACCTGACCTTAATGGAAGGCTCCCAGAAAAAGAAAAGAAAAGCATGGTCAGTACAAGAAAAGTTGGTTGCCCTTGACTTACTCAAAACTGGAAAAAGGTAGTCATATGTGTGTCGACAGCTGGGAATGAGTGAATCCACTTTAAGAGGCTGGATAAAAGAAGAAGCCTCGCTGTGACAAGCAACCAGTGATTTTAATGCAGATGAAGGACTTCAGCGAAAATGTTTGAAAACCGCAACTGATAGCCCACTGGATAAAGCTGTGATCGCATGATTTACCCAATGCGCAAGGAACAGCTATCTCTGGCAAAATCATCAGGGGGCAGGCAGAAAATTAAAGAGATACTTAGACAATGAACGTGGAAATTTCACGGATGAGAAAAAAGAATTCAAAGCAAGTAAGGGCTGGCTTACTAGATGGAAGAATTGTCATGGAGTTTGCCAATTTGCAGTTTCAGGTGAAATTCGATCTGCTTCCACTGAAGCTGCTGATGAGTATCCAGCAAAATTAAAAATTATCAAAGAGGGTAGCTAGGCCCCAGAACAAATCTATAACTGTTACGAGACAGGACTTTGCTATAGAATGTTACCAGACCACACTCTTGCCTATAAGTCTGATGACCAAAAAGCACATGGATTTAAAGCAATGAAAGACAGACACTGATTTTTGCTTCAATAAAACTGGCAAGAACAAAGTGAAACCATTGTGTATTGGATAATCAGGGTCTCCAAGATGTTTTCATCACAAAAACATAGAAACTTTGGCGTTTTGGTATCGCCACAGTAAAAAGGCTTGGATGACTGGAGAGATTTTTGAAGAGTGGTTCCATAAACCTTTTGTACCATCTGTGCAGTGTCATTTGTAAAAGAAGAATTTAGAACCAAAAGCACTTTTGCTGTTAGACAACTGCCCAACTCATCCTCATGTGGACAGCTTGGTAAGCCATTATTTCAAGATTAAAGTCAGCTATCTGCCGAAGAATATGACCTCTAAGATCCAACCACTGGACCAGGGCATCATATCAACCTTCAAGATGCTCTACAGAAAGAATCTCATCAAGAGATTCATTGAGGAGGAGGTACCAACTACAGGAAGCTTACCATAGCCAATGTGTTTGACCTGGCAGAAAGGGCATGAGGGACCATCTCGTCCTCAACAATCGAAAAGTGCTGGGAGTGAGAATTGTGTGGGGCCTTTGTGTCTGCTCCAAAAGAAGAGATCCCAAAAAAAATTGCTTCAGATGATGATGAAAAGGAAGAGTTAAGGGATTTGCTCAAGAAGATATAAAAAGGGCCGATGCTATGTATGAGGAGTTGCTTGAACTCTCCAACACCCATGACTTGGAAGAATGGATACATATTGATGATGAATGCCCAACATATGAATGTCTCTCCGACAGGGCTATCACAGTAAATACCTTAAACCAAGAGTCCTATGATGACATAGTGTCCTGTGATGGTAGTTGTGATGAAAATGATGAATCTCCCCCTCCGCCAAAAGTAACAGAGGCAGATTAGAAATACAGCCTGTTGACAGAATCCACATTTTGCATTTAAAATCCATAATAGAAATCGCAAGGAAGAAAAAGCAAGAGGCAATTGATTTTAGAAAGATTTTTAAAGAGAAATAATAATTACGGCATGCCTCAGTTGAAGTGCCCATATTGCGCGGCAATTTATTTTGTCACGTATGCTCTCTTTTTCTTTTTTTGTGGTTGTATATGGTTTTGTTTCAATAAAAATTATATGGCAAGCACTAATAATGAATATTCCTATTTTTTTATTTATATCAGTAGTATACAACAGGATACATGGCTATCATAATACTGTCCTGCAATTAATGTTGCTGGTTCAACTTGTCCTATAAAAATCTTTAAATTTGATAGAATGCGGACTCACTTATAACATGGTGTGACATTTTGGACAAAATATTGCATGTGATAGGAGAAGGGGTGTGTTTTATGGTAATAGGCAGTTTCTGTTAATACCTATGGAGAGAGGGAAGGAGGAAGGGAGAGAGAGACTAACCATGATGCTCTCATACTAGATAGGTATTTATATCTCTATGGGAGGCCCACCTAGTAACTCGAGGTGAGGTTTAGGTATTAGTGTAGGGGTTAGGGGCCACTTTGACATTCAAAGTGAGATGTACGAACAGAACAGTGCTCTCTTATGAAGATTTGATGACCTTCGGAGTGAGGAAACTCACCCAAAGATGAGATTTGTGCAATGTTCTCTCAACCTAGCTTGATGTTACCCAAGGTCCGGTCTTATGACAATATGTATTCTTTCTCATTACTATTCAATCTTAATACCATCAGCAAAGAACTAAATTATTAGGGGGTAACCTGCATGGCATGGCAGTTACTGCTCTTAACAGAACAGACAGGGGTAACTTGCACGGAGTGGCAGTTACTGCCCTTAACAGAACACATAGGGGTAACTTGCACAGAGCGGCAGTTACTGCCCTTAACGGAATGCATAGGGGTAACCTGCATGGAGCAGTAGTTACTGCCCTTAACAGAACGCATGGGAGTAACCTCCACAGAGCAGCAGTAATTGCCCTTAACAGAACACATGAGAGTAACCTCCACAGAGCGGCAGTTACTGCTCTTAACAGAACGCACAGGGGTAACCAGCATGGAAAGGCATTTATTACCATTAACAGAATGTATGAGGGTAACCTGCACACGACAGTTACTGTCCTTAACAGAACACATGAGGGTAATCTGAACAGAGTGATGACAATTGCTGCTTTCAACAGAACACGAGGGTAACCTGCACGGAGCAGCAATTACTATCATAACCAAACTGCTGGGCAGACTAGATGAACCATTTGTTCTTTATCTGCTGTCATGACTGACAGCCGCCGCTCCTGTCAAAAAGGAGGTGCTAGGGACGCGCTAGTGTCCCTAGCGCCTCCTTTTCCCCGTTTTTACCGCGTCACCTAATTTAAATAGAGAATCGCGCGCACCAGCAAAGGGCCGGTGCGCACGCCGGGAGAGCAGATGTTCGTCCGCTCTCCCGCGGACTTTACTGTATCGGCCCGAATGTTACTATGTATATGTTTACCCACATTATTATCTCCATGAATTTTTTCACATCTTCCTTACTATCAAAGATCCATGCCTCTCCAGCAAGGAAACTTAACTTAGCAGGAAACTGTAGAGATAATTTAATATCTTTATGAACTAATTGTGTGCAATATGGCGTGATCTCTCTACAACTGGCCAGCATTTTGGCCAAGAAATCTGGAAATAGCAATAGTCTGTGATTTTCGTAGTATAACTCCTTTTTATTCTGGTAAGCTGAAAGTAGCTTAACCTTAACCACAAAGTTAAGTATTTTAGCAACTACTTGCCTTGGATTACCATTACCTACTTGCAAAGTCTCCAGCTGGTGTCCTCTTTCAATTATAAATTTCTCACCATTCTCAATTATTCGAAGCACCTTGGGCAGCCACTTCTCACAAAACTGCCTTAGCTCTCCCTCCTTGACACTCTCAGGAAGTCCAGCAATACAAATCTTGTTCCTTCTGCGATTTTCCAAGTCTTCTATTTTACCTTCCCATTGTTGATTTTTCCTCCCATAATTCAAGTTCACTTACATTTAGAACTTCCATTCGGTTTTCTTGCTACGTCACTTTCTGTTCCATTGCAACAATGGCAGCATTGTTTGCTTAATCTTTTCACCCAGTTCAGCAAGCGACAGCTGGAGTTTTTCTGCAGTTTTTCATTCAGAGCTGCTTCTGTAAGTTCACGCAACAAAGTTTCGTTCATTCCTTCTATCTCAGTGCTTAGGCTCTGGCGCCATTTTTGTCTTCCTGTGCCTTCGACGTTTCACTTATAATTCTCTTTCAGTTTGGTCTATGAATAACAAAGTTGTCCATCGACAATCAGATCTGTCATGTGCATAAAAAAATATCAAAGGAGGCACTTTTTTTTTTTTTTTAAAGAAAATTAAGAATGATTCCACTGGCTCTCAAAGAGCTACATCGAGGATATCTGCTCATCTCCGAGTCATCGCCAGAAGTCTACTCCACTCAGAGTAGTGCAATACCTTGAAGCTAGTAAACTACAGGATCTTAAGTAAGCAATATGGTTTAACAAGGAAAGAATTTGCCAAACACCTTGCTTTATTTCTTAGAATAGATGATATGACTAATAGACTGGGGGGTGAGGTAGGGGTGTAGTAAAGAAGGCCTATCTGGATTTCAGTATAGTCTTGCATTATTTATTTATTAAAAATATTTATCTTCCACCTTTATCAAACTTACTGTGCTATTCAAATTACCTAAAAAATAAAACATTACAATATAATACAATGACGAAAATCATTCACAGAAGGAAACACATCAACAAACAAATAATATATAGATAACAGAACTTAGCCACCATAAGCAAACAACTTTCAATAACTTCATATGCCTTCATAAGCCTCTTGAGAAAGGAGAAAACCTTCAAATGTACACTGTTCCTAAAAGGAAGACTGAAGGGAAAGCCAGCTAATCTGAGAGCTGGATGAAAAATTATAAACAGTGAGAAGCTGGGTGAGCAACAGGACGTAGAATGCTAGTTCAATGGGCTCCATTCTGTGGAAGGGAAACTGAACAGCGGAGGCAACAGGGATCAGTGCTAGCCTCAGTCCTTTTCCAAGACTTTATAAGTGACATTATAGAAGGTTAGAAGAGAAAGTGTGCCGGTTTGCAGATGATATACAAATCTGCAAACGAATAATCATGCCAAGGGGACAGATAAGTTTAAAGATGACTTAAAAAATGGAAAACTGGTCAGGGGCTTTGGCAACTACACTTTAAATAAAAAAAAATAGCAAACTCATGCATTTGGGTTGCAAAAATCCAAGAACCAAATTCCATTTTGGAGAGGAAGAACTAGCAATCACCAAACATCCTGGGTGTCATCATCTATGGTAACCTCAAGGTAGCCAGTCAGTGTGACAAAGCTAATAATACACTTAGGCACATAAAGAGAGGTCTCTCTATAGATCTATGGGGAGACCCCCACTTTGAATACTGTAAACAAAGAAAAGCCAACAAAATGGAGCAGAGTCTGCATAATAAGCCAACACGGAGAAAGACCGAAGGAGCTAAATATGGAAGGGGTGAGATGATACAAACATTCGAATATATGGCAAGTTTCAGTAAGGTACTAGAATGTAGCATTTTCTGTAGAATAAAAGATTCAAGGGCAAATGGTCATGAAGATGGAGGGGGGCTCACAAGGAATGTGAAAAAAATACTTTTTCACTGAAAGGGTGGTGAAAACTGGAAGAGACTTCCAGTGAAAGTGGTAGAAGACTGAAAGAATGGCCACCTTAATGGCGCTAGAGGGGAGGGAGAGAAAACCCCTTCAAAAGACCTGGGACAGCACAAATAGGCAAAGTGGGTGGAATGAAGGCTCCTTATCTGCCAACACATTCTGTATTTCTGTGTAAGGTTAGGTAAGGCTTTGGACATCTCCATACAAGAGCTTCATAAATAAGCTGAGAAGTCAAGGGATGAGTTTAAGGTAGTAAACTAGGTTAAGAAATTTCATTTCGTTTCACATTTAGATGCTGCCTTTCTCCAAAACAAATACCCAGGTTAGCTAATGAACATGCAAATAATATCAAAATATAATAAAACTAAACAAAGGAAAAAATATATATATACAATAAATATAAAGATACAATAAAATGAAGTAATATTGTATAAAATACATATCCCTATCTCCTCCCTCTCTCTCAGAAGGGACAGTCACCAAAAAGTAATGAACCTAATTCCATCCCAACCAAATTGCCAGCTCCCCCCCAAATCTCCCTGTCTCTACTGGTTGCTTCCAAAATCAGTGACACCTCCCCCCTTCACTTTGGTTCACCCCTTCAGGAGTGACCTGGCCCTGGAATGGGACCATCTCTTCAATCCAGCCACCAACTCTGACTCAGTGGGGGACAGGGACAATTCATCTTGGTCCAAGCTGCAATGAAGGAAAGAGGAGGTCATAAGTAGGCAACCAGCCCCTCCATGATGAAATATGCATGTGGTGTCACCCTTATGGCTAAGAACAGGCCAGCTCTTCAACCCTGCCACCAACTCTGATATCAACTGGGGGATAATCCAACACTCCAGGTCCAAGTTAAAATGGAGGATGGAGAAGGCCACAAGCAAGTAACCATCCCTTCCATAATACAATGTCTACTGCTTCAGTGTCCCCCGTGATTGACAAGAGATAGCAGTGATATATAGACTTCACGCTAATGAAAGAAGTTTGATAATGGAGTGTCTCATGAATCAATTCTGGGTCCAGTTTTGTTCAAATATTTTCCTGTGATATTGAGGAGGGGGTTAGCAGGGAAAAAATTATCTTTTTGTTGATTACTAGTATCTGTTGCTGTGTGGATTCGCCAGATGGAGTAGAAAAAGATGAAGCATAATCAAAAAATCTTGAGAAATGGTCAAGAATTTGGCAATAAATTTAATGCAATAAAGGCGTAGAGTCATGCATTTGGGGGTGCAGAAATCTGAGAAGGGTAGTACATGATGAGAAGTGTGATCCTGATGAACATACAACAAATAGGAGAGGGTGATTCTAGATAGTGACCTCAAGGTTGCCAAAACAGTGAAACAAGACAGAAACATGAGCTAAGGAATATTAGGGTAAATAGGGAGAATCGTAAAAAGCAGAAAAAAGGAAGTGATAATGCCTCTGTACAGATTATTGGTGAGTCCTCAGCTGGAGTTTTATGTCCAGTTCTGGATGTCCTACCTCCAAACAGATCTAGATAGAGGTGTTCCGGAGAAGGGCTACCATTATGGTGCAGAATCTGAACCATAAGCTCTAGCTAGTAAGACTTAAGGACCTAAATATGTACACCTTAGAGGAAAGAAGAGATGGATGAGATATGACAGAGGTTTTCAAATATCTCGAAGGTATAAATAATGCAAGCATGTAAATATTTTTTTCAGTAGCAATAAAGGGGTCATAACAGAAGGCTCAGATGGATTGACGGAGGAGCGACATAAGGAAATATTTACTCATAGAATGGTAGGGATGCCTCGGATGGCCCCGAAATGAAGATGGTGAAGGCAAAACAGTAACTTAATTCAAGAAAGCCTGGGATAAGCAGAAAGGACCTTTAGAGGTGAGAAAGTAATGATATGACGGGAGATCGTGTAGGCTTTGCGGCCTTGCAACAAGAAGAGAAAATGAGCAGACTAGATGGGCCTTGTGGTCTTTATCTGCCATCATGTTCTGTGTTTCCATGTCCCATGTATTGATTGTGGATATCCTGAAAACCAGACCTGTTAGCTGCGGTTGTGAAACGGTGCCCCACCCCCCCGTTTCTCCTTAAATGCCCACCTCCATCCTCACCCCTCTACCTCAGAAACAGCAGCGCACCTCTCCCTTCTCATTGCGGATTCGCCGGTTGAACTCTTTCCCCTCCAGGCACAGGAAGTCCTCCCCGGGTTGGATGATGCCACATTTTGCTGCGATGGCACGGGCTGTGTTGATGTTGTCCCCCGTCACCATCCGGACGGTAATGCCAGCACGCTGGCACTTGCGTATGGCCTCAGGGACCTAGAAGTGGGGGGGAAAAAAAAGGTGTTTCAGCAGAGGTGTGGAGAGGTTTGAGGGTGAAATCAGTTGGGCGTGAAAATGGCAGAGGCCTGTGCTACCGCACTGAGTTTATAAAAGTGTGGCATGGGCGCAAAGGATCTTCAGCAGCGGGACAGTTCAGAGGTAAAGTCTACGACAGGCACAGATGACCCTCAGCGGTGTGGGATTGAGGGGATAATGCTGGGAACAGGCACAGAGGATCCTCATCAGTGGGGGGAGTGAAGTGTAAAGCCTTGAAAAGGCACAGAGGATCCTCATCAGTGGGGGGAGTGAAGTGTAAAGCCTTGAAAAGGCATAGAGGATCCTCATCAGTGGGGGGAGTGAAGTGTAAAGCCTTGAAAAGGCACAGAGGATCCTCATCAGTGGGGGGAGTGAAGTGTAAAGCCTTGAAAAGGCACAGAGGATCTTCAGCAGTGGGGGAGTGGGGGATAAAGCCTGGGCCAAGCAGCAATGAGGCAGTAAGGGTCACAGCCTGGTATAGGCATAAAGGATTCAAATGATGAGGAAGTGAGGAGCGAAAGCCTGAAAAAGGCACAGAGGATCCTCAGCAGTGGGGAAACAAGGAGTAAAGCCTGGGGCATGCACAAAGGATCCTTCATGGTAGAGAGTAAGGAGCAAGGCCTTTGAGAAACCCAAAAGATTCTCAGCAGTGATGATGCATCACTTTAGCAACACTTCAAGTCCTTTTGGAATTGATAGACATAAGAATGTCTCCACTCCAGGTGCAGCTCTATTCTGAAATATTTAATCTCTTATGTGTTTATACTTTCCCTACAGTGGCAGGAGACAGGTAAGGGTGGAGCTCTTTTCACTAGCTGGCAATGCACCTCTGGCCGGACAGGGTCCTCGATGCCCACCACAGCAATGCAGGTCAGGTCCCCAACCACCTCGTTCTCATTCTCCCACTCTGGTTCTGGCACGGCGGGGAAGTCTCGGTAGGCAATGCAGATGGTCCGCAAGCCATCACAGGCCATGGGCTCGATCACCTTCTTCACCATCTCATCCCTGTCTCGGGGGCGGAAAGCACGGAGCTCTCCGCTGTTGCTCAGGATGTTGGAGCACCTTGCATGAAAAAAAACAAAAAAAAACCAGGTGTAAAATTAAAAAAAAAAAAAAGAAAGAGGAAAGAACAGAAGAGAGGCAGCAATGGGAATAATAAGGTTATATATGAGCAGCAAATATTAAAGGAGAAGAGCTAGGAGCAGATTTCTCTATGTCACCTCGATTAGGATGATCCAGGCCTGGCTCTTACCACTGCTGCACGCATGGAGAGGGAACTTCGATCTCACTAAGAAAAACACAGGACTACGAGTTCTTAATTGCAACTTGTGTAAAACTAGGACTGGATCAGCCCATCGCAGCTGACATGGATTCACCTATCGACCTTTTCCTTTCATGTCGCAAAACAAGGGTGGAGACTAGGTCAGGGCTTCCCACACCTGTCCTCAGGACCATCACCAGGATATTCACAATGAATAGGCATGAGATGTTTTTGCATACAGTGGATCCAGGGCATGCAAACATCTCAAGTAACATGCATTGTGGACATCCTGAAAGTAAGACCTATTTGGGGCATCTGAGAACTGGAACTGGCCATCCCTGGACTATGACAAAATGATGTCAGCACGTGCAGGCGTGTCACCCGATCAGAAGATTGCTCCATCCAAGAGACAGTTTAAAACCAGTCAGAGTCAGCAAAGTCACCTGTGGATAAGGGTGATGCAATGAAATATGGGGGAAGATCAGGGAGGGGAGGGTCTCAGGACAGCATCCTGACTATCCTCTAGTGGGCGGGGGTGGGGGGGTTCTCAACTCCAGGCCTTAAAGGTCACAAGCTACACAACTGACCCAGGTTTTTTTGGCTCAGTCAGACCGATGCAATATCAGCGCGTGTTAAATGGGCGCTCATGATTGAGCACACACTCTCTTAACGCACGCCGATCCACCTCTCCCGAGCACCCAATTTAGTATTTAAATGGGCTGCTGCGGTAAAAAGGAGGCGTTAGGGGAAATTTTGCATCCCTAGTGCCTCCTCGGCATCGGGCGCCCAGGAGAGGTGGCTGCCATTGCGGGTTTGGAAAATGGATGCTCATCAATTGAGCCATCCGTTTCCTAATCTGACCGCCAGCAAGACTTATTTTTTTTACGGTTCTCCTTTTTCAGTTCCTCCGACTTAACATCATCACGATATTAAGTCGGAGGAACTTTTGGGACTCCACAAGAAGTAACGCCTGTTCTGGGCAGACATTAATTTTTGAGAGTAAAAATGTATGTGTGGGGCGCACATTTTTTTTTTTTTGTGTTAGTGCTCATGCGATGAGCGCTGTTAGCTATGCACTTGATTGGATGTGCATTTGGACACGCCAAATCCCCGTTCCCTGTACGTACCAGGATCAGTCCAGACTGCTGGGTTATGCCTCCCTTCCAGCAGATGGAGTCAGAGAAAACTGAAAAGGCATCCCTATACATACCGGTGTGCCACCTACGTCCCCTTCAGTATCTCTCTGATTCCAGCAGATGCAGAGGCATGATCTGCGGTCCTGATCCCTGTCAAAATTTTCAGATTATATATATTTGACTTGACCAGGTTTGGTTATTTGAACTTTGTCTATTAACTTTTGACTAGATCAATTGAAGGGTCCTCCATTGCATGTCATCCGGATGTTGTTCGTTTTACTTTACTTGATCTAGTCATTGGTTATTGACATCTTTCTGCTTTGATATTGATTATACTGAAGGAGACGCATGTGGCACACCGGTATGTATAAGGGTACCTTTCCAGTTTTCTCAGACTCCATCTGCTGGAAGGGAGGCATAACCCAGCAGTCTGGACTGATCCTTGGTACTACAGGAACGAAAATTAGCAGGTAAGAACCAATTTTCCTTTTTGCATCGGGGATTATGGACACGCGTCCAATCGCGTATTGAGCCGTGCACTGGCTGCAGCGCACGGGATTGCATCGGCCTGAGCATATGCACATCGGTTTGAGGAACAGGCAGTGCCGTGGTGAGTGAACATCTGAAAGCCTTGAGTACCAGGCTTCCCTGCACTGGAAGGATGAGCGCGTCAGACTCGGCCTGCAAAGGGGAGGGGGGCTTCTCTTTTAATGCTGAGCCCACACAGCACTTTTTCTACGGGTGTTTGTTCCTGTGGAGTTTATTTTTTCTCCATTTTGAAGTCGTAGGAAAAGAGACGGGGGGCGGGAGACCAATTTTTAAAGCTGGTTTACTCGGATAAAATGGCCTGGCTGAATTCTGCCCAGATAAAAGCGTGCACCGGCTTCCACGTGGCACATACTTTTAGGTCCAGCGCAAAAGAAAACAAACAAACAAACAAAAAAAGAAACAAAAACAGGCGTGCCTGGGGGCATGCTCCGGCTGGGGGAGACTAAAAAGGGCGCGCGTACCTTTTGGTTTTCAAATGCAGATGTTCAACCGCCCGCATGGATATAAGAGGTGCAAAGTTCATGTGGAAATTTTAGCCGCTAAGCTTCCCCTTCATTTCCTTCTCCCCCGCTGGAATCTCCCCATTTCTCTCCCCTACTTCTTTTCCCCAGGTTCCTCTCTATCGCCCCCTCCCTTCCTTTCTGTCGTCCCCCCACCTCCCTCACCTCTTCCTCAGGTTCCTCTCAGCGCTTTGGACAGAATAACGGCAGGGAGGGGGCACGGTAACTGTTTATTCCCCATCTCCTGGCTGCTCTTCCCCCCACGGCAGCTGCTTCCTTTGTATTCAAAGTAAGGAAGGTTGGAGAAGGAGCTGCTGGAGCGGGCAGCGCTTCCCGCTGTGCCTTTACCCTAACAGCCTGCCTTCCCTGCTGTGGCTCTGACCTTCTAGGGAGGAGGGGAGTGGGGAAAAGGCCGACCTTTTAAATGTTGGCTACAGCTTTTTTTTTTTTAATCGTGAAGATATCCTGTATTCTGGGGATGCGGCAGTGGCCATCCCACTGCCGAGGCAATTGGTGACATTAAAATATGTCCTCTTTAAACCATCATAAGTTATTGCTCCTGCTCCTCACAAGGGCTCAGAGGAGCAAACTAACCCTCTCTGAGAGGCTGGGTGGTTCTGCCGCCCTTGCTCAGTCAAAGGCTGATGCCTAAATGACACAAGCAGGGTACAAAACAGCAAAGTGCATTCCCCCCTCATCAGCATCCCATTCATTTTACATTAACCCACCCCCAGCTGCACAGATAGAGGGGATTGTTAGGAACCGGACAGGGCATTACTTGCCAGTAACTGCCTCCTGCAGAGGGAACTATTGACCTGGCATTAAATATTGTGATAGCCTGGAGAGACATTTCTAGCAGACTCACTTCTTTAGGATGATCTCGGATGCTCCTTTGCTGTAGAGGCGGAAGCCCCCATCAGGCATATTCACCACGGTGCTCATCGACTTGCGGACGGAGTTGAAGGTGTACACTTTGTAGAGGGATTCCTCGGGCACCTGGTCTCGCACCAACTGGTAGTCCCGCCTCAGGTCCAGGACGAAGCCCAGCAGGGCGCACTCGGTCTTGTTACCCACCTGTCGAGGGAGCGCGCCTTCCTTCTCCGGAGGCTGGCGGGAGACAAGACAGGATGGGGAGACCACCCCACCTCCACCGTCTCAGTCAGTGTTCCCTCTCATAAACAAAGGGGGCTGCAAAAGGGGAGCCCAGCACTGCCGCTGAGCGCAAAATTCAATTCAGCTCTGGACTTAGCATGCACTTGCTAAAACTCGCTGTCAAAAAAAAAAAAAAAAAAAATCAAACCACTTTTCTATCTATGCCTTTGCGCTGAACATAAAACTCATGATGCATACTGGGCTACTCATCACCCAGCTTACACCGTTTGGCGATGACTGCTGCTGCTGCTCCCTATGAAATGGCCTATCCCAAGGTCTTCTTTCCATTCTCACCCAGCAAAACATGCACCATTCTCCGTTCAGCTCATGCAACGTGCGCCCACCTGTGCTCGCGCACGTGATGCCATGCATGACATCGTGGCCAAAATGGACTGGGGAGCACGAAGAAGATCCCATTCGTGCATCTCGCAAGGCGGTCCGCAGTTGGCAACGTGGCCAACGTGGACCAAGAATCCCCCTCCCCCGCCCACGGACGCGCGGCACCCAGCGGACTCACTAGAATCTTGGTGGTGTAGGCACTGTTGATGGCAATGGCCTGGACCAGGACCTCCAGGGCCTTGGGGTTCAGGCTGCTAGGATCCGGGACCTGCTTGTGGTGGACCTCTCCCATGTGGGACTGCACCACTGTCATGCGGTTGGTAGTCAGGGTGCCTGTCTTGTCTGAGCAGATGGCGGTGGCGTTGCCCATGGTCTCGCAGGCGTCCAGGTGACGAACAAGATTATTGTCTTTCATCATTTTCTGCAAAACGCAAAGGGGGCACAGTAAAGCCGTAAATCCAAGGCGATGTTACAGCGAAGTGTCGCTCACCTAATGACTTTATATCAAGGTGTCACCAGAGATGGTGGGTTTTTTTTTGTTTTTTTTTTAAAATGATATTTTATTGGCAATTGTTAAATAGCAACATAAACAGCGATGAAGCATGTAACATTTCCATCATACATTCGAAAGCAAAAACAAGAGCCAGCGCATCACAAACTAAATAATACCAATTTTCAAACATATTTTCCAACAGCAAGCAACCCACCCCCCCCATTCCCAGGTCACACAGAGCCAGCATAAGGTGAGCATTAGTACCAACAGACAGTACATTATCCTTATCACTGATCATGTGTAGGAAGAGGAAATAGCCCCCAGCTCCATCGCAGGAGAACTTCACTAAAGAAATGTGGAAAGACAGGTATCCATGGTCATCTAGGAGGTACCAGCAGCCCTCCATTCTTCAAAGGGTTGCCAAATTTTATTAAACTTGTGTATCGTCTTATTCTTATGTGCTGTGATTTTTCCCAATGTATGGGTCAATAACATACGGCCCTCTATATCTGTGACGGTGGGAATTTCATGACCTCGCCACCTTCTAGCCAGTTCTCCTCTGGACACGGTAACAGTGTATTTAATAAAGGCATTTTGAAAAACCGAAAGATCAGAGTTGGCGTGATTAAGTAGCGCCTGTATAGGCATAAGCACTACCTCCTGAAGGAGAACTTGGGATATCCAGCTGGTGGTTTTTATCTATGGTGACTTTACAGAGAGGTGCCACCATGAATAATAACTTTATATCCACAATTATTTTATAGAAATGTATGGATGCTACAGAGAAGAGTCAATATATATATACGGTAAATATATATATAGAGAGAGAGCGCAATTTTCAAAACAGTGCTTTACCCATGGAAATAGGGGGTCTTTGATAACTGCCCGCCCTATATGAGGGTAAAATAACACTCACGGCACCCCATGCTTGTAAGGAGATGTTTCTGGGGGCAGGGTGGAGGAGGGGCTTATAAATGCACACAGTAATTTTACAATTTTCAAAAGTATGTGTGCAACTTCACCTGGAAAAAGTGAGGGTGACATTTCTTAAGGCAATTGTGAAAGGGAAAGTTTGGCTTTGAAAATTGGTGCAAAGTTGCACCCCGCCCCCTCCGGAGTGAATTTATAATCTATGGGGACTTTATCAGCCAGGGATGCTATAGCGAGGGGTTCCTCTGTCAGCGTGGGGGATAGTATAGTTAAGACATGCAAGTCCGGGAAAGATTATAGGGAGGTTTCTCACCTTCACAGAGTAGGCCAAGGAGATGGTGACAGCTAGTGGCAGCCCCTCTGGTACGGCCACCACCAACACGGTGACACCGATGATGAAAAACTTCACAAAGTATTGCACGTGGAAGGGGGTGCACTCTGCTTTCCACTCACGGCCCTCGATCACGAAGGTCTGGATGACAAAGTAGAGCACCAGGATGATCACTGTGATGGCTGACATCACCAGACCTGGATGGAGAAGGAGATTAGGGGGTCACAGGAGGCAGTGAAGCATCATGTGTTACGCTTGGGCTCCGGACAGGAGTCGTGCACACCACCCAGCAGGGTGGCTCCAGGTGGAGAGAGACAGGAAGCTCGAACAGAGTCAGGTACCAGGCTGAGTCAGGGCAGGCAGCAGTCAGCAGTGTCTGGGTCCAGGCTGGGTCAGGGCACAGTAAGCAGGGCAGGGCAGGTCAGAAGGCCCGTAGGCCACACACACACACACACGGAAGGCCCGTAGGCCACACACCAATAGCGGGGCAAGGCAGGTCAGAAGGCCCGTAGGCCACCCACACACACACGGAAGGCCCGTAGGCCACACACCAATAGCGGGGCAAGGCAGGTCAGAAGGCCCGTAGGCCACACACACACACACGGAAGGCCCGTAGGCCACACACCAATAGCGGGGCAAGGCAGGTCAGAAGGCCCGTAGGCCACACACACACACACGGAAGGCCCGTAGGCCACACACCATAGACGGGGCAAGGCAGGTCAGAAGGCCCGTAGGCCACACACACACACACACGGAAGGCCTGTAGGCCAGGTATGGAAATCAAGGAAGAAGGCCCAAAGGCCGCGCAAGGCAAGGATAGGCCCGAAGGCCGCACAAGGCAAGGCAAGGCAAGGATAGGCCCGAAGGCCGCGCAAGGCAAGGCAAGGCAAGGATAGGCCCGAAGGCCGCGCAAGGCAAGGCAAGGCAAGGATAGGCCCGAAGGCCGCGCAAGGCAAGGCAAGGCAAGGATAGGCCCGAAGGCCGCGCAAGGCAAGGCAAGGCAAGGATAGGCCCGAAGGCCGCGCAAGGCAAGGCAAGGCAAGGATAGGCCCGAAGGCCACGCAAGGCAAGGCAAGGCAAGGATAGGCCCGAAGGCCGCGCAAGGCAAGGCAAGGCAAGGATAGGCCCGAAGGCCACGCAAGGCAAGGCAAGGCAGGCTAGAGCAGGGAGCCCAGGTGAGCTCGATGCCGAAGCCCCGAGGCAACTGTCAGGCAGGGTTATAAGGGCACACCCTAAGCATAGAGTGGACATAGGAGATGGACTGGGCCTGTCAGGAAAGCCAGCACTAGAGGGACCCCTGGTGGTGAGGCGGTAGCACAGCAGCCACAGCCGTAACAGTACCCCCCCCTCAAGGCCTCCCCCTCCTCCTGGATCCCATCTGTGCAGGAGGTAATCAAGAATAACGGGAGACCACTCCGGGGGTGATGCGGCAGGTTCAACTCCTTTCCGAGGCAATAAGGCAGTCCATAACCCCTCCTGGGACAAGGCGGCAGGGTTAGACCCCTCCTGGGGTAGCAGAGGCGGTGCAGATTTCCATAACCCCTCCTGGGGTGACAAGGGAAACACAAACCCCACCTGGGGCAGAGAAATAGTCCGTAACCCTTCTTGAGGCGATAGTAGGACCGGTCCGGACCCTTCCAAGGTCGGCATTAAGACCGGTACAGGCCCCTCCAGGGGCGGCAGCTGGGCCAGTACAGCAGGCTCGGATCCTACTCGGGCAATTGTAGCAGGCTCGGACCTCTCTCGGGGCGTTGTAGCAGGCTCGGACCCCTCTCGGGGCGTTGTAGCAGGCTCGGACCCCTCTCGGGGCAGTGTAGCAGGCTCGGACCCCTCTCGGGGCGATGAAGCAGGCTCGAACCCCTCTCGGGGCGATGAAGCAGGCTCGGACCCCTCTCGGGGCGATGAAGCAGGCTCGGACCCCTCTCGGGGCGTTGTAACAGGCTCGGACCCCTCTCGGGGCGATGAAGCAGGCTCGGACCCCTCTCGGGGCATTGTAGCAGGCTCGGACCCCTCTCGGGGCGATGAAGCAGGCTCGGACCCCTCTCGGGGCGTTGTAGCAGGCTCGGACCCCTCTCGGAGCGATGAAGCAGGCTCGAACCCCTCTCGGGGCGTTGTAGCAAGCTCGGACCCCTCTCGGGGCGATGAAGCAGGCTCGGACCCCTCTCGGGGCGATGAAGCAGGCTCGGACCCCTCTCGGGGCATTGTAGCAGGCTCGGACCCCTCTCGGGGCGATGAAGCAGGCTCGGACCCCTCTCGGGGCGATGAAGCAGGCTCGGACCCCTCTCGGGGCGTTGTAACAGGCTCGGACCCCTCTCGGGGCGATGAAGCAGGCTCGAACCCCTCTCGGGGCGATGAAGCAGGCTCGGACCCCTCTCGGGGCGTCAGCAGGGCCGGTATGGACCCCTCCAGGGGTGGCAGCAGGACCGGTATGGACCCCTCCCGGGGTGGCAGCAGGACCAGTTCAGCAGACTCCGATGGCTGACTCAGGAAGTCTGTCAGTAGGACTGGTTCGGACCCCTCTGAAGACGGCAGCAGGGCCGGTTTGGCAGGCTCAGATGGCAGAGTCAGAAAGTCTGTCAGCAGGGCTGGTGCGGACCCCTCCGAGGACGGCAGCAGGGCCGGTTCAGCAGACTCAGGCTCTTCTCGGGGTAGTGCAGCAGGTTCAGATGGCAGAGTAGCATGGTTAAAGGTAGTGTGCATGGAAGACACAGATTGTACTGCCGTGGGCTTGATACCTCGAGCCAAAGTCTGATGCTCCTGATTTTGTTTCTGGAGGAGCAGTTTAGAGAAGGCACAGGCAGTTCTAGGACGTCTAGGGAAGGTGCTCGTTAGTGTCCACTTGGCAGCTGTGGGAAGCTGAGCCCTGCTAGAGTTAATCAGCTCTCTCCGTTGTAGAGAAACCTGTTCCCGAGGCTCTAGCACTGGTCTCACAGAAGCCTTCTTGGCCAGGTAAGTCCTGGGTTTTTCTACCCACAAACTGCCAGCAAAAATGTCTGTTTTAGTTGAGCCAGAAACAGAATACTGGTTAGGAGAGCTGATAGCTTTTTCTAATTGCACAGCTGGTCCTAGAGCAGAACAACAGGGGCAGGGTTTGCCTGGAGGTAACAAACACGGGAGACAGGAGCATTTCCACCACCCTGGTTTAGGAGCCAGACAGTTCAAACACTCCTGATAGACAGAAACATTTTTCTTGTTGCAGTTATTGCATGACCAGTGTTCCTGACCAACAAGTTCACAGGCTAGACAGTTCTGATAGCTAGGATAGTTCAAAGTTTGACAGGAATTGCAGGTATAAAACTTTAAAGAAGGAGGCATCTTGAATTAGTGAAAAGTTGACTCACCGGCAGGACACAGACCTATCTCTTCCCCTGGAAAATGTGATGGCTTCGGCATACTGTTACGCTTGGGCTCCGGACAGGAGTCGTGCACACCACCCAGCAGGGTGGCTCCAGGTGGAGAGAGACAGGAAGCTCGAACAGAGTCAGGTACCAGGCTGAGTCAGGGCAGGCAGCAGTCAGCAGTGTCTGGGTCCAGGCTGGGTCAGGGCACAGTAAGCAGGGCAGGGCAGGTCAGAAGGCCCGTAGGCCACACACACACACACACGGAAGGCCCGTAGGCCACACACCAATAGCGGGGCAAGGCAGGTCAGAAGGCCCGTAGGCCACCCACACACACACGGAAGGCCCGTAGGCCACACACCAATAGCGGGGCAAGGCAGGTCAGAAGGCCCGTAGGCCACACACACACACACGGAAGGCCCGTAGGCCACACACCAATAGCGGGGCAAGGCAGGTCAGAAGGCCCGTAGGCCACACACACACACACGGAAGGCCCGTAGGCCACACACCATAGACGGGGCAAGGCAGGTCAGAAGGCCCGTAGGCCACACACACACACACGGAAGGCCTGTAGGCCAGGTATGGAAATCAAGGAAGAAGGCCCAAAGGCCGCGCAAGGCAAGGATAGGCCCGAAGGCCGCACAAGGCAAGGCAAGGCAAGGATAGGCCCGAAGGCCGCGCAAGGCAAGGCAAGGCAAGGATAGGCCCGAAGGCCGCGCAAGGCAAGGCAAGGCAAGGATAGGCCCGAAGGCCACGCAAGGCAAGGCAAGGCAAGGATAGGCCCGAAGGCCGCGCAAGGCAAGGATAGGCCCGAAGGCCGCGCAAGGCAAGGCAAGGATAGGCCCGAAGGCCACGCAAGGCAAGGCAAGGCAAGGATAGGCCCGAAGGCCGCGCAAGGCAAGGCAAGGATAGGCCCGAAGGCCACGCAAGGCAAGGCAGGCTAGAGCAGGGAGCCCAGGTGAGCTCGATGCCGAAGCCCCGAGGCAACTGTCAGGCAGGGTTATAAGGGCACACCCTAAGCATAGAGTGGACATAGGAGATGGACTGGGCCTGTCAGGAAAGCCAGCACTAGAGGGACCCCTGGTGGTGAGGCGGTAGCACAGCAGCCACAGCCGTAACATCATGAAGAGGAGAGAAAAAGAATGAAATTAATGTATAAATAAAGAGCAGCTGGAAGAATTCCAATGATAATTATTTGGATTTATTTGGTGCTTTGCATCTATTGTATGACACATAGGTATCTAATTTATAGGCCTATGCAGGAAGATGCGCTGAACCAAACGCACCATTTTACCTGCTCTTGAATGTACATTTTTTGCGTGCAAGACTTACTGCCAATGTGGCAATGAGCTTTGCACACAGAAAATGCGCGTTCCAAAATGGGAGAACTGCTTAGTGCCCTCGCACTGCATGGGGAGTTAAAAAAAAAATAAAATTGTAACTTGTGCCTTAAAACCACGTGCAGAAATCCAGCGCAGAGGTTCTTAACACGCAGATTATTGCATCGGCTTGTAAATAATTCAAATACATAGATACGCAAACATTTCACAATTTTTTAAAGCACTTTTGAAGAAGACATGCAGCAACTGCTTCGCTGGATACCCCGGTAGTACCATTTTTTTTTTAATAACCTGGACCGCAAGCAAGCTTTCTAAAGGGAGAATGAATGATGCAGACATAGCAGTTAATTTGTAAACTGTTATGATGGTTTGTCCGAATGACGGTGTATAAAATCAATAAATAAATTACTGCTTAGAAAAACTGAGACCCTGGGAGATAAAGTGACTCACCTGAGCTCATATAGAAAGTCACTGACAGAGTTGTGGATTAGGGTTAAAGCTGAGGCAGGGGGAGATAAAGTGATTCCCCCCTAAGGTCAGACACACACACACAGTTAGTGGTAGAACCAGGGATTAGAGTTGAGACACAGGGAGATAAATGACTCGGTTCACCCAAATTCAGGACTTAGAATAACTTCCAGCAGAAACATATTCACAGAATTTGTCAAATTATACTATTCAAATCATCACACAGGAGGCTGTGTGTGTGTGGGGGGGAGGGGGCACAGGGAGGGATAAGGAGTGGTGCCTGGTTTGTTTCAGATTCATTCTTTTGGGTGGTGGGGAGGAGGAGCGCTAATTCCCCTTCCCACCCCCACCCCCCTTTGCATTTACCTGCTTTCCCAATCTGTACCGCCAGCTTGGTCAGTTTCCCCTGCAGGACAGACTTCTCCTTCTTGGGGACAGTGGCTCTCTTCTTCTCCCGCTCTTCCACCTCTCCCCCCTCCGCACTTTTTAGTGGCTGCATCTCCATGGCCACTGCCCCGTCCTGCTTCTTAGCTGCTTAGACAGGATAAAAAGAATGAGGAAAAAAAAAAAAAAAATAATAATAAAAAAAAAAAATACCCCGGTAATGCAACAAGAACATAAAACTTCATGGAATCCCTCTCCCTGACTCCCCACACCATTAGAAAAGAAGCATTCAGCCTCAAAAGGTATCTTTCCCTCCCAATCTTCTCAACACATCCTGTGCGATTTTTCGTGACTAATGAATAGCTTCTTTAGAGGGCATTTTCAAAAGCCCTTTACCCACGCTGTGCATGGGAATCAACAATGCACCCACGGTCACCCCCGGGAAAAGGTGGTGGGCTCAGAGGTGGCGGGGGTTAGGTCTGGGGAGGCCACAGCGCGTACAGTTTTGCAATGTTCAAATCTACACGCCTTCTTCCTTCAGGGAAAGGGATATTCACGGGGAAGGCGGGGGCAGATCTCTGCGGGCCCCTTATCCCAAGGCAGTTTTCGGAGGGAAGTACCCATGGACTTGGCAACAGTCTGCATGGTTCTGGTCACTGCTCCTTCACCGTGCTAAAGAGCACGTAAAGATGGGACCCTGCGATCCGGAAAGCTCATGTACATCTTTGGATGAGTCTTCTGTTGGGCCAGGAAAAGGTATCCTGGCCTGTGAAGAACCTGGTTTTCTGCAGAACTGGAGCTAAAACTCTCCTTTTTTTTTTTTTTTAATTAAATGTGTTCCTTTGCAGACTTTACTTCCTAAATTTTCAAACGTTTGTAAGGAAGTCAGACATCTGTTGGCAACAGTTAGATGTTCACCAAATTTCCACAACTGTGTGGGCCAAGGGCTTTTTTCAAAGAAAGCTTTTCCCCACTCTAAGAAAAAAATCACTCTCTTAGTATCTTAAACATCTGCCTTTAGAAAGCCATACATTTATGGCAACAATTTACATCTGTTCTAGATTTTTAAAAACAATGTTTGCATCATTTGCCATTATAGGTTGTAAAGGATATATTAGGATTCCTGAAGTGTCTTTTTCATTCTCATACCTCTGCCATGACCATCTGATATTATCAGGGTACTAAATGAATGTGCTAATAGGACCCGTGGTAGCTCTATTCAACTTGTACTCCAGGACTGGGGATGTTCCCAAGGACTGGAAGAGTGTGGTCCTGCTGCACAAAAGTAAAGAGAGGGAGGAGGTGAGCAACTCAAGACCCGTTTGTCTAATTTCAGTAGCGGACAAAACTATGCACTTGCTATATATGAACAAGATGGTGCAGCACCTGGAAACAAGGAGGATCCCAGCCAACGTGATTTCACAAAGGGAAGAGCCTGCCAGACTAACCTGATTGAGTTAACAACAGTGGTGGATCAGGGAGGAGCAGTAGACGTTGCCTATTTGGACTTCTTTACGGCTTCTGAGACTGTTGTGCAATCAAGATTGGTAAGCAAGCTGGATGGTATGAGAGTGAGCCAGAAAGCTGTCAACTGGCTGAGGAACTAGTGGAGCGGTGGTAAATAAAGTCTGGTAAAGGCACTATGTCCAGCGGGTCAATGCTGGGGCCACTTCTTTTCGGTATCTTTATTAGCAAGCATTGCCGAGGAACTTGAGGGCAAAATACGCTTTTATGCAGGTATCAAAATCCATAACAGAGTGGATGTGCCAGAAGGTGTGGAAAAAGTTAAAAAAAAATTTGGAAGAATAGTGAAGGGTTTGGAAAGTGAGCTTCAGCGTGAAAAAAGTGTAAAACCTTGCATCTGGGAGGCAAGAATCCATTAGCCATATCATTTAGGAGATGAACTGGAAACTGTCAAACAAAGAGATCTGGGTGAAATCATCTCAGATGAGCTCAAGGGAGCCAGTCAATGTACTAAAACAAGTGGAAGAGCTCATAGTATGCTCAGACGCATAAACAGACGTATTATCAGCAGGAAAAACAAGTCATATTGCAACTGTATAGGTCACTTGTAAGAGCTTCACCCACCCCCCACCCCCTCCATGGGTACTGTGTTCAGTTCTGGACACCTTTACCCTCGTACAGACACTGAGAGGATGGAGACAGTTCAGAGAAGGGCTTCTAAAATGACACAAGGCCTGCAACACAAAGCCAACAAAGAGAGGCTTAAGCTGCTCAAAATGTACTTACGGGAGGAAAGAAGGGAAGCTGGGGGCATGATAGAAACTCTTAAATCTTTGGCAGGTTTTAAATCAAGTATGGGAAGGTCATATCTTCCATAGAAAAGGAAATTCAAGGATAAGGGGGCCCACGATATGAAGCTGCAGGGAGGAAGGTATAAAGGAACCACGAGAAAATACTACTTTGCTGAGAGGGTGGTGGATGCCTGAGATAGCCTACGGGCAGCGGCATCCAAACCCGTGGCACAATTTATACCCGCTTGGGATAGGCAGAGGGAGGGTTATTTTATGACTGTGTGGGTAGGGCTGTAGTCTGCATGCATCTGAAAATGCTTGGTTAATCGACCCAGTTGGCTCCCAGATGAACTTGCACAAAGTTACACTTCTTCGGAGGGCCTAACTTGTGGAGGTTAACTTATGCTCATACGCTTTAAAATAAAAAAAAAAATATGCATAAGTTCCAACTCTGCTCCCCTTCTTCCACCACCCCCTCCCTGATGCGCCTTTCTGCAGTTTGTGAAAAAGCATGCCCATAACCGGGGTATGCATGCATGTACTTTTATATGTAAACCGGTATGATTTGTATCTCTACAAGAATGTCGGTATAGAAAAAAATAAAAATAAATAAATAAATATGCACACACAGAGCCCTGGGCTATTTTGTACCAGCCCGTTACATACACGAAACAGGGCTTATGCAGGTAAATGGCTTTGAAAACTTCAGCCCAAAGTGCGGTGGTGAGGGCGGGTAAAACGTAATATAGGTGAGGGGGGTGACAGGTAGAGCAAATGAAAGTGGAGGCTTGAGTGTTTGCTCAGGCTTATGAAATCTGCAGAGCCAAAGAAAGGAAAACGCGGTTCAGTGTTCAGAGAACGGAAGTACAAATGCATCGGACTTGAGTAAATCCTGGCTGGTTAAAGCCTTAACTACCCTGGAGTAACCTGAACAGAATAGTGGTTGCAACTCTAACAGCAGTGGCTTGGCTGAATTAGCTTCCCAAAGAGGCTGGGGTGATCTGCATGGAGAGACCATGGGTTAAAATCCAAACATTAGCGATGTTTCTGGACAACAGCCTCGCTTGTTTTGCCTGGATGCTGAATTAAGTAAGCTCCTGTAAGAATCAAAGTCCATGAATGGAGGTGGTGGAAGGCCAGCACTTGTAAGGGAATCCAGACATGCTGGGGTCAAACGTGGAATGGAGTGATAGGAAAACGGCGGAGAGGCTGAATAAATCCAGTGACACGGCAGGCCATGGGGTAAGCCAAACTGGTACCAACAAGCCTCAACTTACCAGAAATCAACTGTGTCAATGCAGGTAGGTTAGTGGCAGCCATGATAAGGAAACATAAGTGAAAGGATAAGGAAAAAAACAAGGTGTGGTTAAAGAAGCATAAATAAGCACCACTACAGGTCATGATGGTAGCCAGGCTGGTACCAGAAGGCTACAACTCCCCAGAACACAACTGAGTCAATGCCAGTATGTTGGTGATAGTCTGATGTTCAGTCACTAGCCCTACTGGTTTTGGTGGCTGCTTAGATTGCTACAGGGTTTAGAGATAAGATGAGATGGCAGGGGCTAATGGGTTTTGGATAGGGTGTGAGAACTTATTTATTTATTAATTTTTATGTACCGCCTATACAGACAAAGTATGAACTAAGTGGTTTACAATAGTATCAAGTAACTAAAAAATACAAAGGCAGTATAAAATGATAAAAATATAATGTCAAATAAAATGCAAAATACAATATAAAATAAATTAATAAAATATAGAAAAATAAAATAGGGGAGGTAGATGGTTAGAATGTCAGAACTGAACAGGTAAGGAAGGGAGTTAAAGAGGTTTGGTGCAGTTGAAGGCGATTGAACATAAGTATGTTTTAATTGCTTTTTAAAATTCTTTTGTGATGAAGATGAGTCGAATATGTTCAGGCAGTGCATATCACAGGGTGGGGCCAGCTACTGAGAAGGCCCTTCTACATGTTAGGTCAAGTCTAGCGGTTCTAATGGTAGGTATTTCTAATAAGCATTTGTCCAGTGAATGTAATTGCCGCGACGGTTTGTATAATCTTAGTGCAGAGCCATACAGTTGTTGGGTTATAGATTAAGTGGTGAATTATGGACAGAACTTTATATTGAAAGTGATAATGGATTGGTAACCAGTATAAGTATCGAAGAATAGAGGTAATGTGTTCGCAACGGAGAGTATTGGTTAACAAACAGGCTGCGGTATTTTGAATTAGTTGGAGCGAGCGAATGGTGTTATTAGGAAGACTGAGCTAAAGAGAGTTACAGTAATCTATGCTGGTTAATATGAGTGCTTATAAGACTGTTCGGAAATCTGAGGGATAGAGTAGAGGTTTTAACTTTTTTAACAAAAGAAATTTGTAAAAGGATTTTTTTACTATGAGGAAATATTTGTGGTCAAAGATAAATTTGAGTCAATTATAATGCCAAGATTGCGGACATGGTGGGCAATTTGAATAGTACAACTGTTAAATGGAAATTCAGTAGGTAAACGTTCAAATGGGGTGGATATAGAGGATATGATAGAAAACCAAGAAGAAAAACAAGAAAGACTGACTTGGATAAGGAGCAATATCCTACAAGTGGTTATGCTTCTACAGCTGGCAGTTGGGACACATTCTTGGCAATGTAGACCAGACCAACTGGTCAGTTCAATTTATTTTACAATTTGGCTGTGTGTGAATATAAGAATAAATGGAAAATGTTTTTGCTCCAGGTTAGGGCACTCTTTTTCAACAAATGGTATCAGGGAATGAATTTTAATGGTGGGGGATCCAATACCAGATGGCAGTGAGGCACTATACTCAAGGGTACTCAACTGTCTTCAAAATACAGTTCCATAACAGCAGGAGGGGTCCCATAGCTATCACCTGGTGTCTAAACATCCTACCCCAGAGTGTGGCGTTGTGGGAACATGATGCGAGCCCTGTTTAATGCATGCTCTGTTGTGACAAGAGGGCCTCCTTATTATCCAATTGGTCGAGAGTCATCCTCTTCTGCACGACTCCATTGTTCAGAAGTGACTCAGTAGGAAGAGCACCCCCTAACACAATTCTAGGGCAATGATTTAGTACTGACTCAGAGTGAACAGTGCCTCTAACTAACACCATGTTCAGTCGCTGGTCAGGAATGGCTTGGAATTAGAAGCACCCTCTACTGAACTAAAGACATCACTTCCTTCAGCATCTATTGTTTCTTGCAAGTCTCCCATCTTATTTCTGGCCTGATTAGCGTTTGAGCCGTTCCCAGAAAGAAAGCCATAGACAGTCTGCTTGGAGGCCTTGGCATGGGTGGCGCTTTTGGGGGAAGCGCTTTTGCTCCACATCGAACATTTACCTTTGTTCTGATTACTCTCCACCGCCCCATCCAGCTGTTTTCCTACAACAAAAGAAGGGATGACAAACACAGCACGTGAAAACGCACAGAACACGATGCATAGACAAAACGAATGCATGTCAGCAGACAAATCAGAGGGGAGCACAGAGGGCAGGGCACACAAAGGAAGACACAAGCAGAATGAATGCTACATGGAATGAGGGGTGCAACCACTGCAGCCACTGACTGATGGAAGTGGGAGGATGGGCTCTTAAGGGGTTTTTTTTTTCCTTTTTATTTAGCATCCAGGATCAGAGCTTTACTCCTTGGCTGTGGGCTTCTCCTGGCAGCTGCCTTCCTAGGCTACAGCACTTACCTGCCTTCAGGAGGCTGCGGTGGAAAGGGGGGTGGGGGGGAAACCAAGCATTGGGAGGACAGAGAAGGAGAGGGAGACAGGGAGCTATGAATGAATTGTTGTCACCCCCTACTCTCCTTCAAGGTCTGAAATCAAAACACTGGTATAGATTTGTGTACATTGCTGGCCTAAAAATGTGTTAAGAATATGTTCAGTGCACTTATTAGCTGCTTCTGCAGCCTTGCCCTTAGTAAAACCTTACAACACAATTATAATCTAAAAAGGTTGCAGTACATGAGTTTTCAAGACCCCACAGGTCCCATCTTTTGATTATTCTTACACTGGCCTAAAAAAAAGTCATTACACAGCCTGTAGAAAATCCTGTTTTTCCAGGACAGAGGTAACCTCTAGAGCTCTGCATCGCAATTTATAGTGATGCACTGTGACGGTGTTCACGTACATGTCTCTCTCCAGCTTTTGAACAGTCGTAGAGGAGCCGTCACCATTGTTCATCCTGCTGTAGTTCGGGATAGAGGTGGAGGGAGGGCAGTTATGTTAGTATGGCTCAGGGCTAGGCTAGAGCGACCAAAAAGGTAACACAAGCCATTTTAGTTCAGGGCTAGGATGGGCAACTTGTTGTCTTTTATTTACTGAGCAGAAGATGGAGAGTAAAATAGCAAAGAAATCCTTGCCACCCTCTACGAACCATCAAACATGGCCTGCATAATTATAGCTTTTCCTACAGTAGGTCATCGTGGTATCTTTTTAATCCGTTTAGGTGATCGCTTCTAATTGGTATAGAAGCTCAGCTCACAGCAGTAATTGCTGGTTCCTTTCTCCCCAGTCCTTCCAGTGGAACACCTGGATTTCAGTTCTAGGCTTGCAACCCTTAAATCCTCAGTTGTAGCTTCTCTGGGATCCAAGGATTCTCTGCAGGCTGTGATATCCTTTTTTTTTTTTTTTGGATCAACCCAGGAAATATCCGAAGAGCCTACTGTCCATGGACTCTCAAGAACACATGGGTCCCTTCTTCAGAGGTTCACACGCTTTGGATTTCCGAGGCATCATCTGAACGAGGGTCCTAGGAGACCATGAAAGGTCATGGACAGCAGTGACCTTGGATATTGCTTGGGCTGTCCCCATAGGAGCTATCACAGCCTGCAGAGAATGCCACAAGAGCTCTGAAGCCCAGGATCTGCGGGAGAGGGATTGCTTGTAGGTTCTTTCCTCCGTACTTGACACTTTGCACCAGAGCATTGATAAAGAGGCGAGACAACCAGGTGGGGTGGGGTGGGGAGGCAGGAAGAGTCTCTGAGGCACATACCGTTGGTGTAGCCGTAGGTTAGGAAAGCGTTAGCAGCGGTGACAGGATGAGCGGTGACGGCAGCTTTGGTGGTGGCTGGGAAAAACAGTTTTGGACAAAGAAGGAGGGAAGAGGAAGACAGTGCAGCAAAAACGGAGGTCGACAGAGATAGGAGGAGGGAGGAGGAAAGTCAAGGAAGGGACGAGAAGGCCCCCCGTAGCAGGGCAGAGGGAAGGAGGAAAAGAAAAGAGGGTGAGAGAAACAGAAAAAAAACAAACAAACAATAATAAACTGTGTAAATAAAAGACCATGAAATGGAATTCACACATCATTTGGGGCTTTGATGTGGGACAGAGGAAATGTTTAAAACACAAACCAGAGGGAGGCAGTGCTGTTGCAAGACTCCCAGTCCAAACTGACAGGGTTGTGGGGGGCAAGCCCCTTTTTCTCGGGACGCTCAGGAACTCCTGGAAGAGGAGGAGATCTGTGCGTCTGCAGTACAGGCCCCGCTGAGCTCCATGGGCGTCCCCACATTCTCTGCCTTCTTGCTCCTTATTGGCTTTCTGTTTACAGAGGCCAAATTTATGGATTGCGTACGAGCTCACAAGTGAATATTTCGCACATCTTTTAGCACGGCTGATTTGTGTGTGTATGTGTGTGTGTGTGGGTATGCCAAAATGCTTGCCTTGGGCTTTAGTTATGCCTTGGGCAAAATTTGTGCCATTCCAAAACTGTACCAAACTAAAAATGATTTGTGGCTTTTTCTGTTAATGGTACAATTTATTTATTTATTTTGCAGACCACAGGAAATCGCACGAGTTTGTGGCGCGTACAAAATCTTAATTTTTTTTTTTCAAAGGAGTTTCTTTGTTTGGGTTTCTTTTGCCCTTAATGAGAAGGAATTCCTCAGGCGGGTAAATGAACTTTCCTTGTGATATTAGCAGTGTGTGCCTGGGTTTTGTCACGACCCTGCTGACCGTGCATTGGCAGCTCATCCTTCTTTAGGGGTAGCCATGTGATTCGAGTGTAATGGCTGTGGGAATGGACCGACTGTCCAATGCTGCAGGCCTGGCATGCAGAGATTACCATGGCTGGGGCCTTTGCTAACGACAGCTCCTCCGCCTTGCAATGCGTATCAGCTTGCTCTCTCTCTCTCTCTCTCTCTCCCTCAACTCCTGTGTCGATTAGCTGGGCAAGGAGACAAAACGATGAAGGGAGGAGAGCAAACAGAAACAGCAACAGGAGCTTACAACCGCCTGTGCCAGCTCCGCTGCCGTTCTGTGAAATGTTGGGAAATAAGCTGAATGTGATGGACAGCGTCTTTCACTCAGTCAAAATACCATGGCCTCCATCCCACTCAATTCAGAGAAGCAAATCTCCATGGAACATGGACAAATCATCCACCTCCCGAGCTGGCCTGATTTTTATTTATTTTTTTCTTTTTTGGCATAGTAGCAGACCAAAAAAAAAAAAAAAAAAAGACATGGGACAAGTAGCTGCAGCTAATCAACTGATTTGTGCGGCTGGGGATTTTGGCAGGACAGAGGCCCATGTGACCATGCAGAACTCCAGATGCAAAAGGGAAATCATGAGTTCAGAAACTGCGATGTTGGGGGAGGGGAGGAGGGCAAGATTGGGAGGGGGGGGGGGGGGGTGTGGGTGAGCAGGAGATCTTTTTTTTTTTGTTCTTACCTTTCTTGTCCTTCTTCTCCTCCTCCTCCCCGCCAGATCCCAGCAATGTGAAGATGATTCCTGTCTGTGAGTTCACACCAACAGCTGTCACCACCATCCTCCCAGAGCCTTCCATTACGTGCGTGCCTACCCGACATAACGAGAAAAAAGAAAAGAAAGAGAAAGTGAGCCCTGAACCACTGACTATCTGTTGTGGAGCCTCTGGGCTAGCGTTCCCATCACAGGAACCCAAAGGACCACACCTCTGTACAGATGTGGTTGATAAAGTCCTCTCCTGATGATATTTTGCTGAGTGTCCAGAATTCCCTGATGATAGGGGGCGGGGGAGGGCACTTCCTCGGCTCTAAGTATTATTTAGCATCCAGCTTTTACTTTCTTGAAAACAGCAAGGATAAGCAGGCTGGAAGCAAAGAATGGTTTCCAACGTAATTTTTACTGAGTGATGTTGGAAAATGATATAAATGTTCCTTTACAGTTCTTGCTATTTACCAATCCCAGCTTATGCTTTAGATCTTCCAATATTCAAGAGTTCAGGCCAATTATTCTCTTTTGATCCCATTCCATTCCATCGCTGAGGTAGTTTTTAAGCTTCCCCCAAAAGATGGTGAATAAGAAGATATCCCGCTATAGATGTGTCGGTGCAAATTCCCAGTTTTCCATACCTTTAGTCCAATTATTCACTATTCTCCTTTCTTCCCTATTCTTTGTACCTGGATGATACTGCAAGCTCCTCTCTTCCCTGGGTACCTCAATGAGATGATAGTGGATGCTCCGGATGGGTGCCAATGGTCCTCTTCCATCTCCTCTTACACCTTTTCCCCAGGAATGAATGCTAATTCATTCCCCTACTAGGATTCTGATGATCCTTTGGTTCTCTCACAATGAGAGACAGAACTTCCTCGGGGTGGTAACATAGCTAAGTCCCTGCACCCTAGAGTACGCAGACAGACACCCAAAAGAAAATCCTTAAGGAAAGGGGAAATCAAAACCAGAGGACAGAAGGGTGAAAAACCTCCCCCTCCTAAACAAAAGGCTTCCAGAAAGCATTGTAAAAATAGGAAAAGGCATCTTGTCTTCTCCAATTTAGCCAGGACCCAAACCCAGAAACCCATGAGCCCTCCCCTAGAAAACAAGCCATTAGGAAGTAGCCACAGGGACATACTGCCCCTAGGAAGATAACTAAAAAATCCACACTCAAAGATGGTGGCAGGGGTTTATATACTCTGGGAACACACTGTCTCAGGTTCTCTCATGGGGGAGCCAAACCCATCCATAACACTACCTCTGCTCCCCCTATAAATATGGACTTCTCCTTTATGCTCCCTACACTTGTGAGACCAGCACAGAGATTTGGGCATCTGCGCGTCTCAAACTCATTCAGAGAGAGAGACTGGTGGGGACAAAGATGGAGGAATGGGAGACAGAGGGAAACTGGTGGGAGTAAGGGGTTTGAGACAGAAGGAGATTTGGGACAGAGTGGAGGGATGAGAGTCTGGAGACGGGGGGATTGAGAGAGACAGGCTGGGCCTGATTTACTAAGCTACAGTATTTTCCCTCATAGACACAGACTGAGGAAACAGCTTTAATAAATCCCGCTCTAAAGGAGCTGTGGCAGACCTTGGACTATCCTCCCACTCCCACTTTTCAGCTTCAGTGGAGATGATAGGGAGGTTAAGAGAACTCTCAGCCACTGGCTCCCATATAAAAAAAAAAAAAAAATTTGTCAAGACTTGTTTTATTAATTTTAAAAAGCTTTTGATTCCATCTGGCACCCTACTCTCAACCTTAAATTACTACAAACTGGAATTGGGAGGGAAAAAAAACCTATGATATAATTAAATCCATGTATTCATCCATCAATTGTAAGGTAAAGAAACAACAAGAAAACAGACAGTTTTGGGCAGAAGTGAGGAGTAAGACAGGGATGCAGTCTTGATGCTACTCCTTTTAACGTATATCAATGATCTCCCCACACAGCCGGAGCGATCCCCTGCTCCAGGACTGAAACTAAATCATTTGGAAATTATGCAGATGATATGTTTATTTTATCTCCGACTCTAGAAGGTCTGCAAGAGAACCTAAACCTATTAGAGACATACTATACATCATGGACCTCTACAGGTCAATCTGAAAAAGACAAAGATTATGATTTTCCAGAAAAAGCCAAAACATCTCCAACCCAAATGCAAATATAACGTAAACAAACAAGTGGCAGAGCATACAGACTATGTATATATTGGTCTAACAGTAAAGATGCTATAAAGAAACCCCTGGCCTAATTTCATCACACAGTAAAAGTACTATTCAATAATTCTCCTCTATGAGAGTGAAATCTGGAGCCCTTCTTTAACCCAAAGCTATACAGAATGGGACATCCTGACAGAAACCCTGCACCTCCATTCTGCAAACAGCCACTCTGGGTCCACAGAAACTCCACCATCAATGGGTGCACTAGAACCAAAACTTTCCTCTTACTACCGACTGTACAAAAACAAATATTCAAATTCTGGTGTCACCTCAACAACAGCGACTCAAACTCCCAGCAGACACAAAACCATTGAAAAAAAACCACACCTAGTACCGGGATGTAATAAACTTACCATACCATTGTAACCCCAAATTAGGGTATGTAGAATACAATCAGGTACTAAGAGATTCCAATACTTTTATTGGTCAGTGGCTTCTGAACAATGGTTGAGCAGATGACATAGCAGAGCAATCTCAGGGTATTACTTGAGGGATCCATATTTAAAGGCAGTTAGCTGGCTGAGTTATCTGGCTAAATGCTGATTTTTGAATATCTAGGGCATTTATCCAGCTACATTTAAGCCAGATAACTTGGAGGCATTCTGGGGGCATTTTTAGGTGGAGTTAAATTAGCCGGATAAGTTATCTCATATCTGCCTAACTCTGGTCATGCCGTAGAGCTGTCCTAAAGTTAACCAGATACATGTATCCAGATAACTTTAAGATAGCCGGGTATATTCAGTGGTGTGGCTGTGCCGCTGAATATCGCCGCTAAGATAGCCAATAAGGTTATCTAGTTATCTTTGCCAGTCACTTAGTGGCTGAAAATGGACTTCTCATTCTTCCTGCTGGGCAGGGAAAGAGTTTCCCTCCGTGGCATGAACAGACATCCCCCCACCCCAAGTGGAATGGCTGCTTTTACAAGCTTCTGGCCATTGGATACATATACCTGCAGTGAACCCAAACCCTAGGAAAAGGATTCAGGCCATACCTTAGGTTGTTTGGTTCCAATAAGGCCACATTTCTTTAACACAAAAACAGGAGTCTTCAACAAGTTGACCTCCACAGGCTTCCGCAGCAAGAATTACAGACAGGCAGACAACAGCAAATATAAAACACTGTAGCAGCAAAACAAATCCCTCAGAAATGGGGATCCCTTCACAGGCACACATCCAGCATGGTACATAAGTAAGAAGTACATCACTGTCAGGTTCCTGCCCTTTAGGTACTTATGGGACTTGGAAGGAGCTGAGCCTCAGGCATTGCAGGCATTGCAGGCATGGGCTGGGAAATACTCAGGAGCCAATTGTTTCACTCAGCTAGACCAGAGGTCTGGATCCTGGAGATGGAAGATAATAAGAGCTGGAGCTAAACTGGATATGGAGCTTTGCTGCTGGTCAGGAACCAAAAACAGGAAACAGGTCATACGAGGAAGCAGAACTAGTAAACACTGGAATTGGAAGAACTGTAGGAAGGAACTGGGAGATTCATATTAAAAGCATTTAGTCGACTAACTCAGAAGTTAGCTGGCTAGTTGAGTTTTTGGGCACACATCTGGCTAAATTCTAGCTGACTAATAAGTTAGGTGGTTAGAATTTAGCCAGATAAGTTAGGGGCATTCTGAAGGCATAACTAGGAGGAGCTGAGGTAACTGGCTAACTCCGATATTCAGAGTTAGTCAGATGACTTAGCCGGCTAAGAGCAGTTGGGCCAAAGAGCTGTCCTGAAGTTAGCCGGCTATACTTAGCTGGCTAACTTTAAGATACGCAGCTACACTATTAAATATACCTCCAAAGTTAGCTGGATAAATTTATGCGGCTAACTTTGCCATCCAACTGTATCTGAATATGCGCCTCGGAAGGACTTGAACTACAAGACTGAAATAACAGACTGGAACCAAAGTTTTGGCACAAATGGTCTGGAGTGTCAGGTTTTGGTATGTAGCAACTCTGATGGCAAGAGGGCAAGTCAGACTTCTGGTTGTTGCAAACAACTTCCTGTTCCCCTGTAACCCTTTCTGACTGAGCCCCAGCCAATCCTTGATACCTAGAGGAGTGACCTTCATGAAGCAGTTTTCTTTTCTGTTGCTTTCCCTGTCTTCAGGTCTCCAGCTGGTCTGAAGGTTAGGGCTCCTGTTCTGAATCCCAGGACTCACCCTGGCTCAAGTCCCTGCCTAGGTTTCACCCCAACATTATCCCCCTCCTCAGGGATGACCTCCAGGCATCTAGGACCTTGTTTATGGGAGTATTTTGGGTGGAACCCATGTGTCTTTGCTAGGGCACTGATGTCCCCAGTCGAGTTTCAGGAACATTCAGTGCCATGATCTCCCCAGCCTGCTGATACATTAACTTGTTCTGAGTTCTTCTAGAGCCTAGAGTCTTTTTCGGAGCACATTCCTCATGCCTCCAGACCCCTATCTGAGAAAAAGGCATCTAGATCATGCTTGGAAAGAATTTTCTGACAATGGGTTTGTTGAGATATTACTGCCCTCTCTGGGTTCAACTTCAGGGCTCAAGAAACACTGCGTGATTCATAATTCTGAGGGGAAGGTCGTCCTCCCACTGGGCCAATCAAGGAACGTGCTTTTATAGCCAGGGGATGATTCGAGGGTGATTGGTAAGTGGGGGGACTGAATGAGTTTAAATGTTATTCGCTCTTGGTGGATCCCAACACACATCTCTAGACGTACAGTCTCTTGGGTCACTGATCTGGACTTGAACAAAGCATCTATGATTTCCACTGTATCTGGGACTGACTTTATCTGGTGGGGGAGCTGAAGAGTATCTGCCAGAGCAATACCCATAAAGTTGGCACTTGCACACGAGTGCACCATGGCACACTGAGTCGAGGATTTTAAGAAGTAGCAGGAACATACAGATTCAGATGTGTAATGAGCTTAGTGTTCAGTGGCACCTCTGAAGCTACCGAAAGAAGCAAGGGAGCACTTGATGTGCTTGCCACTTGGCATCCTCAGGCATTCCCTGTTGGTTGTTTCTGGGGACAAGATGTAGCATAGTGCTCTAATTCTCTACAGTAGAGGCTCAGATTCAGGCATTGCCAGCATTCTTTTTCCTCAGGAGTCAGTTGCAGTCGTCCCACAGCAGTGTGCATGGGTTCTGGAGACAGGGGTGTCTGGGATTCCTGACCCATAGTGCTCAGACTTTTATAGCCTTCTGTTTCTTGTGTTCTCTCCGCCAATCACAAAGACGGGAGTCAATTCTAATGCAAATATCAATAAATGCATTCAGCCTCTCAGAGGGATCCATTCTGGCCAGTTCATGCTTGATGTCTTCCCCCAGTCACCCCTGGAACTGGTAACACTGGGGAAATTCATTCCATGCCATGTCTGTGACTTGAATGGCGGAATAAGGAAGCATAACTGATAATGGATGTGCATCTCTATCTCAAGCACTGGCATGCCAACTCAGCAGTGTGAACACTAAGGAGATCATCAAACGTCTGAAACAGAGGCTGGAAAAAATTCCCAGTTCCCCAACAGAGGGGGGCTATTGCACTTGAGTAGTGGGGAAGCCCAGTTTAATGCTTCATCAGTGAGTAAGCTTAGCATGAATCCTACCTTAGTACTGTCATTGTAGAACTCCTGGGAATGCAGGCATATTGATGGTGGTGGCTGAGCTAGAAATGGCTGAGCCGGAGTTAATTGAGTCGGGTGGCTGGACCAGAGGTGGCTGTGCCACAGTATTATTTACAGCCTGCAACTGGGCTACTTATTTGTACAAGATTGGAGTATCTGCAGCCAGAGCGGTAATCTGCCCCTGCGGTGATTCAATCAGCTGCACATAGGTAGGCTTTTCCATACTGCATGTGTGGGGAGTGCTGGGGGGTGGGACAAGGGTTGCAGCAAAACTGTCAGGTTCTAGTTTGTCAGGTACTTATGTTGCTCAGGAAGGTTCAAGCCCCAAGCACTGGCTTTCAGGCTACACCAGGAACGGGCTGTGAAGCACCCCAGGAGTCAATAGTTTCACCCCAGATAGGCAGAGGCCTGGATGCTGGGGTCAGCAGATAACAAGAGCTGAAGCAAAACTGGATTTGGAACTTTTCTGCAGGCCACGAATTGCAATCAGCAGGCGGGTTACGAGGCTGGAACTGCTACTAGAAGCAGCCTGGAAGCGAAGTCAGGAAACAGATCCCATGCAGAGGCAGAGTTAAACACTGGAACCTGTAGGACTTCAGGAAGGAACTGAAAGACTAGAATGATAAAACTAAAGTGACAAATTGGAACCATAGTTTTGACACACAGTCTGGAGAGTCAAGATTCAGCAATATAGCAAATCTGATCGCAAGAGGGCAAGTTAGCGAACATCTTCCTATCCCTCTGCCACCCTTTTTGACTGAGCCTATGCTGCCAAGCCCTACATTTGGGAACTCTCTCTAGTTGGCCTACAGGAATTTCTGAGTTTCTGAGCCAGCACCAGAAAACTTCAGGTGGGCTGCAGAAATGGGCCCACATGGCCCTGGCAGAAGTCACCTGTGCTGGGCGGGCAGGATGCAGGTGGAAAGTCAGCTGCATGACTGGAAGAAGAAGGAATGTCCAGCCACACGATGGAAGAAGAAGGTGTTCTCACATCGGCCCGTGCAGCCAGAAGAAGAAGGTGATCTCCCATCAGTCACATGGGCTAGAAGGAGGAGGAAGAAGCTGCTGCTGCCCTGTGGGTGCAAAGGAGGTGGCTGTTGCCCCTGTTGGGTTTGGGATGGAGAGAGAAAATGAGTGCGTATGTGAGAGTATGAGTGAGCAAGGGTGTGAGAGGGAGAGAAGTGAGTGTGAGTGAGCGTATGGATAGTGAGAAGTTATATGTGAGTGAGTCGGCCTGTGGTTGTGGAAGAGGGAGAGAAGTGAGTGAGCATGTATGTGAGAATGTGGCTGTGGGGTATGTGGGAGGATGAGAGGAGTGAGAGGGTAAGTGAGCGGGTTTGTGAATGAGAATGAGCATGTGAAAGACAGTGTGTGTGGGAGAATGAGCATGTGAGTATCAGGGCGTGTGTATGTGTGCGAATGTAAGAGGAAGTCTGTGCAAACCTTTCCCTTCTCCCTGTTAATCCACAACAATTTCAGGGTGACTGGAAATCAAAACTTTCCAGGTATGCCTATCTCTGATACCTGGAGGTATGGCCTTGGGAGCTACCCGAAGCAGTCTTCTTCCCTGCTTCAGGAAGAGGGATGGTCTTGAGGGTTAATATTTCCATCCTGTCCCCTGGGACTGACCCCAGCTCAAGTCCCTGTCTGGGTTTCACACTAACAAAAATTTACTCCAAATCAGAGATTAGGATAAATGACAGGGCAGGCTGTTCTCTTTGGTGGTATTCCCATGATTCCTCCCAGGTGCTCTTCCTTAAAGAAGCTATGCCTTAAGTCTAGGAGTTTAAAACCTAGAGTTTTAGATTTACTCTTTCCATGGAAAATTGTGTGGCCTCTACTAGTTCCTGGACCAGGGAACATATAAAGCAGCAAGTTAACTAAGAGCTAAGTAAGGCAGGCAACAACATAGATACATGCATTCTGCAAGCCTAACCCATTGTACCACTAGATGTCACTGCATGCTTAAAGATATAAGCACATTATATCCCCTCTACTATTAAAACAAATACTTGATTTTTTTTCCTATGGGTAGAGGTTAAGTATGGAGGTGGTTAAGTACAGTTATATATTTAGACCTGACAGTCACGCTTTTGGGACCAAAATCACATCCCCTTCTCTGCCCCCCAAGTAAATGGTTTTTGGCCCTCCGGCAACCCATAAGTGGTAACCTGCTTAATATTACATTACAATTGCGGTAGATATGTCAATCTGAAACATGGTTAATTTCCATGTTAGGCATCAACATACAAACCAAAAAACGAACATCCATGGAATAAGATTTTTTAGCTCTTGACCTTTTTATGTTTTATTAGATTTACTTGTTTTTATGTATTTTATTATGCTCATTTTGCATGTTCCTGTAATCCACTACCAAGTACCTTGGATTATGCAGACTATAAATCAGTTAAAAAAATAAAGTTGTACTACTTCTTGCATGAAGGTAACCATACACATATTTCACACATTTTATATTAGGCACCACCAGCTGAACTAATAAAAGAAGATCAAAAGGCAATAAGTGGGGCACTTTGTCCTCTCTCAAGAAGCTAACCAAGGAGAGAGGCAAGATGGCGGCTGTGCAGCATTTGTTGTCCTGGCTGTTTCTTTTTTTTCCCTGTTTTCCTACTTGAGATGCCATCCAAGCATTAAAGGGAAGATTAGGGTCTTCCCTCCAGACCCTCTTCCCCCATCTGGACAACAAATTATTACCTGCTTCATGACTTTGCCAGTGTGGGTGGGTGCCAAGGATCCTGATGTGTGATGTAGTGAGGGAGAGCCGCGATCCCCTGCAGAAGAGGCGTTCCTCATGCCCAGACCTTCGCCCACCTCCAGCTCATCAAGACTCTCAGGAGAGCATTCACACGGTGCACAGTGACGGCGCGCTGATTGCACTTGTGGTGGAGGGGGTGCCTTCCCGAGTTCTACCGGCTGGATCGGCTTCATCTTCCTTGCCCAACAGCAGTGGTAGACTCCATCGAACGGGCCACTGAAACCGTACTGGCAACGTTGAAGGTGGTGAGTCCTTTGTTCCATCTTGTCCTGAGGCGGTGACTCTTGAGGCTTTGTGGGGCTTGGTAGCAGGCTTTGAAAATTCCCTAAAGTTGCTTAATTCAAAGATGGACCTTCTCTCTTCAAATTGCCATCAAAAAGTGTTGGATTTGCAGGAGCAAGTTAGTGCCACTATTTCTAAAGTTTCTAATGCTGACGATTAGGGATGTGAATCGTTTTTTGACGATTTAAAATATCGTCCGATATATTTTAAATCGTCAAAAATCGTTAGGGCCACGATACAATACCAATTCCCTCGATTTATCGTCAAAAAATCGTAAATCGGGGGAAGGGGGAGGGCAGGAAAACCGGCACACTAAAACCCCCTAAAACCCACCCCTGACCCTTTAAATTAAATCCCCCACCCTCCCGAACCCCCCCCAAATGCCTTAAATTACCTGGGGGTCCAGCGGCGGTCCGGAACGGCAGCGGTCCGGAACGGCCTCCTGCAATTGAATCGTGTTGTCTTCAGCCGGCGCCATTTTTCAAAATGGCGGCACAAAATGGCGGCGGCCATAGACCAACACGATTCGACTGCAGGAGGTCGTTCCGGACCCCCGCTGGACTTTTGGCAAGTCTTGTGGGGGTCCGGAGGCCCCCCCAAGCTGGCCAAAAGTCCCTGGGGGTCCAGCGGGGGTCCGGAAAACGATCTCCTGCCGCGAATCGTTTTCCGTACGGAAAATGGCGCCGGCAGGAGATCGACTGCAGGAGGTTGTTCAGCGGCGGTCCCCCGCTGAACGACCTTTAAACACCCAAACGGCTGAACGACCTTTAAACACCCAAACGGCAAGTCAGGGTCTTGTTGGTTGCTGTCTGAGTCGAGTCCAATTCCCTGTTACCTCTTGCTGTTGAAGCAGAGAGCAATGTTGGAGTTGCATTCAACGTATCAGGCATGTTGGTTAAGGGTAGTAACTGCCACACCAGCAAGTTACCCCCATGCTTATTTGTTTTCTCCCCATGCTTATTTGTTTTCCCAGACCATAAAATCCAATGTCCTTGTTGGTTGCTGTCTGAATAAATTCCCCTTTTCCCCCTGCTGTAAAAGCAGAGAACAATAATGGAGTTACATCAACAGTATGAAGGTTTTATGGTTAAGGGTAGTAACTGTCACACCAGCAAGTTATCCCCATGCACTTTTTTCTTCATTTCCATCCTCTAGCCTTTAGGGATCTACTGTGTTTCTCCCATGCCCCTTTGAAATCTTTCACTGTTTTTGTCTTCACCACCTCCTTCGGAATGGCATTCCAGGCATCCACCACCCTCTCCATGAAGAAATATTTCCTGATATTGGTTCTGAGTCGTCCTCCCTGGAGTTTCATTATATGACCCCCTAGTTCTACTGATTTCTTTCCAACGGAAAAGGTTTGTCGATTGTGCATCATTAAAACCTTTCAGGTAGCTGAAGATCTGTATCATATGTTCCCTGCACCTCCTTTACTCCAGGGAATACATATTTAGGTCCTTCAACCTCTCCTCATAAGTCATTTGATGGAGACCCCCCACCATTTTTGTTGCCCTTCTCTGGACCGCCTCCATCCTGTCTCTGTCCCTTTTGAGATACGGTCTCCAGAATTGAACACAATACTCCAGGTGAGGCCTCACCAAGGACCTGTACAAGGCGACTATCACTTCCTTTTTCTTACTGGTTATTCTTCTCTCTATGCAGCCCAGCATTCTTCTGGCTTTAGCTATTGCCTTGTCACATTGCTTCACCATCTTCAGATCAATAGACACTATCACCCCAATGTTCCTCTCTTGCTCCATGCACAACAGCCCTTCACCCCCCAAGATGTATGGCTCTTTTGGATTACCACACCCCAGATGCATGACTCTGCTCTTCTTGGCATTGAATCCCAGCAGCCATATCTTTGACCAATGATCAAGCTTCCTTAAATCACATCTCATTCTCTCTACTCCTTCTGGCATGTCCACTCTGTTGCAGATCTTAGTATCATCCGCAAAAAGACAAACTTTACCTTCTATCCCTTCCGCAATGTCGCTCACAAAGATATTGAACAGGACCAGTCCCAACACCAATCCTTGCAACACTCCATTTTACACTGCTCTCTCTTCAGAGTAGGTTCCATTTACCATCACATTTATCCGTCAACCAGTTTGTAATCCAGGCCACCACCTTGGCGCTCATTCCCAAGCTTCTCATTTTATTCACAAGCCTCCTATGTGGGACCTTATCAAGAAATCCAAGTAGATCATATCGAGCGCTCTTCCTTGATCCAATTCCTTAGTCACCCCATCAAAAAAGTCAATCAGATTTGTCTGACAGGACCTTCGCCTGGTGAATCCATCCTGCCTCTTGTCCAGCAATTCTTCTAACTGTAGATAGTTCACTATGCTTTTCTTCGGCAGCATCTCCATTACTTTTCCAACCACTGAGGTGAGGCTAACCGGCCTGTAGTTTCCAGCCTCCTCTTTGCTCCCATTCTTGTAAAGTGGGACCACCACCACTCTTCTCCAATCACTTGGCACCATTCCCATTTCTAGGGATCTATTGAACAGGTCATGCAGTGGACCCTCCAGCACATCTCTGAGCTCCCTCAGTATCCTGGGATGAACCTCATCAGGCCACATGGCTTTGTCCACTTTCAGTTTTCCTAGCTCTTCCCATAATTTCTCTTCTGTAAACTGAGTTTCGTCTCCTCCACTCCCCTCCATTTTCTTGTTAACTAGTGATGGTTTTTCTCCAGGGTCTTCTTTAGTGAACACCGAACTGAACTATTTGTTTAATATTTCTGCCATTTCTTTGTCTCTCTCCACATATTGATCCTTTTCACCTTTCAATTTCACTATACCACTTTGGACCTTTCTCCTTTCTTTGAGGTATCTGAAAAATGTTTTGTGACCTTGCTTTACATCTTTGGCAATCCTTTCTTCTGATTGATGATTACTTTCTTCATCTCCCTTAGTTTCACCAGATATTCTTCCTTGTGTTCCTCCCTTTGGGTTATATTTCTTGAAAGCTGTTCTTTTTGCCTTTATTTTATCAGCTACTTCTTTGAGAACCAGATAGGTTTCTTATATCTCTTGCTTTTGATTACTTTTCTAACATATAGATTAGTTGCTTTTGTAATTGCTCCTTTTAGTTTGGCCCACTTTTGTTCTACCTCTCTCATTTTCTCCCAGTCTTCAAGTTCTCCCTCCAGGTACTTCCCCATTTCAACAAAGTCTGTATTTTTGAAATGCAAAACTCAGATCTTCGTGTGACTTCTCCGAATCCTATTTGCGATATCAAACCATATTGTTTGATGATCACTGGTGCTGAGGTGGGCACCCGCCCGGACATCAGAGACATTATTCCCGTTAGTGAACCCTAAATCGAGTATAACTCCCTCCCTCTTAGGTTCCATTACCATTTGTTTGAACAAAGCTCCTTGCAGGGCATCCACTATCTCTCTACTACTGTTAGATTCTGCAGAAGGGATTCTCCAGTCTTCATCCGGCAGATTAAAATCCCCAACAATCACCACTTCTCCCTTCTTTCCCACCTTTTGGATGTCTTCAACCAGATCTCTATCTAGTTCTTCTGTTTGATTTGGAGGCTTTTAAACCACTCCAGTAAAAATGGATGCCCCAACATCTTTTTTCAGGATGGCCCATAATGCTTCTTCTTTACCCCATCTTCCTTGCAGCTCAGATGCTTGGATATTGTTTTTGACATAAAGAGCTACTTCTCCCCCTTTTCTTTCTTCTCTGTCCTTCCTTAACAAATTATAGCCCGGTATGACCATATCCCAATCATGAGATTCCGTGAACCATGTCTCCATGACAGCAACAACGTCCAAGTCCGCCTCCACCATTAGGGCCTGCAGGTCTGGGATTTTATTGCCCAGACTATGAGTATTTATGCTCACAGCTTTCCAGCTTTTCTCGTTCTGGTTACTGCTTTTCTTGGACTTGTTTTGTGTCTTATTCAGATGACTTTTGTTATCATCTTCACCCATTTTCTTTGTATTTGTATTGGGGGGGTGACATTCTAATTTCCTTCTGCAACCCCCGTTATCTAGTTTAAATGCCTTATAGCATAGGATTTGGATTTATCTCTTAGGATCTTTTTTCCTGCCACAGACAGATGTAAGCCATCTTTGACTTAGAGCCTTTTACTGTTCCATACATGTGTTAGTTTCCTTTATCTGAGCTTTGCATTTAAATAATGTGATGCGTAATTATTTTAGGAAGTTCCCCGCTTTGTTTTATGGTCAACCTGTGAGAATCTCACCCAAGCAACTCAAGTAAAGAGGAAAGGTTTTCTATCTTTTTGGCAGGAAATTATTTCCTTTGGGTTTTCCTTTGTACTTCGTTACCCCTGAAAATATGTCATTAAGAGGGGTGACAAATGTTTTATTTTTTTCCTGCCTGAACAATCACAATCTTTTAGAGGCCTGAAGACCACTTACCTCCTCCCCTATACCCCAAGTATCTTAGAGCTATAAGAATACAGGTATGTGAAATTGGTGGATTAATAAAACACATTTTACTCCACTGGTGCCACTGGCCTTTTGCGCACCATCTCCTTAATCAGCTCCTGTTACTCCAGATAGGAAAAAAATGAAAATGGCTGGTTAGTAATTCTCCACAGCACTTATAACTCCTTCCATGATTCATCCTTGTTTCGAATGAGAGAGGCAATTCACTGGATGGATGATCCCCACATCCTTGCTGCTTAAAAGCTGTTTTCCTGCAAAACACAATAGATAAACAAAAACCCAAACTGTGTGTTCCTGTGGCATCTCCTGTAGAAAAACAAATGGTTGCCTGTACTTAGTATAAACATTTTCTGTCAGCAGTGAGATATGTACAGTAAGTAAGCAAACATGTATACAAAGTGGGGAAAAAAAAGATATATTGGATACCTTTTTAAAGATTTTGTATTTTTGTTTCTTTTTTTAATTTTCACAGATAAAAAATAATAAATACACTTCCACATTAGGAAGGCAAGGTAAAGTTCTTCATGTGATGTGCATAAGCAAACATTTTAAGGCACTATCAACTGCAACTGGGAATACTGTCATTGGACCATTCCTCGAAGACAGGCAACAGTCCTGGTTTGATTCTGGGCCTTAGCACACAGTTCCAATCCTAGGCCTTTACAAGCCCTGTCCAGAGGATGCTCTGGGATTGCAGTCTCCTCCGGTGCACAAACAAGCAACACCCTGAAAAGGGAAACACAAACCATGCCATTTTATAGGCTTGAGCCCAGCTGAAGTGACTGGCAACACTCAGATGTAAATCCATCAGGTCCCTCGAAGCATCTAGTCCTCAAGCTCTCAAACAAGAGGTGGAAACAGTAGGCTAACCATGACTTCAAACATGTTGTTTCAATAACATAGATCAGAAATAGAGCTCAGCACAGAAGGATGCTTGTAGTCCTTCAGAGATAATGCTGTGAATCTGGTTTCTGAGTAATTTCATCTGAGGAATGATGAGAGTTCAGAGAGTATGTCTTACTTTCTCTTTGGGGAACGTTTATACCCAGTGTAGTACATCCTCAAGTTTCTTCCATAACTCCACTTGTGGCACACATCCTTGATAGCTTGACTGAGCTGGGGATTGTTGTTAGTTTGCTTATGATATTTGGGATCCTTCCTTAGCATAGAAATTGCTTTGTCCCTCACCTAATCATCTCAATTCCTTTCAACAATTTCAATTAGCCAGGTACACATAAGGATATGTTTCTTTCCAAATGGCACTCACATGATGCCTTACCAGTCTTTCAGCTTCAATAAGTTTAAAAAGGAGGTGATAATGCCCCTGTACAGGTCCTTGGTGAGGCCTCACCTGGGGTACTGTGTTCAGTTCTGGAGCTCGTATCACAAAAAGGATAAAGACAGGATGGAGGCAGACCACAGAAAGGCGACCAAAATATTGTGAGGTCTTTGTTGGAAGACTTAAGAGGACAGACTGAAGGATCTAAATATATATACCCTGGAAGAGAGGAGGTGCAGGGGAGACTGAAAGGTATTTAATGATGCACAAACTTCAAACCTTTTTCGTTGGAAAGGAAACAGTAGAACTAGGGGTCATGAATTGAAACTCTATGGGGGACTACTTGGTACCAATATCAGAAATATTTCTTCATGGAGAGAGTGGTGGACACCTGGAATGCCCTCCCAGAAGGGATGGTGAAGATGAGAACAGTTAATGATTTCAAAAGGGCATGGGACGAACACTGTGGATCCCTAAAGACTTGAAGAAAGGGATGGTGTAACATTTCTGAATGGGGCTAACCTACATGGAACGGCAGTTACTACCCTTAATGGAAAGTATGGGGGTAGCGTTATACTCCTCTCCTTTCAGGATGGTAGTCAGGCAGAAGATCCATAACAGGAGCTTTCCCACATGGCACTTGTGGTGATCTTCGGCTTCTCAATGACAATGTGGCAGAGGCTGATTTCACCACATACAAAGTGGATTGGCTAGAAGCAGGATTGAATCACTTTGACAGCATATACATATTCACCATCCTTAACTGATGTATTTTAAGTAACTCCTTTAAATTGCCCCATCCTGCATCCCATGCTTCTTGAGTACGATTTAGCTTTGGATAAGCTGTTCATCAGGGCCATGGAAATGGGCCTCATCTCTCACTGAGAGCTAACTAATCACGGTTGGAGCACCTGCTGCCTCTCTGGTACTGGATGGATCGAGGTAATTACTGGCAATGCCTGTAATTTCAGTCCCACCTGCTCTGGCAGTCAGACTAGGCCTTAACAACTCCTTAGGCTTGACCAAAGGCTCTTCTTCAGTATATGCCACATTACAAGGCCAAACCTAAGCATGTCTTTGGCAGCTACCACTTCTGTACTAGGCCTTGACCTCACCCTCAATTTTTCCCCACCAGCTGTAACATCGCCACTTTGGGTACTCAGTGCTAGGATAGGCTGCACCTTCTACACTGTACAGATGTCTTTCAGTAATGGCTCTGCAAGCTCTGGTGGCTTCTATGACATAACACAAGCTTCCTTGTATGATGGAAGCTTCTCACCAAAAAACACTCACCTCTCTCTGGTGTATCTCTTGATCCTGGGGAGCGATATACCTCCATGGCTTTTACTGATATCTTGCTCCGCTCCAACTCCTGCACATGTGGTGCATTACAGCTGCCTTACATGAAATCAAATCCCAGAGGAGGTTTGCACAGACCACATTCATGATCATACACCATCCTTCCAGACTCAACAGGATCTTGTTCTTTATCTTGAGCTCTATCATGGCAAAACCACCTCTCCAGCAGACAGATCAGACCTCTCTGTGACTCTAGAACCTTCTATCACTGGTAACATGGACTACTCTCTAACTGTCTCTGGAAATCCACTCCTCTCACACCAAACATGAATTGGCAACTCTCCTTCAAGGAACATTCTCCAGAAACTTGTTTGCTTAAATGGCTGGCAAACAGGGAAACTCTTAAGCTTTTTTCAGGTCTTGATATCCTGCAGATTTGCCAGCATATGTATTTATCATTTCTTTTCTCAGATTGCATAAGAACAAGATGGCTGCCTTGCCTTTTATGGTGCTTCATACCATGGGCAAACTGACTCGTTGCAGGATTGGCTGTTAACATTTATATGACTCTTTCTTTCTCTGATACTTATTTATTTATTTATTTTTACATACTGTCATTCGGAATATACCATCATAACAGTTTACATAAATAAATAGTTAGTGGTAAAAGAAAATAAAACAAATATTATAAATACAATAATAATCATATATAAAATAAGAACATAGCATAGGAAGGTACATTAAAATAAAATAAATCAGAGGCAATAAAAGAGTAATAAAAATAATCAACAAGGCAAAATAGTCTAAAAATCATGTTCATATCCACTGTCCTGCACAACTAAGCTATTACTAGCCATGGTCATTTTCGTCATAGGCCTTGCAAAACAGCCATGTTTTAAAATCTTTTTAAAATGATTTCGGATTCTGCTGTAATTTTAACTTTTCTGGTAATGTATTCCAACTTTTTGGCCCAGCTAGGGAAATCACTCTATTTTTGACCAGCATTAGATGAGCTGATTGTACCGTTGGGATACTCAGTAGGCCTTTGTTACTAGATCTTAAATTCCTTTGTGGTGTGTGTAGCCTGATAGGTGCATTGAATCATTCTGTTGCTTCACCGTATATTATTTTATGTATAATACATAGAGTTTTATATTCAATGCAATAATTTATTGGTAACCAGTGTAAGGAGAACAGAGTAGGAGTAATATGATCGTATTTTTTTGTATTTGTTAATACCCTTGCTGTTGCATTTTGAAGGATTTGTAGAGGACGAATAGTCGATTGAGGGAGACCTAATAGTAATGCATTACAGATATCAATATTGGAAAACAATAGAGTTTGGAGTACAGTTCTAAATTTATTTTGGTCAAGTAGTGGTTTTAACCGTTTAAGTGTATGCAATTTATTATAGCCTTCTTTCAACTTATGAGCAATATGCTTTTTTAAATTAAGTTCGGAGTCTATAATAACTCCTAAATCGCGTGGTGTGTTGCTTCCTATTACAAGGTTGGCTTTATTATCCTCAAGTGTAATGTTAGGGGGCATAGCATGGCATGCTCTCCTGTCTAAAAAAATGATTTCGGTTTTCTCATCATTCAGTATTAGTTTCATGTTCGTTAAAAGTTTTTTGATCATGGATAAATACATAGCTGTCAATTTAGCGATAGACTCAATAGTAGAATTTATCGGGATTAAAATTTGAATGTCATTGGTGAATACATAGTACATAAGTCCGAGTCCATTTAGAAAGTGACAGATTGGAATCATATAAATATTAAACAAGGTGGCTGACAGGAAAGACCCTTGAGGGACTCCCCTGTTTAGTTCTATTTTATCTGAAATTGTGTTTTAATTTTAACTTGAAAATAGAGATTTTGAATGTAAGAAGAGAACCATTTGATTGTGGTGTCAGTCAGCCCTATTTCAGTTAGTCTGTTAATTAGAATTGAATGATTCACAGATTTGAATGCTGCAGACAGGTCTAACAATATTAGTAAATAATCTTGGGCCACTGTACGGTAAGCATCTTTCCGGCTTTCTCTGCATGGGTTTTGGATTTGCAGAACCTCAGAAGGATTCTTCTCTTCTTTGGTCCTTATCCAACTGTGCATTTCAAACAATGTTGGCCATCTTGCTCCATTTAAGTCAAAGGGGAAAATGTTCACCGAATAAACATTATGCACATGTCCTGTTCAAAACATAAAAAATTGTTGCTAAATGCTACTACTGCATACAGTGCACTTAGAAACCCCTCTGGGCTCCACATTGGGCTCCAATTTTATGTAAACTCCTTCCCCTTAATCTTAGGGTACATAAAATACAATCAGGTTATTAGGGGTTACAATTCTAGCACTGGTCAGTGACTTATGAAAAGTGATTAAGCAGATGGTATAATGGACCAGGCTCAGAGTATTGTCTCAGTGATTCACCTTACTAGACAGTGAAACAGTTTCCCTTCTAGGGCATGAACAGACACCCCCCCCCCCCCCAACTGACCACTGAATACATACATCTCCAAAGAACTCAAACCCCAGGAAAAGGATTCAGTCCAACCTTGGGTTGTTGGTTCCAATGATGCTAAATTTACTTAATACAAAAACAGGGGCCATCAACAAGTTCACCTCAACGGGCTTCCATAGCAAGAATTATAGATAGGCAGCTGGTAGCAAAAAAACAAAACACTTTAGCAGCAAAACAAATATCTCAGAAATGGAAATCCCATCACTGGCACACATCCAGCATAGCCCATCAACACGAAATACAGCACTTGCTCCAAATCAGAAGTTAGGATAAATAATGAGAGTTCTATAACGCAGACTCCTTCTTAGTGGTATTCCCATGATTCCTCCCCAAAAGAAGCAACACTTTAAGTCTAGAAGTAGAGTCTAAGATTTACTATCTCCATGAAAAAATACCTTGCCTCCACTGATTTCTGCACCAGGGAACAAAAATACAGCAATTCAACTGAGAACTGAAAAAGGCAGACATAATGGGCCGGATTTTCAAAAGGTTACACGCGCCGGACCTATTTTCAAAAGGCCCGGCAACGCGCGTAAAGCCCCGGGACGCGTGTAAGTCCCGGGGCTTTACTAAAGGGGCAATCCGGGGGTGGGGCGGGGTCAGAGGTCTACGACACAGTGACCAGGGATCGCGAGCTGGCAGTCGGCTGGCACGTGCAACTTACTTCAGCCCCAGGGCTGAAGTAAGTTTTGAAACAGAAGTTAAAAAAAAAAAAGGTAGGGAGGAAAGGACGGGGGAGGTAGGGGAAGGGAAGGGAAGGTGGGATGGGGGGGTAGGGAAGTTCCCTCTCAGGCCACTCCGATTTTGGAGCAGCCTGGGAGGGAACGGGGGAAGGCAGCGTGGTTTGGCACACACAAGGTGCACAATAGTGCACCCTCTTGCGCCTGCCGACCCCTGATTTTATAACTTGCGTGCACCTGCGCGCACAAGTTATAAAATCGGGCATACATGTGTGCGCGCCGGGTAGTGCACATACATGTACGCCTGTGCGCTGTTTTGAAAATCTACCCCAATGGGCACACACCAACTGCAAGTCTCACCACCTGCAAGTCTCACCACTAGATGCCACTACATGACATCAACAAGGCTGAAAGGTATACACATACTATATTCCCTCTAGTATTGAAACAAATAATAGACTATTGTTTTCTATGAGCAGAGGTTAAATATGGAGGTGGTTATGTACAATTATTACTTAGTCCTGAGGGTCACATTTTTGGGACAAGGGTCCCACTATTAACTCTTAGAATATAAGCTACAAGTACCCTGCCTATGAAAAGGCAATATTACACTGGGCCCTAGAACCTCAGTACACCTCCTATTGAGAGGTCTAGATTGCAAAATATAACAAGTGAAACTACTATGGATCTTTGCACAGAAACTACATGAGAAAAGAACATCTCACCTAGGTCACACATGCTGAACACAGACAGACCCTCACTAAATACAGAATAAGTGATCACAAATTAAATGTGAATAGGCCAGGCCTTGACAATTTTTTTTGGATTTATGTGCTAGGTTGAAAACTTAGGAGCCAGCGGCTGAGAGCTCTCTCAACCTCCTGATGTACCCATCAAGGTTTAAGAGTGGGAATAGGGGGGTGGGCAGCAAAAAGGAGGTTTGGGGAGCTCCCAAGTCACTGTTTCCTGTACTGTTGGGATTACCCTTCCAAGGTCTGTTGTACCTCATTTAGGGCCTGATTTACTGTTTTCTCATTCTATGTCTATGAGGAAAAAAATCTGACTGAATAGGACCCTTAATATGCTGTTAATCTCCCAATATTATCCCCACCAAGTCTCTTTCTATCATCCTCCTAACTTGTCCCCAGCAGTCTTCTTCTGTCTCTCAAACCCTCACTCTGTCTCCAATCTGTCTCCCAAAACCCTTCACCCTCATCCCCAGCAGTCTTCCCTACTCACAATTCTCCACCCTCATCCCAGCATTCTTCCCTCCTCTCATCCCTCCACCCACATCCCACCAGTCTGAACCTTCCACTCAGCCAGCAACTACCCCCATCCAGCCAGTCAGTCACCCCCTAGAAAACCAGCCTCCCTCATCCTCACCAGTCTCCTACCACTCTCAACCCCGCATATCCTTCCCATCTCACTGCCAACCATCTCGCCACACTCCCAGTCAACCCGCAGCTAACTAGACACCAAATCACCTCCCACCCACCCCACCAGAAAGGCAGCCCCAGCCAGACAGCTGCCTCCAACTAGCCAGCCTCAGTCACCCCCTAGCTGATTTGAGTCAGCTACCCCATCACCTTGCTGGCTGTCACTGGTTTGCTGCCACCTACTGTGGGCTTCTGGTGATCTTGAAGCCACCACCATCCTGGTGTTCCTTCTGTCACCTGTCCCATGCTTTTGCCACCTGAATCATTACTGCTACTGTGACATTCCCCTTCTGCTTCTGAATGTCTGGTTTATTTTGGGCCTGCACCGTGTGACTCTCAGTGAATTTGAGCTGCATGGTGCCTGAACTCCTGTGCTGGTCTCATAACCTCAAGACTTACAAGACCAGCACAGGAGTTCAGGTGTTGTGCCGTTCAGACACACTGAGAGCCATTTGGTGCAGCCCAAAGAAAACAGCTGTAATGATACTGGCTGCTAGGTAACCCTCCTGCCAGGAGGGGCCCTCAGTGGCCCACACTCAGTCCTGCTCTTGCTTCCAACTCGAAGGCTAAAAGACGCAACAAGGCCAGACCTATAAAACTCACCCTGACTCTTAGCTCCGGGCCTTATCATCTAGTCACCAGGCTCCTTGCTTTGGTCATCTTTGCATTACCTCGCCTTGTCCTTGCTCTGTTTGGGTCTTCTGGTGGCACTTCTTATCTGTGTATTCCTTGCCCTCATCCTGTCTTTGTGATCTTTGCCTTGCTATTGTCCTGTATACACTTCCTGGTGGCCTATCTTGTTTGTCTGCTGTCTGTTTGGCCCTCATCCTGGCTAGGCTTCTTGTAGCCTATCCCACCTGCCTGTTGTCTGTCTTGCCCCTGTCCTGATTAGGCCTCCCAGTGGCCTACCCTGTCTGTCTATCTCCTGCTTTGCCTTTGTCCTGTTTAGGCCTCCTGGTGGCCTACCCTGTCCGTGTGCACCCTACCTTGCACCCCGTCCCAGTTTCACCCTTGTTTTACCTTCTTCTTGTCTGTGAGTCTTAATTTGTTCCTGGCTGTGTGTCTTACCTTGTTCCTTGTGTATTCTAGCCTTGCCTGTCCTGTCCCTGCCTACTTTGCTCTTCCTCTAGATTTGGTATGACTTCCAGCCACTGACATTTGCCTGTTCTATGAGTCCACTTGAATGCTGCCTACCCTGACTATGGCCTGCCTTGTCCCTGACAAAAGCACTGCCAGTCACCAGAATCGGCGGGCCCAAACCACGAGGAAAGGGAACCAGACAGGCAGAAGACACTTGAGTCCTGTATCATTCTTTTTAGGGGATTATTTGCAACCAGCCTGCCCAGCCCTGACAGCATCTGTCTTTTAGGGATGGCCAGGAAAGACATTCGAGGTAGAAGAATCTGGGGTGTCATGCCCATATTTCTAAGTGCCAAGGTGACCTGGTTCCCAAGATATGTTGAGTTGTGAAAGAGGTAGACAAAAACTCAATCGGAAACCCCGAGAAGCCAGACTTCGCATGCAGTGCAACACTGGAGAAACAGAACCAGAAATGTATTTTCTCCTTAGATTCTCATTTTCCAGAAACTGATACAGAAAATTAAAGATTTCTTAACTCCAAAGAATGAGTGCTGAAATGTCCATGGATTTGCAGTTTGGGTTCTCTTGCTCTCGGGTCACAACTTCACCTCCAGATCACCTGAGCAGGCAGATCTGGTCCTGGGTTTGCTTCGGTGCTTGCATGGGTTTGTCATGATGATTTTTCCATTCACTTCCCTAAGGTCAGAGCAGCAGATCTATGCAAGCAGTGGGGCAGAGCCAGGACCAGCTCAGCCCATTGGCTTGACCAGGGATGAGGTGGCGACCCCTACACTGATCCCAGGCTGTGTGAGAGACCGGCTCTTGTCGTTCTTGTTGAGGGAAACCAGGAGCAGACCAGAACCGGGAAGCAGTTACGCCTTAGGATGCTTTACAACATTTTTTTTCTATTTCACACTTCACTTGGGATTAACGATCATGATCAGATATAATCTTGGGGGAAACAGGAGAAACCGCAGCTACAGCAGCAAAGCATGTTGGATCCTGTTACCAGACCAATACAGACCAGCACCAGAACCCAAGAATTGTCCTGATTGCGGACCTTTCAATACTTTGCAATTGTATTATTATTATTATTATTATTATTATGCTGTTTGCTTTCTTCGTTTATTATTTAACCAACACTTACAAACTGTATAAATTGTCATGCCAGTAAAGTTTCCTGAATCTGAACCAGAAAAGGAAGAGAGCCCCCTGACCTAGCCACAGTTTGCCCATCTCAGATAACCGATATCACTGCTGTCTCTCTGAGCTTCCACCGCCTCTCAGTTGTGAAATAGTGATTGTTGGCCTTATTATTTTACCTTGTAGTTATGTTTTTGTTATTAGTAAAAAGTACTGCAGATCAGCAGTGCAAATGTCTCTCACCCACACACACACACTGCCCCAGCACCGAACAGGTACAGCCCGGAGAGCAGCAGTGCAAACCTCTCTCTCCTACATGCACTGCCCCAGCACAGAACAGGTGCAGCACAGGCCGCAGCAGTGCAAGGCTCCCCTCACATGCACTGCCCCAGCGCAGAACAGGTGCAGCATGGATAGCTGGAGGGCTAGCTTTCCCAGTGGATCCCAGCCTCACTCACCTGAAAGTAACATAGGGTCTTTTCCCACCAACTTGCGCACATGATCTGATTCCCCTGTCAGTGAGCTCTCGTCAATCTTGAGGTCATTTCCTTGGATCAGAACTCCATCTGCAGGTAGCAGGTCACCTAGCCAATATCAGAGAGGAAATGGAAAGTCAGTACACTATGCCGTCGTACAGAGATAACTGGCTCCGCCCTCCATGTCATAACTCGTAAGCGATAGCATGCAAAGTCGTGGCTTGAAACTTTCGGTGCATGCCTCAGTAACCGTGCACAATATTTCATATGCGACGAGTTGCCCAATTCTGCCCGTACTAGCAGTGGCTGTTCCTTAGTGGTCTAGCTTCAGTGGTCTCAACAGGTCAGCTTGCCAGCAGCGTGAGTCGGAGGTCTCCATCCAAACCCTGCCTCTAATTTGAGCTCAGAGCAGTGAGGTGTGTTAGGTTAGTGAGTTACCTCTCCCCATTGGAAGGAGCTATGAGTTAATATAAAAACTGCATCCATGTGATTCAGGGAGTGGGGAGGGGGAGGGGGCCAAGAGACTGGAGCTGAGAATCAGCCTTAGCACGGGGCTGAGGGAGCAGGCGCCTTCTCCTTGCGGAAGACACTCGGTGGGCCTGTCCCTCCACAGGTACGGGGCCTGGTGATGTGATAGCCTTTCGGGCAACGGGTGCCTGAAAGGGGAAAGAAGTTCCGGAGCCAGGAGGGGTGAGGTCCTGGATCTCCAGGGAGTTCAGAAGTGTTTTTATGCAAAATCTGCACCTGAGGAGGCCCCGGTAAGCAGGGGGTTTCCTCAGTCAGAACGCAGGGAAGAGGGTTGTCTTGGGAGGGTCCAGAGAGAGGCGGCCTACTCAGGAAAATCTCCAGGAGTGCTGACTGACTTAATTCAGCAGTCAGAGGCTCCATTAAGAGAGAGAGAATGTGAGAAGAAGATCTGAATTACCCAAAAGGCACTGAGAGAGCCCAGGGTGGAAGGGTGCCTGAACCAAGAGCTGACCTGTTTAGGAGTTTAGGAGAGTAAAAAGAGACTGTGTTTGGATTTTTGTGCTATTTTTGGCCATTGTCCATCCCCCCCCCCCCCGTGCAGGAACCTCGAGAGGTCATGGGGCCTTGCATGGTCTGTGGCCCTCTCCAGATGCCCCCATGCCCAAGACCTGACCAGGACAGGGGCTACACAAGCACTGCTGAGGAGAGAGGGGGGCAAGAGAGGGAAGAGCAAGGGCAATGAACGTACAGGAACTGCTGAGGGGCCAGTGAGGCAAAGCAGGGAAAAAATGGAGTCAATAAACAGATACAGGAACTGCTGAGGAGAGAGGGGCAGGCAGGGAAAAGCAGAGGCATTAAAAAGAGATACAAAATCTGAAGAAAAGAAAGGTATGAGCAGACAGGGAAAAGGAGGGGCAATAAACAGATACAGGAACTGCTGATGGGAAAAGACCCAGCACTGCAGAAAATCCAGAAGCCCTGCAAGAAGCCAGGATTCCAAAAGCAAGACTGAAGGTCAGGCCTAGGCCCCTGCTGTAACCCCAGCACTAGCTCACCATATTTTATCTGTGCGATGTCCCCCACAATGAGATCTGCCACTGGGATCTGGATGACTTGGGCATTGCGGATGACGGAAAAGCGCTGCTCCTGCTCGATGCGGCTCTGGAGGCCACGGAACTGCTTCTCCTTGCTCCAGTCATTGAAGGCCGTGACCAGTACCACGCAGACCACCGACAGCAGAATGGCGGCTCCCTCTATCCAGCCGGCTTCTGCCTCCCCCTCGTCCTCTGCTCCCGCTGACAACTTGCCACAAGCTGCAACCAGAAAGGGAAGAATATAGATTTGTCAAGGTGCGTGATAAGTGAGAGTGACATCACTGCGAGGCCTAAAGGTAGGCCACTAAGTCAGATGACTATTTTCAGCTGAACTTAGAAGCTTAAGTTTTGAGCTTTAAATTCACCTAGATTTAGGGCTGCTATTTATTTGCCTAGATTTAGGGTTCTAAGTGCCTGCCGCCGAAAATCAGTGCTGAGCTTCTAACTTTTCCCCTTGTCCTAACTGCGTCTCCATAGCCACCCACTTTTTAGGCTCTTAAATGTAGGATCCTAATGAAACTAGAAGCCTAAATTAAGGCACTCAGCTCTAATAAATTTTCAGGCAGGCCAATTTAGAAGCCTAACTCCCTAAAGTCTACACAGTTGTAAGAATGGTGCCCATCATATGTATTCTATGTGTTTACCATGCAGGGTGGTTCTCGAGTTATCTTCCCCACCTGAGCAATGTGTTGAATGTTTCTTTTTCTGTTATTATTTGTGACTCAGCAGTTTCTTCCTGGTTCTTTGGGTTTCCAGTTCAATTTAAACCACCTTCTGCTTAGAGCTCCAGTGCCATGAGCCTTCATTTTGAGCTTCCTGAGGATTTTTTCCTATGACCTATAAACTTCTCTCCTCTCCCATCAAGCCTAATCATTCTCAACCAGGGCCAGAGACTATGGATTCCTCAAAGACCCAGTAACCATGTAAGCTTGGTCAGTAATAAGAACGTAAGAAGTTGCCATACTGGGTCAGACCATGGGTTCAACAAGCCCAGTGGGCAAACAAGCCCAGTGGGCAAATTGTAGTCTATTTAATATTTAATATTTAATTTATGTTCTTATGTTCAGAAACTCTGTTTAATGTAACGCCTTAACCGCGACAGTTTTGTTATATGGAAACCGACCTGATTTGATATTTGTATCGAGAATGTCGGTATATAAAAATACTAAATAAATAAATAAATAAATCCAGGCTACAAGTACCCTGTACAGGAATCTCAGCAGGTCACGGGGCCTTGCATGGCAAGTAATTGGCACCATTGCGTGATGGCTGGGACTCCATTCCCCAAGGACTTGTGAGCACTGTCTCCGCAGCACCTCCAGCTCCGGGCAGTCCAGGAAGCAGGGGCTGGGCCTCAAGAAATGAACCTGAGTCTCCTGCACAGCGGCACTCTAAGGCCTAAGGCCAGTCATAACATTTCTTTAGCAGAGGTTCAATGTTTCCAGGGGGGACGCTTTGGACCATGTACGGGAGGAAGGAAAAGGGATCCTCATGCTGGGTTGCCCCAATCACATGCCTGAAGCTCAGCCTCTATAAGCTTTCTGGAAAATGCACTAGGAGCTGGGTTCTTAAACCACCTCCACAGTGGCTGGAGATGGTTTAAAACTAGTATGGAAACTCATTTGGTTTAGAAGATTAGATGAGGACTGACTGGGTTGTACATTTTCTGTCTTTTCCTGGTGCCTTTTCCAGAGAGGAGGCCCCAGGGAAGTGCAATGTGATACCATTGCCTAGCACAGACATCACCGATGTCTCTTTTCCCTGCACGATGTGATCTGTACAGCCAGTCTTGCAGTTTATCTTCAAGTGTCTGTTTCGTGGTGTTCCCGGATTTGTCTGAGCTAGCGCTGCTCTCAGCACCGCTTACAGTCAGGAGCGCTTTCACTTCCCTCTCAAATCAAAAGAGAGCTCTATACAAATCGAGGCAGTCTCCAGAGCCGTATTCAATTTGCTGATAAAAATGAACATTTAAAACTTCTGTGGTTCAGTGAAACTTCACTGAAACCTTTTATATACTGCATCCACAATCTTTTGAAAACATGACACCTTTGCTTGTTTATGCCATAGAACATTTGTAAATATGGTTGTTTCAATTTGAACCATCTATTGTACTAAAAACTTTGTGAAACAGTATTGATATTAAGAAAAGTTCCCCCTGAAGAAGCTATATATATATATATATATATTAGTGAAAGGGGGGCCTCTGTCGGGGTCTTTGAATTTTCCTTGTATGCATGTGTAGGTTGGCTTATGAATGTGATTTTTTTTTAGTGTGTGTATGTTTTGTGGGTTATTGGTGTTTACTAAAATGTATGTTTGGAAGTTTTAATTCCTAATGTGTTACCTACGGCATTGTTATATAACTGTATACTTTGCTGTCTTTAAATTTATTCAAATTTATCTCTAAAATTATTGTAATAAAATCATGAAATTTAATTTTTCCCTTCTATTTTTTGTTGTAACTTTTGTATGTTTTGAAGGGATTGTTTTCTTTTGTTGTATTTTTTTTATTTATTTTAACATGTTTTGTATACCGTATATTCGGTTTTGCCATCATAACGGTTTACATTAGGAGAATAACATTAGAGTTTTAACAAATACAATTTGAATATAAAGTTGGGTAGCATTGGGGGGGTAATAGAGGGTTAGATTATATAGGGAAAAGTTCTTAGATGTCTGTGGTAGAGTTTGTGGTTTTATTAGTCCATCATAAGTTGATAGGTTGGTGTCTCTGTTTTCTTTGGCGATGTACCTTCTTTTGTTGCATTTCCTTATGGTTAGCATTGCATAGTATACATTTGGGGACCTAGCTGCACACCCACCATTGCTCTCCTCTGGAGGTGCATAGAAAGAAAGTCCCAGGGATACGAAGGCAGCGATGTCCAGTATGATCAGGGTCACGTCCTGCAGGGCTTCCCACACTAACTGCAGGAACGTTTTGGGTTTCTTTGGCGGGATGAAGTTCATGCCATAGATCTGCTTCCTCTTCTCGAAATCCGCTGCATTCTCCAACAGGCCTAAAATGGGAGAAGGTCAGGGAGAGGAGCAAAGGAAGGGGAAGATCATAAAGGAAAAGAAGCGAGAAAGAATGAAACAAAGAAAGAACAGAACAAAAGGTAAAACAACAAAGAACAGAATACAAAGAATGAAAAAGAAATGAAGGCAAAGCAAAAGGAATGATAAAAGAAAGCAGCAAGAGAACAAAAGAAAGAATGAGATAATAAAAGAAGAGAAATAAAGGGGGAAAGAAAATGAAGGAACAGAACAAAAGGAGTGAAAGAAACAGAGGGAAGAATAAAAAAAGAAACAAAGTACAGAACAAAAATAAGAATGGAAGAAATCAACAAAGAGAGAAATGGAACAAGAAGCAGAATGAAAGGCAGAAAGCACAAATACAGTGAAAGGACAAGAAAAGAAACATCAAGACCAGAACAAAGGAGTGAAATAGCATGCAGTGTGAAAGAGGGGGCAAGAAAAGGACAAAAAAGGAAGAAAAAAAAAGGAAGAAACAAGGGAAAATATAACAAAAGGATGAAAAAGAGGAATAAATCAGGGAGAGGAGGAAAGAAGAGAGAGGAGAAGAAAATAAGAGCATATTTGCATTAAATTATGTCACTGATTCTGATTCAGTGTAAATCAAATCAAGGCAATCCTAGGGAGCAATAGGTGTTAAACATGGGATTGATATAGATTGGGTTTTTTCTCGTACTGTAGGCGAGCTCAGTATGGGGGAGGACAGGGGCTTGTGTGCCACAGATATTTTTTATTATTGAATTTATATTCCATTATTACAATATTAGCTCAAAGCAGATTACAATATTTACAGTATAGCTCAGCATCAACATAATAATAGTAAAAAAATAAATTATATAATACTTAATCCTGAAACACAGGAAATATTAAAGTATTACTCAATAATAAATAGTAAATAAAAGACCGTTCAGTAATACATGGTTCTAATAATAAATCATTCTGTAAGTAAAATAAGAATAAGCAAATTAAAATAATTTAAAACACACGCACTAACAAAAATAAGCATTCAATAAATATAAATGTAAGGCTATCTAGGCCTTTCCATTGGTTAGGGAGAGAGAACTTCCAGCAAAGAGAGATTCCATTGTTATTTTGAGTGACAGCAATGGCCCATCCCCTAAGGGCTGGGTTAGTTTCAGCCATGATAGAGATGACTCAAGGAGTCACTGGGTGGGGACATCTTCCAGGGAACAAAAGAGAAGCAGGCATGGGCCTCTTCAGGGCTCCTGGAAGAGAAAGGATAGCTGTTTTTCTCATCCAAGCAGGAGAAGGATGCTCTGTTCTGCTATTATATGGATATGAGGAATGTAGTCCAAGAAAGTTTTGAACCTGTGTCTCAGGAAAGAAAATTGGCTGACCGCATCCAGAACAAACTTAGGTTGTTTCTGAATGAAAGAAGAGGGCTTTTCTGGTTTTCTATTGAGGAGTTAAAGCCTTGTGGAGAGCAAGCATAGGATTCCAGCCTTATCTTTCATACTCATACTGTTTAAGAAACTGATCTTTTATCGCTAAACTGTTTCTCTGGATTTCTAAACTGCTGGATTGCTTATTTGTTGATTCAGTAATCTTTATATCTTGTTTTGGAACACAACACTTTGTTTATGGTCTGTTTTGTCAAGTGTGAGTGGGATCCCCTTGGGTCTTACGGGTCAGCTTGCCCCTTACAGTAGAATCTGGATTCCAGAGCTAAAGAGTAGAGAATGCTTTGCAGCATTTGAAAATGAACCCTGGTAGACCAAAGTACACCAAAACACGAAGCCAAAAATTTGAAAATAATCCTAAGATATGAAAAATATCTAAAAGCTAAAATAAAAAAAGGCAATCATCTGCCAGCTTTATAGAGCTCTAAAAATGGATGTGTTTGCAAAACAATGACTGAATTGAAATTGTCAATTCTTCAACTGAGGGTGATATATAACCCAGACCCCTATATACTGTACTAAATGCAGCATATTACTATGGAGGATCTAGTAAAAATCTTTAAGAGCTCTCTAGGCGATCTGTGTGAAATAAATCAACAGCTAAACTCAAGGGATGACAAGAGCAAAAAAAAAGCAGCTTGCATAAATTTCAATAAGATAAAACGGTTCTCTCAGGGAAAAGAATTCCAGAGAGCTGGACCAAAGACTGACAGAGACCTCTTTCTAGTTGAGATCAACTTCACTTCCGTAGAGACCTAGAGAAGAGCCTCCTACAAAGAATGCAGAGATCCAGATGGGACCGATTCCAAAAATGAAGCATAAAGATAACCTGACCCAGTATTACGCAACACTTTAAGCATAGTCACCATCGCCTTAAACTGAATTCTCCAAGACATGGGGAGTCAGTGTAAAGCTTGCAAAACCGGAGTAATATGGGCTCTATGTTCACATCCCACAATCAAATGGAGAGGCACTAATTGTACATATCCTGGATATATTTACCAAAGCCTCAATGCTTCAAAAACGCTGCTGAGTCATGCAAATGGTGGACTAGCTAGAGTGAGTTTACCATGGATTCTCTTTGACCCCTTCACAGCACGGGGAGGAGAAAGTGGTGCCAGTCTAACAGTTAAAGTATAAACATGGAAACAAGGTCTGTATGGACTATCTAGTCTGCCCAGCCACTTAACTAATTCAACTTTACAATTCCCATCTCTTCTTCGGAGATTAAGTTTAAAATGTAATGCTAAATGCATATGTGTGTGAATTCTTGGAAAGAGAGTTTAATCTTGCGTGTACTTGAAGATTAGAATTTAATTCTAAGCTTATAATTATGGGTGTGCTCTGGGAAGTAGAGAAAACTTTAGCTAGTCTTGTGTGAAGTTTAAGGTTAGAACTGAATCCTAAATGTATAATTATGTGTGTTTTGGGAAACAGAGAGAGCTTGAATAATTTTGTGTACAGTTTAGGTCACTGGTGTTTTGATCTGAAAAGGTTGTAATGGAAAGTATTGTTAGAAATAAGAAGGAAGAATGGCTGAGAGGGTCAAACTGTTAAACCACTTGCAGAGGAGATTGTTTTGAAGATTTTTTTGTTTAAAGTAATTGCCTTACAAGTACTATAATTGTCTTAAAAGCACAGAAATGTTGGAAGGCAGGAACTGCGTAAACCTTAGTCCTGCGAGACTCCTGACAGCAGAAGCTCCATCTGCTGGTATGGTGGCAGTTTAGCTGGATTTTTTGGAAAAGAGTACATAAATCTGCAAAGAAAATTAAACTATCACTATCTGTGTATGTTTGCATGCTGGTAAGTAGTGTGAGAGCCTGAATTAATCCTGTGTATATATTAAAGATAAAATTTAATTCTCTGTTTATAATTGTGTATTCTGGGAAATACACCTTAAGTAATTTTGTTGTACTTTAAGATTAGAATTTAATTCCAATTTTATAACCTTGTATGTTCTGGGATATAGAGATAGCATGAATTAATCTTGTATGCAGTTTAAGGTTAGAATTTAATTCAAAGTTTATATTTGTAAGTTTGCAAAGATCATTTGCTTGATCTGAGAAGCAATTGCTGGTGTCTGATCACTACTCTCCCTCCACATCTCCTAGTCATCCAGTCACATTTTTTGATATATAGATTATTACCCTCATTAAGAAGAAAATCTTCAAAATAAGAGTCAATTAGTGATCCAGTATAATGTGCAATTAACCCTGATTTAGTGATTGACTAATTTTAGTCCGCTTGTTATTCATTGACAAACTAACATACAAGATACTTAATCAAAATTAAACCCTAATCAATTTTAAAAATCCTTAAATGTAAACGTCTCTGCCTTAAATAGCTTTAAAAAATGTAACAACTCATCAAAAATTAAGATGCAGAGTGCAGACTATTTATATTTTTGTATCACGTGCCACATGTTGGGGAGAGGTTGTATGTGTGTAGCTGGAGCTCCTGGCTCTCAGAGAATGAGTCCAATGTCTAGCAGCCAAAGTGGCAGACTTGGATAAAATAAGGTAGACAGATTTATAGACAAGATCTTCAGGGGAATAGTAGAGTGGTACCAATTCCAGTCAAGCAGTCCTTGTGCTGCTTTGGAGGAGCAGGGTCACCTGGAAGGAGACCATCACCTAGGTGAGGCAGGAAGTGATCCTGTAGCTAGGACCTTCCCTCCAGGTGATGCCTTATCCTTTCACACTGAGGATGTGACTCCATAGACATGTGCCCAGGAGGGCAGGGTTAGGACTGCCATTGTAGTTGGAAATTTGATCTTTAGGAATGTAGATAGCTGGGTAGCTGATGGGAATGAGGATCACTTGGTAGCTTGCCTGCTGGTGCAAAGACAGCAGACCTCGCACATCACCTAGCTCAGTGGTTCTCAACCTTTTTTTCTGTTGGGACACACCTGATAGTTCCCACATGTGTGACAAACTGAACACACGACAGACACAAGGCTAAATGTACACTTTGCATCCACGCTCAGCAATGGGTATAAAGCAGAACTAGAACATTCCCCGTACAACTTATCATACAAAAAGGATATTCTGGCGTTATGTCAATAACAGCAACACAAACTCACTCCACTACCAGGCGCAATAACTCTACTTATAAAAAGACAAATTCACCATCTATGCATGTCCTATTGAGAAAATACAACAAATAAGGTGAGGTATTTTACTAGCCTACATGCTAGTTACATACCTCATCTTGGTCATACACACAAAATCAACCTTCACCAAGTATAGAAAGACCACAAATTTAAAAAAATGGAGACAGAAACTGGAATAGAAACACAAAATGCCACTCTGCATGCAGTACAAAACAGGAGAAATGGGAACAGAAATATAGCACCTAATACAGTACCAAGATCTGCAATAATGCACTCAGACTAATCCACACAAAGTTACACCTGCATTATGGCATGCACTCAAATGGAACAACCCTACCTATAAAAAAGGCGACACTACAAATACACCCCCAATTAGGAAAACAGAAAAAGCCATGCTGCTATAGATCCCCACACAGAAATACTTGTAAAACTATATGAATAAATGTTCAGAATAGCTGATGAACAGATGATGAACAGAATAACATCTAACAATTAAAAACAATTAAAAACTTAAAAATTATTAAAAATTCTCCAAACACCAATAAAATATTTCAAAACAGCAGACACATCACAATACCCCATAATTAATATGGCAGTCAATCAAGAAAAATGAACTTAAAAAGCCACCTTTACTTAACCTCTCCAGCAGTTCTCCTACTCCTATCCCTTGGAGGTCACACCAGAAGCAGCAGTAGCTGCTCAAGTTGTCCTCTTTCTTACAGACCACAACCAATCTCTGTCTCTCTCTCACACACCACACACTAGTCACACCCTCAGGACCAGTTTCTGTCTCTCACACATCAATCATCTCCCCAACCAGTCTCTCTCTTTTTCACACACACACACACACACACACACACACACACACACACACACACACACACACACACACACACCAGTCACCTCCCTGATCAGTCTTTCTCACACATACACGTCACCTCTCTGTCCAGTCTCTCTCAATCACACAATGCTCTCTCTCTCTTACTTACACACAGGCTTTCAATCACAGACATGCCCCCCCTCTTTCACAACCACAGCCAACCAGAAACATGCTCCATCTCTCTCTTACACACAGACAGAAGCACCCTCCCTCACATAAACACACAAGCACTCTCCCCCTCTTACATACTCACAACACTCACACGCAAGCACCCTCCTTCTCTCACATATACACACACACACACACACAGAAGCACCCTTCCAATCTCAAAAACATACACATAAATACACTAGCCCTCAGCTGATCAGCTCCAGTCTTTGGCCCCGCCAGCCTGGTTTCCGGCAGCGGCCAGCAGCTCCAGTCTTCGGTCCCACCAGCCTGGTCTCCGGTGATGGCCAGGAGATTCGGTCTGAAGCCCAGCTGGCCAGGTCTCCGGCAGCGGCCGCACCTCCAGTCTTTGGCCCTGCCGGCTGTGGGTATCATGCAACACTCCTGCCAGTGCTTGGCAACACACTGGTGTGTTGCGACACACCGACTGAGAATCGCTGACCTAGATAATATTTTAGAGACTGCTGGAGAGGGGCCAGATGTCTCTGTCCATGTGGATACCAATAACATAGGGAGGTTCTGGAGGATAAATTTAGGCTTTTATATAGGAAATTGAAATCCAGAATCTCCAGGGTTGTATTATCAGAAATGCTCCCCATTCAATGTTCCGGACCCAAGAAGTAGGCTGAGCTTCAGAGTCTCAATGTGTGGATGAGATGATGATGCAGAAAAAAGGACTTTAGATTTATTAGGAACTGGGGAGCATTCTGGGGAAGGGGGAGCCTATTCTAATGGGAACCTGGCTGCTTACACTATCATTTAAAAAGAAGATAAAGAAGCTTTTGAACTAGGCCATGGGAGAAAGCCGACAGTTGCTCAGAAGCTCATGGTTTGGAGGGAGGTATCTTCAAAGGATACTTGAAGAACAGAGAAAATTCAAAAAGAAAGATTGTGGTCAAGACTGAAGTAGCCCAGAAAGGTTGTGGTTAAGGCTGAAGTAGCCCAGATATATGTAATAAGGGCACACAAACGTGAATGACTATAAACTGCCTGTATCTTTTGCTGTGAATACAAACACAAACAGAAATATAACTAAAAAAAATACTATAAAATGCTGTATGTAAATGACAGACTTCTGAAAAATAGGATTGGTGAGTTAGAATGCATAGCATTATACAATGATATGGACATAAAAGGCATTTCAGAAACATGGTAGAAAGAGGATAATTAACAGGACACTGTGCTACCAAGGTATAAATTATATCAACATAACAGGGCAGATCAAATTGGTGAAAGGGTGGCAAAGGATAGCCTAGAGTCAAGCAGGATAAAAATCTTGCAGAAAACAAAATGCACTGTGGATACCTTATGGATTAAAATTCCATGTGTAATAAATAGGTAAGAGTATCGCAGTCGGGGGTATACTACCTCCAGCTGGCAAAATGAAGAAATAGACTGTAAAATCTTAGCAGAAATTGGAAAGGCAAATAAATTTGTCAACACAATAGTAATAGATTTCAATTACCACAGTATTGATTGGATTAGTGTCATAGAAATATAGAAAGTGACGGCAGAAAAGGACCCTATGATCTATCCAGTCTGCTCAGCAAGTTCCCATAGTTATCAGTTTCCCACACTTATCAGTTACTCAGACCGCCAAGGTCAGGGCTCCTGTTGGTTACTGTTTGAGTCCAATTTCCTTCCCCCCCTCCCCCCCATTGAATCAGAGAGCAATGTGCAGTGTTGGAGTTGCATTAGAAGTCTAGTATCAGACATTTGGTTAAGAGTTTATAATCGCTGCATCAAGCAAGTTACCCCCACGCTTATGTGTTTTCCCACACATCAGTCTCATCAGTAACATAGAAACATAGAAATGACGGCAGAAGAAGACCAAACGGCCCATCCAGTCTACCTAGCAAGCTTTCCACTTTATTTTTTTTTTCCTCATGCTTATCTGTTACTCTTGGCCCCCCATAAGCAACCCCCTGGTTCCAGTTTCCCTCCACCCCAGCCATCGATGTAGAGAGCAGCGCTGGAGCTGCATCCAAGCGAAACATCCAGCTCAATTGGTCAGGGGTAGCAACTGCTGCAATAAGCAAGTTACTCCCACGCTTGTTTACCCAGCCTGTGCCATTCAGTCCTTGTTAGTTGTCTGAATATAATTCCTCTTTTCTTTATTCCCCCTGCCGTTGAAGCAGTGTTTTTGTGCTGGATATGTATTCCCAGTGAAGTATATGGCTTAATTGATTTAGGGTAGTAACCACCGTAACAAGCAAGCTACTCCCATAATTATTTGTTTGCCCAGACTATGTAATTCATTCCTTGTTGGTTGTTGCCTGAATATAAATCCTCTTTTCCTCTCCCCCCCTGCCATTGAAGCAGACAGCTATGCTGGATATATACTGAAAGTGAAGTATCAGTCTTTCCCCCCCTGCCGTTGAAGCAGAGAGCTATGCTAGATATGCCTTGAAGTGAAGTATCAGACTTATTTGGTTTGGGGTAGTAACCGCCGCAACAAGCAAGCTACTCCCTGGTTTTTTTTTTTGTGAATGCAAATCCTTTTTTTCCACATTTCCTCTTGCCGTTGAAGCATAGAGCAATGCCGGAGTTGCATTAACAGTGAGTGTGTTTATTGAATAAGGGTATTCATCTCCAGGTAGTAGCCATAATTCCCGCATGCTACCACCATGCCTCTTCTCTTCATTCACATCCTTTAGACTTTATGGATCCACAGTATTTATCCCACGCAACTTTGAAGTCCTTCACAGTTTTGGTCTTCACCACTTCCTCCGGAAGGGCATTCCAGGCATCCACCACCCTCTCCGTGAAGAAATGCCAGCAAGGTTAAGTTTGTAGATGCCATAAATACTGTTTCATGGAGCAGCTGGTCCTAGAATTGACAAAAGGGGCAGCTACTTTAGACCTAGTCCTCAGTGGAATCATGATGGGGTAGGGCTGCTTAGTATTAGCTGCTATAATGCAATTAAATATGACATAATTACTGGAGGGAGGACATTAAGCAAAAACTACTGCAGTAGCATTTAACTTTAAAAAGGGAGACTGTGAGAAAGAGGGAATTAGTAGAAAAAAAAATTAAAAATAGTGGTTGCAAAGGTTAAAAGTTTGCATGAGGCATGGATGTTGTCTAAAAATGCCATCTTGGAAGCAGAGATAAAATATATCCCATGCATTAAAAAAGGTAGAAGGAAGATCAAATGGCTACCAGCATGATTTAATGGGGAGGTGAAAGAAGCAGTTAAAGCCAAAAGAGCATCTTTCAAAAAATGAAAAGCAGACTCAAATGAAGAAAACAGGCAAAAGCATAAGTTAGATGTAAAACAATAGTAAGACAGGCCAAGAGAGAATTTGGTGATGGCAGTGACATGCGGTGACATTCTAAGCAGGGGATTCCGTAAAAATGCACATCCACTTCCCTTCCCCCATCCCGGCATAATCAAAATCCTTTCCCTTTGCCTCCCCCTCCCCTCCCTGGCATAATCGACCAATTTTCCCTCCCCTGCCACCCTTTCCTGGCCTAATTTCCTATCTTGCTGTTAGGCCTACCGGCCTCGGGATGACTCCACTTTGCTCCTCCGCTGCTTCTGGCCCTCGGGTTGCGGTGTGGGCATGCCCCCGGCAGGGCTGACGCTCTCCCCGCACCGCCGGGGCCGCTCCGTCCCTACTGCAGGCAGGGACGCCGCCGTCAGCCTCTTCGGCCCTGCCCCCTAGGCGAGCACGCACACGGCCCAAGCGGATTTAAAGTGCCCGCGGCAGGGTGACGCCGCCGGCTCCTCCCGTTCATGTCGGGGTCTGCCCCTATTTATACACAGCAGCAACCTCTGCCCGACGACTTGGCAACAGGTCTTCCTTGTGCTTCTTGCTTGGTCCAGCGTTGGATTCTGCTCCTGCTTCCTGTTCCTGCCTTTGCCCGCCTGTTCCTGCCTCTGCCTGATCTGGACCCCAGGTTCCTGTTTTTCCCTTTGGACGGATCTCCCTGGCTTGACCTTCGGACCGGACCTCTTGTTGCCTGATTGCTGCCTGCCACTGACCACTGGACTGGACCTCACACCGACCACTGGACTGTACCCAAGGGCTCAACTTGCGGGGAATGAGGGCCGGTAGTGGCGAAGCTCTCGTTTGCCCTTGCATCGCTCCAGCCTCGCCTCTCGACGGTGGAGACCAGGAGGGGCTTATCCCTCCAGGTAGTACCAACACCACCTCGGGCTAAGGGTCCACCATCATCACCGGACTCCCGTAACAAGTGAGCTTTAATGTCCCAGTAAATGAGACTCAAGGCCAAAGAGTGAGATTTTTCTGGTGGTGTGTCTGAGGTACAAATCTGGAAATATTTCAGCACTGTATTGTTTTGAAAATGAAAGAAGCAACACAAAATAATATTGAGCCTTCAATAATTTCATTTATATTGTAATTCTTTAATCCCACCCCAAAATAAAAATCATTTCCTCCCCTCTTCCCAACACCATCCTAGATCTCCTCTTCCCCCAGTTCCATCCTAGGCCCTTTCCGAATAACAGATTTTACATGAAAAAAAAACAACATTTATAATACTGCCTTCTGAGAAAAAAAAATACCACTTGCAACTGTATATTATATTTATATGCACTGCTGTGGTGTCCACCAGAAAATCTTATAAAAGAAGTAAAAAGGGCTTGGGACCCTCAGAAAGCCTTGGGCAAACTGCATTACAATTACAATAAATACAGTAAACTTCCCAGGCCAGGACAGCACAAACTGACAGCATTCAAACCTCCCTATGAAAAACCAACACTCCAAATATTGCAGCAAGCCCTAAAACACCAATACACCTCCTATTAGGAAAACGAGCAAGCCAGACTGATACAGATCCCTTCAGAGAAATCATTCGCTAGCAGAATACCTCATCTCTGTTTAGCCATGCAAAACACAGAGCCTCACCAAATACAGAATAGAGATACCATAACAATATAAACAAACATGCACTCTGTAACGCACATGTTCATTCTCACAGGCATGCTCGCTGTCGCACACGCAGTCTCTCTCAGGCTCACACAGATGCCCAGTGATCTAGAGCAGAATACACCCTTTGCACTGGGAAGTGCAGCTTGGAAAGACATAACAAGTTCGACTGCTGCAGATCCTTTTACAGACACTACCCAATAGCGGAATACCTCAGCTAGGTCCCCAGATGCAAAACACAGATCGACCCTCACCAAATACAGAACTGACTACAAATTAGAAATAGAAACAGAGTGAGACACAGCTTAAATGGAAAACCCAAAATGCCAGGCTCTGTCAGGAGGGCAGCAACAGAGAAAGAAAAGCAAATACATTTTTCCTGTACTGTACACAACAGAAATATTCAGAGTTGCACATTTCCCAAAAATGACAGAAAGAAATCAAACTCTTCCTACTTTCCATCTCAGAAGCAGAATCAAGAGCAACCACAGCTCATACCCTGTCACCCCTCAAGTCCCCAGCAGTCAAGTCCCTCAACCCCTTCTCCCCTCTCAGTCCCCAGCAGTATCGTGCCCTAGCCCCCCTTCTTCCTCCCCATACTCTAGCAGTATTGCTCCCCAGACCTCTCTCCCCTCACAGACCCATTTTATTCCTCAGTCCCCTCCCAGACCTCCCAGTCTTGCTCCCCAGCCCCCTCTCCCTTCTTGCACCCATCCCCAGTAGTCTTGCTCCCACTTTCCCAGTCCCCCCTCCGCCTGTATTAGGATCAGTGAGAGTTTGAGAGAGAATGGGAGGCCTCTCAGACTCTCACTGACCCCAACACGCAGTCACTGCCACTGGCATCTTGATCAAAAGAAACGGCTGCACAATCCTCTCCTCCTAAACTGCTACCTTTTATAATAAGTCCAAACCAGTCCAGCTGCCACTTGCATCCCTCCTCCTGACCTCTTCCCTACATAAGAACATTAGAAAATGCCATACTGGGTCAGATCAAGGGTCCATCAAGCCCAGCATCCTGTTTCCAACAGTGGCCAAACCAGGCCATAAGAACCTGGCAAGTACCCAAAAACTAAGTCTATTCCATGTTACTGTTGCTAGTAATAATAGCAGTGGCTATTTTCTAAGTCAACTTAATTAATAGCAGGTAATGGACTTCTCCTCCAAGAACTTATCCAATCCTTTTTTAAACACAGCTATACTAACTGCACTAACCACATCCTCTGGCAACAAATTCCAGAGTTTAATTGTGCATTGAGTGAAAAAGAACTTTCTCCTATTAGTTTTAAATGTGCCACAAACTAACTTCATGGAGTGCCCCCTACCTACCTTCCGTATTCTACCTCCGAATCCTCCTGCTCTCAGATCTGCACAAGCAGGGCAGGCCAGGCCATAGTCACAGCTTCAGCTAGCAGCTCTCAGCCGTTCCAGTCCTACACTTCTACTCTCTGCTTTTCTCTTGGAGCAGAAGGCAGGACCCTGCCTCAAGCCGAAGCAAGGTCCCACCTTCTGCCCCATTCTGTGCTGCTCTGCATCTCGTGCAACATCACATGGGCCTGAACTGCATCTGCTGCCACTAGGCCCCATCGCCATGAGGATCCCTTCCTGCAGCTGTACAGGCAAAAGTTCTGGGCTCTGCTCCCTTGCTTTTCCTTTGGGGTTTGTCAAACCATTCTGAGTTGCATGGGTTCTTCAGGTAGCAGGAGCAAGACCGATTTCTTGGGTGTTGGAATCTTGAGGCCAACTTGAACTGCTGACGGTAAGCTTCCTTCTCTCTGATCCACTCCTGGAACCGCGGATCTACTTTGATAACTAATGCTATGAGACCCTCCAGACTGGTAGGAACGTACTGCAAGTTCATCTTTAATACATTCTGCCCGGCCTTGCCAGAATATGGATACAAGTCTCTCATTGTTCCAATTTAATTCCAAAGCCAGGGTTTGGAGCCAGATGGCATAATCCCCCTGTAGTCTCGGTTCCTTTTTTCAGGCAAAGGAGTATGGTGGCTGCCTAGAAGGAACATCCTAGCTCATCAAAGATACATTTGAAGTCTATGAGAAACTTCTCCATATTCTGCATCAGGGGTTCATTAAGTTCCCACAGTGGTGAGGGGCAGGCTAAAGTGGAACCAGACAACAAAGATAGGATGAATGGGATCTTTGTTCGATCAGAGAGGAAGCTGGTGGCCTGTAGCTCAAAATGCATAAGGCATTGGTTCAAAAACCTCCAGCATGCCTTTGGGTCTCCATCAAATGTCTGAGGCGGGGCCAGATGTGGGATAGGTCCTGAAGCCTGGACAGGAGCCAGTAGCGGTGAGGCAGGAATAGCTGGTGCAGGAAGGCGAGCTTGGAGAGACTCCATGCGACCCACCATCTCTTGAAGGAGGCCCACAAGCTGTTGGAGCTGCTCCTGCTGTTGTTGAACTCATAAGGCCAAAACGGGTGTGGCCTGAGCTGCTGAGGAGTCTGCTGAGCTCATGGCCTCTGCAATCTGTCACGGTCGGTGAGCCCTTGAGACTGAGGCATGATTGACACAGCCTAGTAGGCCCACGCCATCCGTAGGCAGATATGCTCAGGGACTGGGTCTGGGTTTCACCTTTACCAACTCTTTTTCCTGTCAGTTGAGTCCTTGAGTTTGGCGGCTGGCAGGACTTAGGTGAGGTCCCAATGAGCGAAGGAATTCCGGGTACAGGCCAATGATCAGGGCAGGCAGTAAATAGGTGAAGTCAGATACTAGGCCAAAGTCAGGGCAAGCAGCGTGGGTGCAGAGCTGAATACCACAGAGGTCATGGCAGGCAGCATTCAGGCACAGTCAGATTACAGGCCAAGATCAAGCATGAGAGATCAATCTGAGAGGAATGCAAGGGTCAAGACAAGGAGAAGAGAGAGGTAAGAAAAAGACAAAGAAAAAAGCAGGGGACACAGACAGAAGCAGGAATGCAGGAAACACACACAGGAACAGGAATGAGGCACAAACAAGATCAGGAACAGCACAGTAGCAACATGCACTACAGAGCAGAATGGCCTGTGCTGAGGTGTTGGCTGGTCAAAGGAGACTTCCTTATATACCCATGCAGGATGTGATGTCATCACTAGTGCCACAGGAAGCCCTGGCTGAAGGACCTATAAAGGAAGTTCAGAGCTACAGGAAATTCTAGCCAGGGTCCTTGGAGCATCATATTGCTGGAGTTGCTTCAAATCAGAGGTGAGGGTTGATACAGAAAGAGAGGGCAGAACTATATGGTCATTTTTCCGAATATTTTACATATTCATAAATTATCTGGAAAAGGAAACGAGTGTGGTGATCAAAATTATTCAAAGTTTTAAAAAAGCAGTGGATTATGAGGAACTGCAGAAGTAACTTGCAAAACTGGGAGACTATGCATCTGAATAGCAGGTGAAATTTAATGTGGAAAATTGCAAAATGATGCACATAGAGAAAAATAATCCCAACTACAGGTACACAATGCTGAATTCCAAATTAGGATTTACCAGCCAGGAAAAGGACCTTGGAGTCCTTGTGGATTACAAGTCCTAATCTTCACTTCAGTGCACTGTGGTGGTTAGAAAAGTAAACAAAATTCTAGGAATGATCCAAAAAGGAATGGAGAATAAAACAAAAATATATCATATTGCCTCAGTATTGAGCTATATGTAACCACACCTTGAGTACTATGTGCAGTTCTGGTCTCCCCATCTCTAGAAAGTCACAGCGAAACTAGAAAAGGTGCAGAGGAGGGCAACAGAAATGATAAAAGGAATGAAATGGCTCCCTTAAGAAGAGAGGTACAGTGGTTAGTGCTGTTCAGCTTGGTAAAGAGGCAACTGAGAGGGGATAAAATAGGTTTCTAAAATCATGAGTGATGTGGAATGGGTAAATAAAGGACAGTTATTTACTTTATCAAATACTAAAACAAGGGGACACTCAATGAAACTAATGAAACCCCCCTCCCAAGGGAGAGAGGGGTTAAAGAGCATGCTACCATTTAAGTGAATTACAGCAGACGAAAAAAGAGGACAACACAGCTATATAACATGAGTTGCCAGCCCAGGAAACCCAGAATGAGATTGAAAAGGTTGCCAGACCCCTTACTGTGAAGATGCTTAAATGACCATTGAATAGATGAGTCAGAGACTCAGGTAGGGGAATTTGCATGTCACAGCCCCCTGGCCTACTATTGGTAACTTGCAGTGAAATAGCTCTTTAAATCATACAGCACTATGACTGGAAAAGTTCTACATTGGAGAATTCTGAATGAGAGAGGGATTTGTGAGAAAAATGTACTGAAAAACAGTCCTAGGAAGAAAGCAGATTCTCACCCTGACTAACAAGGGAAGTCAGACTCTTGGGCACTGAGCTCTCAGACAATAGAAAAAAAAAAAAAAAAAAGCCAGGTACATTTTATTCCCATAGTTCTGCAAGGGGCTTGGCCTTTTGGCTAAGAGAAGGTGACCTATCCAGGCTGGGTAACAGCAAATGACTAGCCATAAGCTTAGTAGAGCTAAGATCATTCAGGTCAATACAGTAAAGTGCGGCCCTGCTTCTAACCCTCCTTTCTACTCACAATTTGGCCGCATTAGTCCAACCCGCCATTCATTATCCCTTTTAACCCATCCTTACTGCCTCTTTAAATCAACGGGTAACACCTTCCGCCCGCGGCATGTATATGAGATGTAAACGATCGGATTAGCTATCCCCTCCCATACAGTAACGCGTGCCCCGATTATCGCTTTTTGAACCTGCAGTTTTGCCGCGCGTTTAACCTGCTAACTTACCGCCTACCCTTACCCTTGCGTTAGAGGCAGGGGTAAGGGTAGGCGGCAAACTTTCCCCCAGCCCCCGCTCACCTGCCCTGGCCGCGTCCATGGGTGCCGGTCTCCGGGGCAGCCCAGTCCTCTCTACCCTCCTCCCGAAGCAAAGAAAAGCGAAAAAGGAGAAAAGCGAAACGACATGTGAAGTGTAACTTACTTTTCTTGCAGCCCTCCTCCGGAGTCGCACTGCAGCTCCCCTGCCTCCCAGGGGCTGCCGGCACGGGCCCTCTGACACGATCGCTCCCAGGAGAATCCTTTACTGAGCTGCGGCCACTTCTCCTGCGTGCATTCAGGCAGGAGGAGGGAGCCGGCGGCGAAGATGAATGAATGTGCGCCTGTGCGTGCAATTTGGCCGCTCAAGGCACGCCAAACGTAGTGACGTCACGTCACTACGTTTGGCGTCACGGCGTGTGACGTCGGCTTTCGCTAATGCACTGCCTTGAGCGCCGGCGAAGGTGAATGAATGCAATTTGGGCGCTCAAGGCAGTGCATTAGCGAAAGCCGACGTTGCTTCGGGAGGAGGGGAGAGAGGACTGGCAATCCCGAGCGTAGGAGAACCGTCCACTTCCTGGTACCTGTCATTTGAAATGACATTTCAAATGACAGGTACCAGCGCACCCAGGTTACTGTATAGTCACTGTATAGCGCTCTATACAGTAAAATGGATTGCGCGAGCCTAACACTTCATGGACACTTCTTGGACGCGGCTTGCATTTGCATGCCATTTTAATACAGTATCGAGCGGTAGGTGAGCCGGACTGTGCGTGCGGCAAACGCGGGTGCGCCCGGTACTAACGCAGCTCTTCCTACCGCTCCTTACTGTATCGGCCCGATTATAAGGTAAGACTGCAGAAGGTCTGAATCACTGAATGCTAAACAAGCCATGTGCCTAGTGGAGCTATAAACACAAGCCAGGAAAAGCCTTCCTAACAAGGGAGGGGAACCGAAGGACAGTGGCAGATCCAGAGATCGAGCAGTTCCGCAGGAGGGTGTGGATCACAGCGGCAGATCGGGAGGTGACCCTGGGTCTCCCTTGAGTAAGGAGACCCCACTGGCAGATGGAGCGGTCCCCTGGGAGAGCGTGGATCCCGGCGGCAGATCAGGAATAGCGTGGATCCCAGTGACAGATCGAGTGGTCCCCCAGGAGGGCGTGAACCCCAGCATTGGCACGGACCCTTTCAGCAGAGCGGAAGCAGCACAGAGGAGAGGGCAGCGGTTTACGTACAACAGACTCCCCAGGCTAACACTGCCCACCAGCCCAGTTGCATCTTTTCACATGGGTGAGACTTGGGGGGAAAAAATAAGGGGGAGGATAATAATAACACTTGATTAAGCGGGAACTCAAGAGGTCCCTTCTCTTCTATACGGTGATATACTGTGGGGGCCAACATCCCCAAATTGCCAAATATTAAATGTTCTTGCTACCTTGTAGAAATGTATATAGCTGTGTGGCCTGAGACTATTAACCAGGAGTGGATAACGGTGCTGCTTGACATCCTATTAGCCATGTACATAGTCATGTAGAAATGCATATGCTTATGTGAATTTTATTCTGTATTTGCCTATTTTAATTTTATTGTGTTTTCTTTTACTTAGTCCTTGTATTTCTTACTTGTTTGCCGTCTAGATTGTTTACAGATTGACGGTATATAAAAGAAATGAATAAGTAATAAATACATAAATGATATAGTCTATTAAACCTGCACATATTTGTACATACTGCCAGCCCTGTGTTCACAATCCCATTTGTTTTCCTGGGGTGAAGGGAGGGAAATCCCATCCACTGACGCCTTCTTCCCCAGGTGGAGGCACCAAGAACGTGAGGACTGATGCAGTCTGCCCTAGAGGGGGCTCCCACCAGGTCAGTCCTGGACCCAGGAACGCCCCGCGATGCAAGCGGTCAAGGGGGCGTGACACTAACAACCTGCAGATTTAAAACAAATCATAGATATTAACTTTGTCACTCTGCACACAATTAAGCTATGGAATATGTTGCAGGATCGAGGTGACTAGCATAGCCGGGTTTAAAAGCAGTTTGGACACATTCCTGGTCAAACCCCTGAAATCATAAGCCAGGTAGACTAGCTAAAGCTGTTGCTGTCCTTGAGACTGAGAATGTGAAACAGATCGACGTTTTGGGATATGCTTGGTAGTTGTGGCCACTGCTGGAGACAGAATGCTGGGCTCAATTGTTCTTGGTCCTTCTCAGCAACAGTGGCATAGCCAGAACTGACTTTTTGGGTGGGCCAAAGGTTAACATGAGTGAGCACTCAGCAGTAGGCATATGGGTCTGCGCCCTACTAGCTATACTCTTATCATTAAATAATGCCTATTAGTGTGCACTTGACAATGGATTTCTAAATAGTCTGCAACAGCGATCATGCGTCATGAGTGTAACTTTAAAATATTTTAACTCAATTATTTCAAGCACTTACCGACATTAAACATTCCTTATTAATCTGTTCCAATGTATTGTATATTTATTGCAGTTTATGAATTCAGAAGAAGATACGTAAAAAGCAAAGAACACATAGGGGTAGATTTTTAAAGTTATGCACGGGCGTAGATTTGTTCACGCAACCTGGCGCGAACAAATCTACGCCCGATTTTATAACATGTGTGCGCGCTGCCGCACACACATGTTATAAAATCCAGGGTCGGCGTGCGCAGGGGGGTGCACAATTGTGCAACCTGCGTGCGCCGAGCCAAGCAGCCTGCCTCTGTTCCCTCCGAGGCCGCTCCGAAATCTAAATCCCAGCCCTAACTAAATCCCCCCTACCTTTGTTAAGAAAGTTACGCCTGCCTGAGGCAGGCGTAACTTGCGTGCGCCGCCATTCCCCGGCCCGGGGGCTGGTTCAGAGGCCTCGGCCACGCCCCCGGGCCGGCACAGGCCCACGGCCCCGCCCCTGGAATGCCCCCAAATGCCGCGCCACCCCCGACACGCCCTCCAAACAAAGCCCCGGGACTTACGCGCATCCCGGGGCTTTGCACGTGCCGGCAGCCTATGCAACATAGGTGCGCTGGCACGCAGGGCTTTTAAAATCTGCCCCATAATGAACATCAGATCCAATTAATCATGTAATAAAACAAATATCAATGTATTTTTAACAAGTCCTTTTACCACAAAGGCAGAGATCTTCATAACTGCAATAAAATAGCAATAATCATAAGAACAGGTTCAAAGCAGAACTAGGAGAGTTCACATTACAACCCAACATAAAAAATAAAATGTATTCCTATCCTGATGTGTCCTCAGCAAAACAAAATCCCTCCACTACTAAACACTAAAAGTAATATAAACCCCTGCGAAAAAAAAAATAGAACTTGCCATACCATACAAGCACAGCACTAACTCTCAGGACTCAAACAACAGCAACCTTATCTATGATAATGTAGCAAGGCAAATAATGCATCAGGCCCTAGAACACTAATGCACCACCTACTGGGGTATTAGAATAAGCTGGATTCCTACAAGTCCCTACAGAGAAACTACACGGTAGCAGGAATACTGCATTTCTGTCACACATGCAGAACACAGACTGACCCTTATTTAATACAGAAATAAGGAACAATAAATTAGAAACAGAAACACGCAGACAAAATCGAAATAGAAAGTCCAAGAATACAAGAACAGCTGCATTCTAAATAATAAAGCAAAAACTAAAAATTCTAGAAATGCATGTTCCCAAAGATGGCATATTCCATCATTAAAAACTCAAAATATACTTTTTTTACCTTTGTTGTCTGATCTTTTTGGGGTAGATATTCAAATTTATCTAGATATGTAAATTTGCCGGATAAGACTTATGCCACTGAATATCCCTGTAAAAGCCGGATAAGACTATGCCACTGAATATCCCTGTAAAAGTTAATGAGCAGATCTAACTTACCCGGTTAATTTAACTGGATGCATCCGAAAATTGGCACTCATCTGGCTAAGTTAACCAGATAAGTAGCTCCTCCCCAATCTCCCACATCCTGCCCACCACTTTTCCAGATAACTACTTTTCCAACTAAGGGCTGGATTTTCTATCTTCGCACGCCTTCCTGAATCGCGCAGTAACGGGGGGGCGGGCCTGCGATAGCCGGCATCAATCGCAACACCACAGTGTTTTTGCTGGCGGCTTTTGCACTCAATAGCGCCACTGTGAAAGGCGGTGCTATTGGGCGCGCTACTGGCAGTGATAAGGGGTCTTACCATTTCCGCCGCTAGCGAAGTTTCCGCCACGTCTGCCCCGACGACGCCCCGACTCCTCCTCTTCCAGTGCCGACGCCACCCTGACTCCGCCCCATCTAGCTATCGCATGCGAAAAGTCCCGTTTCTGAGTGATAGGGATAGAAAATGACCCCCTAAGTGACAACCACTGATCACAGCCAGATATTCAGCCACTGCCACTTAGAACATAAGAACATAAGAAATTGCCATGCTGGGTCAGACCAAGGGTCCATCAAGCCCAGCATCCTATTTCCAACAGAGGCCAAACCAGGCCACAAGAACCTGGCAAGTACCCAAACATCAAGAAGATCCCATGCTACAGATGCAATTAATAGCAGTACCTATTCCCTAAGTGAACTTAATTAATAGCAGTTAATGGACTTCTCCTCCAAGAACTTATCCAAACCTTTCTTGAACCCAGCTACACTAACTGCACTAACCACATTCTCTGGCAACAAATTCCAGAGCTTAATTGTGCATTGAGTAAAAAAGATTTTTCTCTGATTAGTCTTAAATGTGCTACTTGCTAACTTCATGGAATGCCCCCTAGTCCTTCTATTATCCGAAAGCGTAAATAACCATTTCACATCTACTCATTCAAGACCTCTCATGATCTTAAAGTCCTCTATCATATCCCCCCTCAGCCGTCTCTTCTCCAAGCTGTTCCATTCCCTTTATCATTTTGGTTGCCCTTCTCTGTACCTTCTCCATCGCAATTATATCTTTTTTGAGATGCAGCGATCAGAATTGTACACAGTATTCAAGGTGCAGTCTCACCATGGAATGATACAGAGGCATTATGACATTTTCCGTTTTATTAACCATTCCCTTCCTAATAATTCCTAACTTTCGTTTGCTTTTTTGACTGCTGCAGCACACTGAACTGACCATTTCAAAGTATTATATCCACTATGATGCCTAGATGTTTTTCCTGGGTGGTAGCTCCTAATATAGAACCTAACATCATGTAACTACAGCAAGGGTTATTTTTCCCTATATGCAACACCTTGCACTTGTCCACATTAAATTTCAACTGCCATTTGGATGCCCAATCTTCCAATCTTGCAAGGTCTTCCTGTAATGTATCACAATCTGCTTGTGATTTAACTACCATGAATAATTTTTATCATTGGCAAATTTATTAACCTCTCTCATCATATTCCTTTCCAGATCATTTATAAATATATTGAAAAGCATCGGTCCAAGTACAGATCCCTGAGGCACTCCATTGTTTACCCTTTTCCACTGAGAAAATTGATCATTTAATCCTACTCTCTGTTTCCTGTCTTTTAACCAGTTTGTAATCCAGGAAAGGACATCGCCTCCTATCCCATGACTTTTTAGTTTTCTTAGAAGCCTCTCATGAGGGACTTTGTCAAATGCCTTCTGAAAATCCAAATACACCACATCTACTGGTTCACCTTTATCCACATGTTTATTAACCCCTTCAAAAAATGAAGCAGATTTGTTAGGCAAGACTTCCCTTGGGTAAATCCATATTGACTGTGTTCCATTAAACCATGTCTTTCTATATGCTCTACGATTTTGATCTTTAGAATAGTATCCACTATTTTTCCCGGCACTGAAGTCAGGCTCACTGGTCTATAGTTTCCCGGATCATCCCTGGAGCTCTTTTTAAATATTGGGGTTACATTGGCCACCTCCAGTCTTCAGATACAATGGATGATTTTAATGATAGGTTACTAATTTTAACTAAAAGATCAGAAATTTCATTTTTTAGTCCCTTCAGTACTCTGGGATGCATATCATCTGGTCCAAGTGATTTGCTACTCTTTAGTTCAGTTCATCTGACTCATCACCTTTGAAAACCATCTCTGGAACTGGTATCTCCTCATTAGTAAACACTGGTATCTCCTCATTAGTAAACACGGAAGCAAAGAATTAATTTAGTCTTTCTGCAATGGCATTATCTTCCCTAAGAGCCCCTTTAACCCCTCGGTCATCTACGGATCCAACCGACTCTCTCACAGGTTTCTTGCTTTGGATATATTTTAAAAAGTTTTTATTATGAGCTTTTGCCTCTACGGCCAACTTCATTTCAAATTCTCTTCACCTGCTTATCAATGTTTTACACTTGACAAAGCTTATGATTTATCCTATTTTCTTCAGATGGAGCCTTCTTCCAATTTTTGAAGGATATTTTTTGGCTAAAATAGCCTCTTTCACCTCACTTTATCCAGCTACTGTAAATAATGCTGAATATTGGCCTCTTTATTTTTCTAATCAGTTGGTCCTGGTCTGTTTTTTCCACCTTCCCCTTGTCAGTCTTTTCCTAATTCCTTTTTCAGGGTCTATTTATTCTTTCTGTTTCTTCTGTCTCTTCCTATCTTCTTCTTTTCCTCCCCTCCCCCTCCCCACATGTAAAGATGGATTTAGGATTTTGCTGCCCCAAGGCACTTTTAGTGCTTTCATCACCTTACCTCCTGAAAGGATCTGTTATAGGATAGCAGAGGGCTGTTCTCTGCTGAATGAGATTCAGCAGAGCTGGAAGGCAGCAAATTTTAGCTATCCTGCTGCCCTTAAATGCAAAGGCATAACAGGTGCCTATTGACAAATCCAGGGCTGCACACAGGCTTTCGTTCTTACATGCTTTCTCTCACAGGCTCCATCATACACACACTCACATAGGCTCATGCTTTCTCTCACAGGCACCCTCACACACAAACATACCCAAGCTCTGACACATGCTGTCCCACATATACATACATGCAAAGGCTCTCACATGTGCTCTCTCACAAGCTGATAAACACACACACAGGCTTTCACTTTCACAGATTCGCACACACACACATAGGCTTTCACTCTCACATGCTCTCTCATTTCACACACAGGCTCTCACGCATCTAAGCTCTCATTCTCGAATACCTTCCCTCACAGGTTCTCTCACACACACAGACACACACACACACACACACAGGTTCTGATTCTCACAGGCTCACACACACTCACACACACACACATGCATGTACTCTTGCTTGTGCACACTCCCATAGGCTCTCAGTCTTTCAGGCTCTACCTGAACGCTCCACAGACATACACATACACACAGATTCTCATTCAGAAACACAGGCTCTCACTCTCTCATGCTCATACACACACACACACACACACACACATAGGCTCTCACTCTCTTAGGCTCCCACATACACACACAGGCTTCAATTCACACATACACACACACAGACTTCCAATCACATACACTCACAAACAGACACACAATATACACACAGGGTCTCCTACTCACACATACATTCACATAAACAGGGCCTCTTGGTCAGCTACCGACTGATCCCTTCTTCTTCTGCCAAGAGATGGGACTGTGACAGCCATGCTAATTGCTTCTTCAACCTCCATGGGATGGGGTCCATAGCAGCCTTCTCCTTCTTCGACTGACATGAGATGAGGTTTGTAATAGCCCTCTCCTTTTTTGGCTGCCGCAGGATGGGATCTGTAGCAGTGATGCTGAAGGCCTCTTCATCTGCCATGGGGTAGGGCACAAGGTGGCCTTTGGCTGCTGTGCGATAGAATCTGCAATGGGATGGCCATTCTGCAGGCCTCATTTTCCAGTGTCAGGCAGCTCTGAATAGGTGGCCTGAGCCCCAAATGGGTGGACCATAGTCCACCCAGGCACACCTGTGGCTACACCACTGCATAACATGGTATTTCTAATGTTCTTATGATGTAATACAGGGCTAAGGAATATGTGTGAGATTGGCTGGGGGGGCATTCATGGGGGTTATGTGAGATAAAGCTGTGGATGTGGGTTGGCGGTTGGGGATAAGACATGGGAGATGAAGGATTGGAATAGAGCAAGAATTGATGTGAAAGAAGTGAAGGATGGGATAGGTAGTGAGAGATTGTGCAAAGGGGCATGCCTAAGAGGTAAGAGGGAACATAAGAATATGCCATGCTGGGTCAGACCAAGGGTCCATCAAGCCCAGCATCCTATTTCCAACAGAGGCCAAACCAGGCCACAAGAACCTTGCAATTACCCAAACACCAAGAAGATCCCATGCTACTGATGCCACTATTAGCAGATGCCATTCGCTAAGTCAACTTGATTAAAAGCAGTTAATGGACTTCTCCTCCAAGAACTTATCCAAACCTTTTTTGAACCCAGCTACACTAACTGTACTAACCACATCCTCTGGCAACAAATTCCAGAGCTTAATTGTGCATTGAGTGAAAAAGAATTTTCTCCGATTAGTCTTAAATGTGCTACTTGCTAACTTCATGGAATGCCCCCTAGTCCTTCTATTATCCGAAAGTGTAAATAACCGATTCACATCTACTCGTTCAAGACCTCTATCTTATCCCCTCTCAGCCATCTCTTCTCCAAGCTGAACAGCCCTAACCTCTTCAGTCTTTCCTCATAGGGGAGCTGTTCCATTCCCTTTATCATTTTGGTTGCCCTTCTCTGTACCTTCTCAATCGCAACTATATCTTTTTTGAGATGCAGTGACCAGAATTGTACACAGTATTCAAGGTGCAGTCTCACCATGGAGCGATACAGAGGCATTATGACATTTTCCATTTTATTAACCATTCCCTTCCTAATAATTCCTAACATTCTGTTAGCTTTTTTGACTGCTGCAGCACACTGAACTGACGATTTCAATGTATTATCCACTATAACGCCTAGATCTTTTTCCTGGGTGGTAGCTCCTAATATGGAGCCTAACATTGTGTAACTACAGCAAGGTTTATTTTTCCCTATGTGCAACAACTTGCACTTATCCACATTAAATTTCATCTGCCATTTGGATGCCCAATCTTCCAGTCTTGCAAGGTCCTCCTGTAATGTATGGAGAAGGGGGAATGGGAGACTGCATAGGATATAAGAGACAAGAAAGCAGGGAAGAAATTGGGATGGTAAAGGGATAAGAAGCAGAAGAAATTAGATAAAGGCTGGGGCAGGAATGAGTACACAGATTGCAAATGGAGTAACAAGTGGGTGAAAGGTAGGAGAAGGAAAACAGGAAGTTGATAAACAGTGATAAAAGAGGGGCAATTGGAGAGCTATAAAGGAGAAGAGAACGAGAAAGATGGGGCAGATGGGCTGGGAAAGTGGCAGATGGAAAACTGGGAGGTAGGCAAAAAATTAAAAGAAGTCAGAATTTAACAATTTAGAATTTACTTAAAATTTATAGTTTGCGCCTATCACACAAATGTTCACGGTGAATCGCAAAAGAGATATGCATAAAAAATATATTCCATGTAAATAATATAACAAGCTATAATCAATGCATGACAAAACAAAAGATGTAACAGCTTTATTGATAAAATTAAATAAACAAAATGTGAAGGGCCACATCCTCCATTTGGGATAATCTTTAGTGCGTATATGATACTGCCCGAAATAGACCTGGTTGGTCACTACGTGGCCAGGTTGCTAAATGCTTGCAGGTTTCTAAAGCCTTTTTAAATGTTTTGCCACATTCAATTGCTCTAACCCGCTCAGGCAATGCTACGGAGAAGGCTCTGTTTCTAGTGACTTCGAGATGTGCTGATTTTATTGATGGAACCCCCTAGTAATAGTAAGAGGGAGATTGAGGGCTTGGAAGGACAATGGGATAATACACAGAGAGAGAGAGAGGTGGAAGGGCGAGGAAGGGGTGTGAGATAAACAATGTGGAGAGCTGGTAAGGAGGGAGGTGGGAGAGTGACTGGAGGCGATGGAAGAGCTTGGAAGGGGATGAGAGGGAAAGAGAACGGTTGTGAGAAGTGAGAGAGGGTGGTTGTGAGAGAGAAAGAGTCGGTATAGGGATGACGAGGCAGGGTGGGGAAGGGAAAGATATGTGAGAGCCATGAAGGAGGTAACTGTTGGTAGGAAAAGGCCAAGGGAGCCAGGTAGCTGGAGACTGGGAAGGGGAACAATCCAGTGAAGGGGAGATAGAAGGCTGAGAGCAGATCGTCGGCAGCAAAATTTGGGGGGTGGGGAGCAAATATCTTGCTCTTCTTTGCCATCCTCCCCATCCTGTTCCAGATATATTGGATGGTTCCCTTCCCACTGCCACCGCTATTTTCTCTTCTCCCTGGACCTCAGTTGCATAGAAAGCACAGGGACTAAAGCCGGCACTTACAGGCTGCACCCCCTCTGGGCATCCCTGCAGGGGCCAGGGCCTGTGAATTTAGGTTTAGTCCCTGTGCTCGCTGCACTATGAAGATCAGATCTGGGGGCAGGGATTATCTCGCAGAGGTGAGAGGTTTGCTGTTGGGAGAAGGGGGCAGCATGGCACTGGAACTAAATCAGTGCCGATGGGCCGCAGCAGACCAAATCCATCCCTGACCGATGAGGGCAACAGATGGCAGAGTTGGGGAGGTGAAGGGTTGGGACAGGGAGATTTTGAGAAGGAAAGAAGGGGGAGAAGGAGGGATGAAAACTAGCTATGAGTGAATAAAGATGTAAAGAAGGGAGAAATGGAGAAAAATTAGATGAAAGAAAAATACTGTCAGAGGCAAATGTAGGGAAGAAAGTGAACAAGAGAGGAGGAGAGTGAAGAAGTAGAAAATGGAAAGGAGATCCTGAAAAGTTGTTAGGAGGAAAGTGGTAAAAAGAGAGTGGGACCAATGTGATTAGAAAAATAAAATGCCCAATTAACAAAGGTAGAAAATAGCATTTTACTTTCAGATTAGTGGCTGAATATGTTGACTTCAGGAATGTGCATCTCTTATTTTTTGCATTTTGCACAATATAGGAGGAAATGGATTTCTATTTGTATTTATCCAGTATTGCATTTCATGCAGAATTTGTCTTTCAGTTGTTGTTTGCACATTTCTATTTTCTTTTTTTGGACCTGACAGTTTCCTCTTGCTCCTTTGGACTTCCTGCTCAATCAAAACCGAGGCTGGAATCTGGTACCTTGACCCTTCATTCACCCACGGATATTTTTTCCCTCTATTTTATATCTCCTCTCAACTCACTTAGCCCACTCACTGCAGTAACAGTCCTCAGCCAGGGGCTATGCACACAAGGGACCAGGACTCTTTCCCAAACCCTGTAGTCATAAGCCCTAAATCCAATCATTAGATGTCACCATTGCACGATGACTATGAATTCCTCCCCACCATGGAATGTGAATGCTGCTTCCACAATGGTCTTTCATTTTGTAATTTGGTGAGGGTCTGTCTTAATTTTTTTTATTTAGATTTTTATATTCCGCTTTTTTTGCACTTTTTTCAGCACTTCAAAGCTGATTACATTTAGTATGAATTTCCCTATCCCCAGAAGGCTTACATTCTAAGTTTGTACCTGAGGCAACGGAGGGTAAAGTGACTTGCTCATGGGTACAAGGTGGGACTTGAACCCTGGCCTCCTGGCTCATCGACCGCTGCTTTAACCACCATGTTCTGCATGGGTGACTGAGAGGAGGTAATTTGCTAGCATGCGGTTTCTGTGCAGGGATTTATAGCCATCTACCTTGTTCTATTTTTCCTATAGGTGGTTTATTGTGTTCTAAGGCCTGATGTAACATTTGCAATGCTGCCTTTTCAAAAGCAGGGCTGTTGCTGTTTCAGTCCTAGCTGTTTTGCTGTGGCAGCTTTGCTAAGTAAGTTCCTTTTAGCAGAGTTTTATATTACTTTATAAGGTGCCCGAGAGTGGAAGTGACACCCGAATTTGAAAATTCTTTGTTGCATAATGAGTAGTAAGGGGAAATATGCTAGTTTTGCTCTGTACCCTTTGCTGGGGGAGTTTCTGTGGATGCAGGGTATGTAACTGGAAGTGTAGGGTTTACGTTGGAGTTCTGGCCCATTCTGTATAGACTCCATTCTTCACTCCTATATATGGGGAATTGGATGAATGATGCTACCAAATAATGTTAATGGTAGTTTTGCAATAGGATTGTAACTGGACAGGGATTTTTTTTTCTTTGGATAGAAAGCCCTTGGGACTTTTTCTTGTAGTTATCTTTGTAGCCAGTATAAAATTCCCAGATGCAGTTAGCGCCAGGTCGAGATATACACAGTAAGCTCGGATTTTGGGTTATTTAGGAAACATTTGAATTTGTGTTGGAGATTTTTGACTGCTTTTATGGAAAATTGTAATTGTTGGCTTTTACAGATTCACACCTGTAGAACCCATGATTCACAATAAGCCTCTGGCAGGCTTAGGTCCTTTGGCAAACCTTCTGGGATCAGAAGTAAAATAGCCAGGTCATCTGCATACAGCAGGCATTTGATCTCTCGAGTCATTTAGTTTCCGTCCTGGGACTGAGGAGCTTGTCAGGATGTGGGGAGATCACTGATGCAGATGTTAAAGAAGTTTAGGCTCAGGATACATCCCTGTCTTACTTCTCACGCCTGCTTGAAGCTATATCCCCGAGTTACTTATCTTTAGTTTAAAGCTTGCAGGAATTATGATGGAGACCCTCAAGCTGACAGCCTGTCCTGTGCTCCAAATCACTTATTATGGCCTTGACGACATGAGTGGAAATGATACAGAAAGGTGCATTATCAGTGCAGCGTGCAGAAATGACAGGGAGCCATGCTGTGGGGGTGGATGTGATGCATGGAAATGTTACATTAGCTTGTCCCCGTGCCATATCTAATTTGATCTCCCATTGTCCCCCCCCCCCCCCCCCGCTCCTGCCTGGTCCTAGAGACATCACCGGCCAGGAGGTAGGGGGGGGGGGGATAGAGGACTGGACCTCTGGGTTTATTTCTGCTTCCACCTGGTTATTCTTCTCTTTGCCTTCCCACGCTTGGTCTCCTCACCACCACCTATGGATCGGCTGCTTGGCCTCACCCGTGGTGCTGCTCTGAATTTTCCTCCTCTGCGTCTGAGTGATTTCCGTGCGCACATCAGAACTCCCTCTCCCCCCTCCCCCCACTCCCCACTCCCCTCCAGGGTGCTCTGGACTGATTACATGAGAGTCGTGGCTATTTTTAGCACAGAAGAGGATGAAAAAAAAAAACTTTCCAGGGGTGAACCTTCCCTGTGAAGCTATCACTGCTGGATACTGCCCTTTCTAATTAGCCAGCTCCTGGCAGAAAAAAAACAAAAAACCCATGCAGGTATTAAATAAGAATAAGAATGGTCACCATCCCTCTCCTCTCCTCCTCACCCACCCACCACCCAACATATTTTCCTCTGAAGAGGAGTGGTCTTAGCATTATAAGATTTTACTGTTTCATCTTGGAAAGGATTGGAGTGGGGGTCGGGGGGGGGGGGGGGCTTTCATCATCCATCGTGGTGCTTTGGTGCTCAGATTAAGGTGTGTGGGGAAACAAGCAACAAAGGAAAATAGCAAGAGAGAAAACTGATGACAGACACTGTAGAGACAAATAAATTGATAAGATATTGTAGATATAAATACCGTACCAATTGATAACATTGGCAGATATTGTAGAGATTTATCTTTCTTTCTATCACCTTTGTTTGGCCTGGTCATTCTTCCTTTCTTCTTTTTCTTTCAGTTCGGAAGCAACCAGTGCTGCATGAGCCTTCATTTGCAACTATCTGGGGATGTTTCCCCTGTTTTAATAGACACTCCCCCCCCCCCCACTGTTCTCAGCCTGGTCATTCCAACAATGGTCCTGAGGCCAGGAGCCAAGCACCAGGCTTCATTCTGGAACATTCCAGCGTGGGCTTTAAATCCAGCCACCAGGTGTCGCCCTTAACAATGACCTTCGCTCCCTCCCTTAGAGGCTCGCAGTATCCTCAGCAGAAGACGACCTGACCAAGGGACTGAACCAGGCACCTCTTCCCGCCAGGCCAACCCTTTTTCTATCACTTTGAATACATTACTTTGGCAACAAATGTACAAATGGTCATGCCAATAAAGTTCCTGGAATTGAATTGATAGATACAGTGTAGAATGGGTACAATGAGAAATAGATATTGTAGTAGGATTGCCAACTCAGCTACACCCCCCCCCCCCCCGCCCGCCCCCCATAAAATGCCAAACTTTCCCACCCTCATGGCTCCACTGCCTCCTCCTCCTCTTCCCTCTGCGTCTCTACCCCCTCACTCACCTTGTCTCATTCCTGAAGCTGAGTTGCACAGTTGGCAAGCGCTGAGCACTGCCGCTATCCCCGAATACCAGCAGTGCCGGAAACTCTTGTTGGTGCCCGAGTACGCAGACTGTGAGCCAGTGCCTGCTCACAGGGGCCCCAGCAGCCTCACCTGCACCTTCATGGGTTTCCCTTACAAGAAGGAAAGCTATAGCCGGAGCCAGGCGGAGTGGCTGCAGGAATTGTGAGCACGCACTGGCTCACAGGTCCCTGGCACTGGTAGGACAAGTGCGCTGATACAGTAGCAGAGCCCAGCGCTGCTACCCAGGCAGCTTAGCTTTAGGATTAAGATAAGGTGAGTAGGTAGAGAGGGGGGAAAGGAGAAGGAGTTGAAGCTGGGGAGGAGGATGAAGGAGTGCAATGGGAAGAAACAAGAGACTGCTCATGGGCAACTGCCAGCTTAAAAGTTGTTGCCGGCTGCTGGTGGTCTCCCTTAACATAAAACGAACGAGGCCAGCCAAATACCAGCCACTTGGCAACCTTAAATTATATGGATGAACATCGTGGAGACAGATACCGTAAAACTAGCTAGACATAAATAGATGGTCACAGAGATTGATAGATATCTGTAGAAATAGATATTGTAGCAGGAGGTCCTGTGGAGACAGATAAACTGATTCTGCATATTCTCTCTCTATAACACAGGGATAATATGTAGTTCAGATTATAATGTGCAGTTGCCTTATCCAGCTACTTCTTCCACAGCCTATAATTGCAGAGCTCTTTCACATCCGGGGGGGGGGGGGGGAGGGTGAAACCGTCCTCCCCCCTCCCTGTCCCGGGCGCCTCAGACTCTGAGCCCGCCTCTGACATCCCTGCTAGACCCCTGCGCCGGGCACTGCATTGCAGCACCCTCAGGGATCCAGCTCGGAAGAGATTTGCGCGCACGCTCCCTCTCTCTCTCTTTCTCTCAATCGTGCTCTTTTCTTCGTCCCATGCACAAGATTCCCGTACACGTACTCTCCCCCGCCCCTAGCATCCTGCGCATTTCTCAGTCGAGGGAGCAGGGCCCGGGTGGGTGGCTCGCTGCAGCACTGCTGCTGACCTCATTAGCAGAGCGCCAGTTTTTCCAGGCTCTGTGTGTGTGTCAGGAGGAAGGCAAGAATGCCATCATGCCAGAGAAAGCTTGATGCCAGGGAGCTGTGGCGTTGGGGGGGGGGGCACTATTTCAGACATCCGTAAAAAGGAAGAGAGCAGAGAAAAGCTTAAGGTAGTCCTAGAATTAGTACACACACAAGGGGAGAGATTAAGGGGATACAGGTCCCGCTCAGGTATTACTACAGTTACACAGGAATTCAAGGGAAAAAAAAACAACAGCCATATTCATGCTATGCCAAGGGGGGGGGGGGGGGGGGGTGGAATACAGTCACCCACATATCCAAAGGGAAGATGCATTTGTATCTTTTATGACCCCTTGATGAGTGTCTGATTCTAGGATTCAGAGACTGACCCCAGTCTCTGTGAGTTCAAGAAATTATAAAAACGGTCAAACAGAGGGCAAGGGCTGTATTTTCTCATGTTGGACAAGCACAAGTAATGAATTAGGAATCAACAGCAGAGATAAGCAGCAAAGCAAAACAAATATACTTTTACATGTCCTCTTTCTTTAGGTTCTCATCTAGATATCACTCAGGTTCTCAAGCTTCCTGCATGTCTTGGGCACTCTTTGCACAGATCCCAGGGGTGGTCATTCGTATACCTGGGAAATCTCCGGATTTGGCCCGGAGACTCCGGAATTCTAAAAGAATTACTGGGTCTCCGGGAAATACCAGAAATCTCCGGGCGCTGCAGCAAAACCAATCTGCTTGGACCCGGAAAGAAGAAAGGAACATCATTGGTCTTGCGCGGCTGAAAAAGGAGGAACTCGACAGTGATTTCTACCATCTCCGGACCTTTTTAACTCTTAACTTCGCTTCCTCGTGACACCACCTGCTCCTGCACAGCCTGTTTCCTGTATCCAGCCACTTGCCCGCCTCATACTGTTTGCCTTGGCCAATCGACATTGAGATTTCCTGCCCGTGCATCAAACGAGGAGTAAGAAACAGGCAGAGTCCACTTCCGCAGCACAGGAGGAGAAGGAAGAGGCTGCTGCTGCTCCAGGAGCCCAAGTTAGAGTCTGCTGTTGCTAGTGCGTTTTGAAAGGGGGGAGGGGGAGAGAGAATGAATGAGCATGTCTGTGAGAGTGAGTGAGTGTGTATTTGTGTAGGAAGAAGAGATCTGAGAGTGTATGTAGGTGAGTAGGAGCTGAGTGCAAGTGAGCAAGGGTGTGAAAGTGAGTGGGCATGTGTGTATGGAAGAGGGAGAGACGTGAGTGAGTGTGTGTGTGTTGGTGGGAGAATGGCAGAAGTAAAGGTGTAAATGGACGTGAGAGAATGAGCAGTGAAAATAAGTGTGAACCTGTAAGTGTGAGCATCCGGTCCCACTGTGCAATTGCCCTCCCCCCCCCCCCCCCTGCTAATCCATGGTAATCTCAGGGTGACTGGAAGTCAAAAGTTCCCAGGTATGGTCATTCGGCATATTTGGAGCAAAAACTGCAGCTTGTGAAAGAAATCCAGCCTGTACTGTCCACCGTCTCTCTGCCTACTGCATGCTATGATCCTCTCTCTTCTCAGCAGCCAACTCAAGGCTACTGAGAATGGGGAGAATTACAGTGTGCAGGAGTTTCCAGCTTTCATATCCACATCCCCTCTCCCCCAAATGATTGCTGAAAACAAGGTCCGGCGGGACTGCGGTGGAGCCCATTCTATGGTGGCTGAAGAAGAAGTCCAGGCGACTATGGCTCCCATCTCATGGGGGCCGAAGACAAGGACTGGCTGGGTCGTCATGGAGCACAAGTTGCCTCAGAACCCATTCCACTGCAGTCTAACTTGAGGTCCTGACAGTCTGCCGCGGAGCTTTGGTGGCTGAAGACGAGGGCTGCCATGGAACCCAAATTACAATGGCCAAAGACAAGGCCCTCAGAGCATGCATGTTTGTGTGAGTGCCTGTATGTATGTGTCCATGTGTGTGAGAGAGTGCCTCTGTGTGTTTGAGAGAGTGCCTGTGTGAGTGTGTGTACGTGAAGGTGCCTATGTGTGAGTCCGAGAATGCTTGTTCATGTGTGTGTGAGAGAGAGAGAAAGCATGTGGGGAATGTTTGAGAGAATGAAGATGTGTAAGTGTGTGAGTGTGAGAAAAAGAGAGGATAGAGTTTATGTGCCCCTCCCCCCAATCAACAACAATCTCAGGGTGATTGGCATCAAAAGATCCCAGGTATAGAGCAGGAGATGTATTAATCTTTACTGGTTTTAATTTTCAGGGATTATTTGATGTGTCTGCTGTTTTAAAATATTTATTGTTGTTTGGGGAAATAACAGTTATTTGAGTTTTTAATTAATGGATTTTCTATTCGTCTGCTGCTTTGAAATATTTATTCTTTTTATTAATGTTTTACTATTATGAAAGTTTTACATTTATTGATTTTATTTGATGTTTTGTCTATATGTTTCTGTTTCTACTTTATGGTCTCTTTTTTTGTTCTGTATTTGGTGAGAGCCTGTCTATGTTTGCATGGATGAGGTATTCTACTAGCAAAAGGATGACCAACTGGTATCTTGTGAGCTTTATGCTCTGGCTGTGGCATCAGTGCAGGGAAAAATCATGGAAAATATTCTAAAGTACTAAATCACAGAACATATAGATATACCATACTTGGTTTAATGAGACACATTCAACGTGGATTTATCCAAGGGAAGTCTTGCCTTACAAATCTACTACATTTTTGGAACGGGTTAATAAACATGTGGATACAGGTGAGCTGGTAGATATAGGGCTGGATTTTAAGAGGTACGTGCGGGCGTAGATTTTATAACATGTGCGAGCAGCCACTCGCATGTAACAAAATCCAGGTCGGCGCGGGCAAGGGGATGCACACTTGTGCACCTTGCACTCACCGAGTCCTAGCGGAGCCCCAATGGCTTTCCCTGTACCCTCCGAGGCCGCTCCGAAATCGGAGCGGCCTCGGAGGGTACTTTCCTTCTGCCCCCCCTCCCTTCCCCTACCTAACCCGCCCCCCCCCCGACCTTTGTTAAATAAGTTGCGCCTGCCTCCGGAGGCCTCGGTCCCGCCCCTGCCCCCGGATCGCCCCGCCCGCTCCTTTTTTCAAGCCCCGGGACATATGCGCGTCCCAGGGCTTGCGCGTGTCGCCGGGCCTATGCAAAATAGGCTTGGTGCGCGCAGGAGCAGGTATTCGCACGTAACCCTTTTAAAATCCACCCCATAGTGTATTTGGATTTTCAGAAGGCGTTTGACAAATTCCCTTGTGAGAGGCTTCTAAGAAAATTAAAAAGTCAGGGGCTAGGAGGTAATGTACTTTTGCAGATTGCAAACTGGTTAAAAAAGAGGAAACAGAGAGTAGGATTAAATGGTCATAGTTACATAGTAATGCTGACAGAAAAGGACCAAATGGTCCATCCAGTCTGCCCAGCAAGCTTCTTATGGTAGTATCTGCCATGCCAAAGGATACCCCCAGTTTTCTCAGTAGAGAGAGGTAAACAGGGATCTGTACGTGGACTGGTGCTTTTTAATCTTACTAGATAAACGAAGCTTGACCGACGTGCCGCAAATGCGCAGTAGAGACCAGCTCTACCGCGCATGTGCGGGCGAGCACGTCGGTCTGAGCCAGCGTCAGAAAGAAAAAAAATGGCGGCGTCCAGTGGCAGCAGCGGGCGGCGACGGCGGTAGCGAGCGGCGGCGGTACCGGCAGCGGGCGGTAGCGAGCGGCGGCGGTAGCGGGCAGCGGGCGGTAGCGAGCGGCGGCGGTAGCGGGCGGCGGTAGCGAGCGGCGGTAGCGAGCGGCGGCGGTACCGGCAGCGGGCGGTAGCGAGCGGCGGCGGTAGCGAGCGGCGGCGGTAGCAGCGACGGCGGTAACGGGCGGCGTCCAGTGGCAGCAGCGGGCGGCGACGGCGGTAGCGAGCGGCGGCGGTACCGGTAGTGGGCGGCGGTAGCGGCCAGTAGCGAGGGAGGGAGAAGAGAGAGAGAGGGAGGGACGGACTGAGTGGGAGGGAGGGACGGAGAGAGAGAGTGGGAGGGAGTGACTGAGTGAGAGGGAGGGACTGAGTGGGAGGGAGGGATTGAGTGAGGGGGGAGGGACTGAGTGAGAGGGAGGGAGTGGGACTGAGTGAGAGGGGAGAGGGGGGACTGAGTGAGAGGGAGTGGGACTGAGGGAGGGAGTGGGACTGGGAGAGAGAGGGAGGGAGTGGGACTGAGGGAGAGTGAGTGGGACTGAGTGAGTGAGAGGGAGGGAGAGAGGGGGGGAGGGAGTGACTGAGTGAGAGAGAGGGGGGAGGGAGTGACTGAGTGAGAGGGAGGGACTGAGTGGGAGGGAGGGATTGAGTGAGGGGGAGGGACTGAGTGAGAGGGAGGGGGGACTGAGTGAGAGGGAGGGAGAGAGAGGGAGGAAGGGAGTGGGACTGAGGGAGAGGACGGAGGGAGTGGGACTGAGTGAGAGTGAGTGGGACTGACTGAGTGAGTGAGAGGGAGGGAGAGAGGGGGGAGGGAGTGAGTGAGACTGAGTGGGAGGGAGGGACTGAGTGAGAGGAGAGGGAGGGTGGGGAGGAGTGGGTGAGGGAGGGAGGGAGGTAGGGGGTGGTGAAGAGTGAGGGGAGAGAGAATGAGGGGGAGGTGAGAGACAGAGGGATGTAGCCCGTTTTAACGGGCTTCACGGCTTGTATATTTATAAATGATCTGGAAAGGGGAAAGCGGAACGACGAGCGAGGTGATCAGATTTGCAATGACACAAAATTATTTAGTGTAGTTAAATCATAAGCGGATAGTTATAAATTGCAGGAAGACCTTGCGAGCCTGGATGATTGAGCGTCCAAATGGCAGATAAAATTTAACATGGACAAGTGCAAGGTGATGCATATAGGGAAAAATAACCCATGCTGTAGTTACATGATATTAGGTTTCATGTTAGGAGTTACCACCCAGGAAAAAGATCTAGGCATCATAGTGGACAATACATTGAAATCATCAGCTGCGGTGGTCAACAAAGCAAACATTAAGTTATAAATTATTAGGAAGGGAATGATGAATAAAACAGAAACTTGGTTGCGTACTCTTTCAGATAGTAGAAGTTAGCAAGTAGAACATTTAAAGCAAAATCAGAGAAAAATATTTTTCGCTCAATGCACAATTAAGCTCTGGAATTTGTTGCCAGAGTACATGGTTAATGCAGTTAACTTAGCTGGGTTTTAAAGAGTTTGGACAAGTTCCTGGAAGAGAAGTCCATAAATTGCTATTAGTCAAGTTGATTTAAGGAACAGCCACTGCTTATTACCGGCATCAGAAGCATGGGATCTGTTTAATGTTTGGGTACTTGCCAGGTACTTGTAGCCTGGATTGGCCACTATTGGAAACAGGATTCTGGGCTTGATGGGCCCTCGGTCTGACCCAGTATTGCAACTTTTTATGCTCTTATGGAAGCCCAAAAATCAGTACAGGGTACAGTCATTTCCATACCCAAAAAACAATGGGGAGATACAATCATCTCGGTATACAGGAAAGAAAGGATACGTACAGGCACTTTCAATCACAGGAAACAAAAGGGAGGCACAGCAACTGCTCATGTGCTGACACAGTCACCTCTCATCTCCATTATATGTGCAAAGAGAGGTTTTCCTGTAAGATAGTGAGCAAACGGGAATCCTGGAAATCCCCAGAGTAAAACTGGATAAATTCAGTATTCACTCAACCTGTCCCCTCACCAGAACATGGCTGAGGGTCAGGTGCTGGAGGATGTGGAAGATACAAAGCTACTAATACTGGCAGACAAAGCACATTGTCTTATACGTAGCACAGGAGTACAGAGCGTGGATGAGCCTAAAGAAATTGGTTACAAACGATCAAGGTATTCATTATCAACGCGGTGAAAAGCAGTTCAGCTCATGATAATAGCCGCTCCAGTATAGGCGGCTTCATTTATATTTTGTGTAATAATTTCCCTTAGAAGTCTTACAATTTCTCAAGGACTGTGGTTATTAAGGAGAGTTTGCAACCAAGACAGAATATACAACACATGCTGCACAAACATGAGCACTAAAGTTCACCTAAAAATTTAAAGCAAAAACAGTATATCCTAACATTGAGGTACTCCCTTTTGGGTGTTACCCTTAAAGATACCGGACATTAAAAGTCTACCCATAAAGATTTGTATTTTCCCTATATTTTGTTTGTTGTTGGCTTTTTAGAGCCTGCTAGATTCTTTTTCCCGCAGGCACCACGGGGCTTCTGATGACATCCGTCCCTCTTCAGAAACAGGCACAGGTGCCGGCTCCACTACATACAAATCAGGCTAGCATGGACCAGGGAAAAACCACTGTGGTGGTCTGTCCATAAGGGTCAGCCTCATACTGTACTTCTTCAAGGTCTCGCCCAGATGCTCCTGAACCACAACCCACTCCTGCTGCATGTAGGCCTGCGATAATACATCTCCTCAGGAACATTAGTAACCAGCACCGCATGCACTCCCTCCGACTACGGCCTGGCTTCTACCCGTGATGCTCCTGTTTTTTCGACACCACCTCACCCTTCACCACTCCTTCAGCTGATGCTTTGGATGACCAAGGCAGGGCACACTCCAATGCCTGCTGCACTCTCTTCAGCCTGTAGCCTGACCCTGGTCACATCGCTAGTGGTAGTCACCACCTCCAGGGTAGACCTTACCTCTGCTACTAATCCGTTCACTTCCACTGGCTGTATGCGAGAGGCTCTACACAGCCTTGCTCTCCTGCTTATTTCCTGCAGCCACCAACTGTTGAATCTCCACCACTTTTGTTAATTCATGCTGTTCTTTTTCCTGAATATCTGGTTCGCTGCACTAACCCCGCGTGAACCCCAGGCCCAGATAGCAGGTGGCTATGCAGCTGAAGTGCACAGCATGTGCACTATGGTCAGATGGCCACCTGCCCTCCTTCCATTCTGAGTACTTGCCTGCTCCAGAACTCCAACTCCATGCTCCCAACTCTTTAACTCAAACATTAGGTCAGACTGGGAAATCCTGGCTTCGGAGCCCTTCCACTGCCTTGCCAACCATCATGCAGGCAACTGTCCCAGACTGGGAAACCCGCAACTTCTCCACTTTCTTTCAGTGACTCCAGAGGCAACTCTTCATAGAAGAGCCTTCTTCAGAAACCTTCGCTGCATTCTGATCACAGTGGGCACCTTCCGCTCTGGTCACTGCACCAGTCACTGCACCGCTCACTGCACACTCTTCAACACCAAACTCCATGAAAACAAGATGGCACTCCCTCCATTTATGGTGATTCATTCCTCATGCACTTGACTCAATAGGATTTGCTCCCAATACTCACCTGGCGTCACACCCTGCTGACATCCTCCACCTTGCTGATAAGGAAGCTCCTCCCTCCCTTCCTCCTTGTGGGCTTTGTATCCACACAGTTTCAGAAGACTTTTTCTTCCATTTCTGGTGCGAAAGTCTTCGGCATCAAATATTCCAGGTGCCATCTTGCATCCATTATTCTCTTTTGAAACTCACACTTCCCTTGTGCAAAAAATAACGTACACAATCCCAAACTCCAAAAACACTTCAAAACGTTTTTGTATCCCCTCCAAACTGTCTTCTCTACCTCATGTTTGGGCACCAATTTTTATGTAACCCCACCTCACTCCAGGGCACATAAAATAATGAGAGGTACTGACCTTGGTTGAAAGAGGTCAGACTCTGAATTTATGTACATAAGAACATAAGATTTGCCATACTGGGTCAGACCAAAGATCCATCAAGCCAAGTATCCTATTTCCTACAGTGGCCAATCTACATCACAAGTACCTGGCAGGATCTCGAAAAGTAAATAGATTCCATGCTGCTTATCTCAGGGATACGTAATGGATTTGCCCAAGTCCATCTTAATAATGGTTTATGGACTTCCCCTCCAGGAACTTGTCCAAACCTTTTTTAAACCCAGCTACAGATTTCACCACGCCCTCTGCAATGAATTCCAGTTTAATTATGTATTGCGTGAAAAAATATTTTCTCCTATTTGTTTTAAATGATGTATTTAGTAACTTCATTGCATGTCTGCTAGACTTTGTACTTTTTGAAAGAGTAAACCGATTTGCATTCACCTGTTCCATTTTGTTCATTATTTTATAGACATCTATCATATCTCCCCTCAGTTGTCTCTTCTTTAAGCTGAAGAGCCCTAGTGGGTTCCAACTTATGGGTCATGTGGATGGTGAAGTGGACCCAGATAGAAACAACAGGGATTGCTCATGTTCCCTTGACTGATCAGGGGGAGCCCCAACCTCCTCCTCTCCATGAACCCTGGCCCCTACAATATCCCTCAGTGCTGGCACAAAGTAAAACATCAAATACAGTCACATCACTCTCAGGAAAACCCAAACTCTCAACTTATTTTTGTTTTTTCAAGCCAGTCACAAAGTACAAGCATAGAATAGGGCAGGCATTTTCTTCCTGAATACTCAGAATTCATGGGATACAACAGTCAGAGAAAATCTTCCCCATAGAATGCTGTGCTCGCCAGGCGTGAACCTCCAAGGCCGGTGTCTCTCACCTCCAGGGGCAGGAGACCCACTCCTACCCGGTTCCTGGCTGCACCGTCCCACCGCCGGTCCCATACTCCATGGGCCCACCAGTCTGCCCCTGCTTCCACGGATGCCGGCGCCGCCAACGCCAACCCACTTGTCGGCTCCTCTAGGCACATGCGCGCATCTCTCCCCACTATTTAAAGGGCCAGCGGCAGGAAAGCTTCCCACGGCCCCAGCCAATGATGTCAGGCCGGGGACTATATATGCCCAGCCTGGCCATCTCCCTCTTCCCTCAGCAACAGGTCCCGCTCCTAGAGAGTAGCTGGTTGCTTCCTGACTTTGTGCTCCCGATTCCTGGTTCCTGACTCTGTGCTCCGATTCCTGGTTCCTGGCTCCTGTTTCCACGTTCCTGGTTCCTGACTCCGTGCTCCGATTCCTGGTTCCTGGCTCCTGTTTCCACGTTCCTGGTTCCTGACCCTGTGCTCCTGCTCCTGGGTTTGTGTTCCCGCTCCTACTCCTCAGATTCTTTGGACTGCTTCTCTGGCTCTGACCTCGGTACGTTTCCTGGACCTTGCCTTGTCTCCTGCCTGCCTCGACCATCTGGCTGTACATCGGATCTCGTCATCTCGCTGTCTGCCCCGACCGTTGGCCTCTAACTGGACTCGTTTTCTTGCCACCAGCCTCAACCTCTGGAATGTCTGACATGCCTCATCATCTGACTCTGTGGGATTCTTCACGACTGGAGACCCACGCCTAAGTCCAGCCGGCCCCGGCACCCAAGGGCTCAACTTGCAGGGAACGTGGGCTGGTATTGGTGAAGGTCCTGTTGGGTCTCCGCACCGACATTATCCACCTCCTGATGATGAGGACCTGCAGGGGGGTTACCTCCAGTAGGTAGCGCCAACCTCGTCTCGGCACAGGGGTCCACCGACCAACAATTTGCTGAGGGCATGGATCCGGCGAATCTTCCCAGTCTGCAGGCCATCTCTGGCCTAGCCCAAAAGATACAGCAGCAGCAACAGTGCCTGGAGATGCTGGCCAGTACCGTAGAGCATCTTGCAGCTCGCTTGGATGCTTCTACCTCCGCTGGTTCTGCTACTCCGGCTCCACCTGCACCTCCAGCCACAATAACGACACTCCACCTTCTGGTTCCTCATTGGTATGCTGGGGTTTTCTCAATGGTTTATATATTTCTCCCTCCAGCCGGTCCAATTCTCCAGTGACAAGGTCAAGACTACTTTTATCCTCTCCCTGCTGGTTGGGAAGGTATTCGCCTGGGCCTCTCCCCCATCGGAGCGAGGAGACCCATTGTTGCAGGATCTGCATTGCTTCATGCAGACCTTCAAACAGGTCTTTGATGAGCCTGGATGCCTAACCACTGCAGTTTCCGACATACTCCATCCCTGGAGGAGCTCAAAGATGCTAGCAGAATATACCATTGAGTTCCACACACTGGCTAACGAGCTGGGCTAGCGGGAGGATAGCCTCCAAAGCATCTTCCTGGAGGGCCTATTTCCTCGGGTCAAAGATGAACTCGCAGCCTGGGAACTCCCAGAGGACCTGGATGCTCTTATAGACCTTGCGGGGAGAATTGATCATCGCATTCAGCAACGGCGTCGGGAATCCCAAGCACCCCACCAACCAGTAGTCCTCACCCCATCTTTCTCGTGCACCCTGGTGCCGAATCCCTCAGCAGAGGCCGGCTTGCCTTGCTCTGAAGAACCCATGCAGTTGGGCCGGACTCGCCTCTCAACAGAGGAAAGGCAGCAGAGATATTCCCTGGGTCTCTGCCTCTATTGTGCTGGGAAGGGTCACCTGTTGCCTCAATGCCCTGTCAGGCAGGGAAACTGCGAAACCTAGGTGTCAGCGGGGAGATGACCCTAGGTTGTGCCGCTCCTGCTCCCCAATGTACACTGCCAGTTTCCCTTGTCCTGCCACAGCTCGCCTTCCCTACCTTGGCGCTGGTAGACTTGGGTGCCAGTGGGAGTTTCATTTCGAGCAAACTGGTTATCCAACTAGGCCTGTCCACGCTACCCAGGACTCTGTCTATAGTCATCTCTTTGATTCACAGTGAACCTCTCCCGGGTTGGATTACCCAGATCACCGCCCCCGTGTGCCTATGCACCGGTGTTGTGCACGAAGAGACTATTTCATTTTACATCCTTGAGAAGTTGATACACCCTATCATCTTGGACTACCATGGCTACAAATTCACTCCCCCATCATTAACTGGGGAACTCTTCAACTGACTTCATAGGGGCCTTGGTGCCAAACTGCCTGCCTTTTCCGGATTCAACGCCCCCCTGTTTCCTTGGCAGGAACCTCCGTGAGCCTGCCTCTCCAGTATGCTGAATATGTGGGCATGTTCTTGAAGAAGATGGCCGAAACACTTCCAGAACACCAGCCCTTTGATTGCGCCATTGACCTTCTGCCGGGCCCCAAGCCACCTTGGGGTTGGGTATATCCGCTATCCCTCCCTGAAACCAGAGCCATGATGCAGTATATCCGGGAAAACCTGGAGAGAGGGTTTATCTGGCCTTCCACCTCTCCCGCAGGAGCCAGGTTGTTCTTTGTAGCTAAGAAAGATGGTACACTCCAACTGCATTGACTATCAGGAATTAAATGCTATAACCAGAAAGGACCATTACCCCTTGCCCCTTATACCAGAGCTACTGAGTATATTTGAAGTAGTAAGCTTGTGAGGGAGTCAGTGCTAGATAACCAAGGGGTAAAAGGAGCACTCAGGGAAGAAGCCACAGCAGAAAAACTAAATGAATTTATTATTTTGGTCTTTACTAAGGAGGTGTTGAGGAGATACCTACACCAGAAAAATTCTTTGAGGGTGATGATTCAGAGGGTCTGAATCAAATCATGATGAACTGGGAAGATATAATAGAACAAATTGACAAACTAAAGAGTAATAAATCACCAGAACTGGATGGTATTAATCCCAGAATTCAAAAAGAACTCAAAAATAAAATTGCTGACTTACTACTAGTAATCTCATACAAATCAATTATAGTGCCTGAGGATGGAGGGTGGCCAATGTAATGCCCATTTTTTAAAAGGGCTTTAGGGGAGATTGGGGAAACTAGAGACTGCTAAGCCTTACATTGGTGCTGGGCAAAATTGAAGAAGCTATTCTGAAGAAGAAAATTACTAGCCATCTAGATACAGATTTATGAGGAAGAACCAACAAGGGAAATCTTGCCTTACAAATTTGTTAGAATTTTTGAAGGTGTTAACAAACAAAGATGATAAGGGAGAGTCAGCTGATATAGTGTATCTGGATTTTCAAAAGGTGTTTGGCAAAGTCCCTCATGAGAGGCTCATCTGTAAATGAAAAAGTCATGGAATAGGAGGTCATGTTCTATTGTGGCCAGATGACTGGCTATAAGATAGCAAACAGTAGGACTGAATAGTCATTTCTCTCAATGGATAAAGGAAAATAATGGTGTGCCCCAGGGACTAGCACCAGGATTTAGTGATTTTTAATTTATTTATATATGATCTGAAAAAGGGAGTGAAGAATGAGGTGATCATAGTAACATAGTAAATGATGGCAGGTAAAGACCCAAATAATCCATCCAGTCTGCCCAGCAAGTTGTTTAGGGTTGTAACTGCCGCTTCATGCAGGTTACACCCATGCAGAAATGTTGCACCAATGGTTACCATCGAGGTTATCCTATTTCTTCATTTCCATCTTTTAGCCACTAGGGAACCTTTGTGCTTATCCCATGCCCTTTTGAATTCCATTATTATATTTCATCACATTTTCCAGGAAGGCATTCCATGCATCCACCACCCTTTCTGTGAAGAAATATTTCCTGACATTGTTCAAGAGTCTGCCCCTTGGCATTTCAGAGCATGACGGCTAGTTCTACAGCTTTCTCTCCATTGGAAAAGGTTCAATTCATGTGCATACTGATTATCCCTGACTATGATCATATTCACAGATGACACAAAAGTAATCACAGTTGTTAGATCAAAAGCCAGTTGGAAGAAATTGCAAGAGGACCCTGTGAGACTGGGGACTGGGTCAGACAAAAAAAGCATAATATTATTAGAAAAGGAATGTAAAATAAAACAGAGGAAATCATAATGCCTCTGTATCAATCCATGGTGTAACCACACCATGCTTGCAGTTCTGGTTACCCCATCTCACAAAAGATATAGCAGAACTAGGAAAGGTATAGAGAAGAGTGACCAAAATGATAAAGGGGAATGGAACAACCCCCTCTATAAGGAAAGGCTAGGCTCTTCAGTCTCGAGAAGAGACGGCCAAAAGGTTATATGATAGAGATCTATAAAATCTTGACTAGGTGGAATGGATAAACAGGGAATGATTATTTACCCTTTAAAATAGTATTAGGACTAAGGGACATGCCATGAAGCTTATAGGTAGCACATTTAAAAGAAATTGTAGAAATTATTTTTTTCTGTCAGCGCACAATTAAACTGTGGAAGTTGTTGCCAGAAGATGTGGTGAAAGCAGTTGGCATAGCTGGGTTTTTAAAGGATTTAGACATAGATGGGTTTTTTTTAAAGGATTTTTCTTGAAGGAAAAGTCTATAAACCATTGTTAGCCATATAGACTTGGGAAAGCCACTGCTTATTCCTGGTTATGATCAAAATGGATTGGATCTATTCTTTGAGAGCCTACGAGATAGCTGTGACCAGGATTGGCCACTGTCAGACAGCTAGGATGCTAGGCTTAATGGACCTTTGGTCTGACACTGTACGACATTTCTTATGTAAGAAAGATTTTGTTCCACAGGCACAAAATAGGAAAAGAGTTCTTATTTACAGTATTTATTTCTATATTTCTAATTTGCCTTTCACGATCATAGCCCAAGGCAAAGGGCATTTATTTATTTATTACAAGGATTATTTGCTTTCTTACCCAAAGCAAGGTGCAGAGTTACCAAGTGGTTTACAATTATATGATTATAGAGACAAGGTAGAAGGTATTGTAGCTGGTGGTTAAGGGGTATATACATGTGTAAGCTAGTGGCTTGTTTAATTGGGGGTTTTTTTTCCTTGTCTAGCTAAAGAAAATTAAGTAACAAAGGAGATAGCCCCTACCTACTTTCTTTAGAAATCAGGAAATTCCAAATAGGAGAGAAAATGTTCCATTTGAAAGCAACAAAAGGGCCATTAACACCTGTTTATGACAGTTATTACCTTCTTTTGATTTCCCTTGGGAAAGAATGTGGTCCAGTTGGCAAAGCTATCTGCTGGTCAACAGAGACATCAAGTGGACATTTACTGTACAGGGGAAGATATTAGAAGAATCTGTTATAATTAACTTTTCTTGGATAGCCCATGAAACACTATTTTAATTTAAAATGATCAACTGTAGATTTTTGCATCAGAGTTTGGGTGGACGATACCTGCCTGAAGCCAATGAGAGGCAGGAGATCGAATGCTAATGAGACTGATTACCAATCACTGCTACCCCTTGAAAAAAAGTGAAGAGAGGCAAAGAAAAAAACTAGAACAAAGAGAGTGAGAGTTACAGGGAAGATGTCATGAGGGAAAGTTTAACTGCAGCTTCCAGTTTTCTGCTTATAACAAAGAAAAAGCAGTTTCTGGTACTGGAAGTATTTTTTTTTTATAGCTAATTACTGTAAAGAAAATTACTTATCCAGTAATACTCAGACAGATAGTTGGAATTATGTAGCAAAGGCAAGTAAAGTGATTTTTAGATATTTCCTGATTTTATTTTATTTCAAGGGAGATGAACACTATTAAAATAATGCATACACACTATGGGGCAGATTTTAAAAGCCCTACGCGCGTAGGGAGGTTAGGCATGCTGAGCCTATTTGCATAGGCCCGGCGACGCGCATAAGCCCCGGGATGCGCGTATGTCCCAGGGCTTTGTGAAAGGGGCAGGGATGGGGGCAGGCCGAATCGGGGGCGGAACCGAGGCCATGCCGGGGGATCGTGCGCTGGCACTTGGCCGGCGCGCGCAACCCGCGCCTGCCCAGAGGCAGTCACAACTTATGCAATAAAGGGTTGGGGGGGTAGGTAGGGCTGGGGGGCGGGTTAGGTAGGGGAAGGGAGGGGAAGGTGGAGGCCGCTCCGATTTCGGGCATGCACTGATTTTGCCTATATTATTTGCAAATAGCAATATAGACTGAGACTCTTTATTTGGGGTGTTACGCACGCCATCCGCACCTGACCCGCACACGGGCCTGCTCACCTCCATGGTTCCAAGGCAGGTTCCGGTTTGGCCTCCCTAGCAGCAGCTGCAAGCACTTCCAGGCCTCGGCGTCCTGCGGCAGCGGTCGCCGTGCCTTCCATTGCGCACCAGGCCTCACACTGGAGCTTGGCGTCCTCGGCTGTGTTGGCCACGCCCCTACGCGCGCGCGGACTGCCTGGCCTCTTGTAGGGCCAAGGGCGGGTCCTAGTTCCCCGGCGCGCCCTGATTGATTCCCCGATGTAGGAAGTCCCTGCCTGTACTTCCTTGCCTTGGCAATCAGGTCAGCTCCGTGCTAGATTGTCACTGCATTTGTGTCTTGTTCCAGTCTGTTCCAAGCCTCGTTCCAGGATCCTTCCGTTCCAGTTCTGTTCCTGCCTTGTTCCTGCATCCTAGTACTCCAGCGTCCTTCTGTTCCTGTTCGTCTGCCTGTCTCCCAGGTAATTCCTCTGGACTGTCTCACTGGTACTGACCTCGGTTTGCTCCTCGACCTGCCTGCCTGCTGCCTGCCTTCTGACCTCAGCCTGCCTGTGACCTTGTCTGACCTCCGGAACCTGACCTTTGCTTTGCTGACTACTTCTCGGACTGATCCCTGGACTCTGACCTCTGCCCGTCTGACCATGTCTCTAGATTCTGGCTCTGTTCCTAGCCTTGTCATCTCCTACACTCTTCTGGTTCTCCTTGTTCCATCTGAACTCCAGTCTCTAACCTGACCGCGCTCCCCTTCTGCCTGTGGGCACGCCGGACTTCCATCTTCCCAAGAGACCCTGCGAGGCCCATCTAAGTCCAAGCGGCCTGGGTCCTTACGGGCTCCTCCCTGGGGGACCTCGGGCTTCCAGTGGTGAAGCTCATCCTAGCCTCTGTCTCCTCCAGTGCTCCGCCCCCTGGGGGCAGTTGCTTCCTGGTCCCTACCAGGGAGCCATTCTCAACAGCCTCAGGACAAGGGTCCACCCCCGAGCGCAACAGGGGGATAATAGATGTGATACTCTATTGAAATTTATGGGGGAGGAGATTTTTCTGAAGGAAGAAGTAAGATCTTTGGAGATTCTATTGGATTCTTCTCTAAATTTAGAGAAACATATTTCAGGCTTGATCAGGTCATGTTACTCTAGAATAAGACTGCTTAGACAAACCTTTTTTGGATACAGTAGTATTGAAAAAGGAAGCTTTTGCCTTGGTTTTATTCTACCTTGATTATTGTAATGCTTTATTTCTAGTTTTGTCTGTTAAAATTACCCATAAATTGCAAATTATCTAGAAATCAGTAGCTCATATAGTGACAGGGAGTATGAGGAGAACCCCGGGTAAGCCACTATTATTAGATCTTCATTGACTTCCAGTGAGTGCCAGATGTAAATTTAAAAAGCTGGTCTGGTGTTTAAGTTGTTGAGAGGTGAAGGTTCCCCACAGTTATATAATCGCTTAATTTGGTATAACCCAATCGTTCTTTCAGATCAATATCAGGTCATCTTCTGAAAGCTCAGGATGTTAGAATGTTTCTCGCTTGAGAGTAAAATCTTTTTCAGGAATGATTCCTAAATTTTGGAATGATTTACCATCATTTATGAGAGAATAAACAGAATTGCTTCAGTTTAGAAAAGCGTTAAAAACTTGTCTGATGAAAGAATATTTTTTATAGTTTTTGGATTTTGTTTTATTGTATTTTATTATGTACCCGATTGTATTAATTGTTTAATTTTATGTTGTAAATCACTCAGGAAGATATTTTTCTGTTAAGCAATACATAAATGATTATAAATAAATAAAATACAACACAAAATATTATTTATTTATTTTATTTTTCTGTTCCAGCTTCTTGTCCCCATCCCTTGGTAGAACCTTTAATTGTGTGGGTTAAGTCTTTCATCCCCATTCTAAATCACACAGCTGAGAGGTGGAGTTATTTATGAGGCCCCTCCCATAGGTGGGGAGTAACATATATAATACAGTGCAGTATCATATAGGGTAGTGGAAGTGATATTGTACATGTAATACAGTGCAATGCGTTTATGTATATATATACAGGTAGATTTTCAAAGGCCTACGCGCATAAATCCAGGGGTTTACGTGCGTGGCCGGGCCTTGCGCACAAAGGGCAAGTTTTCAAATAGGCCACACGCGTAAACTCTGGTACGTGAACAACTGCCGGGCATCTTCAAAGGGGCGGGCCGGAGGGGGGGGGGGGGGGGGCTGAGACAGCACCATTGAATGCTGTCCCGAAGACTTGCGTGCCAGCAGACAGCCGGGGTACGCAACTAACTTCAGCCTGGGGACCTGAATTAAGTTCTAAAACAAACAACAAAAAAAAGATAGGTAGGGTTTAGGGGGTGGGGAGGAGAAGAGAGGGGAAGAGGGAGGGAGTTTAGATAGGGGGGTAGAGAAGTTCCCTCCCAGTCCGCTCCTTAATTGGAGCGGACTGGGAGGGAACTAGGGAAGGCCCGAATGCGTTGCCACACAGAATTTGCATAAATTCTACCCCCCTTGTGTGTGCTGCCCACACATATGTGTATAGATTATAAAGTCCGTCGCGCATGTGTGCGCGGCCATGGATTTTATAACATATGGGCGCATGGCTGAAAGGAATCAGTAAGTTTTTGCTTTGGACATTGTCTTTTTTAAAAGTATTGGGGCAAAGTTAACTATTTGGTAATATTATTTAGTGTGTTTATGCTTTTAATAGTCAGTAAGGCAGCAAATAAACAGAAGTTAAACTGTTTATATTTTTAGTCAGTCAGTAAGGCAGCTAGTAAGCAGTAGTTAGTGTGTTTATTTTTAAAAGTCTGTAAGGCAGCTAGTAAGCTAAGTTAGAGTGTTGTATATTAAAAAAAAAAAAGTAGCCAGAAGCTAGAAATAAGCTAGGAGCAGTGTATACCTAAGTAAAAAGATTGAATAGTTCAGTTCAGTTAGTGTGATTTGGTTTGATTAGGTACCAACATTTGTTAATCAAGAGAGCAGTGAGTCACTCTGGCTGACTAACTGAAGTTAGACTGTTTGCATTTCACAACCCTCCCACCCCTCGTCCACCCACCCCTAGCTCATCCTTTAATTTATAGACATGTGCACTTTAAAAAAAACATCAACACCTTATTGAGAGTTTGATCTTTCCCATGTAGGCCACATATAGTGAATTCACTAATACATTTAAAGGACATTAGCAACCTAAAACTTAAGTAGGAACTGAACAAATTTGAGATGAAGGCAGCAGTCCAGCAGCAAGAGGGGGGCTTCCCAGTCTTTTGCATCGAGTGTCACATGTATGATTTTTTACCCACCGGTGAGAAATTGTACATGTGCATGCGATGCAAAGAGCTCCTGGCTCTCAGAGAACAATTCCGATCTCTGGAGGCTAGAGTGGCAGACCTGGAGGAGCTGAGGCAGACAGAGAGGTATATAGATGAGACCTTCAGGGACATAGTAGCCAACTCCCAACTTCAGACTGGCAGCCCTGGTGCTGCCTTGGAGGAAGAAGGTCTCATGATTGGAGAGCATCAATCTGATGCAGCAGGAAAGGATCCTGTAGCAAGGACCTGCTCTCCAGGTGATGCATTGTCCTTTCGCACCGAAGATATCTCCCCAAGGCCTACTGCCCAGGAGGGAAGGGTTAGGTCGGCCGTCATACTTGGTGATTCGATTATTAGGATTGTAGACAGCTGGGTGGCTGGTGGGTGTGAGGATCGCCTAGTAACATGCCTACCTGGTGCACAGGTGGTGGACCTCACAAGTCACCTAGATAGGATTTTAGACAGTGCTGGGGAGGAGCCGGCTGTCATGGTACATGTGGGCACCAACGACATAGGAAAATGAGGGAGGGAGGTTCTGGAAGCCAAATTTAGGCTCTTAGGTAGAAAGCTTAAATCCAGAACCTCCAGGGTAGCATTCTCTGAAATGCTCCCTGTTCCACGCGCAGGTCACCAGAGGCAGGCAGAACTCCGGAGTCTCAATGCATGGATGAGACGATGGTGCAAAGAAGAGGGATTCAGTTTTGTTAGGAACTGGGGAACCTTTTGGGGAAGGGGGGAGTCTCTTCCGAAGGGATGGGCTCCACCTTAACCAGGATGGAACCAGACTGCTGGCGCTAACTTTTAAAAAGGAGATAGAGCAGCTTTTAAACTAGAACAAAGAGGAAAGCCGACAGTCGCTCAGCAGCGCATGGTTCGGAGAGAGGTATCTTCAAAGGATACTAAAGATGCATTAGAATTAGGGCATCCCGACAGTGAGGTTCCAATTATAAGAAAAGTAGTCCAAGTGCCTGTAACTAAAAACTCAGCTGAGCTAAAAAATTCTAACTTATCCCTATCAATTAAATAGCAGAATGAAAATACAAACAAAAAAACAAACTTTGAAATGTTTGTATGCTAATGCCAGAAGTCTAAGAAGTAAGATGGGAGAATTAGAATGTATAGCAGTGAATGATGACATAGACTAAATTGGCATCTCAGAGACATGGTAGAAGGAGGACAACCAATGGGACAGTGCTATACTGGGGTACAAATTATATCGCAATGACAGAGAGGAGCACCCGGGAGACGGTGTGGCGCTTTATGTCCAGGATGGCATAGAGTCCAATAGAATAAACATCCTGCATGAGACTAAATGCACAATTGAATCTTTATGGGTAGAAATCCCTTGTGTGTCGGGGAAGACTATAGTGATAGGGGTATTCTACCATCCACCTGGTCAAGACGGTGAGACTGATAGTGAAATGCTAAGAGAAATTAGGGAAGCTAACCAAATTGGTAGTGTGGTAATAATGGGAGACTTCAATTACCCCAATATTGACTGGGTAAATGTATCATCGGTACATGCTAGAGATATAAAGTTCCTGGATGGAATAAATGACATTTTTATGGAGCAATTGGTTCAGGAACTGACAAGAGAGGGAGCAATTTTAGATCTAATTCTCAGTGGAGCACAGGATTTGGTGAGAGAGGATTTGGTGAGAGAGGATTTGGTGGGGCCGCTTGGCAATAGTGATCATAATATGATCAAATTTGAATTAATGACTGGAAGGGGGACAGTAAGCAAATCCACGGCTCTCGTGCTAAACTTTCAAAAGGGAAACTTTGATAAAATGAGAAAAATTGTTAGAAAAAACTGAAAGGAGCAGTTACAAAGGTAAAAAGTGTGCAAGAGGCATGGTCATTGTTAAAAAATACCATCCTAGAAGCACAGTCCAGATGTATTCCACCCATTAAAAAAGGTGGAAAGAAAGCAAAACGATTTAGTCAAAAGATCTTCATTCAAAAATTGGAAGAAGGATCCAACAGAAGAAAATAGGATAATGCATAAGTGTTAGCAAGTTAAAAGTAAGACATTGATAAGACAGGCTAAGAAAGAATTTGAAAAGAAGTTGGCCATAGAGGCAAAAACTCACAGTAAAAACTTTTTAAAATATATCCAAAGCAGAAAGCCTGTGAGGAAGTCAGTTGGACCATTAGATGGTCGAGGGGTTAAAGGGGCACTTAGAGAAGATAAGGCCATCGCGGAAAGATTAAATGATTTCTTTGCTTCTGTGTTTACTAAAGAGTATATTGGGGAGATACCCGTTCCGGAGAAGGTTTTCATGGGTAATGATTCAGATGGACTGAACCAAATCACGATGAACCTAGAAGATGTGGTAGGCCTGATTGATAAACTGAAGAGTAGTAAATCACCTGGACCAGATGGTATACCCCAGGGTTCTGAAGCAACTAAAAAATGAAATTTCAGACCTATTAGTAAAAATGTGTAACCTATCATTAAAATCATCCATTGTACCTGAAGACTGGAGGATAGCTAATGTAACCCCAATATTTAAAAAGGGCTCCAGGGGCGATCCAGGAAACTACAGACCGGTTAGCCTGACTTCAGTGCCAGGAAAAATAGTGGAAAGTATTCTAAGCATCAAAAAAACAGAACATATAGAAAGACATGGTTTAATGGAACAAAGTCAGCATGGTTTTACCCAAGGCAAGTCTTGCCTTGCAAATCTGCTTCACTTTTTTGAAGGAGTTAATAAACATGTGGATAAAGGTGAATCAGTAGATGTAATGTACTTGGATTTTCAGAAGGCGTTTGATAAAGCTCCTCATGAGAGGCTTCTAGGAAAAGTAAAAAGTCATGGTATAGGTGGCGATGTCCTTTTGTGGATTACAAACTGACTATAAAACAGGAAACAGAGAGTAGGATTAAATGGACAATTTTCTCAGTGGAAGGGAGTGGACAGTGGAGTGCCTCAGGGATCTGTATTGGGACCCTTACTTTTCAATATATTTATAAATGATCTGGAAAGAAATATGACGAATGAGGTAATCAAATTTGCAGATGATACAACATTGTTCAGAGTAGTTAAATCTCAAGCAGATTGTGATAAATTGCACGAAGACCATCTGAGACTGGAAAATTGGGCATCCAAATGGCAGATGAAATTTAATGTGGATAAGTGCAAGGTGATGCATATAGAGAAAAATAACCCATGCTATAGTTACTAGGGATGTGAATCTTTTTTTGACAATTTAAAATATCGTCCGATTTATTTTAAATCGTCAAAAAATCGTAAATCGGGGGAAGGGGGAGGGGAAGGGGGAGGGCGGGAAAACCGGCACACTAAAACAACCCTAAAACCCACCCCGACCCTTTAAAATAAATCCCCCACCCTCCCGAACCCCCCCAAAATGCCTTAAATTACCTGGGGTCCAGAGGAAGGGTCCCGGTGTGATCTTTTACTCTCGGACCTCCGGTGCTTGTAGAAATGGCGCCGGCGCTACCTTTGGTTTTTCCGTACGGAAAAACGATTCGCGGCAGGAGATTGCTCCTGGACCCCCAGGGACTTTTGGCCAGCTTGGGGGGGCCTCCTGACCCCCACAAGACTTGCCAAAAGTCCAGCGGGGGTCCGGAATGACCTCCTGCAGTCGAATCGTGTTGTCTACGGCCGGCGCCATTTTGCGCAAAATGGCGGCGCAAAATGGCGCCGGCCGTAGACAACACGATTCGACTGCAGGAGGTCGTTCCGGACCCCCGCTGGACTTTTGGCAAGTCTTGTGGGGGTCAGGAGGCCCCCCCCAAGCTGGCCAAAAGTCCCTGGGGGTCCAGCGGGGGTCCGGGAGCGATCTCCTGCCACGAATCGTTTTTCCGTACGGAAAAACGATTCGCATGCAGGAAGTCGTTTCCGGAACCCCGCTGGACTTTTGGCAAGTCTTGTGGGGGTCAGGAGGCCCCCCCCCAAGCTGGCCAAAAGTTCCTGGGGGTCCAGCGGGGGTCCGGGAGCAATCTCCTACGCTCCTGACCTCGGGGGACAAAAAACAAAATGGCGCCGGCGCTACCTTTGACCTGTCATATGACAAGGCAAAGGTAGCGCCGGTGCCATTTCTACAAGCACCAGAGGTCCGAGAGTAAAAGATCACACCGGGACCCTTCCTCTGGACCCCAGGTAATTTAAGGCATTTTGAGGGGGTTCGGGAGGGTGGGGGATTTATTTTAAAGGGTCGGGTGGGTTTTAGGGATGTTTTAGTGTGCCGGTTTTCGATTTACACGATTTTCACGATTTTCAAGATATTTAAAAAACCCAAACGGCGACGATCCGATTCCCTCCCCCTCCCAGCCTAAATCGATCGTTAAGACGATCGATCATACGATTCACATCTCTAATAGTTACACAATGTTAGGTTCCATATTAGGTGCTACCACCCAAGAAAGAGATCTAGGCGTCATAGTGAATAACACATTGAAATCGTCGGTTCAGTGTGCTGCGGCAGTCAAAAAAGCAAACAGAATGTTGGGAATTATTAGGAAGGGAATGGTGAATAAAACGGAAAATGTCATAATGCCTCTGTATCGCTCCATGGTGAGACCCCACCTTGAATACTCGGGTTGATTTTCAAAGGGGTACGCGTGTAGGATAAGCTCATACCCCCCGAAAACCTACCCCAAACCCCCCCCTGCGTGTGCTGAGCCTATTTTGCATAGGCTCTGCAGCGCGCACAAGCCCCGGGACGCGCGTAAGTCCCGGGCTTGCATGGAGGGGCGTATCGGGGAGCGTGCCCGGAGTGACGCGGCGTTTTGGGGGCGTGTTGTGCGTGACGCGACGTTTAGGGGGTGTGGCTGCGGCCTCCAGACCAGCCCCCGGGACCGGAACATGGAGCGGGGCAGCCGGCCGGCGCGCACAAAGTTAGGGGGAGGGTTTAGATAGGGCCGGGGGGGGGGGGGGGGGGGGTGGGTTAGGTAGGGGAAGGGAAGGGAAGGTGCAGGGGGGTGGAAGGGAACGGAGGCAGGCTGCGCGGCTCGGCTTGCGCAGGCTGCCGATTTTGGGCAGCCTTGCGTGCGCCGACCCCAGATTTTAATGGAAACGCGCGGCTACGCGCGTATCTATTAAAATCCCGTGTACTCTTGTTCGCGCCTGGTGAGCGAACAAAAGTACGCGCTCGCGCTAATTTATAAAATCCGGCCCACTGTGTACAATTCTGGTCGCCGCATCTCAAAAAAGATGTAATTGCGATGGAGAAGGTACAGAGAAGGGCGACCAAAATGATAAGGGCAATGGAACAGCTCCCCTATGAGGAAAGACTAAAGAGGTTAGGACTTTTCAGCTTGGAGAAGAGACGGCTGAGGGGGATATGATAGAGATGTTTAAAATCATGAGAGGTCTAGAACGGGTAGATGTGAATCGGTTATTTACTCTTTCGGATAATAGAAAGACTAGGGGGTACTCCATGAAGTTAGCATGGGGCACATTTAAAACTAATCGGAGAAAGTTCTTCTTCACTCAACGCACAATTAAACTCTGGAATTTGTTGCCAGAGAATGTGGTTAGTGCAGTTAGTATAGCTGTGTTTAAAAAAGGATTGGATAAGTTCTTGGAGGAGAAGTCCATTACCTGCTATTAACTTCACTTAGAGGATAGCCACTGCCATTAGCAATTGTAACATGGAATAGACTTAGTTTTTGGGTACTTGCCAGGTTCTTATGGCCTGGATTGGCCACTGTTGGAAACAGGATGCTGGGCTTGATGGACCCTTGGTCTGACCCAGTATGGCATCCTCTTATGTTCTTAAAATCGGCACATCCATGTGTGCACGCAGATTTTAAAATGTATCCCATACTGTATATATACAATACAGGTAACTTAATAGGTAGTGGAGGTGAGGCTATACATATAATACAGTGCAAAATACATACACGTACACAGTATATTGGGGCAGATTTTAAAAACCTTACACGCGTAAATCCAGCTGGATTTACGCACATAAAGCCCCGGGACACGTGTAAGTCCCGGGGCTTGCAAAAAGGGACGGGGCGGGATGTGGGCGGTCTGGGGCTCTCTGGGGGCGGTTCTGGAGCCTCCAGGTACAGCGGCAATTTACTGCTGTGCCCGGGATCACACACCTGCACTTGGCTGGTGCACGCAACTTTTTAGGGGGGTTTAGCTTAGGGCTGAGGGGTGGGAGAGTTAGGGGAAGGGAAGGGAAGGTGGTGTGTGTGTGTGTGTGGGGGGGGGGGGGGGTAGGAATGGAGGAAGGCAGCGCAGCTCGGCGCACGCAAGGTGCACCCCCTTGCGTGTGCCCACCCTGGATTTTATAACATGCACGCGCCTGCGCACTCATGTTATAAAATTGGGCATACCCAAGAACTGCAAACAACAGTCAAGTCCAATTTCACTTGCATGGGTCAATTAGGTGTACAAGTGCACGAACACGTTTGGTAATGTATACACGTACATCTCTTACAAAATAGCAATTGATTATTCTGACTGCGTTGGCTGTAAATACTGTTTGTATTTTAATATGTTGGGAACCGATACGATGGATTGTCTTAGTGACGGTATATAAAACCTAATAAATAAATAAATTATAGTGCGTACTTCAGAACCCCGCCCTGGAATGCCCCTTTTCTCCCATGCTAAAATGTATGCATGAAACTGAAAATATCTGCATACTCTTGATCTTTTTAAAATAGCATATACGCGTGTACATGGTACTTATGCACATATATGCTATTTTTACGCCCGGAACCCTTTTGAGAATTCGCTCCATATTGAATACATACAATATACATAACAAAGGTTGTGTTGTACGTATTCCAGAGCCTGGGGAGGAAACGAGAGGAGGCGAGATTATGGGTTCCGGCCATCCTGAGAGAAGTAGGAAGGCTGATCTGAGTTTCCAGGTGGGTTTGTAAGGGGGGGTGGAGGTGGAGGAATCTTTCAGCTAGCTAGGGCCTAGGCCTTCTTGGGCTTTGAAGGCAATGCATAGGGTTTTGAATCGGGCCTGGTAGGAAGCTGGTAAAGGTCCCCGGAGCACTGGGTGATGCGGTTCCTGTAGTTGCACTCAACTTTAGGGCGGTAGCGTTTTACATTAGCTGTAGGCAGCACAGGAGTTTATGTGGGAGATCCACATATACAGGCCAATGCAATATCAGCATGCAGAAAATGGGCACTCACGACTGAGCACCCGCTCTCCTAATGAGCGCCGATCGACCTCTCCGGGGAGCCTGATGCAATATGCAAATAGGCTGCTGTGGTAAAAAGGAGGCGCCAGGGGAAACTCTGCCCCTAGCACCTCCTCAGCAGCAGGCACCCAGGAGAGGGGGCTGTCAGCGGGTTAGGAAAACGGACGCTCAATTTTACGGGCATACCTTTTCCTAACCTGTGCACAGCCACGCTCGTTAATTGAGCGTCCCTTTTCCTAACCTGACCGCGGGCACACTTTTTAAATAAGAAAAATGTTTTTTTTGACAGTTCTCCTTTTTGTGTTCCTACGATTTAATATCACCACGATATTAAGTCAGAGGAAGTATAGAAAGGCAGTATTTTCTGCTTTTCTGTACACTTTTTAAGGGTAAAAATGTGTCTATTGGGCGCCCTTTTTTTTTTTTTTGCATGGGGGGGGGGGAAATAGATAATAGTCTCATCAATTTGAATTTACATGTAATGAGCGCTGTTAGCTACGCACTCTATTGGACATGTATTTGGACGTGCTAACCCTTGTTTTGCATCCGGGGTTATGGACACGCATCCAATTGCACGTTGAGCCGTGTGCTGCGGCTAGCGCACGGTATTGCATCGGCCTGATAATGTGTTACAATAATCCATTCAAGAGAGGATAGCCAGGTGGCCTGTCTCCAGGTACAGTTTTGTCTGCTTGATTTGTCTGAGGTTGGAGTTTAGGAGACATCCAGACTCCAGTCTTTGGGTTTCATTGATGAGGGGTAATAGCTGAACATCAGTTTGAGTAGTTGATGCAGAGCTGGGTGCATGTGACATCATAAAGTATTACACTAGAACTTAAATTACCTATAATTAAATTACAATTAATTATCATCTAACATAAACATATAAGAACATTTGTTCAATAAGAATATTGCATAAAATTATATTACATTCACCAGCTAATCTAAAATCTAAATATCCTGTCATACATGCGGTCTGGTATACATAAAATATCAGTACGATATCTGTTTTTAAACAAGGCCACCATGGCACTTTTCAAGCAAATTGTGTCTCAAAGTGCTTTACAGAGAGAGAGAAGCAGATGCACCAAAGGAAAGAAAGAAATAATTTCCTTTTTTCTTGAGTCGATTTTGTTACATCAGGAAACAGCCAGATACACTGAACCCAGAATTCCAAAGAAGCTTTCTGAGAATATGTCTGGAAAACCAGATCAAAGTCCTCTTTAAAGAAAAAAAAAAAAAGACGCCAATAGTGCAGCTCTCTTCCATCCTTCAGCATCTATATGTTCCGATTATCTCCATAGAAGTTTGCCTATCCCCCGCCAAAGAGCAGTCCTTGTTTTCTTTTAAAATGGTAAATAATATACTTTATTTAAAGGTGGAACTGCATTTTTTCAGGACTTTCAAGAACTTCAGTGAAATCCTTCTTATGAACATCTAACAAAATTAGAGGTTCCCCCCAGGAAAACATAAGAAACAAAGATTCAAACACCTGGCCTGACTTTCCAGCCATTTCCCATTTAATTTCAAAACGAATGCACATCCTTGGCTCCTCCCCCCCCAGCGCCCGGGACAGCAAGGAGGCAGCCCTGGTGGCCTCCTCCGCCGCCTCGCTCACATTCTTGCCATTTCTGATCCTGTTACTCTCGGGACAGAAAATAATCGCACCAGGCTCTGCCCAAGCCTTTTCACCCCTCCGGGCGGGAGCTTCGTGGCGCGGTACAAATGAGAAGTACCAGCAGGTTCAAAATCACAACGGCCAAAATATATATATATATATATACAATCACTTTATGATTGCATGTTCTCTCTCTCTCCCCCTCCCCATATCTATTCCTCTCTCTTTGCCTTCACCTCTGCAGCCTAGTCCTGGGAATTACATTTTTTTTGCCTGAGCTGGAACGTGGGTGTCAGCATGTTCTTAGAAAATAAAAACAATTGATAGAAGGAGAAAGAAAATAAAATTGCCTCGCTCTCCCGCCCCCACCCCCCAGCGCTACGCAGATTGGTTGTACAGCAGGTTGGTGTGGACGCCTTCCTTCCCCCTGCCCTCTTTTTCTCTCCGCTCGTTTCCCCTTGATTTGTCCTTGAGGCTGCAGCAGGCTAGTCAGCTTCTCCCTGCCGCTTTTTTCTCTCTCTCTCTCTCCCCCTGATGCTGTGCTGTTCTTGTTATCAGATTCAGGAAACTTTATTTGGCTTGACAATCTGTACCTGTGTTGCCAAAGTAATGCATAAAGTGGTTAAAAATAAAATCAGGGGGAAAAAATGCGTCTCTCCGGTTCCATTCTGTTTTCTGTCTCTCAGGTCCTTTGCTATTCTCTCTGTTTCTCACTCTTCCTCCCTTTGTCTCTCTTCTCTTCTCTCTCTCTGTCTGTCTTCTTCTCTGGGGGTCTGTCTCTCTCTTCCTAGCTCCGTCTCAGTCTCTCTCTCTCTCGTTGGTGTCTCATGCTGTCTCAACCCCTCCCTCTCTTCTGTGCTGCAGACTCCTGCAGTATTTATCTCCCTGTCACTGACTACAGCTAAATGAAGCAGAACTGATTATGGTGTGAAGAGAAAAAAAAAAAAAGGAGAGAGAGAGAGAGAGAAATAGCTTAATTCAGTCTCTTGGAGTTCACAGGAGAATAGATGCTGCAGCAAAGGCTCTGCCTTCCTGCAGGTCCCTCCCCACTCCCCAATATCAAAGCAAGGAGAAGGAGAGGCAAGCCAGCATGGGGAGGGAGGGGGAAGGGGACAGGCACCGGGGCTTATAAAGGACCCATCTGGGGGAATATTAAAGGGTCAGGCCAGAGACGGTGACAGCAAAGATAGCGACAGAGGATTACAGGAATGCCAGACCACCAGATGCAGTAGCAAATTTGATTTAGGTGAACAGAAGCTGTCACTGGGTATACAGAAATAACATTGCGGCAGACCGAAAACAACAGCCGATAAGCAGGTTCTCTGTGGACCTCCATTCCTCCTCCAGCCCCCCCTCCCAAAGCCCATTCTAAATTGTGTCTGTAGTTTTCATACTAGGACAACGTTCCTAGTATGAAAGCCTCAGATGAGGTCCATCTCTTTCGGGATCCCAATGCAAGATTGCCTTGCTTGCATTTTTTAATTCATCGGGGGGGGGGGGGGGGGGGGGGAGGGCAGGAGAGAGGTCTCTCATACCCCTCTCTTTCTGTCTCACTACTCCTGCCCCCTCCCTTTGCTCATAAGAATTTAAGACTCCCTATACTCAGTCCTGGCAAATGCACATCTGGCCCAACATCTTGTTCAAGGGAGCAAGCAGCAGTAGCTCAGAGCCAGTGGGTGCAGGAGAGAGAGTGCACGCAAAGCCGTCTGTTCCCCTCACATCCTCCTGTTTTCCAGCAGTCAGGGTTTAGGGATACACTGAGGGTGGGGAGAAACCCTTGACTCTTGTGCTAAATAGCCTACAACTCACCTGTGTGTCGTCGTCGTCCCCCCATAGATGTGTTATTGGGCCTATGCAGTAAAATTTTGAAGCTTTTTGAACAGGTCTTGCTTTTTGGGTAATGTGGACCTCACTGTGTGACGCCCCCCTGGGATCAGCCCTGGCCCTGGTTCTATTTAATATCTGCTTAGCACCGCTGCCAACACTTATTCCTGACCAAGACTGGAGCTGTTAATTTTATGTGGACGACGTAATGAGCGGTTGCTTTCTCTGACTCTGAAGGTACAGCGGGGGGGGGGGGGGGGGGGGGGGGGAGGGGTACTCCATAGCTGTCTTAACCAACTGAGGGTGAAATCCTGCAAAATCCAAGGATCTTTGACTAGGTAAGAAAAGTTTGAAATCTAGCATGGCTGAAGTGGATATTCCTATGAGGGGGGTTCAAATCAATGCACATTTAACATTTCTGAATTTCATTTCTGCTTTGGTGCGTGCTTCCTTTTATTTTCTAAGGTTCATTAAACTTGTGAAGCCTTTTTTTTTTTTTTTTGGAGGAATGCATGATTTGCAAACTCTGGTCCGTGATCTTGTGTTATCAACACTTGGTTGTCGTAGCACTCTTTTCCTAGGGCTTCCTCTGGGGTTCATTCAAAATACGGCTGCAAAATTATTTCCTGGATGGAAAAAATGTGATCATGTGTGTCACCATTGCTAGTAGAACTGCGTTGGCTCCCTGTAGTGAGCAGGATCAAATTTAAAGTACTACGTTTTTGTGTTTAAGGCATTAGTTAGAACACAACCAAAATATTTTCATAGGTCACTTTTGCCTCAGCAGCCTACCGGAGCCTTGTGCTAAGGTGATCCTGCATTGCTTAGGCTTCCTCTACTCTCATAGATTAGTTAGAAGGCACCAGAGGTGCTTGTTTTTTTAATATCAGGAACCTCTATGTGATGAGTGGTGTGAGTATGAGCCCTTAGTGCTGTTGCGTAATTGATGCAGCCTCAAAGGCGAACCTCTGAGGCCTAGGCTGACACTGGCAAACACACCCTGAAGCAGGACAGGCTGGAACTTCACTTATACCAGTTGCCTCCTCCGCAGCTTGAGCTTTGGGTTCTGGTGGATAGCAGGATTTAGGTGGGTCCCAAGGGTGGTCAAGCAACGAGAGTCCAAGACCACGCCGAGGTCAGGGCAGGCAGCAAACAGAAGATACAAGAAGCAGGCCAGGAGTTGGGGCATGTGGCAGGCAAACATAGTCAAGTCCAACACTGAGGTCGGGTCCAGGCAGCAGGCAAGCGTAGTCAGGTCCAAGTCCAAGATACGAGGTCAGTACCAGGAGATCAGGCCGAAGCAGGGACAAGGACAGATGAGGAGAGGCTGATCAAGGCAGGCTGGGCAAGGCTGGAACAGGATGCAAGAGGAACACTGGAGTAACACACACTGCACTAGGCAGGAGACCTGTTGTTGAGGCGGCAATAAGCAATCCAAGGAACCCTTATATAGTCAGGGCCTGCTGATGTTATCAGCCCACCGTGGCCCATTTAAGAATCAATGTGCACCGCATGCACCTAGGGAGGCCCCGGGTAGGGAAGGAGCATGGCGGCATTCAAGTGGTATCGGAGCCACATCAGGAGCTGGGTCTGTTGGTGAGTTTGGCCGTTCGTGGGCTTACCCTGCAGCCAGCCCAACGTAACACTCTACTGTGGAATGCATTACTCATTGATATGCAATTGGAATTGAATTGCGGTAAATTTAGGAAAATAATATTAAGACTTGAGTTTTTAGGAAAGCTTTTGATATATGTAGATTAAGGGAAATGCATTGAGAGCCTGGAATTCTCTCTGTAACATGCGGGACTTGTAGTACCAAGATGCAAAGATAGCTCTTATCCAAAACCTATGTAGCCCGCCTCACTCCAGGGCACATAAAATGATAAGGGGTACTGAGCTTGGGTGAAAGAGATTAGACTCACACATTTATGTGGTGGGTTCCAACTTATGGGTCATGCAGATGGTGAAGTGGACACGGACAGAAAGAGGAGGGGTAGCTCATGTTCCCTTGACCAGTCAGGGGGAGCCCCAACCTCCTCCTCTCCATGAACCCTGGCCCCTACAATGTCCCTCAGTGCTGGCACAAAATAAAACATCAAATACAGAGTTGCATCACTCTCCGGAAAACCCAAACTCTCAACTTTATTTCTGGTTTTTCAAGCCAGTCACAAACAATAGGAATAGAATAGGGCAGGCATTTTCTTCCTGAATACTCAGAATTCATGGGATACAACTGTCAGAGTAAATCTTCCCCATAGTATACTATCAGGTACCCCAAAGGGTAAAAGTACCAATCTCTCAGCCTTCATTTGAACAGGAATTAGATCTTCCAACAATTCCCCATACCAAACATTTTACTGGAATATATATTGCTTACATTCCTTACAGTTCCACAAACCCAAATTCTCCCACTTTTAGGTACACATTCTTTCACATCCCAGCCCATTCCAAGCACATGGGACAGGTACAATACTCTCCTCAGATTCTTCTTCCTTTTAAACGCCAGACTCACATCCATGTGGGACATAAACATTACAGCATTAGGGTCTACTCACGACTCCCATGTCACTTGACCTTCCACTCGGATTTCTTCACTTCTTCTATCCAGCAATGTGCAGGTCTTCCCGGTATCCTCCATGCCCTGGATCTTCATGGGACCCTCCTCGTTTCAGAACAATCCCTTCCTCCTGGCCATTTCTTCAAGGGGAGGACGGGCCTCTTCTCCACACCCTCGGCCTCAGGCCTTTTCATGTTTACCACAGAGAAGCATCTATTCATAGCCACACAATAAACTAAAATGGCCACTAGAAATGTGACTTGAGTTTTACTCCTACTCTGACATGGTGAAAACCCTCTGCAGGGCCCCACTCCATATTGAGGTGGTCTCCGGGCCCACCAGCCTGCAGGCTGGCTACTATAGGTCCAGAAAATCAAACAAAATCAAGCCCAAAAAAACCTCAGAAGTCTGAGGAAAAAACCAGTTTGGACATTTAAGCTAAGTACTGGTTATTTGTTTGGCTCCTGGACTTGGGTGAAGTTGAAATATATGATCTGTCTACCCCGGGGACGTTTCATGACTTTTTATAGAAAAAAGATAAAAAACTAAAAAAAGTTTTTTGGACTCTGAGTGAATAAGAAAATAAAATTTATAATAAAGTTGGACCAGAGGTCTATACAGCTTGCTGCCATTTGCTAGCTGAGGTCATGAAGGTCCTACCAACTACCTGTTAAAGGAAAAAATTGTGCTACTGAGGTTTACTTTTGTATGAGTGATTGATTACTATAGGTCCAGTACATCCTTAAGGTCTCTTTCTGTCTTAAACTCCATCCTAGAAAGGGCAACTCCCATTAAACTGACCCAGACTTTATACCTCCCCGGGACATCTCTCAACCCATCCAAAACCCTCTTGGATTTAAGTGGATACCATACCATCAGAAGCATCATCACTCCAATGTACCCGACCCAACACTACACTAAGTGCCATTCAGTGGAAACATTGCAGAAATGCAGATTCAAAAATCCAAACTTTATTTTCACAAACCCTAGGAAATAAAACTTCAGTGTCTCCCCCAGCCAGAATATCTGGTACTCCTAAAAAGTGGGAAAGTCACAGTTTTGGAGGTCTTCCCACACTTATTTTAATAGAAGATCATAATTGTGATACTGTAATAAAATATTTATATATAGTACAGAGTGCTGTACAATTTCATTCACATAGGGGATGATGTCATTGAGCCTGCAGTGGGTTTTAGCAGGGGTTTTTCGTCACTAACCTTACTCAGACGTGTAATATGGCTTTTAGCGCCGAAAGAACCCACAGTATGAAACCCGCAATATGCTTAGCATAGATGCATGCAAATCACTATCAGCTGTCACTGGGCCATGCAAAGAGCCGTGTTAGCAGGGATACATTTTAGTCTGCATGTTTCTTAATGCAGGAAACTTATTGCCATGTCAGAGTAGGAGTAAAACTCAAGTCACATTTCTAGTGGCCATTTTAGTTTATTGTGTGGCTATGAATAGATGCTTCTCTGTGGTAAACATGAATTATGTACTTTTTTTTTTTTTTTCTTATGGTTTGCTGCATTCTGCGGGTGAGTCGAAGAATTAGACAGCAGAGGTTTTAAAAGCAAAAAAGAGAGAGGGAACGAGAGAAAGAAGATGTTTTATTGCTGAGGAAGAAAGGAAGGTCCGAGAGGAGCAGGCTGTCCTGGATCAAGCTGTTCACCGAAGGGCAAGCAGGCAGCAGCTATTTCGCCTGAGGACAACACTGCTGGGGTTACCAGAGACAGATGTAGTACGGATATACAGACTGAGCTCTTAGGGTAATACTTTCTCTCTATGACGAAATCAGAGATCCTCTTAACTAATCATGGCCATGCCATTCACAGATTTGGTTAAGCTTCTTGCTACCTTGCATTTTCTTGCCACTGGCTCATTCAAGAATAAGGTGGCAGTGGTGGCTGGCATGGACCAGTCATTGTTTTCAAGGCATTTTAGCCTGGTACTGAAATGGGTCAGGGAATACATCAAGAACCCACAGCAGCTTATGGAGTGGCAGGAGCTGAAGAGTGCTTTTTTCAATGTAGCTGGCATACCGAATGCAATGGATACAATCGATTGCACCCATGTCGCTCTCAAGCCCCCCACCACGAGAGAGAAATGGCATACTGTAACAAGAAGCATTTCCACTCCCTGAACATGCAAGCTGTTCGCAATGTGCACATGAAGAATCTAAAAGGTGAATTTTAAAAGCCCAATGTGTGCATCAATTAAGGGATGCGTGCACAAATCGGGCTTGCATGCACCCACTCTCTTTTCATAACTCAGAGATGCGTGTGCATCTCGGGCTTCTGATGAAGTTTAATGTGGACAAGTGCAGAGTGATGCATACAGGGAAAAATAACCCTTGCAGTAGTTACAGAATGTTAGGTTCTATCTTAGGAGTTACCACCCAGGAAAGAGATCTAGGCGTCATATGGATAACGCATTGAAATCGTCGGCCCAGTGTGCTGTGGCGATCAAAAAAGCAAACAGAATGTTAGGAATTATTAGGAAGGAAATGGAAAATAAAATGGAGGATGTCATAATGCCTCTGTATCGCTCCATGGTGAGACTGCATCTTGAATTCTGTGTGCAATTCTGGTCACCGTATCTCAAAAAGGATATAGCTGCACTGGAGAAAGTGCAGAGAAGGGAGAAAGTGCAGAGAAGGGAGAAAGTGCAGAGAAAGACCAAAATGATAAGGGGCATGAAACAGCTGCCCTATGAGGAAAGGCTAAAGAAGTTAGGGCTGTTTAGTTTGGAGAAAGACGACTGAGGCGGGGTATGAGAGAAGTCTACAAAATCATGAAAGGACTTGAACAAGTTAATGTAAAATCGGTTATTTACTTTCTCAGAAGGACCAGGGGGCACTCCATGAAGTTAGCAAGCAGCTCATTTAAAACAAATTGAAGAAAATTCTTTTTCGCTCAGCGCACAGTTCAGCTCTGGAATTCATTGCCAGAGAATGTGGTTACAGCAGTTAGTGTAACTGGGTTTAAAAAAGGTTTGGATAAGTTCCTAGAGGATAAATCCATAAACTATTACGGTAATTAATAAGGAATAGTAGCTTGTGTTCTATCTAATGTTTGGGTACTTGCCAGGTACTTGTGACTTGGATTGGCCACTGCTGGAAACAGGATACAGGGCTTGATGGACCCTTGGTCTGACCCAGTATGGCAATTCTTATGTTCATATCTCACTGAGTTTCAAAAAGGGGTGGGGCATGGTTTGGACAGGGTGTGGGCATTCCAGGACGGGGCAAAGAGATGTGCGAGTATCTACCTACACATCTGGGCAAGTACCCAGGTCCCCTGCTGCATACATTTACTTCTGCTATGGAGGAGGTGTAAGTCAGAAAAAAAAACCCAGCTGCTTTGGAGGGATTTAAATAGTCCAGGGTAACTGGGGAGAGTGCAGACTATTAAACCGGGGGGGGTTTGAAGAACCTAGCTCTCTACTGGGCAAACTGGTGGATGAACTGGTGAAACTGACAATAGTGTGGACGGGCACACCCCCTTTTAAAATTCTCTGACTTACATTATAGAAGCGGCATTTACATGCCTAGATGTGTGCCCGTTTAAATGTGGGTGCGTCTTGGTGTGCGCCTACTGTATTATATAAACGTGTGCGCAAGTTATAAAATCACTGCGGCCCTGAGCACACATGTGTCAGTGTGCGCCCGCGCACCAGTTTGAGCGTTACCATCCCCGTGTTGTCTCAAAGTTTTCCGAAAGCAGCCGTGACTCCTTCATCATTGCACAAGCGGTGCTGGCTCAAAAGTTTGCCAAAGGCTGATTGCTCGGTAAGTTTGAAATAGAAGTCGAAGCAAAGTGTGAGCTAAACTGTCAAAATGTAAGCTCTCTGGGGTGGGTGCCAAAAGCAAAATAGTGTACATTTTCTGGCGCATGGTGCCAAAAGCGCATATTATTCCGCTGTACAGTCAAATGTTAGCTGTCTGGGGTGGGTACCAAAGGGACAATAGTACATGCTTTCTGGTACATGTTGCCAAAGTGCAAACTATTCCTCTATACATGTAAGCTTTCTGGTGTGGTTGCCAAAAGCGTTAGCTGAAAATTTAAAATGTAAGCTCTATGGGGTGAGTACCAAAACAACAGTTCACTCTTTCCAATTTTTTTTTTTGCAGGAGATGTTAGTTATGGTTGCAAAGCATGTCTGTACCACAGCCAGCAGCGGAAATTTGATATAACGAAGTGCTGCGCCCGAGAACCATCGTGGTCATAGAATGTACATTTGGCATTTCCAAAAGCCGGTTACACTACCTTGGCCACCCTGGAGGAGCACTACATTATTTGCCAGTGAAAGTGATAGATATCATCGTCGTGTGCTGCATGCTTCACAATATTTGCCCTCCGGCATGGTATTCATCAAGACGTGGATCCGGACCTGGGGTTAGAGCCGAATATGTTCACACCTACCACAGACAGAGACAGTATGGCAAGGAGGAATGAGCTCTGTCACAAGGCCACCATGGACTGTTATGGGGGTTTCAGCACATGGGTTGGGGGGTGAGTTAGGGGAGGGAGGCAGAACTGAGAGGAAGGTTGCCAACCACCAGCAAATTTCCAGGATGCCTGTAAAGATTTGACCTTTATGTAAGTTCTGTAAAATTTCTTACAGGAGCCCATAATTTTGGCTCTGTCTTTTCCACCGCCCTCTGTTGTCCTCAGTATCTGGAAGTGACGCATGTAAGGCTAGAAAATCCTGCTGAAAATGTGTCTGCAGTTGGGCCAAGGAACTACCGATATGCCGCTGAAGTCAGGGGTCCGGGCCCTGAAGCTGCCACTGCCACTGCCACCATGGTCCAAGCTACCACTGAGGGTGGGGGATAGCGGGTGAGAGTGTGCCAGGGGAAGACAGAGAGAAGAAAAATGTGCCAAGGGGAAGGGGGAGAATAGATGGGGAAGCGACAAGGTGAGGGGAGGGGACAAGAATCAGGGTTGCTAACCGCTTGCAAAAATGGCCAAAAATTGGACCTGGCACATCTGTCTTCTGGCTTGCTATAGCATCACTGGTGCACGTGATGCGCAGAAGCCATAAGTGATGCATTTTGGGCCGGAGACATCAGTGAGTGACAGGATCTGAGTACTGGGTCGGTGGAGGGGAGAACCCACATCACTTCTGACAGTAAAAAGTTTCCTTGAAAGTATAAATCTGATAGACTTTCAGTAAAAATGTTTCTCCAGAGCTGGCAACCCCAACTGGGAGAGGAGTGCCCCAGATGAGGCTACATCGCTCTTAAGGGAAGGGAGGGGGTTCAGCACAGTCCTTATGGAGAAGTTGCAAGGTAGGAAATTCCTTCCTAACTGGCCTTTTCACTTCGAACTGGTTAGCAAGGAGCATTTCCCAGCAGCTAGCGTGGCCGAGCCATTTTCCTGTGTTATCATTCTCATTAGTACGGAGGGGAGCCACACTATTGAGGGTTAATTTTGGCTTGCCCTCGGTAAAATTTATTGCATAGCACATTAAGTTCTAACTTCCCAGCCTTCCAGCATGCCAAGGCTCCTGGCGGTCCTGCCTTTTTAGTATAAAAACCAAACTCTGCAGACACAAGGCTTTAGAGACCTGCATCAATAAAACATTTTCCTTGTTAAGTGACCCTGGAAATGTCTTTAAGCCGGTCCATTCTAGTTCCTCTGGGGGTAGCCATGTTTGGGACACTGTCACGTTGCTTTGATATACAGTTAAGGCAGAAATGAGGGAATTCCATGTAATGTTGAATGAATTTTCAAACATCTTAATGGATACTAATCCTACGACCTCCGCTCTTGACCCTTGTCCTTGATGGCTTGTTAAAGCTTCCGTTGCAGAAAGAATTTTAGGGAACCCAAATGTGTCCCTGAGTGACAATATTTTGCCTGCTTTCCTGAAAGCAATTGTGGTTCATTTGTTATTGAAATAGTCCACTCTAGATCCTCAAGATTTAAATAATTTTCACCCTTTATCAATTGTCCCTTTTCTCTCTAACCTCATTAAATAGGCAGTAGAGTTACAGGTTATGAAACGTGGCAATGATGGATTATTTGGATTCATGCACTACGATAAGCAACCAATACTATTTATTTGTTTAGCCATTTTATGTCGTGTCATTCCAAATGAAGATCACAACAGTTTACATCATGACATAAATATTATAGGTAGCCCATTATATTCACTTGATGTGTTCAGATGTCATATATTTTAATGAGAGACACGTACATTAACTAAGGTGGTCAGGGGAGGGGAGATGTGCCGGGACGGGGTAGCAGGGACGAGGTAGCAATTTTTAGCCAAAGGTGCGGAGGGGATATAAAGAGGGGGTTAAGAGAAGAAGTTTCAGATACATTTATTTGTGCTGGGTTGGAAAGAAGATCTATAGGTAGGTTCATCATGAGATTGTCAGTACAGGAGCAAGTGAATATATATAAATTTGGAACAAATTGTATACCAAAAGAGGAAAAACAAGCAAACTGGCACACTCTATATATTATATGAGGACCATCATATGCCGGACCCAATCATTTGGATAACTTGTGTGAGGATCAGAGGAGTTGTAATCATGGGTCCCATTTTTTTTTTACAGAAATATTTCCTTTAAAAGTGCTTCAGTGCCCCACAACCTTTAAGTGACCAATTAAAAGTCCAAAAAATTCTCAAGGCTTCTTCACTTTGAATGGATATACTTAATCTTTACATGGTAAATGTCTCCCGACATGAATTCACGTATGGAAGGACTGCCTCAGGGAATCGCTGGGATCCTCCGTCTCTAAAGCATCCATGTCTAAACAAATTTGCAGCACTGGATCAGCTTCCCTGGGCATCTGACTTTAGCCTTCTCTGGGTCTGGCATATGATGTTCCTCATTTAATATATTGAGTGTGCAAGGTTTTTTTTCCACCCCTTTTGGGATTATTTGGATAACATTCAGTCAGGGTTCAGACCTAATCATAGTACCAAAACTGTGGGGGGTTTTAAGAATGCTGGACATTGAGCTAGCAACTCTTTTAATTTTACTCGATTTGAGCTCTGCATTCCATGCAGTAGACCATAGCATTCTGTTAGAGGGACTGGCAGATTTGGGTCTGTGTGGTGTTAGAAGGATTTAGATAATTTCTTGTGGATTATGTGCAAGTACTGGCATAGGATGGTTTCTGTTTGGCATCTTACCAACTTAGACATGGAGTGCCTCTGGGGTCTATTTTGTCCCCTTTCTTACTCAACATATCTTTGAAACCATTAGTCAAGGTATTGAAAATATATGGCTTCAGATGTTATATTTAGGCAGATAGTGTCCAAGCCCAGCTATATGTGCTTTTAGACCATGGAGAGTTTAAAATAAATTCATGCCTAATCCGTTGAGGGCAAAGAAGGTAACTTTAAAATGAGAGTCTCACTTGATGGTATTTTACTTTCCACTGAAGTAGTAAGTCTGTAGTTTTGGAGTGGTCTTGGATCATAAATTGTCCATGGAAATTTCACATTTCTGCAATAGTTGGAGGATTGTGAAGGCAAATATTCAGAGCTACTTCCATGGGTCAGTCCCAGAAATATGGGTTAAATTACCTGCATTGTTCAAACAACGCACATAATTTTACTAGCACAGTTAGAGGTTACTCACAATGACGGGCGAGGGAACAACACATGCAGTTTTTGGATTGTCAGAAAAACTACCAGCAGAAAAAGCAGGCACAGGTTTCTGCAAGCATGTTTTCCTTACATAATCATCAAAGGGAAAACCACTCACAAATAGTTTTTCTTCATTTATTGGTGCAAACCTCAGGGGTAAAAGTTATCTGGGGATTATTTCCCCCTACATTTCTGAAACTGTGACCATATCTGTCAAAGTCTAGTGTAATAACAGCAATTCGTGTGTTAGTTACCTCCTGCACTGACTTCTGTAATATAATTTATTTGGGCCTTTCAGAAATGTTCTGTAAATAGTAATTCAATACAGCAGCCCAGATAGTGGCGAAAATGAGAGGCTCATATTGCTCTGGGACCGATGAACTTGTGCTGGCTGCCAGCTTTTTTGGGAAGTTTAATTTAAAGGGCTAATGCTAATGTTTTTAAATTTATATTCTGCTTTTGCGGACACTTTCAAAGCAGATTATATTCAGGACTGTAGCTATTTCCCTATCCCCAGAGGGCTTACAATCTAACAGGGTCATTTATCATTTTGCGTTAGGGCCTTAACGCTAGCGATAATGCTGTAACGCCCATAGTAAATATCGCAACGCATGTTAGTATGCAAATGTCACATTCGCTATGCAAGTGGGAGGAGTTTGGGCGAAGTTAATGGTAATGAGCTGCTCCTAATGTCAAATGCGATAAGAGTAATGCACAGCAATGCAGATTTTAATGCCGGAAATAATTACACCTTTTTTCTGTACGTTGTGCCTGCATTAGCTGTGCGTTACTGACCGAAAAGGTTTTTTTATCGCAATTAGCGGTTGGGAGAGGGAGAGGCCAACATGTAAGTTTACTGTTTATAACACTGTAAGAGGGGGCACTTGTAACTTGGGGTGAGGTTTCGGGGTTGGGGTAGGTTTTGGGGGGCAGTTTTACATACACAGTCAGAGGTACGAACAACAAAGTTGACATCAGTGAAGATTTTCTGTCATTTGAAGTGATGAAAGGTAAAAGAGGAATGATTTGTACAATGTACTTTCTACCTAGCTTGATTGCAGATAGGTAGAGAGTGCATCAAGCTAGGTAGAGAGTGCCCTCATGCTCTATGGCACCCCACCCCACTCATGGCTTTCTGTGGTACCAGGAAACTCATGTGGGAGGCAGGATGGGGCCATTGCGTGAGTGCTGGCTCACAGGCCCTGCACTGACATTGTTATAGAAATTTTGAAGGGGAGAGCAGTGCCACAGGAAGAAGTCAAAGGGAGGAGAAGCTGGGAAGGAGCAATCCAGGGATGGGGGAGCCCCTCACTAGTCCTGATAATTTCTGACAGGATCACATGCACACACATACACAGACTTTGTTGCCTACGGGTTCCCAAATCTGATGTCCAACCTTACTTGTATGCAGATTCTGTTGCTATGCTGTTGAATTAGTGACAGAGCTGGGGATTAGAGCTGTGACAGAAGAAGACAAAATGACTCTCCCATGGTCACACACAGAGTCAGTGCCAGAGCCAGGGATTAGAACTGAGGCACAGGGGGATTAAAACCATCAGAGAGCCAGGATTTGAACTCACATCGCCTCAGTTTCTCCTGATTTACAGTTTCGTGCTCCATCCACAAGCCTTTGTCTCCCAAGCACATTTTTTACGCCACCTCTCTCCTGTAAGGGCACCCAGTCCCATCCATGGACAAACGGACAAAAAACAAAACAAAGAGTAGGAATTGCTTACCTTCAGTTGGGGAGGTCTTTAGCCTGCGGCAGAGGCCATTCACATCCCCGTAACTCTCCTGTACCCTTTGTATGGCCTCAGCCCCACGCAACTCCATCAGTGAGCGCAGCTCCTGCAGCGTGCAGCCAAAACCACCACCGCTGCCTGCACTGCTAATGCTGCCAGTGTGGTTCAACTCCCGCCTCTGGTTCTTCGGATAGAAGCTCACCGAGCTGTTCAGGTCTCCCATCTTTGCTTTTGTTTCTTCTGATCTCCCTTTTCTTATTTTTCTTCTTGGCTGACTTTGGTTTTCTTACGTTTTATTAGATTCTTTTCTTTTTGTGTGTGTGTGTGTAGGTGTCTGGAATGAGTAGTGGCTGCAGTTAACAGGCTACAGAACAGGTTAATGAGGCAGAAAGATGGGGAGTCTGTGAAGAGAGAGAAAGAGAGAAAAAAAAAGTCAAAATTCAGAGAGGGAAACTCGGGCATTGATGTGTTTAAAGCATCACCCTCCAGAGAGAAGTCATTGTGTAATAGGAGTAATTCTTTCGGGGGGGGGGGGAGATGGCCATGTGAGACTCTGTGACTCCTGGCTCAGGTCTGTCTCAATTCGCTTGTTACATGCCACTTTCTCACTCAATTACTGCAGAGTAAGAATGGAGGAGAAGCTCAGAATGGGTTCTTTGCTGGTATTAGTCCCCCTCTGGTGATACAAGTCCCTATGAAACAGTAATCTCAGTGGGTGATGCCCGTGTGTGTCGGAGGCATAGCCATGAGTAGGCCTCAGCGGTCCTGTACCCTCTCAATTTTGGCTCCTGCTCCCACCCCTACCAGCAGGATCATTTCCCATCTGAGTCAGGTGCAGGAGTTAGAGGGCCTGAAGGCACTGCAATCACGGCCAGCCTTGCACCTTTAAGGAGGCTAACTTGAATGGGAAACACCACTACCCTTAGGCTAGGCATGTAAAAGTTTGAGATCCTCAAACTTGCTTACTTTTTGCAAGTAATTATTTATTCCCCTTCCTCTCAGCCTCTTCAAAGTTCAGGAATGCCTGGACTAGACGGAAGCCTATTTACATAACCGCTCTCCACGAAGAGAGATTAACACTTGTATAAAGTAGTTGCCTTAACCACAGAGGGAGAGTGAGAAACAGCAAACAGGACAGGGAAGCATTGAAAAGACTCAAGAGATATGGAGAGCTGCCAGAAATTAAAGGGGATTGGTAGCCACTATCGTGAAGACTCACATAGGATAGGGCAAGACAGTGCAGGAGCTGGCCACACTGCCCACCCAGGTTAACTTTGAGTCCCCCCAAAAATTCAGTTCTGACTCAGCCCTTGATATGTGTCTGTGATTTGTAATTCCTGGTTCAAATCCATCTCAGTTTATAGAATGAAAAAAGGTTTAATGCTATTTTCATCTACAGTCATTTTCTGTATAAGGAGAATATTTGCAAAGCCCAGGCTATGTTCTTCCTTGCACTGGTGTCATTGGTGTTTGCCAACTAAATTGTCCACGCCCCTGTTAGATTTAGGAGAGCCCCTCTCCCCCTAACCTCTTTTTTTTTTTGGATCAAAAATGTATTGTTTCTAAAAACTCCCTGGCTGGATTTTGAAATTTAGTTTCAATTAGTTGCCTTGCCAAGTCCATTCTCAAGGTGAGTTGCAATTCAGGTACAGCCGATAGGTCCCTTCCCCAGAAAGGGTTTACAGTAAGCTCAGGGTCTCTGTCCTCCTACAGTACCACCAGCGGAATGTTCATGGAGGTGGGGGATTAAAATGGCTCACTCCTCATTTAAATATTTTGCATGCGCTTAATCTGTTTTTGAGCCACCAACCTGAGCAGTTACCCTATGCCCATGGCAACTGTACTTGCTTGTTCATCTCTATTTATAGGAATGTTTCTGCATATTTTGTGTACAGGCACTGAGATCCACAGATAATGCAGGTATTGTCCAATAGTGGAAGAGGCCAGAAAGATAATTCACACAGGGGGTAAATGACCAGTATAATCTGTACTCATGCCTTGCTGTAAACTCCCAGAGGAGGCCTCAGGAGGAGGAGGGGTTACTATACAGCAATGCCTTCCTCAAGCTCTTCTCTATCTACCTGCACTGTTGGCTTGCCTTCTCCTCTATGCTTGTCTCATTCCAGTATAACTTTCTTCCCCCAACCAAGCCTAAATCAGAGTTGCTGACTGGCTTTATGTTTTTTTTCAGGATAGGTTGATCCAGAACTGGTTTTACCCCATTGCCTGCTTGGACTCATAGATCTGTATTCCCAACTGATTTTCCCAAGTAAAGCAGCGGGTCTGTTTTAGACTGGTCCCACTTGGTTGCAGGACCAGAATTTAGCTGCATACGGCAATGAATATCGCTGGGTAGCATTTAGACGGATAACTTTTCAGTTATCCGTCTAAATGGATTTTGAATATTGACCTCATAATCTTTCTGCACTTTCTAATGCAAAATTACTATTTATTTGCTGATTTTAACAAATTCATAATAAGAAAACCATGAATACGGCATGTGCAAAAGTTTAGAGATCCTTCTAGTTTTGTTATTGCTACTTATCTTAAAAAGGTGCTAATAAGGTCCAAAAATTAGATTGAATTGTTAGGCCTTCAATTAGTCAGGTGAAAACAATTCCACCAGTTGAACAAACACCCTGACCCTTCTAACCTCTCAGGTTGTGATTGTTCTTCTGTCCACTTTCTATAATTATATCTTTATTAATTTTTCACAAGCATTTGAGAAAAAAGCTAAGAAATATAAGTATGCATCCAGCAACACATATTAGAAATATTCTATAGGAAGAAAACATAATATAGCATGCATCAAATACATCAAAAGGGGCTTCAAAACAAAGAAGAAAAATAACAAGAAGATAAATCGATCAGCATATAGCTGGCTCAAACAAAATAATATGTGCCCCAATACAATAATCTCATTCCCCCTTTATTGTCTAGCAGCAGATTTATCAGCAATAAAAGTCTCAAGATGTAAAGGATCTGTAAAATGATACTTGTTGCTAGTAAGGGTGACAATACATTTACAAGGACATTTTAGGAAATAAGATACACCCACGTGTCCTTAGCTTTAAAAACACTTTCCTGTGAATCTGGGTCTCCTGAGATACATCAGGGAAAGTTTGGACCTTATATCCACAGAAAAAGGCATTTTTATTTTTGAAATATTGTCTTAGAACTAGATCTTTGTCCTGCTCTACTACAAATGACACAACCAAATTTGCTCTAGTGGCAATGTTTTCCACTGAGTCTTGAAGGAAGGCAGATATGTTAGCACTATCAAAAGATGTTAATATATTTGCACTACCTTCTTATCACACCTCCTTTATTGTTACGATCCTGCTCACGGAGCCCATCCCGCGAGCAGGCCCTGCACTCACCACTCCGATGACATTGGTTCCCGTTGATGCGGCCTTTGCGGCCTAGACCGCCGTCTCCGCTGCCGGGCGTCTGACCATCGACCTGATGCCGCTGTATATGGTGGGAAGTCGCCACCACTGACTCTATCTTCACGGCCCTGAGCCACCACTGGGATCTCCTCTTCGTGGCTGGGAAGCCGCTGCTGCTGACTCCCCCTCCACGGTGGAGAAGCCGCTGCTGGGGTTCCTTAAGCGGCCGGAAGCCGCTGTCGGTGCTGCCTCCATCTATGCGCGTTGTGCGCCACCGTCGGGATCTCCCATGCGGCGTGAAAGCCGCCTCCGGCCTTCTCCATCGCGGCTAAATGCCGCCATCATTGCCTGCCTTTGCAGCAGGTTGCTGCCTCTTCCTGGGCCCTTCCTAGGCACCAGCGCACGCCTCTTCAGTTTATTTAAAGGGCCAGTGGCAGAAAAGCCTGCAGCTCCACCGGAAGCCAGCCTCTGTTTGTTTCCTGTTTCAGCCCTTTAAAAGGGCTCAGTTCCTGCTCCTCTGGGCCTTCGGACCGGATCCAATAGTTGTCCATGTTCTTCCTCGCCGGTCAAGGTCCTCTGTGGTCTTCATTTGTCTAAGATGGCTCTTCACTCCATGTCTTCATTGTTCCTGGTCTCATTCCTCATCGGAGCTCCTTTGTTGCCTTGTGCTAGTTCCAGATGTCCTGATGTTCCAGATTTTCTTTGGTGCTGATGTCTAGAAGCCCTGATGTTCTGTTGTTCCGTTCCTGAAGTCTTGATGTTCCGAGTCTTCCAAGTTCCGAATCTTCCAGCTCTTCGAGTCCTCCAGATGGCCAACCCGAGGGTAAATTTGTATTGATCCGGTTCCTGCTTCCGGTCATTGGAGCCTCGTTTGGTTGGATCCTCTTCTGGCACTTGTCTCACTCCTGCATGGTCCGCGATCAGCCTTCCCAAGTTGTGTAGGGCGCACAAGCGGATAGGATGGTCCGTGACCAGCCCATGGGGGGCTGTGTAGGGCACCCTGAGGGACAGTGCCCACCTGTACCTTCCAAGTTCCAAGTCCTCGTCTGAGTCCTTCCAAGTTCCAAGTCCTCATCTGAGTCTTCCAAGTTCCAAGTCCTCATCTTGTTCCTACCCTCAGCCTCCGTCTGGCCTCACACACTTGTCATTCCCAAGCAGCGGGTCCAGAAGTGCTTCCGAATGGTCGGAGGGCTACTCCTGAGACCAGCATTGCGTTGCTGGGTCTCATTGGTGTGTGTAGGTCCAGAAGAGGGCTGATCCTGCCTGGTTCCTGTTCTGAGTTCCTTGCTTTAGTTCCAGTCCTGCTTTGTTCCTGCTCCGCCCGTGCTTGTATGCTCTCACCTCCCACGGTGTGCCTTGGGGCTCCTCCCTGAGTTGTGCCGTGGTTCAAGGGCTCACGCTCTCCCATGAGCTAGCGACCGCACCTCTGTGCTCTCAACACCAGCCGTAGGCCGCGCCCGCAACAGGATCCAAAGGCTGCGGTCGCAACATTTATAAACCCAGGAATATAATAACATCTAGATAGTGAAATAGCCTTGCTTGGCAGGACTTGGGGAAATTCAGTATATGAAGATTCCTTGCCTTTGAGTTATTCTTTAAAATTTCTAGCTTACTATGTAACATTAAGCAATCTTTCAAATTGGCTACTATAGATGACTATATTGTAGTAACCAGTTCTGAAACAGATGACAATTTTTCTGCCTTTTCATTAACTTTAATGTCCAATTCAGACAATTTAGCAGTAGTTCCAATAGAAACAAGAACACAATTGCCCTACAGTGGTAGCTAATGATGACTCATTTCGATTGACCACCTTCCAGATGTCTTTAAGTGTGACCACATCAGGTTCAGGAAAACTGTCTGCAGATCCTGAGAGGCTTAAAACTGGAGATGGAATAACTGCTGCAGTGTTAGGAATATTTATTCCAAAGTTCACTTCTCCAGAGGGAATAGCCTCAGAGTTAGACACTCCACCTTCATTTTCTGCAAACAATGTTAAAGCCTCAGAAATTTGAGGGAAATTTCTTCCAGTATCTAGACCTGGCTCCCAGAAGGGGATCTCACTTCCAAACCTCCAAGTTCCAATGCCTTGGATTGTGAGGAGGCAGATTCCTCCTTATTCTCTCTGTGATAATTCATCAAAGGAGGGGAAGGAGGATTAGGTGCTCTGGAACTAAGCATGGCCTTACCTAAACGATCCTGAGCCAAGATGGATATTGGGTCAAAGAATGTGGCTGTCAAGGGGGCCTCTCACCGGAGTAGAAACAGCAATTGGAGTTACAATTCTCCCCTTTCTCTTATTTCTCATATTATTAAAGGGAAGAAGGAAAAAAAATGATACAAGGAGTGCGCCCCTTAGATGCACAGCTTTGGCATGCTGGCAGCAGCATGCTGCTGGCCGCCTGGTCTCCTGCAGGACCTGTGGCCCAGGCTGTCCAAATTGCCACCTGATGGAAAGAAGCCAGGAACCAGCTAATGGAGGTAAACCCGCCGGAGTACTGCTGGCCGCCTGATCTTATGCTTCTCCTGCAGAACCCATGGCCCAGACTGTCCAAATCGTTGTCTGATGGAAAGAGACCAGGAATCAGTTAATGGAGGTAAGCCCTTTTCTGTCTGCTTTCAATAATCATGAGCTCCTCAAAGCAGCTATCTGAGGATTTGAAAATGACGAAAATTCACTCTTACAAAGTAGAGGAAGGCTACAAAAAAATCTGTAAATGCTTCCAGCTGGCAATTTAAACTGTTACAATCTTGAAAAAAAAAATGGAAATTTCATGGAACTGTGAAAGTCAAGGGCAAGATCTGAAAGACCAAGAAAAATCTTTGATAAAACTGTTCAAAAGCTGGTCAGATCTGCAAAACAGATCACTGCAAATGACCTGCTGAAAATTTCGGCTTTCACTGGAGTAGCTGTTCACAGAACAGAATTGTTTATATAATAATGATCTGCATGGGAGAACTGTCAAAAGGAAACCTTTTTTATTACCTCATCACAAAAGTCATTAACTAAATTATGCAAAACAAAACCTTGATAACCCTGAAACCTTTGGAACAAAGTGCTTTAGACTGATTAAATTAAAATTGAATTGTCTGACCACAACCACACAAGATACTGTAACTTCCAATTATTAACAATGTTTTTGATAGTTGAAATTGTTAGTTGGAAGTTATTTAGAGATTTTTTTATAGCCTTCCCTTGCTTTGTAAGAGTGAATTACTGTATCTTCATTTTCAAATGCTCAGAAGGCTGCTTAGAGGATCCCATAGTGAAAGTAGACAGAAAAACAATTGCAACCTAAGAGGTTGGAAGGTCAGAGTATGTTGTGAGCGCGGAGGTGCGGTTGCTTGCTCAAGAGGGATCGTGAGCCCTTGAGCCACGGCGCGGCTCAGGGAGGAGTCCCAAGACACACACCGTGGGAGATGAGAGTGTTCAGGCATGGGCTGGAGCTGGAAAAGGCAGGCTCAGCCCTCCACTGGACCTACACGCACAGGTGAGACCCAGCAACACAATGCTGGTCTCAAGAGTAGCCCTCTGGCCACTAGGTAGGTCTTCTAGGCTTGCCGCTTGGGAACGACGAGTGCGTGAGGCCAGACGTAGGCTGAGGACAGAAATAAGATGAGACATGGAACTCAGGAACTTGGAAGACTCATTTGAAGATTCAGGGTACTTGGAAGACTCAGACCAGCTCAGGATACTTGGAAGACTCAGACAAGTACGCGAGGAACTTGAAAGACTCAGACGAGGTTTCGTGGAACTTGGAACACTCAGACGAAGATTCAGGATTCAGGCACTAGTACAGGTTGAGTACTGCACCACAGCGCGCCCTACACAGCCGCCCATGGCTGGTTGTGGACCACGCTGAAAGTGAAGCAGACTCCAGGCGAGAAGGTGAAGGCTTGGAACCGGAAACATATTAAAGATTCAGGAAAGGCCTGCACCGAAGTGTGCCCTACACAGCTGCCTGTGACTGGTTGTGGACCACGCTGAAGCGAAGAAGGTTCTGGCTTGAGTCTAGGGCATGGGCGGAAGCAGGAACAAGGTACTCCGAAGACCGGGAACAGGATTAAAGACTCAGGATTCAAGACTCAGAACTTGGATTCAGGAACAGACATCGGCATTAAAAACAAGGGCCTTCCAGAGACTTGCACTGCAGAAATGAAGTCAGGCCTTGTGCCAGAAAGCACCCTACACAGCCCCCCATGGGCTGGTCATGGACCACAACAGTGACATGACAGGAAGAGTGGACAAGCAGGAAACCTGGAAGCAGGACAAAGAGCCGGAGACGGGAAATCAGGATCAGGACTGGAACATTATGAACATGGAACGCCAGAACATGGAACGTCTGGAACATCAGGAAGATCAGAACATGGAACAGGCGATGAAGGAGCTCCGACAAGGAACAAGACCAGGAACATCAGACGAAGGAGACCAGGAACATCAAATGAAGAGCCATCTAGACAGGAGCAAACCACAGAGGACCTTGACCGGAGAGAGACCACAGGCAACTGTGAAACCTGATTCAAAGGCCCCAAGGAGAACAAACTGAGCCCTTTTATAGGGCTAGTGAAGGAGCAGGCTGATGACATCATGTGTTGAGCCCCATGGCTTTTCCCACCGCTGGCCCTTTAAATAAAGTGGAGAGGCACGTGCCCACGCCTAGAGGAGCCTGGGAGGTGGAGGAAGTCGGTGGCGGCACCAGGGCCGTGATGAGGAGCATCAGCGGCGGCTTCCTAGCCGCATGAAGAAGATGGAAAGAAGAGTGGCTTCCCTGCCGCTCAGGCAGCGTTGACGATGGCAGCTCCTTGCCACAGGAAGAGGTGTCCCAGGAGCGGCTTCCGTGCCGTGAAGAAAGACGGTGGCCCCTCCTGCTGCGTACAGCAGCGTCGGGGGGCATGGGAGCAGCAGCGGTGGCCTGGGGCGGCCTAGGCCGCAAGACGAAGCGTCCAGCAGTGGCGTCGAGCCGGGAAGGGTGGTCGAGAGCTGGCCCGACCAATGCAGAGGTGAGAAGCTGCTCGCAGGATGGGGTCCGCGAGCAGCATCGTAAGAGTATTTGTTCAACTGTGGAATTGTCTTCACCTGACTAACAGAAAGCCTAACAAGTCAATCAACATTTTGGGCCTTATTAACACATTTTTTCAATAAGCAGTAATGACCTAACTGGAAGGGTGTCCAAACTTTTGCAGATGCCATATTCATTGTTTTATTATTTTAAATCTGTTAAAATCAGCAAATAAATAGTAATTTTGCATTAAAAAGTTCAGAAAGATGTTGTGTTAAACTTTGTCAGACCATCAATCATTTTTTCATTATTGCTGTTTAGATTGTGTTATCCCTCCCGACACAGCCCGAGGGCGAAGACAGACTGTGTCAAGGGGCCAACTTTAATTTCTGATGCATCTCTACCATTCTGACTGAAGAGAAAAACTGCTTTAGGAAAAGAAATTTAATATCAGGTGAATTTTAAAAGCCCGGCACATGCATGACCGTATTTTAAAAAGCACCCAGATATGTGCGTAAATACCATGGTGTGCATATCTTAAAACTTTCCAAAAAGGGGCGGGGCATGGGCGTTTTGGGACCTGACGTGCGCGTAAATACTTTCGCGCCCCGGCTCACTCTGAAGTCCCCTGCCACCTAACTTTACTTCTGCTGTGGATGCTGTGTATGTCATAAAATAAAAGGATCGAGCCATTTCTGAGGGGTTTAAAGGGTCTGGGGTAACTGGAGGGAGTTTAGGCTATCAAACCAAGGGGGGGGGGGGGGGTCAGAGAACCTAGCTGTTAAGTGGGCGAACTTGTGGACAAACTGGTGAAACTGGGAATGGCGTGGGCACGAGGCCCTTTTAAAATCCCCTGGCTTAAGCGGTAGAAGTGGGATCTGCGCGCCCACTTAAAATTTGGCGCACATGTGCACGTGACCAGGCTGCTTTGTAGCATGTGTGCATAGATGTGCACAAGTTATTAAATCTCTGCATCCCTAGGCGCGGGCTGACTCGCGTGCTAATGTACGCCCACGCGCCCGTTTGAAAGTTACCGTCCCTGATGTATTTGCATCTTTCTTTCTGGAGGGCAGCAATTTAGATGCTCAGGCTAATTATCAAGCCAGCCAGATCTGAGTAGCTGCTACTCTGTCTTACCTCCATAATGGATTTAGTTCCAACTCTGTAAATGGCAGAGCTTTATGCATAATTTGTTCTGAAGTCTTTTGTACCTGCGTTTTTATTATGAGTGTTCTCATGTAAACCCCCTTGTTGGGTTCCATTTTAGGTGCTACAACCCAAGAAAGAGATCTAGGTGTCATAGTGGATAACACATTGAAATCGTCGGTTCAGTGTGCTGCGGCAGTCAAAAAAGCAAACAATGTTGGGAATTATTAGAAAGGGAATGGTGAATAAAACGGAAAATGTCATAATGCCTCTGTATCGCTCCATGGAGAGACGCAGCTTGAATACTGTGTACAGTTCTGGTCGCCGCATCTCAAAAAAGATATAATTGCGATGGAGAAGGTACAGAGAAGGGCTACCAAAATGATAAGGGGAATGGAACAGCTTCCCTACGAGGAAAGACTAAAGAGGTTAGGACTTTTCAGCTTGGAGAAGAGACGACTGAGGGGGGATATGATAGAGGTGTTTAAAATCATGAGAGGTCTAGAACGGGTAGATGGGAATCGGTTATTTACTCTTTCCGTTAGTAGAAAGACTAGGGGGCACTCCATGAAGTTAGCATGGGGCACATTTAAAACTAATCGGAGAAAGTTCTTTTTTACTCAACGCACAATTAAACTCTGGAATTTGTTGCCAGAGGATGTGGTTAGTGCAGTTAGTATAGCTGTGTTTAAAAAAGGTTTGGATAAGTTCTTGGAGGAGAAGTCCATTACCTGCTATTAAGTTCACTTAGAGAATAGCCACTGCCATTAGCAATGGTTACATGGAATAGACTGGATTGGCCACTGTTGGAAACAGGATGCTGGGCTTGATGGACCCTTGGTCTGACCCAGTATGGCATGTTCTTATGTTCTTATGTTCTTATTAGTTTTCCTGTGAAGGTGCGGAATGTAGGGGTTGGCACAGGTGCCGGCACAAGATGGACGCTTGACTCTTTTCCTCCTCATAACTCACTCCATCTTTATTCTAAGTCACCTCCTACATGTACTTTTTTTTTGTAACGAATTTATGTTAATTTATCCTTTAACATGTCTGGAAAGGGCGCTAAGGCTGATTTGAATTTCAATAACGTATTGGGAATAAAGCGTGTTAAACACAATCCTCCAATGCCTGAAAAGTCAGATACAAATCCTCCTGACGCGGACGCTGTTTTAGCAGAATTACAAAATATACGGGAGCTGATGGAACAACATTTTAGCACTGCCTGTGATATTAAGTCTGAATGGCAGCTCAGTTTTCAATTTTACAAGTGGCGGTGGGTAAAGCTGAGGTCCAGTTGGCTGATCTGGAAGAGAGGACAGACACTGTACGATAGCACACTGCTAAAACTGAATCTCTGAGCCAGACGGCGGAGGATCTTGCAAATCCGAAATCAGTGAAATAATGTTCGACTTTTGGGAATCCCAGAGGGAATGGAAGGCACAATTCTAACAAGATTTGTTGAAGAGTTGATATCTAAAGTGCTTCATATACGCTTTGAAATACCGTTTGAAGTGGAATGGGCTCATCGAGTACCATCCCAGCCTCAACCTGAAATTAAATTCCCGAGACCAATGGTATTTGCAGTGCTAAGATACCCACAGACACTTGATATTTTTGCAGCTGCCCGACTTAAAACACCAGTGATATATGAAGGCTTAAAATTTGTTTTTACTCCTGACTTGGCTAAAACTGCTGCTACGAGACGTAAGAAATTTTTAGACCTGTTACTACTTTTCTGGGAAATGGGAGTTAAATATCATTTATTTTACCCGGTGAGGATAAAAATTACTTATAACATGCCACCAAATTGTTTAATGATCCATTGATTTTAGAAGATTTCTTAATGAAGGAAAAAAATCGTATGGAACTGACTTTTCTTAAAGGATTCTTCCCTAAAACATTAATTACATATGGGATCACCAAAATCCATGATTATACTTAGTCTTAATGTTCAAGGTTTAAATCATCCCATTAAAAGAAAATAAAATCCTAACATATGTAAGGAAAACCAAGGCTGATGTTGTATTACAACAAGAAACTCACCTATATGAGAAGGAATCAACTAAACTACAAAGGGATTGGGATGGTGAATGTAGTTATTCCGCTGCCATAGGGAAGAAAACTGGGGTAGTGATCCTGATTATTAAACGTTTGGTTATTCAGAAATCCAATGCTGTGAGTAGATGGGTGCTAGTTGTGGCTTCTATTTTTGGGCAAAAACATTTGATTTTAAACACTTAGGCCCCTAATGTGGACTCTCCTGAATATTTCAAGGATATAGCTCAACTTCTGTGGGAATATGGTGATATACCCATTATTTTTGGGGGAGACTTTAGTCAAATTCTAGATCTAGTATAAGATAGACAATCAAAAAGTAGACCCGTAAGAATGAAATCTTTACATCCTAAGGGATATGTAGTCTGAATTGAGTTTCGTTGACCCATTGTGCCTCCTACATCCTACTGGAAAAGAATTCGCATACTTTTCATTTCCCCATCACTCATATTTCCGTATTGATTTTTCTTAGTCTCTAAATCTATTCTACCAATACTGGTGTCAGATCATGCAGATATTACTTTGTCCCTCTCTGTCTTGCAAACTACACATAGATCCCCCATTTGGAGGCTAAATACAGCACTGTTAGAAGATGTGTTCTTCCTTGACAAAATGCTCATTTGTCCCTGAGTTTTTCTCAATTAATGAGACAGAACTCACTCCATATCCTGTGGTATGGGATACATTCCAAGTCACGTTAAGAGGCAAGATAATTAGTTACATAGCACACAGAAATAAATTAAATAATTTAACATTAGCAAAATTGGAATCAGAAATAGCGGAACTAGAGCTAGAACATATTCACATTAAGTACTCCAGATGCTTTACTAAAATTAACCAGACTAATACATGAGTACAAGATTCTACTTAGTCAGAGGACAGGTAAAAATCCCGTTACTATGCAGAAAGTAATATTTTGGGTAGGCTTCTTGCTCAATATCTAGCAGTTAAAAAAAAAACAGATCCAAAATCCATGCTATTAAAGTTGCAGGCAGCCACCATTACTAAGAGTTAAAATATTTTACATCAATCTATGGAGTCTGTGATAACTTTTTTGTACTAAGTATGAGAGAGAGAGAGAGAGAGAGAGAGAAAGAAAGAGAAAGAGAAGAGAGAGAACCTAGCTAGAAGGCCCTCATAGTAGGTAGGTATTTATATCTCTATAGGAGGCCCATCTAATTACTCGAGGTGAGGTTTAGGTAGTAGTGTAGGGGTTAGGGGCCACTTTGACATTCAGAGTGAGACCTACGAACAGAACAATACACTCTTGTGAAGATTTAATGACCTACGGAGAGAGGAAACTCACCCAAAGATGAGATTTGTACAATGTTCTCTCAACCTAGCTTGATGTTGCCCAGGTAGAGAGTCCATCAAGCTAGGTTGAGAGAACATTGTACAAATCACCCGGCGCGCAAAAATCTACGCCTGATTTTATAACATGCGTGCGCAGCCGCGTGCATGTTATAAAATCTTGGGTCGGCGCTTGCAAGGGGGTGCACAGTAATGCACTTTGCGCGCGCCGAGCTCTAGAGGAGCGACGATGGCGTTCCCCGTTCCCTCTGAGGCTGCTCCGAAATCGGAGCGGCCTCGAAGGGAACTTTCCTTCGGCCCCCCCACCTTCCCCCACCTTCCCCTCCCTTCCCCTATCTAACCCGCCCCCCAGCCCTACCTAAATCCCCCCCACCTTTATTTTATAAGTTGTGCCTGCCTCCGGGCAGGGGTAGATTGCGCGCGCCGGCCTATGGCCGGCCTGCGATCCCAGGCACAGCAGCAAATGGCCGCTGTGTCTGGAGGCTCCGGCCCCGCCCCCTCCCTGCCCCTGGACCACCCCGCCCTGCCCACACCCTGCCCCTTTTTCAAGCCCTGGGCCTTTTGAAAATAGGCCCGGCGCATGTATTCCCCCCCCCCCCCCTCCCCACACGCCTTCTTCTGATAACTACTTTCCTGGAAAAATCTGTGGATGAAGATGTTTACTCCTTCTTCCCGTATTGTTAATCTAGTTTTGGACTCTGACAGAGACTACTTGATGAACCTCTTTTGTTTCATAAGAGGGAAGCACTGTTTTTTAATCTTAACATAGTAATATAATAATATAGTAATGACGGCAGAAAAAGACCAAAAATGGTCCATCCAGTCTGCCCAGCAAGCTTCCCAAGGTAGTAACTGCTGCTCCGTGCAGGTTACGCCCACGCTTCTGTTATACGAATGTTTCCAGATTTGGGTCTGGAAAGTCCACCCAGAATAAAAGGAAGAGATTCTTATACATGCGATCTGGAGCTCTGCAGCTGGGAGGGTTATGTTGGTTGGACTTTCCATGCAGTGCGTGGTTAAGATAGCTGGGGTAAAATACATATTTTATGAGCCCTGGGTCTCACCTGGAGAGAGGTCACAGGGAAGCATTTCCCTGGGGGTCACAAGATAAGGAAAACCTGCCCTGTGCAACCTCCTGGAGGACAGACGTATGGTGGTGACCTGATGCAGATGCTTCTGGTGTTTTGGAGTCTGTTTTCGGAAGAAGACTTTTTTTGGTTAGAGGAACCAGGAGGAAGAGTTTTGCTGCTCCCTTTCAACCCAGTCAGAAGGAACATCGAGAACTGTGTGCTCCTTTGGGAATATCTTGTGATTCAGGAAGAGAGATAAGAGTCTGAGACATCTGGAGAACCATGAGATCAAACTGAGATCTATTGAGGACCCCACTCGGAGTCATCGCCCCTGGAGAGAAAGGAAGTTGGAACTTTCCGTGCAGAGACTGTTTTGCCAAATTTTTACCAGCTTGAAGGGGTTTTTCCTGTCCACACAAAGATAGCCTGCCCCTTGTGAACCTCACTCGTCCATGCCCTGGAGGGTGAGTGTTTTCCCTTGTCCTGGGAGTAAGAAATCCTTGCAAAAGACCTGCTGTGGGGTTAAGAGCTGAATTCTGAACTGTGCCATTAATTCCTCTGATTTACCTTTAGTGCAGCATTTCGTTTGGACACTCAAACAGAGTCTCCTGTGTGCTATTGGCACTGACAGCGTTCACAGCAGTAGAAGATTTATAACTCTCCCAGGGAAAAGAGTTACAAAGGTACTCCTGTCACTCCGGGTCTTGAAGGAGAAATTCCTTTCCCTAGCAACAAAGACCTTAGGCCCTGGGGAAAGAGACTTGTGTAAGAGCTAGTGCATGTGGATCCAGCCCCAAGGACAGCAAATACTTTTAAGGCCCCATTGGTAGTGAGAAACGACCCCAAAACAGGGTTATATAAAATTTCCCAAACACACACACACACACACACATATATCAGGTCTTACCCACACACACAAACCCAGGCTCTCACCCACCCACTCACACACACACAGGCTCTTACCCCTGCACACCCATATACACAGGCAGTCAACCACCCATACTCACAAGCAGTTACCCACCCACACCTACAGGCAGTGATACACACACACAGACTCTCACCAACGTATCCACCCATCGCCTCTCACTCAGTCACCCACCCACACACATGTATACACAGGCTCTCACTTACCCAGCAGCCACACACCCATTCACACACAGCCTCTCACCCACACACAGCCTCAAACAGCCTCTTACCCCCCCCCCCCCCCCACACACACACACAGACGTACATACAGTCTCTCACCCACATAGACATACAGGCAGTCATACACACACACACACACACAGGCTCTCTCCAACATATAGGCTTTCACTAACACATCTACCCACCGCCTATTATTCAGTCACCCATCCACACACATACACACACGGGCTCTCACCCAGCCACAAACACACAGCCTCTCTCTCTCTCTCTCTCTCACACACACATAGCCTCTTACCCCCCCCCCCCCCCCCCCCCACACACACACACACAAACACAAAGGGCCTGGGCCTCTTCTGCAGCTAGCAGTGGGAAAGGATCCACTGGTGCCCATTGGGCCATCCCTATCTCTTTGGCTATTAGCAGGATGAAGTCCGCAGCAGCCTGCCTATCCCCTCTTATTCTTTGGCGACCAGCAGGATGGGGTCTCCTGGAAGCCACTGGATCCTATCTCTCTCTCTTCAGCCATATTGTAGGGTGGGCAATAGCAGGAGTTATCCAACATTATCTCCTGCTGCTTTGAGACTAATTTTGTGGTAAGTGCTGTGAGTCTGGCCCAGTGGTAGCAGGAGATGACATGGTGTGCTGCTGTTAGACTGAAAGGTAAAATTCAATATTGAAAATGCTGATCCCCAAAACAGATCAAAGAAATGCCCTGTGAAATTTGTGAACAGAAATATGGGGTAAGCATCTTTCAGATATATTGTTGTAAGCCAGTCATCCTTTTTTGGATGAATGAGAATATAATACCCAAGGAGTTCATTTTCTGAACTTTTCTCTTTTGAGTATTGGATGTAGTCCTTCCTGTTTTCTTGGACATGTGGAATTATCTAGAATAAAATTCTGCCTCCCTGTGTAATTGTGAGACTTGCTATATTGTTCAAGCTTATAGCAAGGATTTTATCTCCTTCCTTTAGAAGAGGAAAGGGGTACAACAAGTGAGGTGATCAAATTTGCAGATGACACAAAATTATGCAGAGTAGTTAAAGCTCAAGTGGATTGTGATGAATTGCAGAAGGACCTTGCAAGACTGGAGGATTGGGCATCCAAATGGCAGATGAAATTTAACGTGGACAAGTGCAAAGTGATGCATATGGGGAAAAATAACCCTTGCTGTAGTTACTCAATATTAGGTTCTGTCTTAGGATTTATCACCCAGGAAAGAGATCTAGGCATCATAGTGGATAATACATTGAAATCATTGGCTCATGAAAGGACTTGAACAAGTTAATGTAAATCGGTTGTTTACTCTCTCAGATAATAGAAGGACCAGGGCCCACTTCATGAAGTTAGCAAGTAGCTCATTTAAAATAAATCGAAGACAATTCTTTTTCACTAGTGCATAGTTAAGCTCTGGAATTCATTGCCAGAGGATGTGGTTACAGCAGTTAGTGTAACTGGGTTTAAAAAAGGTTTGGATAAGTTCCTAGAGGAAAAATCCATAAACTGCTATGTAAACCGGTGTGATATCTCAATTGAGATGAATGTCGGTATATAAAAATAATAAATAAAATAAATAAGGAATAATAGCTTGGGATCTATTTAATGTTTGGGTACTTTCCAGGTACTTGTGACTTGGATTGGCCAAGTCACAAGTACCTGGGCTTGATGGACCCTTGACCTGACCCAGTATGGCATATCTTATGTTCTTATGTTCTTATGCTGCAGGTTGGGGGAGGGGGCAAGGAGGTGTGTCTCCACTGATCGGATCGGGCAGGGGTTTGGTTTATCCCTACCTGATCCAATGTATAAAATTATTGGTGGCACTTACCACCCCCTAGTAACGCCCATGGGCTGAGGATTCACTGAATCCCTTGAAGGCCCTGACCACACACCACTGCTGCAACAAGGGTCATCACCTTCCATATCAAGTGCTTTAGAGGAGCTGACTTCAGTGGCTCAAAGGGAAGCTTCATCAGTTAGGAAAGGATCACATTCAGGTCCCACAGAATTGCTTTTGTTCTGGGGGCTTGACATGTCATAGATCTTTCATGAAATGAGATATCAGTGGAGGAATAGAGACTGGTTTGCCATTTAGTTGTGTATGGTAAGCCGATATAGCACTGAGATGCACTCATTCCATAAAGGTAGCAAAACCTGAGTGAGAAAGGTGGAACATGTATTCAGCAGATGTTTAGGTTCGCAAGAAAATGGGTCCAAAGTGTTTTGTTGACACCATTTAGAGTACCTATTCCATATAAAGGCATATGTTCTCCTTGTTGAAGGCTTTCTAGATGAGACTAGTATGTCCACAATTTCTGTAGGTAAGTGGAGATCCATGATCACTGAGTGCTCAACATCCAAGCTATGAAGTTGAGGGCTGAAAGATTGGGATGATACAATATCCCGCCTTTCTGATTTAATAGCACAGGATCTGTTCCCAGATGTATGGGAGGAATGCTGGAAACTTGTACCAAATATGCATACCAGATCTGTCTGGGCCACACCATGGCTATGAGGATCAGTCGAGCACGGTCCTGAGGAACATTTTTGCATCATTCTGGCAATAAGTAGTAACGGTGGAAAAGTATACATGAGGCTTTGTCCCCATTCAAGGAGGAAAGTATCCTGAGCATATCTGTGATTGCTTGGCAGAACTGAGCAAATCTGATTAGATTTTGTGTTCTGTTGTGATGCAAATAGGTCTGCTAATGGTAGACCCCATAAGCTGATGAATTCATTAACTTCTAACTTCTGAAGAGAACACTCGTGTGGTTGAAACACTCTGCTGAAGTGATCTGTCGAGTGTTGGAGACGCCTTGCAGATAGGTGGCCTGTAGAACAGCTCAATTTCTTTTCGCCCAATTCCAGATTTTTAGGGCTTCCTTGCAGAGAGGCCATGATCCCATTCTTCTTTGCTTATTGACATAAAACATGGCAACCTGGTTGTTGGTTTGAATCAGGATGATCTTTTCCTGAAATAGATGCACAAACGTTGATATAGTATATCTAATTACTCTCGACTCTAGTAGATTGAAGAGTCCCGATGCCCTGCATTCGAATATTTCAGGGGTGTGCTCCCCACCCTTTGGTGGAGGCATCTATTGTCAGCACCACTTGGTAGGGAAGGGAGTGAAGCAGGGCTCCTTCCTTGAAGATTTGGGAGTACAGCCATCACGCCAACTCCCATTTCATAGTTGCTGTTATTTGAACAAGAGACAAAAGCTGTTGAATTAGTTGAGTCTATCCAGTACATAGATTCCATTGGAGATAGTGGATATGAAGATGGGTCAGCAGGCCACATGGAAAGATGCTGCCACATGGACTGAGAACTACAAGGAGACTTCTGGTTGATAAACGTAGAGAAGAGAGTAGGTTGCAAATGAGGAACATCATGGTGTTCACTCGGTCAGAGGTAGGAATGTTCTTTCCTTCGATAAGTTTATCAAGGATCCATTGAAATTGAGCTTCTGATTGGACTCTATACTTGATTTCTCGAAGTTGACCAGAAAACCTAAGTGGTGCAGAAGACATATCATTGAACTCAGGGAGCATGGAACTTCATCTCCTGATTTTGCTGTGATGAGCCAATTGTCCAGGTATGGGAAGACTTGTATTCTTTAATGATGGAGATGAGCTGTCACTACCATGAGGCATTTTGCAAAGATCCTAGGGGCTGATGAGAGGCCAAACAAGAGTATTTTGTACTGGTAATGGGAAGAATCCACCTGGAAGTGGAGGTAGTGCCAATATGAAGGGTGAATAGGTATGTGAGCATATGCATCTTTCAGATCCAGGGCACACATCCATTCTTCCTTCTGTATGTAAGGAAGAATCATGCTGAAAGAGTTCATTTTGAATTTCTCCTGGAATATATGTTTGTTCAGACATCGCAAGTCCAGGATGGGCCACAATCCCCCCCCCCGTTTTCTTGAGGGCAAGGAAATATCAGGAATAGAAACCCTGCATATGCTGAGTAGCTGTGATTAGTTCTATTGATTGTTATTGTAGAAGTGATTAGATTTTCAGATGAAGCTGCGGTAGATGAGATGGATCCGAATGGAGCATTGAACAATGTGGGAGGGATGATAGCCAGAAGAAATGCAACCAGTACCCAGATTGCACAATTTGGAGGATCCAGAGGTCCTTGGTGATCTGATGCCTCTACAAAATGTCAGATTCTTCCTCCCACTGGAAGATTTGGGAACAGATTGCTCAGAGGAATCAAAAACTAGGCCCTGGTTTAGGCTAGGCCTGCTGTGTGATTTTTGGATGATGGAGTTCTCTTTGTCTAGGCCAGGCCAGAAATGGCTGTTGGAATGGGCAGCAGACAGTACTGTACAGCCTCCCATGGAAGTATAGTCATTTGTACAGGTAGAAATACACCTCACCATGGAGAGCTGTTTAGGAGCCATCGAGAGTGACTGCATTACCACATTTTGAACCTTTATCTGAGCAAACATCTCTGGGAGCTTCTCACTGAAAAGATTATCCCCCAAATATGAAAGGGCAGCAATTTTTCACAAATGTCCTTCCATATTTTACTTGCTCAAAGCCATGCAATCTGTCTAGCTCCAATGGAGACTGAGAAGATAGGTGAAATGAAATTGACTGATTGAAATAGGTGGTGGATACCATCTTCTGCATCCAGGTATGGTTGTGGATAGTGGTTGCCTTGCTCAGTGGTAGGCAGGAAAGACTTCAGTTTTTGGATGCAGTCATGGATATACTACACCATATAGAACTGGTGGATCATAATGTGAGCAAAGAGTATAGCACTTTGAAAAATTTTCTTGCCAAATTTACCTGGAAGTTTGTGGTATTTTCCTGAAACATTTTAAGTAAATTTGTGTCTTCTCTTTTTTATAGCAGATTCAGCCAAAATGGACAGGTGAGGCAGCAAGACAACATCAAAGCCTGCTGAGTGCTGGGCTCTGAATTTGAGATCTAATTTTCTAGCCATAGCAGTGATCGAAATGGGAATTTCCCACATTCTCATCTGTACAATATTCAGGATGTTGTGATATAGAAGGGCTGCTGGTCCAGCTGGAGTATCCAGAATTTGAAGAGGGCTAAGGAACTCAGAGCAGGGAGTTTTGTCTTTGTGGACATGGACACCCAGTGCTATACCTGTTTCCACAGAATAAGTAAGATCCTCTGGTGGTAAGTTGTGGTTTGAAAGATCCGGAAGAGGGTCCGAGGGTATGCCAATAAAGTCTTCATCTGATCCTAAAAGTATTGGCTCACTAATCCAAGACACCAATGACAAAGAGGTTGAATTGGAAGGAGCTTCTAGTTGACTCTGATGAGGAGCAATCTGGTCCAAGATCTTTGACCTACTAGTATCTGCTGCGATAGATGATGATGAATCCCTAATTAAGGGTTCTGGTGAGTTCACCCCTACAGGTGATATTGGGACTCTGGTCTGTGGTACTGCCATAGCAATAGTGGAAAGGAGAGGCTGAAATGTTTCTTCTTTCCCTTTCATAAGAGAATTAAAGAAACTGTTCACCACATCTGCGATTTAGTCAAGGATCCTGCAAAACAATGCATGGTCTTTTAGAAGTAAGTAGTACAATGGAGGATACCAGTTCTGTGTTCTCCAGGCAAAGTCCTTCCACCCCTAGTCTAGGCAGGATGAGTTCCCTGGTTATTAGAAGGGGCAGAAACAACTTGACCCTTTCTTCTGCAGATCTAGGATGGGCTGTATAGAGCTGTGTTTGCAAAGCAGCCTGACTGATCGAAGCCAGTGGTGGATGCACTGGTGGCTTCTATGGGGTAGAATGATTGGACACCTTTGATGACTTGGCATGCTTCGATGGGTCTTTGGAGATACGAGCAGAGGAATCTGGCACAGGTCAACAATATTGTGTTAGGGATGCTCTGTGTTTGCATTGTGCATCACGGGATCATATGGTATAGGCTCCTGGGCACATGTGACTGAAGAGTAGAGAAGTGTTGGTGTGCATTGAGGCTGTATGTTTCAATCGTATTGGAACATTCAGGCAGGCCAGTCCATACAAGTGGGTTATGCATGCCAACCAGTAGATGGAGACAGAGATCAACTGATTCGCTGATGTCACTCTCATGTAGCAAAGCTCAGACATCTCATTCTCTGGCAGATGGTGGATATGCATTTCATACTATGGACTGAGGCCTAGATAGGCAGAATCGGTTAAGGGATGGCTTCTGAGGTGAAAGTTTTCACTCCTTTCCTCAGCTGTGCAGAATCCTGGGTCAGCGTTCCCTTTTCTTATCTGTTAGGTAGAAGTGAAGGATGACAGCAGCTCCTGAGGTGACAACTTTCGCTTCCTCCTTCGATGTAGCAGTTCCAGGACCAGAGGAGCTTCCAGCTGGGATTTGGGGTAAGGTTTTCTGTCTTGCCCTGGCCCTCTCTTCCTGCCCTCCCTTCTGCAGACAGTCCTCCTTGTTGCCCTAGAGACAATTTAAAGAAGGTTAAAGGTTAGCCGGGACAGTGAGCTGTGCAAGGTAACGGCAGAGCGAGCTGTCTGCTTGGAGGAAGTGTGCTGCATGTGGTACCTGAGGTTATTGGTGAACTCCTGTGGGGATTTTTGGTGGCATGCTATCTTCTCCTGCAAACACAAGAGGAAGCCTGAGCACAACAGCAGCAGTATGTTAAATAAAAAAGATGTCGAATAGGGGAAATTGCTGTGGCTGTTTAGAACAGTGGGGAGTGCACCATGGCTGCAAGTGGACCAGTGGAGCAGCTCCCTTTTCCCCATGGTTGCGGTGGTATGACTGGCCGCGGCAGAAGAGTCAGTGCCATTTTGCCAGAGGAAGGGGAGGTGACTGCTCGATGTAGCTCTAGAATCTGAGTGGAAAGCCCAGTCAGCCCTGCTGGTTCATGATTTTAACTTGAATTAGGCCCAGCTCCATTAATAGTCATTTTTGTTAAATATTTTTATTTTTACCTATAAGGTATATATCAGTTTTATGTATTTTTATAGTATTTTTTTTTAGTTTCTTTCATTTATTTATTCTTACTTTTATTTTATTGTAAACCGTTTTGACAAGATACCCTGTTTTGAAAAGCGGTATATAAATACTTTTAAATAAATAAATAAATAAATAAATGGTAGACGGTAGCTGCGGTGTGTGGATTGGCATCACTGAGGCACCCGATCAGCAAAACTGCTCAGGCAGTTAGGGATTTGCCAGAGGCAGATCCCTGTGGAGATTCAGCCACACTTCTGTCCTGACAGCAGCTTCAGAGGGAAACGACGGCCATACTGTTTAGCAGACGGCGAGAAAAAAAAACCCCTCTCTCCCATTCCATTTTCATCACAGCAATTCAGTTTGTACTCTGACTATAGATGATTGCTGTTCCCCTTTAAAAACAGTTCTGTTTCAGAGGTTATATGTCTCTTCAAGAACCACTCCTGGTTCCAGGTTCCCATCCTGCAGTTTCGCTTGGCTCAGGATGGTGAAATAGTAGTCTCCCCCAAGCACTAGATACAGGTGCTACTCTTTCCCCCTGCCCTGATATGCTGATATCACAAGGTGGTTTAAGGGAGGCTGCAAGCCATAGATCAGGGGCAAGGCGCAGATCCTTGGGTCTGTTCAGTGATAGTCTGTGTTTGGGAGGCCTTGGAAATTTTATGCTCTGGTTGTGAAGTACCTACACGATGGTAGGCATGCATTGGGTCCATTTCAGAGGCAAAAGTCTAAAGGAGTCTGCGCCGGCATTATCTCCCTGCTAGGTTCAGGAAGCAGGAGAGGTTCATGGGGGATTGCTTAGTAATGGCAACACTGGCAGGCTGAAAGGTTCTATCTAGTCTGCCAGCAGGTTATTTAGGCTTCTGGGTTCTCCCCATGCCTTCTGTTAAGGGTAATACCTCCTATAACATGCAGGTTACCCCATGCCTTCGGTTAAAGGTAATGGCTGCCATTCTGTTCAGGTTATCTTCAGGCTTTCTATTGATAGTAGTGACTGACGCTCCATGCCTTTGCTTAAGGGTAGTAATTGCTGCTCTGAGCAGATTACACTCATGTCTTCCAGGAGTAGTAACTACTCCTTTGGAGCAGTTTGCGCAAATGCGTTCTGTTGAGGGCTGTAACTGCCCCTTTGTGCGGTTTACACTGTTGCCTTTTGTTGAAGGAGGAATTGGGCATAGCTGTGGTCCATGGCCCATAATTTTAAGGGTCTACAATATGTGGGCTTGGAGGCAGTCTGGATGAGCGTGAAGGGCCCTGTGAGTCTTCGCTGCCAGCTCTGATGCTCTTGTGCACAGGAATATGAAGTTTGAGGTTATGTACCTTGTGCACAGGAATATGAAGTTTGAGGTTATGTACCTTTTCCTGTTATCGGGCCTTTCATTCCAAAAAGATAGCAAGGATCCCCCTCCTCCAGATCAGCATTATCTAGCTGCTTGCAGATGCTTTTATGGTTTCCCAATGCAACTCTATAGAGAAAAGAGCTGCCATGCAAACCACATTGCAGCTACTGATCACATTAAAGCCCATAGTCCCGATTCCAATGGAGAAGGAAGGTATGGGTCAGTGTTCCATTTATTTTGTGATTCCCAAAAAGGAGGGTTACTTTTGCCCCATTTTGGATCTGAAGAGAGTCAACTTGTTTTTACAAGTTACACACTTCCGAATGGAAACTTTGTGATCGGTGAGCATGGCGACGCAGAAGGGGGAGTTTCTCACGTCACTCGTTTGACAGAGGCCTATTTGCATATCCCAATCTGGAAGGAACATCGGCAGTGTTTGCAATTCAAACTGCTAGGCAATCGTTACCAGTTTCAGGTCTTGCCGTTCGGATTGGCTATGGCACCCAGAACCTTTTCCAAGGTAACAGTAATGGTAGCAGCTGCACTTTGCAAGGAAGGCACCTTAGGCCATTCGTATCTGGATGATTGATTCATCAGGACCAAGTTGATGGTGGAGACTCGTATCATGTCTTACAGGGTAGTCCAGCTGCTGCAGGAGCTGTTAAGAATACAAAAAACGCCGGGTCGCCATTGTGCCTGATTAATCTAAAATGAATGAAGAAATAATTAACCACCCTTGACAAAGGACTGAAGATTTTCAACAGCAGTCTGAAACACGGTCCAGTGTTGGGTCATCTGTTTCTTGTGGATCACAGCAAGACAACTATGAATGCGGATGAAGCAAAAAGAGGTTTAAAGATAAGTGCAGAATTTTAGCACAACACATTTTAAGAAAAGACATTTAATTTTTAAGTGCAAGAAAAAATTCTTTAAAAAAACGCAAGTTTAAATTAGGACTGAAATGACCAAATGATTAAACATAAGGCAGAGTTGATACACGCGAAAGCAATTACGATGATGCCTATTATGAAGGTCATGAAAATATAAGTTCTCTCTGATTTCCTACTACTGCGTCTGAATATTGTGGTGATTGCAGGGTTTGGGAAGATTCATCTTTTGACAAAGCAGTGTTGCAGGGAGCACAGGCAGCCTCCTGCCTGTCAAGGAATAAGCTTTGTTACATTCCACTGGTGTGGATTAACCTGCCTGAATGCAGAGGAAGGTGAAATTACTACTTACCTAATAATTTCCTTTCCTCCAGAACAGGCAGGCCAGTCCACACTCCCACCCTGGACTGCCTCTACTGGACTGTACTGTATTGCCTTTATCATTCTCAGAGACGTTCTCAAAGGCAGAAATCGAAGGCCGTTGCTGATCTCTGGGTTTCCACAAGGACCTGGTAAGTGAGCGCCTTATTTATCTATTATGTTTATTATATTTCCTTCTCTTCTGAATCCAGTGCTTTCCTCACTCAAAATAAAACAAAGAAGTGAATGGTTGGGGGAGGAAATGTATAGTGTTGAAGTTAAAGTTCGGGTGTTATTCAGTTGTCCACAGTTGGCTTTTCCAGGAATACAGGCAGGCTGATGTCAGTGCAGTGCTATATAAGAGCAATATCAGCGAGTCAGTTGATCTCCATCTCCATCTGCTGATTGGCATGCATAACCCACTTGTGTAGACTGGCCTGCCTGTCCTAGAGGAAAGAAAATTATCAGGTAAGTAGTAATTTTACGTTGAGCACATTGGTGCATCATGCGTCGAGTGCATCCGTGCATCATGTGTTGAGTGCATCAGTATTCCATTCATCAAGTGCATCAGTGCATCATGCATCGAGTGCTTTGATAAGAACATAAGAACATGCCATACTGGGTCAGACCAAGGGTCCATCAAGCCCAGCATCCTGTTTCCAACAATGGCCAATCCAGGCCATAAGAACCTGGCAAATACCCCAAAACTAAGTCTATCCCATGTTACTGTTGCTAGTAATAGCAGTGGCTATTTTCTAAGTCAACTTAATTAATAGCAGGTAATGGACTTCTCCTCTAAGAACTTATCCAATCCTTTTTTAAACACAGCTATACTAACTGCACTAACCACATCCTCTGGCAACAAATTCCAGAGTTTAATTGTGCATTGAGTGAAAAAGAACTTTCTCCGATTAGTTTTAAATGTGCCACATGCTAACTTCATGGAGTGCCCCCTAGTCTTTCTGTTATCTGAAAGAGTAAATAACCGATTCACATCTACCCGTTCTAGACCTCTCATGATTTTAAACACCTCTATCATATCCCCCCTCAGCCATCTCTTCTCCAAGCTGAATAGTCCTAACCTCTTTAGTCTTTCCTCATAGGGGAGCTGTTTCATTCCCCTTATTATTTTGGTTGCCCTTCTCTGTACTGTGAATTGAATGCACTGTGAATTTAATTCTTAGATGTAAGATGCATCAGTGATTCGATGTATCTTTTGTTGAGAATGCTGATGAGGTTTGCGCTGATGATGGGCACGTCGATGGTGCTGGTGATGCACCTCATTTAGAATGCTTGTATTTCTTCAACACAGGCTATGATGGCTCCAAGGATTGATGCCGCTTAGTCGTTGATGCAGGATGGTTGGTAGAACATGATGAGTGGATTGGGGAGTTTTAGAAGAGCTCCTACTCAACTCTTTACCCAGTAAGGCAGATGAGACTGCACTGCAGGATGAGGACCTAGTGTGATTCTAGAGAGATTTACGCAATTCCTCATTGTGAAGCACCCTGGAATGGTGTGAGAGTGGGGATATCCATCCACAGGCATAACAGTTCTTCTGGTCATGTTCCAGACCAAGGAATTGTTAACACAGTTTGTGCCCATTGGTGAAGGACATAATCTTTCCACAGATGCAACTTTTAAAGCCATTCACTGTTAATGACTTCTTCTTCTGGCTGGGCATGATGGAAAAGTAGACCAAATTCCTTCACTGTTTTTTATTTTTTTGTAATAGCACTGAAAAATACTGTTGTGGGGCTGCAGAGGTAGCAAGGCAACTCAGTAAGATGAGACTGAAGAACAAATTATTGATTTTAAAAGATTTTAAGGTTTTCTGAGGAAAACGTATCAGGGGAGTCTGAGTTCATGTCTATGCTGTGCTTAGACAAAAAATGACAGAGGAGGTTCATAGGGTGGTAGCCATGCAGGAACTCCTGCACATGCTCAGTAGAACTCAAAGCTCTACTAGCTTGGAGAGACGAGTTCATTTGGTGCTGCTGGATGACTTAACCTACATGTAATGGCTAATTCAGCCTGCTTATGGATGGAAAAAGGAACTAACCTTTCCCCCCATATATGGTACATGCAATGGGAGAAACCCTTTAGTATATCAGGTCCCATAAGAATTATCCAAAATGTTGTACATGAGCTAGAGAGTCTACACAGATCTCTTCTTCAGATGTAATATTAGGAACACATCTGAATAGGTCATTACATCTAAATAGGTCTCTAGCTCATGTACAATGTTTATGGATCAATTTATGGTTAGTCAATAAAAGATATTGCAACATGCAGAGAATCCAGTTTACTTTAAAAGCCAGATGGCTGCTAGAATACTGCACTATGTATTCCAATCACAAATGTAAAAATGAATCCTTTTCTACCTATGTTGTCCAGGTTATTTTATCCTAATCATACAGTTTTTGGTCTCTTCTTTATTTTCCTCTTGTCTGCCTTCTCCTTTTCCAGACTCTCCTTTCCATTTTCCTTTTCTCCTCTCTCCATTTTATCCCTTCCTCTCCTGTATCTGTCTCACATCTTTTTCTCTTTCATCTCATTTTTTCCATGTCTGTTCTTTGACTCCATAGCTCTCTTTTCCATCAACACGCCTTCCCTTCTCTTTAGTCTATCATCTACATTTCTTCCATCTTCATCTCCCCTGCTCCTACCTCACTATCTCTGTCACTTTCCAGTTATGCCTTTCCCAGCTCTCCACCTCCTTCTCTCTCACCTGAATTATCCCACCTTAGCTCACCGTATCCCCAGTTCTCTTTCCCTCTCAGTCAACCATCTTCTCATATCTGGCTACTCTGCTCTTACTCTTGTCCTTCTCAATTCCCCCTTCCCAATATCCTAGACTCTGATTCTTCTCTGATTAATTACCCCCTCCCAAAACTTTCTCCCCGTTCTCAATTACCCCTCTCTAGATTTCTCTCCATAGACAGTCTCTCCTTCCTTGGCTTTCTCCCTCTGTGGTTCTCATCTGCAAGCTCCTTCCCCCATCATCTTCTCTCTAGTTCCCTGTCTAGCTCTTTTCTCCTCCAGGTCTTCCTGACTCCTCTCCTCTTCTCTCTGGTTCCTCCTCATTCCCTGAGCACTTTTCACTCCCATCTCACCTCTTTGGTTTCCAACTCCCCATTCTGGTCTGCCCCCACCCATCTCCCCTTTCTGGTTCTCACTCCCTCAGCCCCCCCAAGGCTCTTTGTCCCTTTCACTGGTGTTCCTTTTCCCCTCCCCCAACCCTCTGCATTACAGCAACAGCATAGGGACAAAAACACACACAAAATGCTGCCGACTCTCCCCGAAGCCGCCCTCCTTCTCTCCTGGCAGGTGCACCTGTGTTCCTAAGAGGATTCAGGCACTGCAGGATGAGGGGGAAGAGGAAACGGAAGGATTATTGCCGTGCCTTTATTGTCCCTGTAGTGCCACGTCCATTCCACGGAGCAGTGTCAGTACTGCTGCTCCATTCAGTGGCAGTTTGCCCTGCTACCATACATCTGGCCCCAGGAGAACAGGTGGAGGAACTAGGAGGTGGGAGGGTAGGCAGCCTGGGAATCCCCTGGAACATCTGGGAGTCTTGGGAGAGCTGATACAGACAGATGTAGTGCTGGTGCTGGATCAGCCTGCCCCTGATGACCTACAGCAATATGGTCACTTCCCCTTTCCCTGCTCCACCTTCTCCACCCATGGTCTATTTTGAAATATGAGTGGTCAAATCCATGACACCTTTTCTTTACCCACCCCCTCATGGGAACCTAGCCCAAGCCAAGCAGAAAGGAAGTGACGGGCCAGCTGCACAGGAATTCCAGGCCAGCTTTACAGAGCTGTTTTTTGTTACCATGCTTTATAGGGAATAAAACGCCGCTCTTATGTTTTGGGGTTTGTCCATCATCTGTCCCTCACTCCGTCTGTTACAGTAATGCCACAGGTGGAAGATAACATTGAGCGGGTGGTCGGACAAACCCAGAACACAAGTCCTAGTGGGGGAACCACCGACAGTAGAGAGCAGCAGGGCTGGTGTGGATCCCAGGCCCCATCAACCAAACATGAAGCAGAGCTGACAGCCTGGGAGGAGAGGGGAAAGGGGAGGAAGGGAGTGGAAAGTGGGAAGAAAGGGGGAGAGGAGAGAGGGGAGTAAAAATCCACTCCTCACCCTAACCCACTCTCCCCCAAAGCCCTCCAGAGAAATTGCAAGACTCATACACACCTACAGTAACTTACAGATGCAGATCATGGAGTCATAAAATGCGATTTTTACAACTGCTATACAGTTTTATGCTTGTTTTGCTTTGCTTTTGCTAACATGCCTGGGTTTAAGATGAGGTGGTTTTTGTTGGATTCATCACTACATCAGGCAGATGGAGGGTGGTGTGATCCTGTTGCATGAACCCAAGGTACAGCTAACACTGCAGGGGGCCACCACGTGTCAGCTTCAGGGCCAGGCGAGGAGGCCAATCCATGGACGAGGCAGGGTTTCGCTGGGGCTGGTCGGCGTCGGCAGATGAGGGGGGAGATGGTCAGGGGCTAGCACACCTCGTGTCTCCGCTGCACTGAGGGAACCTGGATGAGGCGGAAACACAGGAAAGAATCAGAGTGAGGAGGCCTGAGCCAGTGCTACAAGCTTTCAAACCCCATGTAACCTCCACTGCATGCCCAGCCTCACGCTGCCAGTCAAAGATGACCAGATTGCTCCATGTTATAAGGAACTGGCAGAGCCAGCCCTGGTGTTTACCCTATTGCATGCGGGGAGAGATGTAGCACTGCTTCTTTAGGGCAATCAGAACTTTGCAACCAGGACTGGCTCAGCCTGTCAGGGGGGGTGGGGGGTGCAGCGGTAGACATGGAGCCAGCTGGCATCCCTAGCCTGTCTGCACCTGCTCCTTGTGAGCTGGATTCCTTCCGCTGCTTTTTTTTTTTTTTTTTTATGGGTTTGGTTTTATTGTTGAGTGCATCGGCGTCTGCTCTCCATTAAGTCTGCTGAGACACTGCAGACCAGGGCCATGAGTTAGAAGAACGACTCATATATTCAGTGTAGTGGGGAAGAGGGGGGGTAAGGGAGTTCAGCATTGCTGAGTCAGAAACCCAGAGAGGATGAGTAATCTTTAACGAGCACCCTCAGTGCATCTCCTACACTTCCAGTCTTGGCAATGACTGTCTGTGTCTATTTAAGTGAATGTAGGGGAGAATATGTATAAGAAGGTACATGTGTGTTTAGAGGATAAATATGTGTGTGTGTGTGTGTGTGTGTGTACATGTCTGCTAATTTGTATGCGTCTGTGTGTATAGTGGAGTTTGTTGTCTGTGTCTGTGTGTGTCTGTGTGTATGTGTGTGTGTGTGTGTGTGTACATGTCTGCTAATTTGTATGCGTCTGTGTGTATAGTGGAGTTTGTTGTCTGTGTCTGTGTGTGTCTGTGTGTATGTGTGTGTGTCTGTGTGTGTTTACATGTCTGCTAATTTGTATGTGTCTGTGTGTATAGTGGAGTTTGTTGTCTGTGTATGTGTGTGTGTGTGTGTGTGTGTATGTATATATGTGTGTGTGTGTGTGTGTACATGTCTGCTAATTTGTATGTGTCTGTGTGTATAGTGGAGTTTGTTGTCTGTGTATGTGTATGTGTGTGTGTGTGTGTGTGTATGTGTGTGTGTGTGTGTGTGTGTGTGTGTGTGTTTATGTTTTTCCTTCCATCTCTTTCCTGCCACTGGACTGTTTACTTGGAAACCACATCTAAGCAACCTACAAAGAAACAGATTCAGAAAGGATGAAATAGGGAGGGAGCAGGGATGGAGGGCTTCCAGCTGTCCCTCATCTGTTTATGAGTTCTAACTACTCCAGCCTATTCCTCTAAAAGTCTGTGTCTGGAAATATACTGAAATAATACCCTTTGCTCCATGCAGCCACCGCCGCCCCTGCCATTGGGGAAGACCAGCTGTCCTGCATTTGGAAGGGACAGGTGATGATTTGGGATCAAGTTTATTGTTACAAGATATGATTCTGTGTGTGTGAGAAGTTGCCTTCTCTCCCTGTCCCTCAGTTCTAATCCCCGGCTCTGTCACTGACTGAGTGTGTGTGTGTGTGACCTTGGGGGAGTCACTTTATCTCCCTGTACCTCAGTTCTAATACCCTCCCAGCCCTTTTCTCACCCCCAAATTGGCTGACTATGAATGCAGAATGGCAGGATCCCAACCGTGAAAGGTTCTGAGGAGCAAAAGAAGACAGGTTTTGAAGCAGCACTCTGAAACACATCCAGGAGTGGGGGCAGTGCAAAATGAAATACCTCATCACTAGGATTTTAGTTGCTATGACTACTCGTTGCTGGGTTGTTGTTTTGTGTTTTTTTCATATATATATATATATATATCTATATAATAAAATGACAACTTGTTTTATTTGTTCATCTATGTCTTAGACTAGATGAGCTGTGAATTGTAGAGGCTGGGCTATGCAAGCCCTGGTTTTTATTCCAGCCACCACCATTGAATTCTGGATTTTGTAGTCCTGCATCTTCTTGGAAACACCAGTCCCTGCGTATAATAAGACAGAAGTATTGTCTAAGTATTATCTGATTTCTCAGCCAGGTCAATAGGACAGTGTCTGTTCCAGCCTACTATACCTTAGCGAGGTCAATGATGTAGTATCATTCCTATCCTCAGGCAGCTGAGTCAAGTCAATATTACAGCTTCAGATACGTGAGCCTGGGTAACAGTGCTATATCTTTCCATATCTAAGCCTCGTCAATAGTGCAACATCTTTCCCAACTGCAGAATGCAGATACCTGAGTCAGGTCAATAGTGCAGTATCTGCCCTATTTTCAGATCCCTAAGCTTAGTCAATAGTGTATGTCTTTCCCATCCTCATCTATCCGAGCCAAGTCAATAGTTTGGCATCTTTTGCAGCTTCAGATATCTGGGCCAAGTCAATGGTGTAGCCTCGTTTCCATTCTCAGATACCTGGGTCAGTTCAGTGGTGCAGAAGGTTACTAGATGGCTCCTGGTCGTCGGGGGACAGAGTCAGTCCTGGTTTTACCTCCCCCCCCCCCCCCATTGCATGCAGGACTGACTCAGCATGTCTCTGATGACCTGCAGCCATCAAGTAACCTTAATAGTGCTGCATCTGTCCCAGCTTCTGATATCTGGGTCTCATCAGTCATTCAGTGCCTTCCTCAGCTTCTGCATTAGCCTATGTCACTAGTGGAAGTGTTTTCATCATCATTCAACAGGGGACTGGGGAGAGGCTGATAGTGCAAATTCATACTCATTAAATCTGTTCACTGTATCTCCTGTATCAGTGTTTCTCAAACCAGACTAAGAGTAACCCTCTAGCTGGTCTGATTTTCAGAATTTCCACAATGAATATACATGAAATAGATCTGCATGAACTACCTCCACAGCATGCAAATCTATCTCATGCATATTCTGAAAACCAGATTGGCTATGGTCCTGTACCTACACCTTCTGGGTGGGATTATCAGATAGCTCCATATCTGGAGGTAGAGGCTGAGCCTGTCATGGTTTACCACCAATGACTAGTAGTCAATGACTATATGGACTTGGAGTACCTGATTCTGAAGAGCAGGCAGGGAGTACAATCAGCACGGGATAAGCCTCTTTCTACAGACATGGAGCTCTATATTAAAGTTAGTCTTCTTGGGGAATGGGATTTTCTTACTTAGCTGTAATAAAAATGAACAAGTATCGCACATTATTTGAAGTAAACTTTATGTGATAAAAAGGTGGATGTGTTTAGGGAAAATTACCAAATAATGCTTTGCTTGTTATTGTACCATTCTGTGCATTATTTTATCGCTTCACTTGTTATTTGTTTCAACTATAAAAGCTAGCTTCCTGCATCTGTTCCTTTGAGGGTGCGTCAGGCGTTGGCGGAGAAAGGAGAGCGATAAGAGGAGCAAAAAGAGAGAATCATCTATAGATTTCAGTTACCTATGTGTATAGACTTGTCTTTTTGTCCTTTCCTCTGTATTTACCTTTCCCATTATCTGCTGTCTTTTCCTGTGTGTGCAAGAAGTGCCAGAGTGTTTGTCGTGTCAGTCTTGTTTGCCTATATGTCCTTTCTTGTTTAGAGGGTGAAAGGGTAGAGTGTGTGTGTGCGTGTGGTTAGAGTGAGAATGGCGAGTGCTAGAGTGTGAGTAGGTGTGAGAGGCATGAGAGTGGAGTAGGGAGGAAAAAGGTGAGGAGGGTCAGACAAGGAGGAGGAGGAGGGCCGGAGTGCTAGAGGGGACAATATTGGTAGTAGGAAGCAGCAGAGTAGTAGAGTGAGGGAGAAAGAAGTTGGAGGAGAGAAGGCACGAGAGAGAAGTGGAAGGAGCAAAGCAGGCGATGCCTAGTCAACTAGGACAAAGAAGGACCAACAGAGAGAGGAGGTGCAGGTGGAAGGGGAGGAAGGGCTGGGAGCTGGAAGCAAGAATGAGCATCAGATTTGACCCCTCTGGGAGTGGCAACCCAGGCCAGAGGCAGCCAACCAGAGGGGCGGGCAGTGGCTCTGTGCCTGCAAAGTCTCCCAGGAGTAGGATGCCCTCCTGATTGAAGGCATGCTGGAAAGTTTCAGTGCTCTTTTCAAGAAGCTGGCAGCCAAAACCTCCAAAGTGGCAAAGACCATCATCTGGCAGAGGATAAATGAGAGGATCAGCAGCCAAGGGTGGCCAAGCTGCAGCAGTGACCAAGTGGCACTTGAAAGGGTGTCTGAAAGAGAAGGTGATGAGGATTAAAAAAATACCAGCAGGTCACCAGCAGGGGAGCACCTTGCCTTATCATTCTGACCACCATGAAGGCAAGGCTAATCCCAGAGCTTGGTCCTGAGGTGTCTGAAGACCTGCCACCAGCTCATGATATTGCAGCAGAGGTGGCAGGCAAGCTTTGGACAGTAGTGTAGGATGGTGACAGAGGCTTATATTGTCACATATTTCTTAAGCTATTGACACATGTTGTTTTGAAGGTTAAAAGCTTATGAAGAATGCACACTTCTCAAGTGTTTACTGCTGTAACTGATATGCCTCTTTGTTTATCTTCACAGGTCCTAGCACTGAAGACCCAGGACACAGCACAGAGCAGAAGACAAGCAACAGCACAGAGGAACCGGGAGCCAGCATACAGGGGGACTGCTACCACCACCCAGGAAACAGGAACGCAGGCTGGCCCAGGAGAAGAGCCTCTGCTGGAGCAGGAAGAGGAGGAAAGAGAAGCTGCTGGAGATAGCCAATGTGTCCTTTACTTAGATGCTGCTCCAGAGTGCCCCACTGTGGCATATGGTGAGCACCCCTGAGCCAGAAGAGAGAAATACCTCATACCAGGTGGAATCGGGGTGCCAGGTGCTGAGCCACAAGAAAACCAGGACGGTGCTATCAAGGCCAGAAGAAGGAGCATGAGAAATTCCTATTGCAGAGCCACAATGACCTGCAGCTAGGGGCAACCCTGGACAGCCTTCGGAGAGATTTAAGAGATCAGACCACAAACCAACCGTGAAACTTCCAGCAAATCTATGGAGAGCCAATGCAACTCCAAAGAGGCCAGAAGCAGCAGACACTAGTCCAGCAGCAGCTGACTCAGGCAATGCAACAGCAAATTGTTATCTTGTCTCAAGGGCTTAACAACTTAATGGCTGCTGTTAATAACTTAAACACTACTTTACTTCAAGCTCTCCAGACAGCACCCAATCCTGTGTCTTCTACCACAGGCACACCTCGCAGTAGTCCTCAACTTTTGGGACAGGGCCATGGTAGAAGGCCCCAAGAACTCTCGCCAAAGAAGAGTCACGGTGGACCACGATAATGAACAGCACACAAAACGGTGCATTCTACCATCTACTATCTGCTGGGCCCATCCTTGCTGAAGATTCCCTGTGTCTAGCTGTTGGACGGTTGTCTGCTGGGCCCATCTTGGTGGAAGATCCCCTGTGGTTACTTTGTTTGGGCAACCAGACCAAAGTCATTGCAATGGGCTCTGTGAGAAGGGTGCTGTGTGCTGCCTTCTCTACCTAGCCTGATAGGTCTTGCCATGCAATCAGATGTCCCACTGCCGAAGAAACTGACCGTATCATGATTGAAGGACTCTGTTGCTGTGTGTGTGATGCTGAAGAGCTGCCACATACAGCTATGCTTCAGAGTATGCTGTACTCCATGTAGCAGATGATAGTGGAAGTATTCTGTACAAGCTCCCATCTGTCCAGCATTTGGCTCCATTCTCCTGTACCCAGTCTTCAGTCATCAACCTGCTGGTCTCCTGCCTCCTGATGTCTTCTTCTCCTGGTATCCAGTCATCATCCAGCTGGTATCCAGCTTCCTGGTCTTCTCTTTTCCTGGTCTCCCAGTCATCAGCCTGCTGGTCTCTGGTGGGGTTCAATTCCACAAGAAGCCTTTCCATTTAAATAAGCTTCCATTGCTTTCTCACTTGGCTACCTATTCTTCACCTCTGGCCTCAACTACATGGACTGTATAGAGATGTTATGTATAGGCCTAAGTATTTGTTCTCCCTGCTGTTCCATGTGTTAGCATTATTTTATATGTGGTTGCCACTTCCACAATATGTGCACTTTTCTTTGTGATTATCAGTGTGTATAAGGCCGAGATGAGTTAGGTACCTTGTCAACTATGCCCTTTCTACCTATACTTGTTGCTGTTAGGTATACTTGCGTTGTATACAGGAAATATATGCTTATGTCTTTTGTCCTATATTTATTATGTACATAACAATGGTACACTAAAATTGACAGTTGCAAAATGTGGTTGTTAATAAAGTGCTCACTTATAGGCTAATTTTAAAATGAGCACATGAGTGCCCATGTGAGTATCAGCGCGCAAGCTGAGATACGCTTGAATATTAAATCATGCATACACTTGCGCACACTTATGATTTAAAACATGCCTAGAATACTTAAGTGTGCTCCTAATTTTAAGAGGTTACTCAAGGAAACCTACTTTGTGTATCTTCCCTAGGACTGACAGGCTCTCCCGGCACGCGCACAGACCACTCGCCTGTGCGCGCGATACAGTATTTAAATGAGGCCCAGCGGTAGAAACGAGCAAAAGGAGGCGCTAGGGACACTAGCACGTCCCTAGCGCCTCCTTTTTGACAGGAGCGGTGGCTGTCAGCGGGTTTGACAGCCGACGCTCAATTTTGCTCGCATCGGTTCTCGGACCCGCTGACAGCTACAGGCTCGGAAACCGGACGCCGGCAAAATTGAGCATCCGGTTTTCGACCCGACAGCCGCCGGCCGACTTTCAATTTTTTTTTAACTTTTTTTACTCTTCGGGACCTCCGACTTAATATCACTTTCCCGGTGCCGGAAGAAATTAGCACTTACCTTTGGGTAGGCACTAATTTCTGAAAGTAAAATGTGCGGCTTGGCTGCACATTTTACTTTCTGAATCGCGCGCGAATACCTAATAGGGCCATCAACGTATGCATGTTGAGGACGCTATTAGGTTCGGCGGGTTGGACGCGTGTTTTCTTCCCCTTACTGTATAAGGGGTAAGGGAAAACGCGCGTCCAATCACGGGTTAACAGTGCGCTTCGCCGGAGCACACTGTACTGTATCGGCCTGTTTGTCGGCTTTAACGTGCTTATGTAAGCAGATTTTAAAACATGCACGCACGAGAGACATTCCCAGTTTTTACAATTAGTCCACCAGTTTGCCCAGTCAATCTCGAGGTCATACAGACCCCTCTGCTTCTTCATCCTGTACGCCTCCCCCTCCTCCCCCCCCCCCCAGTTGACCTGGACTCCTCACCCTGTCATGTAAGCCCAAAATGCAAGATCTGCAGACTTGCTTCCCATCAGGAGCAGCGGTAAAGTTGCATGGATAACAGGCCAACACGCGCTGCGCCTCCAATTTTAAAATACGGAGTTATGTGTGTAACAATTGGCCCTGCCCCAGAACGTCCATGCCCTAACGCTTATTTTTTTTGTTTGTGCACACGCGTATATGCACATAAATTGCGGCTTTTAAAATCTGTGTTGCTCACACGTGGCCCACATACTTGCACACAGAGGCATTTTTGTGTCAGCAACACTTTTAAAATCGACCCCATATTGTTTGGTCTGGGGGGAGGGGGGGTGTTTCTGTGCCAGGGTGCACTTTTCTATGGAAACTCAAGGCGTTTTTCACCATCATTTCGGTGCACCTCATTTTTGTAATTACCTACCTATTTTTTGCTGGTCAGAGTCTGGTAAAAGGGACTGCTTAGAGTCTGGGACCTGGGTATCCTTGTTTACACTTTAGCTACTGGATGATTCAGGCTTTGATCAGTTAGCGGCTGATATTTGATTAAGGTGAGGTATTTAAGGGTTAGAGACCCTTTTTAGCAGTTCTGTCATGGAGTGGAAAAAAAAAAGATTGATACTGCTTTTGTGGTTATTTTATTTCTTCTTTTTATTACTTTGATTTATATGTTTGTGTATGTAATGTGACTGAGAAGTCAAATGTAAAAGAGAGGAGAGCAGAGACCTGGCACACCTGGCATAAAACTTTAGGAATGCTGTGTGATTGTTTTCGAGTGCTTGCAGATCCGAATAAGAGACACGTCTGCTGATTTAACTTTTTATAGTGGGGAGTGGATCATCTATGCCTCTCCCACAGCCACACCCTTGCCCTCTCTCTACATGTGAGAAAAAATTCAAGCCTGAAACTGTAAAGTATTTAAAGAAATGGCATTTAAAAACTAAGGATAATCCTAAAATGCAATTTCCAGAGGAAGGCAGTTTTGATTGGGATAAAACTGAATATTCAAAGGGGATATTAAAGTCTACTTCACTGGATGAAGTTGGTATATTTCAGATGTGCTGGCAGGAAGCATACTTACGTAAGCAAAAATCAATTAATGCAGGTTTGAAAGATACTTTGCAGAAAACAAAAAAGCCACAATGAATATGCATACAATATATTTGCATGCACTGCCTGCATTGTATGCAAATGTATCTCATGCATATTCAATATGGACATCTTGAAAACCAGGACTCTTTGTGGCTCTTGAGGACCAGAGTTGACTACCCCTGCACTACAGGATCAGCCACTTTGAATGACCTGAAGATTGTGCCTGTCTTTTCTTTCATCGAACAGTCTCTCGAAACCTCTTTGCTGGCTGGCCCTTCACAGGCTTTCTCCAGGGCCAGTTTTCTCTCCTCATAATGTTCTTGTTCTTTCACACAAAAAGGTCAGAGGTACAGAAATATTTTAGATCAGATATCTTTCTCGCACTGTAGAATGCTATGCATGTCCAGAGGGGTCTAACATGTGTGATAGCAATTATTACATCTCTCTGTCCCTCTTCCCACTGCCTCTACCCATCTTCTGTTAGTGTACACTAATTGTGTCTGTAGCTATGTCCCTGCAGTCACAGGCCAAGATGTCTCCCTTTCTCTCTTCCCATTATCTGTTCACATAGCCCTGCATCTTCCTCCCCATACATCATCTCCTTCCTTACCCGCCTCCAATAATTTCACTAGCTTGTATACCCATTAGTCCTAAATCCTGCTACCAGCAGTGATTCTGTGGTTGACAGGGTGCAACCCTACTCTCTTCAGTCGAGGATACCATTTGAGCACATAAGAGCACTGGCTCTTCCATCAGCTGTATTATCAGCAGGCCATTTTGGAGCTCCCCTTTCCCCCACACATATCTGTTTGCAAGTCCCAAAGACATAAAATACCTGGCTAATATTCTTTTGTGTTCATCTAGTTAATAGGTGTATGTGTATGGGGGGGGAAGGCGGAATATTCAATGACACTTTTTGGCTCTATCAATTCCCTCCCGCGCCCTTTCAGGATTCCCCCAGCACTATCACCTTTCCTGATCTCTGTGTTCCCTGCTTGCCATACATCTCACTCAGCAGAGAACCGCAATCAATATCATTTTCCAGGCCCTCCTTAAAACTGGCAGGTGGTAGAAATGTAAGGGGAGGGAACAAGACAGAGGCTGGATGAATATAGGCCAGCACCCAGATATGTACTTGGCGTCAGCTGTGACAGCCCTGCTTCCGCCAGCATAATGCCCAGGAATCATGGTCTGGAGGATAAGGGGACATCATTGCATCTCTCAGCATCAGCTGCAGTAACATGGAGAAAGTGACACCCGTGGAAACAAAGAGCCAATCTTCATCTCCCATCCACTGCTCTCATCTCCGCAACTCTGACCCTAAAGAGCTGTAGAGTGAAGAGGCTCATTTTCAACTCATCCACAATGCAGCCTCTTGGATTGATAGTAAGTGTACAAAAAGTGTGATTTATTTGAGGGTGGCCATATCTATGGAAAAATCCACTGTCAAATCCTAGAAAAACAGCAAACAAATTAATGCTTGTTCTCTCCACATTCTCTATATCAGTAGCTCCCAACCCTGTCCCAGGGACCCCCCCCAGCCAGTGGGGTTTTCAGGATATTCACAATGAATATGCATGAGAGAAAATTTGCATTTTATGGAGGAGGTGGATGCATTTCTCTCATGCATATTCATTGTGAATATCCTGAAAACTTGACTGGCTGGGGAGTCCCCAGAATAGGGTTGGGAACCACTGGTCTATATAGACCAAGCTGTGATGATCTTTTGGCCAAGAAAATGTGCAGGTAAGGAAACCAGCAATATGACCACTAAATCATAAGAACATAAGAAATTGCCATGCTGGGTCAGACCAAGGGTCCATCAAGCCCAGCATCCTGTTTCCAACAGAGGCCAAACCAGGCCACAAGAACCTGGCAATTACTCAAAGACCAAGAAGATCCCATGCTACTGATGCAATTAATAGCAGTGACTATTCCCTAAGTAAACTTGTTTAATAGCCGTTAAAGGACTTCTCCTCCAAGAACTTATCCAAACCTTTTTTGAACCCAGCTACACTAACTGCACTAACTATATCCTCTGGCAACGAATTCCAGAGCTTAATTGTGCATTGAGTGAAAAAGAATTTTCTCCGATTAGTCTTAAATGTGCTACTTGCTAACTTCATGGAATGCCCCCTAGTTCTTCTATTATCTGAAAATGTAAATAACCGATTCATATCTACTTGTTCAAGACCTCTCAAGATCTTAAAGACCTCTATCATATCCCCCCCCCCCCCCTCAGCCATCTCTTCTCCAAGCTGAAGAGCCCTGCCCTCTTCAACCTTTCCTCATAGGGGAGCTGTTCCATCTCCTTTATCATTTTGGTTGCCCTTCTCTGTACCTTCTGCGGCGACCAGAGTTGTACACAGTATTCAAGATGCGGTCTCACCATGGAGCGATTCAGAGGCATTATGACATTTTCCGTTTTATTAACCATTCCCTTTCTAATAATTCCTAACATTCTGTTTGTTTTTTTGACTGCTGCAACACACTGAACCAATGGTTTTAAAATATTATCCACTATGATGCCTAGATCTTATTCCTGGGTGGTAGCTCTTAATATGGAATCTAACATTGGTAGATTCCATATTAGGAGCTACCACCCAGGTAGCAAGGTTAGATAGCAAGGTTATTTTTCCCTATATGCAACACCTTGCACTTGTCCACATTAAATTTCATCTGCCATTTGTATGCCCAATCTTCCAGTCTTGCAAGGTCCTCCTGTAATGTATCATAATCCACTTGTGATTTAACTACTCTGAATAATTTTGTATCATCCACAACTTTGATAACCTCACTCGTCGTAATCCTTTCCAGATCATTTATATATATATTGAAAAGCACTGGTCCAAGTACAGATCCCTGAGGCACTCTATTGTTTATCCTTTTCCACTGAGAAAATTGACCATTTAATCCTACACTCTGTTTCCTGTCTTTTAACCAGTTTGTAATCCACGAAAGGACATCGCCTCCTATCCCATGACCTTTTAGTTTTCTTAGAAGCCTCTCATGAGGAACCTTGTCAAACGCCTTCTGAAAATCCAAATACACCACATCTACCAGTTCACCTTTATCCACATGTTTATTAACCCCTTCAAAAAAATGAAGCAGATTTGTTAGGCAAGACTCCCCTTGGATAAATCCATGTTGACTGTGTTCCATTAAACCATGTCTTTCTATATGCTCTACGATTTTGATCTTTAGAATAGTTTCCACTATTTTTTCCCGGCACTGAAGTCAGTTTCACTGGTCTATAGTTACCCGGATCACCCCTGGAACCCTTTTTAAATATTGGGATTACATTGGCCACCCTCCAGTCTTCAGGTACAAAAATGATTTTAATGATAGGTTACAAATTTTAAGTAATAGATCAGAGATTTAATTTTTGAGTTCCTTCAGTACCCATGATGCATACCATCTGATCCATGTGATTTGCTACTTTTTAGTTTGTTAATCTGGCCTACTACATCTTCCAGGTTCACAGTGATTTGGTTCGCTTCGTCTGACTCATCACCCTTGACATACATCTCCGGAACTGGTATCTCCCCAACATCCTCATTAGTAAACACGGAAGCAATTAATTCATTTAGTCTTTCTGCAATGGCCTTATCTTCCCTAAGAGCCCGTTTAATCCCTCGGTCATCTAATGGTCCAAGCGACTCCCTCACAGGTTTCTTGCTTCGGTTATATTTTTAAAAGTTTTTATTATGAGTTTTTGCCTCTATGGCCAACTTCATTTCAAGTTTTCTCTTAGCCTGTCTTATCAATGTTTTACATTTAACTTGACAATGCTTATGTTATATCCTATTTTCTTCAGATGGATCCTTCTTCCATTTTTGAACGACGTTTTTTTGGCTAAAATAGCCTCTTTTACCTCACCTTTTAACCATGATGGTAATCGTTTTGCCTTCCTTCCACCTTTCTTAATACGTGGAATATATCTGGACTGTGCCTCTAGGATCAGATTTTTAAACAATGTCCATGCCTGTTGAACACTTTTAACCTTTGCAGCTGCACCTTTCACTCTTTGTAGAGCTCTTCCACCAACCAACAAGGAACTCTGGACTACCCACTGTAGATCCTCTCCTTTATTCAGCTAACTTTTTAACAATATCAACAATATTCAAGAAGACATTCCAACTCTTGGGATCATTTTATAGGCTTGTCATTCCTTACTCCAGATGGTTACTCCACTGGAAAATTTATTGGTTATCAGCACATCTATCCTAATAAATTTGCATACCAAGCAACTATTTCTCTACACAAGTTTTTCACAGAGCACAGAGTTACACAGATGTGACAGCAGAAGCAATTTAGCCAGTTCAACCTCAATGCATGCATTGTCTCGCACCTAAGGAGCTACAGTGCCTTCATATATCACCTGTTTGTTAAAATGAGGAAAATAGAAAAAAACTGAAAGGTCAGCTAAAAAAGTTTCAGTGTTGATAATTCAGAAAAACTGCATATCATTTCTCATCGTCTTGCTGATGGGGGAAAAAAGGAAAGGATGAACTGCTTTTAACCCAAGAGTCTCGATGCCAATAGTGAGTCCCATGGATTCACATGTGACTCGGATAGATTCAATACTGCAAGCTTCCTTGGGTATAGAATCTACTGACACCTCTCTAAATCCTGAGGCCCACAATCTGCCTTGTCCGACAGCCTTCTTATCGCAGGAAGTTCAGGAACTGAGTACCTTAGGTAATTCTGTTACTTTAAGTGATGAAGGAGTTATTATATCTTTGAGGCCCCATCCTCAAACTCCTGCATCTACTGGCAAAGATATTGAGCCAAGTAGTTTTCCTATTTCTGGAACAGCTCGGATGAATGGAACATGGAGCTCTATTCCTCTTCCCGTTTCGTTATCTACTTCATGTGAGGCGTTGGTAGATTTCGAAGTAAACCCTGGTGAGATATCTTTGAAAGGCATCTGTAAAATTGTGTCAAGAAGTGACTTGAATTTAACAGGCACAATTTCTAAGCTGTGTGATTATACGAAAGGGGCATTTGTTAAATTCACTGAGCTTGAGGGTAGACTTGATAACTTCAAGACCGTAATGTCTACTCAGTCTGGAGTTTTGAATAATCTTCAAGCTACGACTGTTTCTGGTATTAAGCATAGTTTATCCTTACATTATAAATATGAGAACTTGTATAATAGATTAAGAGCTAGAAATTTGCACCTTGTTAATTTTCCTAAAACACGATACCTGTCTGGGGTTGAATTATTTACTGAGTATGTAAAGGATCAGTTACAGTTCTTGTCTGAGAAACCTTTTTTGTTGTCCAGCTGTCATTATATCCCTGATAAGAAGAGAACTGTGAATGTTGAGGATGGGGCCTCAAAGATATTAGTCCCATTTTCTAGTGCAGATCTATCTTCATTTTTACAAGCAACAAGTGATAGTATAGCAACTAGGGTTACTGTTATGGTCACTATTGTTTTACATATTATATTATTGTTCTCCAGCAATATTTTAAATATATAAATAAGATGTTCTGTGGCCAGATGGTTTGGGTCTTCCCAGATGTCTCAAAAGAAACTCAGGTTAGGAGAAACACTTTCTTAGATCTCAATGCACTTGTCCTGGCAATTGGAGGTACCTTTTTTTCTTAAATTTCCCTGCATGTGCCTAATGTCGTTTCAAGGGAATAGATTTATTTTTATGGATCCTTTACATTTGGAGGTATTTTTGGTTGATAAAGAAGCTAGAGATGGCTGAGTGAGTGAGGAAAGTTTTAGTTGTGTTTGAATAAGTTGAGTGTTTTATTTGTGTGTCTGGTATTGTTCCTCGTTTATTGAGGACTTGATGATATGTAATCTTTGAAATTGTTTTTCCTGGGTTTTTTTGTATAATAATTTGATATTTCCTCATTATTTTTTATATTTATTGTATATTGTGATTAATTTAATAAAAAGTAAATTGAAATAAAAACGTTATGGGATAGGAGGCAATGTCCTTTTGTGGATTACAAACTGGTTAAAAGACAGGAAGCAGAGAGTAGGATTAAATGGTCAGTTTTCTCAGTGGAAAATGGTAAACAGTGGAGTGCCTCAGGGATCTGTACTGTAACCGATAGTTTTTAATATATTTATAAATGATCTGGAAAAGGGAATAACGAGTGAAGTGATCAAATTTACAGACAATACAAAATTATTCAGAGTTGTTAAATCAGAAGCAGGTTGTGAAAAATTGCAGGAGGATCTTGTAAGACTAGGAGACTGGGCATTTAAATGGCAGATGAAATTTAATGTGGACAAGTACAAAGTGAAGCACATAGGCAAAAGTAACCCACCCTGTAGTTTCATAATAATAGGTTCCATATTAGGAGTTACCACCAGGGCCCGTTCTAGTTTTTTGCTGCCCTGTGCAAACAATGACTGTGCTCCCCCCCCCCCCCCTGCATCATTCAGTCTCTGTCCTGCGCCCATCAAAAAATGTCCAGCTCCCTCCAGCAATCTATATTTTTTAAAACTGACACACACAACCCCCGCCAAACGGAACCCATGATCAAGGGAAGGGTATTAGGTACCCTAAGCAAACTTTACAGCCTTGTGCACACATGCACACACACACACACACACACACACACACATACACATCCTCTACAGATGCACACATACAATTCAATTATGCATTTATAACAGATTTTACATGAAAAAAGTACATTCAAAAGTGCAATCTTCTGAAGCAAAATATCACTTATAACATGCATATTATATTTACATGCACTGCTGTGGTGCCAACCAGAAAATCCTGCAAAAAAGACACCTGAAACTCCTATGGAATTACATTTTTTGTAATGTGTGCTGGGTGTGGGCTTGGCCCTCAAAAAGCCATGAATAAACAGAATTACCATTACAATATAGTAAACCTCCCATAACAAAACAACCCTAACTGCCAGCACTCAAACAGTAATAATCTTATCTATGAAAAGGTAACACTGCACATATTACAACAGGCCCTAAAACACCAATACACTTCCTATAGGAAAACAAATCAGATTACTATAGATCACTACAGATAAATTATATGGTAGCAGAATACCTCACACATGGAGAAAACAGACAAACTCTGACCAAATACAAAATAAAGAGACCAGAAAGTATAAATAGAAACAGGCAGAGAAGAACTGAACTGGAACCCACAACAATCCAACCTCTATATGCAGGGCAACAATGGAGAAACAGAAACATTACCATTCTTCATATAACATTAAAAATAAAATCAAGAAATATAAAACATCACTCATAATAGTAAAATCATAGTCATTAGAAGAATAAATATTTCAAACCAGTTAACAAATAGAATATCCAAAATTTCCCAACCAATAAAATATTTCAAAACATCTGATGAATAAAACATTGCAATAATTAAAATATGTTCTATGTCCCAAAAAAACAATAAAATATTTTAAAACAGTAGAAACATCAAATTACACCCAATAACTAAAACTAATATGGATTTAAAAATCTCCTGCTCTCCATACCTGGGATCTTTATATTTCCAGTCACCTTGAGATTATTGTGGATTGGGGAGGTAGGGCCACACAAACTTTATCTTCTCACACACACACACACACACACACACACACACACACACACACACACACACACACACACATATTCACTCTCTCACACACTCCATCTCTTATATACATGCCTATGCTCTCACACACACTTGCTCTCTTTCCCTTACAGACACATATGTGTGTGTGTGTGCCTGTGAGAACCTACATAGGCTCTCACAGGCACACACACACACAGGCACTTGCACACAGGTTCTCATACAAGCACACACACATACACATGAACACAAGCTCTGACACAGACATACATTCAAGTTCTCACACAGACAGAATACATACATATGAACGCAAGCTCTCACATAGACACAAAAACATACACATGCACACAAGCTTTATCACAGACACACACTCAAGTTCTGAATTAGACACATGCACACAGGTTCTCACACACACACACACACACATTCATACACATTCACACGCGGCTTCCTTTCTTCAGGCCACGGTGCGATGGGCTCCATTGTGGCCCCCTCCGTCCTCTTCACTTTGGGCTGTGGGGGGGGGGGGGATGAGCTCCACCACGGCCCCTCGGGCTACTCTTTCTTTGGCCCCACCATTGACCTTTCTGCAAGGGGGGGGGGGGCAAGAGCCAGAAAGCTGTGTACGTGCATGCAGCTAAAAGCGGAAACTGCTAAGACCTTTCTTCATTTTGCCTGCTGGCAGGTTGAGCTCCACTGGCAGCTCCGCAGCCTTTCCTGCTGTCACCACCTTCCCAGGTCTGCTGCTCCATGCAAATGCATGGTGTGCACACCCGATTGTGCTGGGCCTGGTTTCCACCCAGGAAAAAGGCCTGGGTGTCATAGTGGACAATACGTTGAAATCCTTGATTCGGTGTGTGGCGGTGGTTAAAAAAACAAACAGAATGTTAGGAATTATTAGGAAAGGAATGGAAAATAAAATAGCGAATATCACAATATTACTCCATGATGAATCGCGGGCCGGGGAATCGCGCGGCAGTGGCAGACCGGTGTGTGTGAGTTATGCCTGCCTGAGGCAGGCATAACTTTCACGATAAAGGTAGGGGGGTGTATTTAGGGCTGGGGGGCTGGGTTAGGTAGGGGAAGGGAGGGAAAGGTGGGGGGAGGCCGAAGGAAAGTTCCCTCCGAGGCCGTTCCGATTTCGGAGCGGCCTCGGAGGGAACGGGCAGCGTGTGCAGGGCTCAGCGCGTGCAAGGTGCACAAATGTGCGTACTTTTGTTTGCACCTGGTGCGCGAACAAAAGTACGCGCGGGCGTACTTTTCTAAAATCTACCCCTCGATGCGCAATTAAGGTCTGGAATTCATTTCCTGAGGATGTGGTTAAGGCATTTAGCGTAGCGGGATTTAAAAAAGGATTGGATAAGTTCCTGGAGTAGTAGTCAATAAACTGTTATTAACCAAGAAATAGCTACTACTTATCACTGCACAATAGTTTGGGATCTTACCAAGTACTTGTGACCTGGATTCGCCACTATTGGATACAGGATACTGGGCTTGGGGGACCTTTGGTCGGACCCTGTATGCAAGTTCTTATGTTCATATGCACATCTTAAGGACACATGGGCAATCATACTTTTTTTGACAAATATCACTACATGTGAAGAACTGTCATTGTTATATTCATAGCCCATTGTCGAGATGTCACATACATCTGGCAGGCACACCAGAACTATAAAGCAAAAAAAACAAAAAACAAAAAGCAACATCACTGCTAAAGCAAGTGCCCTCCTGCCGGCTGCGTTTATCAGGAAGAAACCAATAAGACCGAGCAATGGATCTTTACCACAGAAATTTTTGTGTCAGTGAGAACTTGTGTGAGTGTGGTCTCTGTGAAGGCTCAAGATGAACACGTAAGCAGTGTGTCAGATTAGAAACATCCACTTTCATATGCTCCCACACACCAAATACCAAAGGCAAGCAAGGTGACACCTAGGAAGCCATCAGCCGCTGTATCCTAGAAATCCCATTTCTCCAGCAAACTCATGAAGGATGCTTTTCAAGGGCATGGTAGGGAAAGACTCACCCATGGATGCAGTGGTGGCCAGAAGTGTCATTCGTATCTTCTCTGTGGGCCCTGTGTCAGCTCTTGCTAATAAACACTTAACGTAGCTGCTGCATTATTAATATGTACTGTATGCATAAAACTGTTTAGTGGCCTTTAATGAAGACATGTCATGTGTGCCAGAGGGACATAAGGCTACAAATTATCATCATACCCCTCAGTGTTTAAAGTACCAACTCTCCCTCCAGTCCTAGCCCATTTAATTATCTGAAATGTCTACCTTATGCATACAGGTAGCACGTCTATTGACAATCTGAAGGCCAGTAAGTCCTGCAAAACAGCAAAGAAATTGCTGGATTGACAGAGGTATTGCAGCTATGCTATTCCCTCGCCGTAGAGAATAGATCTCTTTTTTTTGTGAGTCCCTGGCCTATACTTTCAGGCAAAACAGTGATTGATGATTCTGCTATCGACCTGGCTCCCAGTCTGTGTGGTCTCCTGATGTCGTGCGGGGGGGGGGGGGGACACACGACCACACTGGATCCTCTTTTACATCCCAGTTAATCTCAGCTGGGTTGCCATACCCCATTGCTATACTGTGAAGCATACATCAGGTAAGCACTATCTCTGCCACACTGAGTGAGTCATATATCAAGCCCCCCCACCACTACCCCAACCCCCCCCCCCCACCACCACCCCATTTTGCCCAAATGGCAAAAGTGACTTTTTAAAACTCCAAAGACGCATTCGATGACTGAGCGCGTGGACATGTGAGCCTCATTGTAGTTCTGGCATCCTAGGGACAGCTACAGGGATGAGAAGCCACAGCAGACATTAATATCTTGCATCACCTGCGCCACAGAAAGATTGCATGGAACACACTGACAAACTTACATTCTCGTATATTGCAATGGTCGTAGCACTGGAATTTCCTTTCAGATAGGGCACACCTTAATGAACCAAGCAATAGCTTGAACGGTAGCTTCTACAGACACAAAACAACCCTATAACCTCACACTTAGTTCTTTTATGCCACAATATACTACATGACAACTGCAGCACAACCATTTTACAGATCCCACATCAAAGACGTGTCTTTTCTATGCTGTTGAGCCAAACACACCAAACCACCCCAACGTGCACCCATGAAATTGCCAGTGTTGCACTCTGTCCATACAGATGTCTTTATACTATGACAATGGTCACTATGTATAGACATTTATTTATTGCCTGTATACTGGGACCATTTGTATGAATCATCTCTTTATACATCATACAGAGCAAATAAAATGTCACATTGTGACTCTGTAACCATTAAACCACAGCTTTCCTCATTGTAGCCAGACAAGAGCTAACAGAGCTGGTGTTACGATTCTGCTCGCGGGCCTAGCCACGAGCAGTCTCTCACCTTTTTCAGCCAGCTTCTCCGTCTGCCTGCCTACTTCATTGCCGTGTTCTCCATGTGGCCGTGGCCGCCGACGCTGCTCTTGCAGCCAGGAGGTCGCCACTGGTGCTCCTTCGCGGTCAGGAGACCGTCCACATCTTTCCCCGCACGGCGGGCCATGCCGCCGTGTCCTAATGCGACCAGGAGGCCACTGATGCCGTCTTCTCATGGCTAGGAGTGCCGCCATTGTATCTCCTCTTTTGCAGCCGGGAGGCCGCCCTGGAGCTCCTCTTCACGGCCCGGAGGTCGCCGACACTCTCCATCTTCCAGCGCTGGCAGAACCGCCATCTTCCGCTCCTCCTGGGCGGCATGGAGTCGTCTTCAGCTTCTCTTCGTGGCAGGAGCTGCCTCCGATGCTTCAGGCCTGCATTCTTCCTCACAGCATGGCTGCTGTCCCTGGTCCTGCCTCCTTAAAGGGCCAGTCCTCCTGGATTCTCCTTATGATGTCATCTTGGGTGTTCCTCTTCAGCCCTACAAAAGGGCTCACCTTCATTTCCTCTTTGCCTTTGCAACCTGTTGCAAAAGAGGTGGACCCTTGGACCAAGGTGGGGTTGGCGCAACCTGTAGGTAGGAACCTGCGGGTCCCCACAGTCAGCAGGTGGAGTGACTAGAGGGCAGAGGCTGCTGGAGCTTCATCTATACAGCCCTCGTTCCCCTCGGGTTGAGCCTTCGGGTGCCGTGGCCGGCAGGACTTAGGTGGGCCTCGAGGTTAACCAAAGATGAGTAGTGGTTCAGCCCAGAGAAGGCAGTCAGCGGATGGCATAGTCAGCCTTCACAAGGAGTCAGTTCTGGAGTTGGACTGCTCTTGGATCCTCCGTTCCAGCTTTTCGGTCCAGGAGTCTCCAATGATGTCCTCTTCTGCTTCTTCAAGGCACTCTGTTCTTCGTAGGAATTCCTTGTCTTCCTTTGTGGTTCCTGATCCTTCGTCTCATCTTCGTTCCATGTTTGGTCTCCCGCCGGATCCCAAGTCCTTGTCTTCAGATGTCTTTGTTGTCCGACCCTCCTGTTGTCTTCACTTTCAGATCTTCCTGAAATCCTCATCTTCTGATGTTCTGTCCTTCCAGAAGTCCATCATCCTGTTGTTCTGCCTCTCGGAACCTCCTCGCTGCTCTTCGTTGGGTGACCTGGGGTTCTGAAGTCCAGATGTCCAGATGTCTTGTTCTCCAGTTCACTTGACACCTCCTTGATGCTCTTGACTGAGTGCCCTGGGGGTTGAAGTCCAGATGTCCTGACGTGCCAGACGTCTTCATGTCAAGTTGTCTTCATCTTCAGAATCCTTTTCACATCCTCGTCTTCAGTCCTTTTCGCTGTCAAGTGTTCGGAAACCTTTGGCTCCTTCATCAAGGAAGCCTTCTGATACTTTGGCGCTCTCGTCAGGGTAGCCTCTTTCTCGGATATCCTGGTTCCGGATCTACCTCCTAGTGGGTCGTCCTCCCTTTAACTTCGGCTGACCTTCTGATTCATCTTCCGCATTGGGTCTGAAGCCTCCGCTTCTTATGGTTGGCCGCGCCAGGTCCCCGAAGCCTCAGTTCAGGATGGTTGCTGCTATGAGTCTTGGCCGGATACCTTCATACTGAGTTTTAAATCTTCTGTTGTCTTTCCACTCAGCAAGTGTTTTCATTAGTGTCCCTGATGTTCTTCTCTTCAGCCTTGCCTCATCCTTATCAAGTCCTCATCTGATCCTCGTCTTAAAGTATCGTCTATTTGTCTTCAGTCTTCAAGTCTTGTCTTGTTCCAGTTCCATTGTCTGCCCTCGACCTCTGTCTGTCCTGGCGCATTTACTGTTCCCATACAGCAGGTCCGAAAGGGCTATCGCGTGGCCAGAGGGCTACCACAGAGACCAGCATTGCGTTGTTGGGTCTCACTGATGCGTCAGGTTTGGCAGAAGTGCAAGTCCCTGGTCTTCTGCCTGTCCGCCTATGCTGGGATACGTCTCACCTGCCTCAGCGCTTCTAAAGAACTCCTCTCTGCAGTCGTGTCATGGTCCAAGGGCACACCACTCTCCCCAGAAGCGGAATCACTCCCTAGCACTCACGCAACAGCTGGGACTAGCTAATCCCCTTGTAGAGAAGCCTTATGCTAAAACTGTTCCCACTGGTAGTTTGCACCATCATGACTACATCTTCAGCTTCTTATAACACCTGGACTGCAAATCTGGCAATCCTTGATGCAAAGATGGAATATGCGTAAGGAACCTTTGTTTTCAGTTTTGATTTCATTTTGCCTGGGAATTTAAGGGTTAGAAAAAGAAATAAATGAGTGGAAATAAGATTTCTCCACCGACTTTTCTCCTTTGTGTTCTGCCAAAGTCCTGTTTTCCACTGACTTTTTATTTTTATAACATTGAAATTCCCAAGCAAAATAAAATAAAACACTGAAAATGAAGGTACCTAAATATGTGCTTTGTAAAAACCGACTTTCCTTGTTCATCCATGCTCTTTCGAAGTAATTTACGATACCTGACAGTGCTTCAGAGACTATGAAACTTTTCAGAGTGAGTAGGATTGCAAACAGAGCCAAGGTCAGCTGAGCTGACTGATCCTGCCCAGGTTCTGACCCATGCCATACATGCATTTGTAGTTCTGAATCTGCCATAGGGTTGCCTTTGAAATGCTGAACAACAAGTCCCTGCATGCAACAAGGCAATATCATGGCTGGATTAGCCCACTCAGTTGACCTGGGCAATGAGACGTGTGTTTGGTTTTTTTTTCTCTAAGGCAGAGAAAGATTATCAGGGGCTGCCTTCAATGGTTGTTGCCCCAGTTCTGGGGCCTCTCTGCACTGTCTTCACTCCCCACTATCTAATTAGTATGAAAGGTATGTAGAGAAAAAGCTTCTAAGGAACAAAGCATAAGAGGTGCAGATCTCCCTGGCATATAGATGTTAGTGTTCGAGGTAGTTGTGGGTGGATCCTTGGACTGGTGGCAGATGACCACGCCCCCGGGGGAAGATCCCGAGAGGGACCACCGGTCAGGCTCAGAGTATGGAGACAGACACACACTAGTTCTTTTATTAAACAGTATATTGAACCACCAGAGGTGGCAGTAGTGAGCTGGAAGTGCCAGGCTGGGCTATAGTCCCTCAAATACTGGAACAGTGATCCTGGATAACTGAGCTGTAGAGAAACTGAATATAGTGAGTAGGCAGGATATGCAGAGTTCAGGAACAGAACCTTGATGGTAACACTCACACAATAGTCTCTTAGAAGCAGCCCAGGAGCTGGAATGAAGTAGGCCCTCGAGGAGCAAGTACCTGGTTCCAGGGAAAGCTCTGAGAGAGTGATGGTAACTCACTGGTGTTGTAGGCAGCGATTACTTCCTGGCAGAAGTGGTATTCAGAAGTTAGTCAGGGAACGAGGGCCCTCGAGGAGCGAGTACCAGTTCCAGACTGATCTGAAAGGCAAAAGAGAAAGCGAGGCCCCCGAGGAGCGGGTACCCCTGGTAAGTCCGAGGAGGCAGAGTAGCTAGGAGAGTAACCCTTGTCCGTAACCTTGTCCAACTAACTCCTTGCTAACTCAATTCGTTAGCGATTTCATAGACCTTAAATATCCGGTGGAGATGACGTCACCTCAGGGGGACGTCCCTGAGGTTCGCACCATTGCTGGTACTTGAGTTGGGGCCGCGCTGCGCGCGTGCCCTTAGGCTGCTGGAAAACATGGCGGATTGCAGCGTCCAGCAGGTCCGGGGAAGCCAGAGGAGAATGGCACGATGACGCCGCGGCAGCCAAACGTCCAACAGGCAAAGAGGGAGTCGCCAAAGAGGTAAGGTGGGCGTAGTGGAGACGTCGGGCAGCGACGGTCGCAACAGTACCCCCCTTCAAAGGGCGATTTCCTCTTCGGGTACCAGGCTTGGGTTTTGAAGGATGCACAAGGTGGAACTGACAAAGCATCTCTTTGTCCAGAATATTGGTCTGAGGCTCCCAAGAGTTTTCTTCGGGGCCGAAACCTTCCCACTTTAGAAGGTATTCAAAAATATTGCCTCTTTTACAAACATCCAGGACCTCTTCGACTTTGAATTCTAAGTCGTCTTCTGCATTGATGACAGGTGGATCTTGAGGTTTGGAGGAAATTTCGCTGAGTATGAGTGGTTTCAGATGAAACGTGGAAAGCGTTATGAATATCAGCAGCAGTGGATGAGCTGCTGGGACGTCACTGAGCTTCAGTGGAAGTGGCGGTATTGGGGAACGTCCAAAGTCCACTTCAAAAGATGACACAGTAGTGGATCTTTCAGCTTGATGAAAGGACTCCTTACGTCTTCCACTAGACGTCTGAGAATGAAGTTGCCTTCTGCCCCTGAATCCACCAGGTCAAGAGTCTGAACCGTGACCGGTCCATAAGTCAAAGAGACTGGAAGAGAAAGCAGAGGAGAGGGTGCGGTATGGCCTAAGAACAGTCCTCTTGCAGGACTTAGGCCTGTCCATTTTCCGGACAAATGGAGCATGTAGAGACATCATGGCTGGGCTGACCACAGTACATGCAAAGGCCACGCTTCTTCCGAAGTCTTCTTTCTTTGGAAGTTAAATGTCCATGACCAAGTTGTTTCAGTTCATCTTTATCAGCAGCAAGAATTACTGGAACCATCCGAAGTGCGGACATAGAGCTAGCCTGTTTCAACCCATGTAACACCTTAGGCCGGAGTTCCTTCACCTTGTCCCGGAGCCGGTGATCAATCCAAGTGGCCAAGGCTACTAATTCGTCCAGCGAGTCAGGTGTTTCACGAGCAGTCAGCTCATCCTTTAAACGGGTATCCAGGCCTCTGGAAAAGAGTGTCTTGAGATATTTGGGGTCCCAGCGAAGTTCTGCCGCAAGAGTTTTGAACTCGATGGCAAATTCAGTCAATGATCTGCTGCCTTGCTTCAATTCCACCAAAGCAGAACCGGCTACAGCAGTACGAGCAGGGTCATTGAAAACGAATTTAAACAAGTCCATAAATCCTTCTATGTCCTGCAGAATGGGGTCCTTGTGCTCCCACAAGGTAGATGCCCAAGACAAGGCCCTACCATCCAGGTATAAAAGGATGTAGGTGGTCTTGGAAAGAGCCGTAGGAAATAAAGATGGCTGTAAGGCAAAGTGCATGCAACACTGGTTTAAGAAGCCCTGGGCCTTCTGAATTTCACCGGAAAAGCGGATTGGAGCTGCCAGTGGTACAGCAGATTTTAAAGTTACCTCCGGTAACTGACCTTCATGGTTGGAAGCTGTGCCTTGAACCTTCTGTGTGTGTAGCTGATGAAATGCTGAAGTAAGTTTCTCCAAGGCATCTTGCTGCTCCACAATGTGCTGGGCCAGGCCCGGTATGGCCTGCAAGGCATTGAATTGTGCCGGATACATGGAGTTAGCAATCTGTTAGTGTTCGTGGTAGTTGTGAGTGGATCCTTGGGCCGGTGGCAGATGACCATGCCCCTGGGGGAAGATCCCGAGAGGGACCACCGGTCATGCTCAGAGTATGGAGACAGACACACACTAGTTCTTTTATTAAACAGTATATTGAACCACCAGAGGTGGCAGTAGTGAGCTGGAAGCGCCTGGCTGGGCTGTAGTCCCTCAGATACTGGAACAGCGATCCTGGATAACTGAGCTGTAGAGAAACTGAATATAGTGAGTGGGCAGGGTATGCAGAGTTCAGGAACAGATCCTTGATTGTAACACAATAGTCTCTTAGAAGCAGCCCAGGATCTGGAATGAAATAGGCCCTCGAGGAGCGAGTACCGGTTCCAGACTGATCTGAAAGGCAAAAGAGAAAGCGAGGCCCCCGAGGAGCGGGTATCCCTGGAAAGTCTGAGGAGGCAGAGTAGCTAGGAGAGTAACCCTTGTCCGTAACCTTGTCCAACTAACTCCTTGCTAACTCAATTCGTTAGCGATTTCAGAGACCTTAAATATCCGGTGGAAATGACGTCACCTCAGGGGGATGCCCCTGAGGTTCGCGCCATTGCTGGTACTTGAGTCAGGGCCGCGCGTGCGCCCTTAGACTGCTGGGAAACATGGCGGATTGCAGCGTCCAGCTGGTCTGGGGACACCGGAGGATAATGGCACAATGATGCTGCGGCAGCCAAACTTCCAACAGGCAAAGAGGGAGTCGCCAAAGAGGTAAGGTGGAGACGTCGGGCAGCGACGATCGCGACAATAGATTAAGACCTTGCAATGAGAACGTCCATACCTCCCATCCTCAAACTGTGCAAATTGTGCTGATTGCTGCAAGATATAGGGATCGTGTGTGATTCCTGGGCACCTCAGCACAACATTGGTGGTGCGCGTTTGTGCACATTGAGGGAGTGGAAGAGCCTGCAGTTGCAGTAGGATTCCTCCCTCTGATGGGGTGGAATGAAGGCTACTTGGCTGCAAAAGCAGCAAATATTGCATGATAATAGCCAAATAACGCACACGATTGCCACAGCTCAGTACCTGCATCAGCCAGAAAGTCCCCATCTCGTTTCTACCAAAAAACCTGTCCACTGGTCAAATTATGGTAACCATTTTGCTCTGTTTTTGCTGGTCAGATAGATCCAGCCTTGGTTGCGCCCCCACTGCATGCCAGGGATTTGTATTTCTGAATGTCTTAGGGAACTCAGTGAGAAAGCAGAGCTATGAATTCATGTATTCCATGGGGCAAAACCAAGACTGGGTCAGCCTATTCTGTGGACTTGGTGTGCGATGTCAACCCTAGCTTCATTCCAAAGCAGCAAATCTGCTCAGCACCCCTGTTTCCTGCTACTGCCCTGTACAAATCCATCTCCTTCTTGGAGAAAAGGGGAACTGGCTGGAAAAGAAACTGTAATTACTTCTAATTATTCAATTACCCAGAGTTGTGCTCATTAAAGCTGTGTTTCAGAAAACATACAACATTCAGCAGGCCTCTGCAGGCCTCTATAGAGACAGTACATGCAACAGTAATGCAAGCTTCCCTCCTATATGCCCTGCCCCACCAAAAAACAAATGTGGCCACTCCTTGGTCCAGACGATTACTTACTCCTATGCTTGGGGTGGAGAGTACCACATGAAAAATTATATTTACTAATATGATTTATTTTCGGGTTTGTAGCCTGGGTGGGGGATGAGATAGGATACTGGTCACCCCGATACCACAATTCCATGCCCTTCCCAAACAACTTCTCATTTGTGGTACCACAGACCAGATAAAATCATCACATCAGAATAAAACAGTAATTAACCCTTTTAAATAGGAAAAGTACAAGAGTGAAGTATAAAATAAATTTGCAATTTTCTTATTTTAAATCAAGCAATGCAAAATAAATAAATAAATAAATAAATAAACAGACACTAGGTATGGTCTGTTAGCCATGGCTAACAGACCATACCTAGTAAAATAAAAGAATAAGGAATTGTAACAGAAAAAGATTGGGGGGAAAAGCAGTGAAGTACAGTTTTCAAAAATTGTCTTTACCCTGGAGTACTCACCCCAATGTCACCAGTTTGAAAAGGGTGCACACTGTCCCAAACACAAAATTGTGTAGAAACTAAACAAGAAAGAAAATGAAGAAGTCCCTTTTTGGCTAGATGACAAACCAAATAGATGAGCACTGCAGTGTGTGAATAGTCTCTTTCTCTTGGGGAATGTCTCCAAACATTTTATTTGATACTAAACAGAAAGCAGGCCTGGTTTCAGTCTCTTACAGAATGACCACGGTCATCAGCTTCTCTGTCTCAGCCAGCCAAGGTTTATGCTTGACTTCGGCTGAAAGGCTGAAGCAGTTGAGATACTGAATTTGTGACAAAAGACAAGGAAATAAACTTTCTCCCTCCTCAGCTAAGATACTCTCTGTGCAAAGTTTAGACTACTTAACTCTCTGTATAAAGCTTAGATTACTTAACGTAGTCTCTTAGGAGGGTGATCCAGCCATGTGCTCCTGGGCCTGGATATCTCTGGAAAGGAAGTCTCTCAGGTCTTGGCTCCTCTGTCCCTTGTTGTGATTTTACATGTAGCTTGGCTATGAAGCTAACATAGCTGTATTTCTCTCTGCTTCCTCAGAGCAAAGACTTCTGTCTCTCCATTTTGATGATTAGTTCTTCAGGATAAAAACTGATTGCAGGGCTACCAGATGCACTCCTCTCTTCCTGGCTCCTGGTTCCAACTCCTGGCCATCCCCGTCCCTCACACATAGAAAGATCCAGACAATTTGTGCCTTTTCTTCCTTAAATGGTCTCCCATTATTCCTCTGGCTTCATCCTCTGCCAGCTATGTACTGCTGTTCTCTGGGCAGGCTAAACAATTCAGCCCTTTTTCCAACTTGTTAACACTATGAATGCTGGAAGCTGGTTCTTGCAGAACATTTTCATTCACAAGAGAGCACACAGGGGTTTTGACATATTTTTATATTCCTTCACCTTGGCTGCGGTGGCTTGCGTCTCTGCAGGGTTGAAAAACCCTTTTTGGCAGGTCCAAAACACATCACTCAGATCCAGAAGCAGCTTGGCCCACATTGTAAGGTTCTAACATATGATAAGCTCATGAGGGCAAGAATCTGGTTTAAAGTAGCTTGCTACTCAAGTACAACACAGGCAATAACAGTGCAAACTTCACATACACACACATGCACTGCCTCAACACAGAATGGGTACAGTACAGGCACCAGCAGTGCAAGCTTCCTTCACACACATACACACACACACACACTCAGTGTCCCACCACAGAACAGGTACGGCACGATCCCTCACACTGAAGGGAAGGCAAGATGGCTGATGACTCTGGTGGTGAGGAGGGTGTTGGAGAAGGTAAAGGAGGAAAGACTGTACCATGTAAGACTTTGTTAAAAGAAATGGAATTGGAAAGAATTCATGTAGAAACTGAATTAAAAAACAAGTGATAGAAAAGGAACAACATAAAAAAGTGAGCGAAAAAGTAGAAATCAAGGAAAAGTTTATTAAAAAAAAAAAAAAAAAAGGTGAGACGCCCGCAATGAATAAAAAAGACTGTGGAAGGTAAAAAGATTTTAGTCTGCAGGAGCAAAAGAAAAGGAAAGGAAAATAAACAGGCTGAGGCCAGGAATTAAAGACATGCAGAGCTGGAAAAGAGGCATTTCGGCTGTACTGCGACTGATTCACCTCCAGTGAAGACTGGGGGGGATATCCAGAAGCCGCAGTCACAAAAAAGAGCTTGAAGGTACTGAAAAGCTGCAGAAACTAATGAACAGCGTGAAGCTAAAAGGCTTTTTTTTTTTCCTTGGAGCAAGCCAAGGCTGAAAGCTTTAATTTCTTACATCTCATTGATCGTCTATCCCTCAGGCTCAAAGCAGTGTACAAAACTTAATGCAAATAATAACTTTGGATGACTTAAGCAAGGCCAATTTAAAAAATGCAGATAACATATTTGATATAAATAATTTCATACAACATAAGTAGAATGAACGTAAAAGATCAATAGAAAATAAAACTTGGTAAACACTCTATGTAACCTCTGGGCTGGTGTCCCACTACAGGATCCCTTCAGTTCTAGTGGCTCCTGGTGTTCAAACTTCCTCTCTGGACTTTAAGCCCCTTTGATTTTAAGATTCCCTGTCCAGGGGTGGGGAGACTAATCTACTAGGTCCTGAGTGTTGTTAAAGCAACATTGAAACATCACAGTAATAATCACATTGGAAACTGATGGTGGTTCCAATTTAACTTAATTGATTTAAAGTTGATGAAAATGTTCATTTACAATTCCTTTGTTCAATACAATCCATTTATACTTTTAGTTTCCAATAAATCTGTGACTATAATATGAGTTAATTTGCTCTTGCATTCTTAACATATTCCAGTGGGAAATGTAAATCTGGAAACCCTCTCTCTGGCTTGGTGGATGGGATTCTTAAACCTAAATTAGATGACGTAGCCTAAATCCCCATGTCTCATCCCTTTATTCAAGATGCACAGAGTTTACTTCCTCTTCTTCTTATCCATTCTCCTCGCTGTCCTTTCTGTTACCTGGAGGGTGGCCCCCCTGCTTCCCACCGGATGAGTGCCACTGGTCCTCTCTGAATTTCAGTCCCTCCTCCTCTCCCCTCTCTCAGGAATAAATGAAAGTTCCTTCCCTCAGTGGCCTTCTAAGGGTCAATGGGTCCTCTCGGGGTGAAAGACTCTCAGAGACCTTCATGATGGTGCACCTTGATCCTTGGACACTCAGGCAGATGGTAAACATGAAAATCAGATCCAAGATATAACCAAATTTGAGAAAGGAAGGATGGATAAAACTTCCTTTACTCAAAATCTAAAAGGACAAAACCTGACATTGTTAAATTTGGGGAAAGGCACCCTGCCTCTTTTTCCAATTCCAGGTCTCCTTCTATGAGGCCAAGGGAAAAAAAAAATGCTATAAACCCAGGAGCAGGATCAGGAACAGTTAAACATGGCACTAGATTTTATAGAATCAGGACTCTACCATCGAAGCCTCCCACATGGGGGAGCTACACCCAACTAAATCAACTTCTATTCCGCCTACAAATATGGTAAACTTATTTTAGCAGAGATCCAGTAGGGCTTTATATCTGAAAAGCTCAGGTTTACAGAGAAGAGCTGACAGTGCTGTCCTGTTCCACTCAACAGAGCCCAACATTAAGGGCGGCTTTAATAATGATACAAAATATTACCTGAAAGTTTAACAGCTATCTGAGAATGATTTACTAAAGCCCGTCTTTAATGCGTGTGTCTGCCGGTAACATGGTATTTACTAAAGGGCGTTAAGCTCTTGGTAAATACCATGTGAATGGTTTTACTACAATGGATAATGCATGTATGTTACCAGCGCGGCAGTGATGCATGCCTGACATCCTTCCAGCTCCAATCCTGCCCCAGCCCAGAACATCACTGCTCAGCCCCCTCCCCCTTCACCGTCAGAGCATGGACCTTCCAGAGCCTGAAACTCCAGGCCTAGCCAGCAGTCCCTCACCCCCAGGAGCTTACCTTTCTACCCACCTAATCCAGCTGGAAAGCCTTAGCAGATCCTCTGGGCAGGAGCGAACTCCTGCTTTGCCGGCTCTGATTTTTTTTTTTTTTAAATGGCGCCGGCAGATCCAGACTTTCAGCTGGGATATGTGGGTGGGCAGGCTCCGAATGTGAAACATCACATTTTCTTTAAAAAAAAAGGAACGCAGGGCCTAATGAGGAAACTTGGGAGGCCCATAAGCACTGGCAAATCAGATGTAAAACCCTGACAGAACAGCTAAGAGAGAATCTGAGGAGAGACTTTCCGGGGGGGGGGGGGGGGGGGGGGGACGGACAAAAACAAATAATGAAAGCTTTTTCATTAAAAACAGGAAACCTGTGAGGCAATAAACTGGGCCGTTGGATGACCAGGGGAAAAAGGGGCACTCAGGGGAGATAAGGCCATAGCAGAAAAACTAAATGAATTCTTTGCATCAGCCTTCACTGTGGAGGATGTAGGGGACAAAACAACACGGGAATAAATCAATACGAAAATGTGCTAAAGCAAACTGATAAACTAAATACCTTAGCAAATTACCGGGGCAATGATGATGTGCACCCAGAGTTCTAAAGGAGCTGAAATATGAAAAAACTGCAGGCCTGCGACTGGTAATCTGCAATCTATCATTCCGACCTGCCTCTGTGGCCGAGGACTGGAGGGTAGCCAATGCAGCACCAATGGTAGACCCTGACATTGGAGCTGGGTAAATCAGTAGAAGCAATTGCTAAGAATAAAATGGCTAAATATATGGAGAAACATGGTTTAATGGGGAAAGGCCAGCACGGATCTAGCAAGGGGAAGTCATGCTTTAGTAATTTATAGACAAGGGTGAGCCAGTTGATGCAGTGAATTTGGATTTTCAGAAGGCATGTGATAAAGTCTTGACACGAGTGACTCCTCATGAAACTAAAATGTCATGGCACAGAGGCAAGGTCTTGCTATGGGTATGGAAACAAGGAGTAGGACTAAAGGGTCAGTTTTTCCAATGGAAAGAGGTCAACAGTGGAGTGCCTAAGGGATCTGTACTGGGACTGGTGGTGTTTAACTTATTCATAATGATCTGGAAAAGAGAACAACGAATGAAGTGATCAGATTTGCAGATGATACAAAATTATTAAAAGTTGATAAAACACAAACAGACTGTGAGGAACTGTAGGACCTTACCAGACTCGAGAACTGGGCAATTAAATGGCAAATGAAATTTAATGTGGACAAGTGCAAAGTGATGCACATAAGGAAAAAAAAAAGAATTCTAACTTTGGGAACACAATGCTGGGTTCCGTATCAGGAGTCACCTTGGTTACATTGTAGACGAAATGTTAAAATTCTCAGCTCAGTGTGTAGCAACGATAAAAAAAAAAAAAAAAAGCAAATAGAATGTTAGGGATTATTTGGAAAGGAATAAAGAACAAAATAGAAGATATCATAATGGCTTTGTATAGATCTATGGTGCGTCTGCAAAATGAGTATTGGATGTAGCTCTGGTCATCCCATCTCAAAAAAGATATAGTAGAATTAGAAAATGTACAGAGAAAGGCAACCAAATGATAAAGGGGATGGAATGACTCCCTTATGAAGAGAGGTTAAACAGGTCAGGGTTCTTCAATTTGGAGAAGAGATAACTGAGAAGGGGATATGGTAAATGTTTATAAAATCATAACAGATAAATAAGGAATGGTTATTTACACTTTCAGACAGTACAGGATTAGGGGACACTCCATGAAACTAATACGTAGCAGATATAAGATAAAGTGGAAAACATATTTTTGCACTTAACAAATGGAATTTGTTACTGGAGGATATGGTCAAGGCATGTAGCATAGCTGAGTTTAAAATGATTTGATTTAATTTACTTTTGCTTCTTTTGATTTCAGATTATTTATTTTGTTTTGGAACTGAATTTTAATAGTGATTAATATTTAGTTTAACTGATACTTTGTAATGTGTGTTTTAATTCATTTTTGTATATGATTATTGCTATATTCTTATTTCTATCTTATTTATGTTTTACTTCTATTTATTTGATTTTTACTGCACACAGCTTTGATTAACTGTAAAGAAAGGCGATTCATCAAATTAAATAAACTAAACTAAAAAGAGTTTGGACAAGTTCCTAGAAGAAACGTCCATAAACAATTATTCACCAGGTAGACTTGGAGAAAGTCACCCTTATTCCTGGGAGTGGGCAACAAGAATGGGACCTGCTGGGTGCTTCCAAAAGATCTGGATTGGCCACTGCTAGAGACAGGATCCTGGGCTCGATGGTCTGAGCCAGCCTGGCACTTCTTATGTTCTTATACCATTGCTGGTTAGGATTTTAACTGCCCTCTGTGCAGGTTATCCCGGTGACTTTTGGAAGCATAATGCTATTTGGGGTTTTACTCGCTCCCCACAAATAACCCAGTACCCCATTCCCATTGTCTTGAAGGAACCCCATTCCCATTGCCCCAGGAACCCCTTCTGTATATCCCATGCTTATTGGAATTCTGTTACTGTTTTTGTCCCTGAGCCTACCCCATAGGAATTTCATTTCAGGACCCCTGGTTCTAGAACTTCTTTTTCACTGAAAAGGGGTTTGCATCTTGTGTATTAATGCCTTTCAGATATTCTGTCCCCCCGTCTCTCCTCTTCTCCAGGGTGTACATATTTAGGTTCTTCATTCTCTTCTCATACAGCTTTTGGTGCAGACCCCACACCGTTTTGGGTGTCTTTCTCTGGACAGCCACTACCCAGAGGCTCTCAGCCAGGGATACATGGAATCCTGATAGGATCCTCACACCCAGACCACCAGCACGCAGGAGAGAGGAACCTAAACTGCGGAAAGCAACCATCCATCCCTGTTACACAAACTGGTAACCTCAAGTGGGAGATGCTGGGATCCCATGTTCAGACCAGGAGAAGTAACATGCAGATGTGCAGCATCACTGTTTCTGCACAGGCGAGGGGAGCCCGAGGCTGCCATCACTAGCACATGAGGAGAAAGAAAGGCAGCTGCCTGCAAAACTAAAGCAAACACCAGTCACTGCAGGGGACAATGGAAGTGCTGTGCTTCCTGTTCCCACAGCTGCCTCCTTTTCCTCCTCTCTCCCTATCACATGGCCTTCCTGATTGGAAATGAAGCTTGCGCAGGGGTTTGAAGGAAGAGGAAGCAGCCATGAAGACAAGAAGTGCAGCACTTTCATTGTCCCCCTTGGTGCCTGAGGTCTCTGCTTTAGTGCTCTGGCTGGCTGCTTCTTCTGAGTCGCACAATTCCTCTGCTTGTGGTCATTGATCTGTTCCTGCTCTCCAGTTGCCATAGGTGTGCATGCCTGGGCACTTTCTGAATTTCACCAGGACTCCAAGAATTTGCATCAATTTGTGGAAGTCTCAGGGGAAAGGAAAGAGAACACAGGGCCTCTCTGTTCACTGTTCCAGCCACTCTCCTCCAGGTAGCCTGCAGGGAACAGGAGAGGGAGGGGCTGGAAAAGGGAGCAGAGCAATTGTTTTCTGTTCCGCAGTGTCCATCCCCACCTCACCCCCTTCCTCTTCCTCAGGAAGCCTGCAGGGAACAGGAAAAAAAAATGAAAGGGTGAGCCTGGAGCACACACTTCAGGCAGCCTGTAAGGAAAAACTGGAGGCCTGAAGCAGAGACACAGTTCAGTATGCAGCTGTGATTCCAGGACTTGGAACTTAGCTGAGGGTAGCGTGAGGGTGCACATGTCAAAGAGAGCTGTGACATAGGACAGTAGGAGCAAAACAGAGTTCTGGGGCCAGGGAGGGAGGAAGGGGAAGAATGCTGGGGTCACCCCTGGAGAGGAGAAAAGTAGTGGTGGTGAGGGGGGGGGGGGGGGGGGCGAGGAGAGAGTGTGTGGATTAGCAGGGGGAAGGGTGGAAGAGAGAAAGCTGATACTCATTATTCCTCCAAGAGGAGGAATGTGGAAGGATGGCTGGTGGGAGAAGATGAATCAAGGGAGGTGGAAGTCTATTAGGTAAGGTAGAAAGAGAGATAGCAGAGATAGCAAGCAGGAAGGTATGGGGGAAGAGGTGGGGCGTTAAGACTCTAGGGGACTGATATCTGAAAGACAGGTAAGAGAGATGGACGAAGAAAGGAGACAAGCATAGAAGGAAAGATAAAATTGAAAGAAATATCAGGAAACAAAGTTAGAAGACAGATGAAAGCAGAGAAGAGACCAATGGCACACAAACCCTTACAAAATCAAGGTAGATAACATCAAAAGTAAGAATAGTATTATTAGCTATAAATTTTGAATTTTTGCAAACCAGGGTACGCACAAGACATCTCAAACACTTAAAAGGGGTTCAGTAGTTAGAAAACATTGAGAACTACTGATGTAGCCTATCTATATTCTTTCTGAGGTACGTCCTCCAAAACCAAACACAGTATTCTAGAGGAGACCTCACCAACGATCTATATACAGGCGTTATATCACCTCCTTTTTTCTGTTGGTTGTACTTGTCCCTAAACACCCTAGTATTCCTCTGGCTCTGGCCTCTGCCTTATCATACTGTTGGGTTGTGCTACCATGAGATCAGGCACTATTACTCCTGGTCAGTGCACATCAGCCTCTCACCTTCCACGGTGTCCGTACCACTCCCTTGGATCTCTGCTCCCCAAATCCATGACTCTGCATTTTTTTTATTTTATTTTTTTGCATCACATCTTAACTGGATGGAAATTAAGAACAGACTTGGATGAAACTGCTGCTGTGAAATATATGGAAGAAAACATTTCCTTAGGAAAGAAAGGAAAAGCTACAGACCTTCCACTCCTTAGCCCTTTTGAAGCATGCAGATATGATTTTCGATGCAAATTATGTTGGAGATGTAAGAACCTGAAGGAACGTTTGTAAGGCTGCATTTTTCTGGTGATCTGGAAGATTTGCCAGCCAGAAGCTTTGTTGGTAGGATTTGTTAAACATCTGTTGGGATTCTGAGCCAGTGATGTACAGGCCCTGCCGCAAGCTACTAATAGCAGAAAATTTGAAACAAGCCTTTAAATGTTAGATCATCTAGATTTATTCTGGCAACACTATTGCAAGGCCCCACTGGGATCCTTACGGAGGAGTATGGCCTAGTTCAGAGATAAGCAACTCCGGTCCTCGAGTGCTGCAAGCTGGTTGGGTTTTCAGGATATCCACACTGAATATGCATGAGATGCATTTGTATGTGCAGCCTCCATAACATGTAAATGCATCTCATGCATATTCAGTGTGGATATCCTGAAAACCTGACTGACTTGCGGCACTCAAGGCTTGGAGTTGCCTACCCTGGCTTAAGCTGTTAAATCGGGGCAGTGTAGAACAGAGGAACGTTGGCACTTTTGTCACACCCAGTGGTTGGTGAAATACCTCTAGCGGTTTTGCAGTCAATTATTCTGTGTGATTTTTGTGTGAGAGGAAGTTTTCATCCAACCTTTGGCTCCTAGAGAGAAGCGCAAAAGAAGAAGTTTCTTTAGCTACCTTGTTCCTTAGCCTAAGGGATATCCCTTGCCCTTCCGGCAAGATTGGAGAAGGCGTGAATACTCAGTGGGTATCACCAAGGGGAGACAGGAGAATCTGAACTACCATTCTAGATGCTCAGCTGCAGCAAACAGCTGAAGAGGGGACCTCAGCGTGTCTGAGAGAGGGAAATTTGAGAATTCAAAATCAAGCCTGTGGATCCCAGGTATATGGAGGATGGAGAATTAAACTGGTGGCGGAGGACCTCATTCTTCACAGTTTACTCAGGGAGGCTTCACATTCCATTGAAGAATAAAAAAGGGACCATGAGGGAGAGATGAAGAGATCACAGATTCACATGTTTATTATTTTGAATTGCTTTATGGATATTATCTGAGAGAGACATATCACGTGTCATATTTTCATGTTTAACTATTTCATCAGTAACATTTGCACTGGAACACCATCACAGTGTCCTGCTTACTTACCGGCACTCACTAGAGGACTAACTAGTTAACGGCCAGGTTCTAGGAGGTTTTCCCTTCTCCCCTATGGAGAACCTTCTAGCCAGGGATTTGAGAGAAGACAATTTGATACCAGAGATTTAGGCCCTGTATAGATTGTACTCTGTGACTCAACGAGGAGAGCAGGGATTACACTATAATTAAGTGTCTAATGACCCTGAATGGAAATACTTTCGGGTTCTTTCAGTCTTTCGTCCAGAGGTTGTGACAGCGAATATTTGACGGAGAGACAGTATCTGTAGAGGACCCTTGCTTCTGGCTTCAGTGCCAATACCATCTTCCAGATGGGCCAATCTGCTGTTATGACTCACAAAGTCTTCTGGTGGGATAGATATCAATAGAAAGTTAAACTTTAAAAAGAAAATGTAATGTCCCGGAGTACCTGCCAAATTCAACCAATATTGGGAAAGACCATCGGCGGTGCATTTATTGGATATTCCAGTCTCAAAGCAAATTACAATCAATTTTAAATTTAATTCGGTTTACAATAGTGTCACAGTTTACACTCAGTCCACATAGGAACAAACATGAAGGTGAGGGAAATAGATAAGATTACAGGAAGAGATTGTAGCAAGCGATAGGTATAAGTGTTATGGCTAGCGTCAGTTTCGAGCAAGCACTCGAGGCTTGGCATACCAAGGCTCTCTAGGTGGAAGAGAAGTGAGGTGTGCCCTTGCAGTGGTGAAGACGGTCCAAGTCCCGGCCACTCCACTGACCCACATGCCCCAGGAGACCACACTATTATGGTGATCTCTGAACAGTCCTCCGACCATTCCCAGCCCTTTTGGACCTGCCGCAGGGAGCAGCAGAGGCGGCGGGCCGGACGGAGGTCAGGTTGGCACAGGACTGAAGCGGAGAAAGCAAGGCCTTGGAACTTGGAGCAAAGCACAGAGGAGTTCAGGACAAAGACAGGAACAAGAGGGATGAGCAGGACCCTCAGGCACCCTACCATTCCATTGGCAATGGACGGCCCCAATGGACGGTCGCAGACCACACTGTCTCCTTCGCGCCCTACACAGCCCAGTGGCTGGTCGCGGACCACGAGAAGAGTGGGAGAAGCTTGGGAAGTCACTCAGCTCAGGGTAGTGGAAACCCCTCGGATCCTCCAGAACTAGGAATCAGAAGCAAGATTCTACGAACTTGGAACAAAAGCAGGAACTCTCAGAGGCATGGGTCCCACATCCTGAAGCATCAGGACTGGAACATCAGGAATAAGCAGGAACATCAGGAAGTCCAAGGGAGACACAGCCTAGGTAGACTAGCCCCATTGCCAAAGCAAAGACTGAGAGCAGAGGAAGTCCTTTTATAGTACAGGAAACAAGCAACTCCCTGGGAGGAGTTCAGATGGGCCACACCTGGCTGGCCCTATAATTGGAGAGAAGAACTGCGGGCCGACCCCTAGGGAGAAGAGCGTGGCCCAAACCAGGAAGTCCAGGTGAAGACTGAAGCAGGCCTCAGGCAGGCCCCGAGGATGTCGAAGGCCTCCCAGGCCATGGAGCAAAAGCTGGGCAACCAGATCAGGCGAGGCCCCGGCTTCGGAGCGGCTTCCAGAGAAAGGTGAGAGGCCTCCCGTAGCTCCAACTACAGGAGGAATCATAACAATAAGAGTGCAGATGCATTGTAATAAGTGAGGCCAAGTGCAGAGGCAGGCACCTAGTGCAGGGAAATAAGAGTAATCTGGCTCATGCAGCTATTTATTTATTTGGATTTTTATATTCTCCTTTTCAGCACTTTTTTCAGCACTCCAAAATGGATTACATTCAGGTACTGTAGGTATTTCCCTATCCCCAGAGGGATTACAATATAAGGGGGTTATTTTCTAAACACTTATTGAGTGCGTTAGGGCCTAACGCACGCGATAAGGCCCTATCACACGCGAAAAGGGCCTTTTCGCAGTGGTAAGATTTAAATTAAGGGGAGGGGAGGGGAGGAGTTGGGGCGGAGTTAGGGAGGAGTCTGTGGCGGCGATAATGTTTCGAACATTATTGCCGGCAGTAGCATGGGGAATAGCACCACCTTTTACGGTGGCGCTATGCCCGCAATATCCTGCAGCTGGTCTCACTGCAGCAGCCGAAATTGCACCGCTGTGGTGTGATCAGCTGTGGGCTATCGCCCGCCCACCCCCTCCTTCGCCCCCGCCCCTTTTAGCGCAGTCTTCATCATTCTGCACAGAATGATGAATCCTGGCCTAAGTTTGTACCAGAGGCAATGGAGGGTAAAGTGATAGAAGGAAGTGTCTGTCATGATCTTGGACATGGCATTAAGGAGAAGACCTGGCCAAATAACCAAACTTTCATTTTTTTCCTGAAGGCAATGCAACATGTCTCAAGGCATAGGTCTAGAAGTACTCTATATTGTTCCATAGTTTTTGGGAATAGCAGCTGAATGTGCAAATTCCCGTAGCAGTCAGAGGAGGAGAAGATACGTGGGACATTTGGAAGGATCAAAGTTCTCTTCTTGGAGAGTAGAAGTTGAGAAAGATAACTCAGGAGCCAGGTTGTTTACACATTTGAAGAAGAAACAAAGAATTTTGAGCTGTATCCTGTTCTCGACCCAGAGCCAGTGTAGTTGATTTAAGATTGGTTTTATGTGGTCAGTGGCTTTGGCCACTACAAAATTCTGGCAGCTGTGCTTTGCAGGAGGTGGAGGTGTTTTGAGATCATATTGAGATATGCCATTGTTCAGAGAATTACAGTAATCAATGCAGTTGGCGATTAAATCATGCATCATGGTAGCAAGGTTGTGTTTATCAAAATAGTTACACAGTTGGTGAATCTGGTGTAGGTGCATAAAGAGGATTCTTACTGCCCTTGAGATGTCGGCTTCCATGGTAAGATTTTGATCAAGTTTTTGATTAGGGTTCAAATCCCATTGCTGCTCCTTGTGATCCTGGGCAAGCCACTTTACCCTCTGTTGCCTCAGGTACAAACTTAGGGCCCTGTTTACTAAGCATTTTTCCCATACACACAGAATGGAAGAAAATCTTTAGTATAAATAAGCCCCTTTAGACTGTGAGCTCTTTGGGGATAAGGAAATACCTATAGTACATGAATGTAATCCACTTTGAAGTGCTGAAAAGTGGACTAGAAATAAAATAAATAAATAAACGTTGAACTTCCAACATTCTAAGGGCATCCCAAGAGGTGCTTTAAATGAGGCGCTATAAGCCATTTATTAGTTCAGTATGTGATACAGTAAAATGTAGCAGTACAATACGTGGAACTGTAGGGCATCCGGTTCTGAATGTGCGCAGGACATTGTGTGCAACCTGTGCTCTAAGCTCGGACACTCTTTCAGAGGCTGTCCAGAAGGTGAAGAACATAATCAAAAAAATGTGATTCAGAGACAGACAAAATGGAAGACGCAAGGAATGGCACCAGGTCCCAGTCAAGAATAAACTGCTGCCTAATGTGGTTGCTCAGAGACCACAAGATGGAGAAGAGTTTCATTTTTCCTCTATCACAGAAGTTTAAAAAAATCCCTAAATGAGGACAGTGCTTCAGCTAAAGAGTATGTGCCTGCAAAAAAAACTCCTGCATCAAAGTCTGGCCCTGTTTCAGCAGGAGATCCTCTGCAGGGAAGACGACTGACTCTAGGAGAACCGATATGTTTATCTCCCATTAGAGTAATACTGAGTGGCAAGAAAAGGGACTCTGATCACATTGCTACACATGGTGTGGCCGAGGGATATGTTCCCAAGACCCATACAAGAAGCAAATAATTCAATAGCCATTCTGAGAAATGATTTCAAAAGACCCTCTTGAAGGCAGTAGCAGTGAATAACAGAAAACACAGGACTCTGATTTTGTTTATAAAACAAAGGAAATATATACAAAACTTCCTCTAAGGCTGGGATGGCCAACTCCAGTCCTTGAGACCCACAAACAGGCCTGATTTGCATGCACTGCCTCCACTGTATGCAAATCTATCTCATGCATATTCATGGTGGATATCCTAAAAGCCGGGCCTGTATGTGGCTCTCGAGGACTGGAGTTGGCCACCCCTACTCTAAGGAAAAAACTGTCTTCTGAAAATGACACTGCAAGTCTTAAAAAGCTCAAGTCGAAAAATAAATATGACCTTTAATCATTTGAAAACTGGGTGTATACGACGGATTAATTCCAGAATTTCAATGAAATAGTGACATCCCCAGGACCGCTTGTAGATGTGGAAATATATACGCTATCCAATAAGAGAGTTTTATCTACCATGATTACAGAAAAAAAACCCCAAAAATGTAAATGGCAGTAATATACAATATTAAGGGCCTATTTACCAAAATGCATTAACACACTAACATGCATTTTTGTGCATTAATGCACATTGTTAGTAAATGGGTCCTATTAATCTCAGTATGTAGGCTTCCAGCATAGCTGCTTAGCAACAGCAGAAGTGCCAGGTCCGGGTTGTAGTAGGCTGCTACCGTGAACCGGGCTGAAGGCCAAACTGAATTAAAATACCGGGGGGAGGGGGGGAGATAGAGAGAGAGGAAGGGGAGCCCTGGAGGGTATGATTTTTAACAAATTAGATGTCACCCAGAGGCAAGATGAGTGAGGGAGACTGACTGGCACCTGCCTCAGCCCTTAAATGTTTAAAGTTATGAAATGGAAGGGATTTGGGTGAGGAGGCTGTAGGTTTGGGTGGGAGGGAGGAGAGGGGGCTGTGTTAGGCCAGTGATCTTTTTTTTTTTTTTTTTCAAACCTTGCACTTTGCCATTTAACAGGCTATATTACAAAAGAACGTAAGAATTGGGTCAGTCAGAGGGTCCATCAAGCCCAGTATCCTGTTTCCAATAGTGGCCAACCCAAGTCACAAGTAACTGGCAGGATCCCAAACAGGATCCCATGCTTCTTAAGAGTCATGCTTCAATGTCAATTTTAAGATAGTCCACATTTTTCCAATTTTTTGTTGAACTGTGAGCAGCAATGCAAAAAATGTTGGATTGCACCAGTAATTTTAGCCTTCTACCAGAAACAGATCCAGAGAAGGAAATAAACTTTAGGTGTAGTTTAATAGCTGAGAGACTGGCCTGGTGCTTGCGCACTGCCACGTAGAAGGTCCCCAGTTTGATCCCCATTTCAGGCTTCCTGCTCCCCAAGTCGGCGGGGACTGCTGTGGAGGCAGCGCTCACAGCCCCCCCGGGAGGGAGCGGTAATCATTGCTCAAGGGTGACACCTAGTGGCTGGAGTTAGAACCCACGATTGCAGGGTTCTGGAAGGAGCCACAGTGCATGACCCCAGCGAAGTATTGCTGCTATGACTGGATTAAATATTTCGGGAGTGGGAGGGGTATATAAAATAGAGGAAAATAATCCTTTGATAGTTGCGAATGGCACCAGGATCCCAGGCCTGGTTCCTACTGAACTGAAGGCCCAAAAAGGAGTAGAAGGAGGCTGCCAGGTCAAAGAATGTAATAACTTAGATTCTAAATCAACTTAATTGGGAAAAGAATTTGGAGATTTGTAAAAATAGAGTTTTGAGATGGAAGAACTGGAAACTTTCTTTTGAAAGGACAAAGTTTTCTTAATTCCTGTGTATGTAAACCTTCACCAGAAAAAGTCATACCCTCGTATATATTTCATTACTGTGGGGAAACTGGTTACATTTGTTATGAAGGAATATTACCTGCACCTCTAGGAAAGGAAGAGGTTTAGGGGGTGATTGATTAAGAATTTCTCTTTACATTAATCTCTGTGTCCTTTAACTTTTCTAAAGTTTTTCTCCATGGTAATGGTTAGTCCCAGTATCCTCCAGTCAGATGAATGGCTGAGGCAACATTGGAAGAACACGGAACGGAATTTGGATTTTTGCCATCCTACGTCATGCAGTCTGCTGAAATAATCAGGAAATGGGGTTTCACCAAATACAGAAGTAACAGAAACTTCAAGGAAACAGCTGTATTCCTTTTTTTTTTTTTTTTTTTTTTAGAGAGGAGATATTCTGTGCATATAGTTCCTAATCAGTGCCCAGAAAGTGGTAAGCAGTAAGCAATAAGGAATCGCCAGGACCCCCCCCCCCCCCAATGCAATCTAAAATGACAGACGTTACCAAGATTTCGCATGAGACAGAAATTAAAGTATAAAAATGCTGATGATAGAGACTGTCCAAGGTCAAGCTGTGCTGGTGTTACAGAAACCACCGATTGTTTCCTAAAAGTGTCCATCTGCAGCTCCTAAAAGGTCCCCTAATTAAAAAAAATTCATGCGTGCTCAGGTGGTATATGGCCTCTTTAGGGTGGATAACAAATCTATCACATCGGAAGACTCAGTTTAATCAATATTATTACAATGTATCATTTATGCCAGAGGTGGGCAAACTATGGTCCACAAGCCACATCACTGGAGATTTCAGTCTGACCAGTGGAGCTGAGTTGCATCCTGGCCCACAGTGGCACACAGTGTATTACTTTCAGCTGGAAGTCACATCGTCGGCCCGGAGGCAATGTCACCACTGGCCCGTTGGACCTCTGGAGGAACCCCCTCTCTGCTCCTCTTCAGACTCTGGGGGACAAGAACCACTCCCCCCCCCCCCCCCCACCCACTGCAGTCCTCCAAGAGGACCTCTCATTGCCTCTTCCCCCTCTCAGGAGGACTGGGCTGCCACTATGGCCCTCAGGCCCAAAGGTTTGTCCACGTCTGGTCTAGGGAAAGCAAGGTGTTTCAAGTCCCTTAAAAAAATATGAAATATGGGAACATAATGTTGCAATGCAAATAACAGACAATATTAAGTAATTTACAACAAAGCAGAGGAAAAGTGATGGAAAGGAGTTATGCAAATGCTTTCATTTCAATTTTCCAGTTATTGATACCTGATTTTATTGTCTAATAGAATTTTACTAATACGAAAAAAATGTCAAGTATATTTTTATCTGCATTTAAAGCCATTTGTATTTTTGTTTTAAATAAACAAAAGAAAAATGACTTGCATACACAGCCCCGTCACAAGTCAAGGATAGCACAGGCAGCAGCAGTGCAGACTTCCCTCACATAAACATACGTACACAATGTCCTATCACAGTCAATAGATAACACAAGCAATATAATCTCCCCGTGCAGACATGCTGCCTTGCACTCCTGCTGCGGTCGAGTGATAGAGAGGAGGGGAGAGTAGCTGTAGCTGATTTTGCTGGTGTTTCTCATTCTTGTTAGTTCAGAAAAATAATGATGTCCTTTTCTGAGCATGAACAGGTAGAACTGATGACGCTGCATAAATCTCATCCTCAGCGTGTGTGCTATTTAGGAGGAAAGGGGAATCCATTTGGTTAGGGGGGGGGGGGGGGGAGATGTGTGGGAGAGAAGGAAAGTAAAGGTGATTCCATCGCCGGAAATCCCTTTCGCTGTGATTTCCTTGTTTTTGCAGCGTAGGGGCTTTCACCCAGTCTTTTGTAATTCACACTGCCCTAGGTGTGACTGTGCCGCTGGTGCAGCATTAGCCCAGAGATGGGAGATTCTGCTATAGGGGCACTGCATTTTCAAGCAGCGTGATGACGCAGCACTTCAGAACGGCTGATGTTGTAAGTCTGAATGCAAGCATTTTCTTCTAAATGTTTTCCAGCAGAAGCTCGGTGTATGGTCTTGAGGTGTGGGGGGGGGGGGGGACGACAGATATTACTGTAGTACATTGGTAGCTCATGTAAAATTGTCATGCTAACAACTACAAGTTATTTGAATCTGACAGGCTCCCTCTCCCCACTATGCTGAAGGAGCTGGCCATGGTGCTGAATTGTTAGGCTGGGTGCTACAATAGGCTTTGTTTTATACCCTAATGGCAGAGGGAAGAGGAATGCGGGGTTTCTAACACTGTCCTATAAACCGGGCCAGATTTAGACAGCTGCTTCTGGTGTAAAATCTTTATAAGTCTTGGAGCATCGCGGCTGCTACTGCAGCAAGTGGAGCCAGGAAATTTAGCCTGGGGCCTCTTGCACCCCTCTTAGACTGCCCAGCTCTGCAGTGCCCCTCCCCTTGCATGGGCTCCCATGGTAACAGAAAGCCGGTGCAGGAGGAGGGGGTGGGGAACAGCAGGGCTGATCAGTGCAAGAGGTCTGAAGGAGGATCCTTTTGAATTTCCTGGCTCTAATTGTTGCTGCAGGCGCTGCAAAGTAGAGGTGACGGGGGATGCTTTAAGAGGGGAGTATTTGAGTAGGGACGATGGGAGGAGGAGGAGGAGGAGTCTTCTGCACCCATGTGAGGGGTGGCAGACACCCCCTCCCCCAATTGCCTATAGGCACAGGTAATTTAAATCCATTCTTGCCTATAAAAGTTTGGAGTTGCTAGGAAAAATGCTTTCATTAGATGCACGTGCATACTGCCAGGCACTTCCAAGAACTCCAGCTATGCTTTCTATCTGTGAGTGCCATCCGCCCACTCCTCCCCTGACTGGTGTCATTCATGCAAAGCTTCTGCGTCAAGACCTGTGCCTGCCTCCACAGTGACACCCCCGTGATGAGGGGGTTTGCACTACTTTGGATTTTATTCTCCCAAGATTACCAGCCTCCAGGTCTTTTTGGAGACCTCCCTGAATCTATCGCATCCTCCTGTGGAGACAAAGATTAGTTGCAAGCCTAAAATGAACCAGTGCTTAGGCCAGCTGTCCCCAGCAGCTGAGATTTAATTTTTCACATTTCTATTTCTTTGCACCCTCACTCATCAAGAACTTTGGGTCATTTGTGGATAATGGAATCTGGTTCCACCTATGCAATGCTCCACTTTGCATGCTTCAGTTCCTAAAGCCACTCAATTCAGTGTGAGCTGAATAGTTCTGAGTGAATAAACTGGCCATCCCAGTTACTTTTCAGAATCAGTGACAGAGCCAGTATGTAATGCTCTGACTTCAGGAGTGTGTCCCCGAAGGGGGGCATAAAATGGGGAACATTCCCCTCTAAATAGCATTTTTAGTCATTTCAAAGGAATAAGGCCTTAGCTGCTAGCAGTTCCAAGAGAAGTGAGACAGAGATGACATCACAACACCTTCCAACTATATCCAGCTTTGGGATCACACAAGAAGCCAAATGAACTCATGGTGAAATGTTCAAAGTAGCAAAAAAAAAAAAAAAAAAAAAAATACTGTGCAAATAGCTGGAAGTCATTCAAATAAAGAACCTCAGAGTTCCAGTTTCTCTTTACTGCCCATAAATTGATAATTAGTGCATCTGATGCCACACTACATTACACACTGATTACAGCCTGAAATAAAGGAAGTTCTCCTTTAATACTACACACGCACACACACACACACACTGACCTATGGCAAAGGTAGATCTCCTTTGATAATGCCCATACTGATTTCTTCCTGAGAAAGAGAGAGAGAGTTCTCCTTGAAAATCAAACATAACTGATTCCAGCCTAAAGGGAAAGACAGGTCTTCTTTGGAGCTAAAAGCACACATTGAAGAGAAGACAGGTGTCCTTTAACACCACACTCACAAGTTACATGCTGAGGGTGAGGCAGAACTGCTATAAAAATGTTCATACACACATTAATATCAACCTGAGCAAAAAGGCAAGTCTCCTTTAACAGTAAACACACACTGATCCCAGCCTGAGAAAAAGATGAGTCTGCTTTACGTCTGGAAAAAAGCAGAAAGTGATAGAAAATAGGAATCAAAGATAAGAATTTGGGTACAAATATGAATCAGATATCAATATAAAAATTTAAATAAAAAATCAGTGTAAGAAGCTAAAAAAATGCATGTGCTTAATCAGACCCCAAAAATAATAGTAGTACAACAATTTATCATAATATAAGTGAAATAATGAAGACTGAAAACAAATAAACCCATCCTCCCTCTCCACACCACCACCAACAGAACACAATCAATGTGATGACCATAATAATATAAAATTGAATGTAGTGTGTTGAAATACTAATGGATATCCAAGGACCAGTTCTAAACTATTATTCAGATTTTACTCCCAGCATAGCCATGTTATGGCACTACTGCCTACTTCAGAGTAATTTTTGAATAAAAAGATGAAACCATTTTTTAAATGCTTAAAATCATAAATAAAAAATGAAGAGAAAACTGACAATCAAAATGACTTATCTGCACCAAAGATGCAAGTCTCAGAGAGATATTGTCAGTGAGTCTTGCATGATCCACCACAGCATGCCAAGGAAGTGCATATAGCAGGCAGTAGGACTTTCTCACAAACAGATCACCAATACCTTGCCTAGTCAACAGGTCATTCTTCAGCTTGGGCACATATGTCACTGTTTTTCTGGGTGCTGAAGGTCAGGTGATTACCACACCTGTGAGATTTCTTGATAGGATACTTCAGGGGGATTCTCATTGTTTTCTACAGCCCATGGCACTCTCTTTTCCCTGGTAATCTCCCAACCAAGTCTGGCTCTGCTCAGCTTCCATGCTCAGGCTCTTCCAGGCCACTGTTGCTTGCTCAACAGAACATAATTTTATAAAGTCCACATGTAGGAAATATGTCTAACAAATGGAGTGAATTCCCATAGGGTGTGTTTTCCCAAACCCCATGCAGTTGTGCTGCTTCCCTGCATTGAAATTAGAGTCAGCATTTTTTAACACTGCACACGCTGATTCCAGCTTGAGTAGATGACAGATCTCCTTTAATGCTATAAATATTCCAGCCTAAGGAGAAGGAAGGTTTCCTATAATTCTCTCTCTCTCTCTCTCTCTCTCTCACACACACTGATTGCATCCTGAGGAGAAGGCATGTTTCCTATAATTCTCTCTCTCTCTGTCTCATACACACACCCAAACCCACACCCACACCCACACCCACACACACACACACTAATTCCATCCTGAGGAGAAGGCAGGTTTCCTATAATTCTCTCTCTCTCTGTCTCATACACACACCCACACACACACACACACACACACACTAATTCCATCCTGAGGAGAAGGCAGGTTTCCTATAATTCTCTCTCTCTCTCTCTCTCTCTCTCAAACACAGACACACACACACACACACACACACATATTCCATCCTGAGGAGAAGGCAGGTTTCCTATAATTCTCTCTCTCTCTCACACACACACACACAAACTGATTCCATCCTGAGGAGAAGGCAGATTTCCTATAATTCTCTCTCTCTCTCTCTCACACACACACTCACACACACACACACACACACACACACACACACACACACTGATTCCATCCTAAGGAGAAGGCAGATTTCCTATAATTTTCTCTCTCTCTCTTTCACACACACACACACACACACAGAGACACACACACACACACTAATTCCATCCTGAGGAGAAGGCAGGTTTCCTATAATTCTCTCTCTCTCTCTCTCTCAAACACAGACACACACACACACACACACACACACACACACACTGATTCCATCCTGAGGAGAAGGCAGGTTTCCTATAATTCTCTCTCTCTCTCTCACACACACACACACACACACACAAACTGATTCCATCCTGAGGAGAAGGCAGATTTCCTATAATTCTCTCTCTCTCTCTCTCTCACACACACACTCACACACACACACACACACACACACTGATTCCATCCTAAGGAGAAGGCAGATTTCCTATAATTTTCTCTCTCTCTCTTTCACACACACACACACACACACACAGAGACACACACACACACACACACACAGATTCCATCCTGAGGAGAAGGCAGGTTTCCTTTAATACTATAAAACACATTAATTCCAGCCTGAGTAGGCAGGTCTCCTTTAACTTACATATACTGATTCCATCCTGAGGAGAAGGCAGGTTTCCTATAATTCTCTCTCTCTCTCTCTGTCTCATACACACACACACACACACATACACACACACACTGATTCCATCCTGAGGAGAAGGCAGGTTTCCTATAATTCTCTCTCTCACACACACACACACACAGATTCCATCCTGAGGAGAAGGCAGGTTTCCTATAATTCTCTCTCTCTCTCTCTCTCTCTGTCTCATACACACATACACACACACACACTGATTCCATCCTGAGGAGAAGGCAGGTTTCCTATAATTCTCTCTCTCACACACACACACACACACACACACACTGATTCCATCCTGAGGAGAAGGCAGGTTTCCTATAATTCTCTCTCTCTCTCTCTGTCTCATACACACATACACACACACACACTGATTCCATCCTGAGGAGAAGGCAGGTTTCCTATAATTCTCTCTCTCACACACACACACTGATTCCATCCTGAGGAGAAGGCAGGTTTCCTATAATTCTCTCTCTCTCTCTCTGTGTCTCATACACACATACACACACACACACTGATTCCATCCTGAGGAGAAGGCAGGTTTCCTATAATTCTCTCGCTCTCTCTCCCTCTCTCTCTGTCTCATACACACACACACACACACACACACACACACACACACACACACACACTCATTCCATCCTGAGGAGAAAGCAAGTTTCCTTTAATATTATAAAAAACACTAATTCCAGCCTGAGTAGGCAGGTCTCCTTTAACTTACATATACTGATTCTATCCTGAGAAGAAGGCAAGGCAAGTCTCTTTAATGTTCTAAAACACACCAATTCCATCTCGAGGAGATGGCAGGTCATCTTTAATGCTATAAACATACTTAGTCCATCCTGTGGAGAAGATGAGTCTCCTTTAATTCCACCTGGATGAATTTCAACCTGAGAGGAGGGCAGGTCTCCTTTAACACTGCACACACACGCATGCAAATACACACACACGCATGCAAATACACACACACACACACAAAACTGGCCAGCCCAATGACTCAGAAGTGCTGCACACTGCCATAGAGAAGACTGAGATTGATTCTCCAGTCAGACCTTTGCTGCCAGGACCGGCTAGTGCTGAGGATGCTGTGGAGGTAGTGTTCACAATCTCCCTCGGAGAAGGGGGGAAAGATTCTCAGATAGTGTGCAATGGTGACACCTACTGGGTAGAATCAGTGTGCACATGTATCAGGTTCTAAAGCAAGGGTGGGCAATTCTGGCCCTCGAGGGCCGCAAACTAGTCAGGTTTTCAAGGTATCCCTAATGAATATATATGAGAGAGATTTACATGCACTCTGCCTCAGTTGTATGCAAATATATTTCATGCATATTCATGATTGGAATTGCCCACCCCTATTCTAGAGCAGGGCTTCCCAAACCTGCCTTGGGAACCCCACAGCCAGTCAGGTTTTCAAGATATACACAATGAATATGCATGAAATAAATTTGCATATGCTGACTCTCCATGCTTTGCAAATTTATCTCATGCATATTCATTGTGGTGTCCTGAAAACCTGACTGGCTGTGGGGAACCCCAGGAAAGGTTTGGGAAGTCCTGTTCTAGAGGGAGCCTCCGTCAAGGATTGCCTTTCCTGAATGGGAAGAGGGAAATGGTTAAAAATAGGAAAATCTGGCACAGATGCAAATGAAGGCTCATACATTGTAATCACAACAGAGGCCAAGTGTATATCTGCAGAGTGAGAGACAGCTCTAGCAGATCTGATCTGGAAGCCTAAGGAAGCAAGAAGAAACTACTAGGCAAACTTTTCCTCCCCGAGCCCTTCTCTCACCTTGACAACAAACAAAGAAACAAACAAACAAAAAAGAAAAACACATGGGTAGAAATCCCATGTGTGTTGGGAAAGAGTATAGTGTTAGGAGTATACTACCGACCACCTGGCCAAAATGATTAGACGGACAATGAGAAATTAGGGAAACTAACCAATTTGATAGTGCAGTAGTAATGGGAGATTTCAGTTACCATTGTACATCTGAGAAGACTTTAATGTACATGCTGGTCCCTCCCGATGCAGCCTAGCGAAACACGGTCCGTGTCGGGGGATCGCTCTAAATTATGTGCTCTTTAATTCATGGAGTTGCCGCCACTACAACATTGTTTCACCTGCCTTTGCTTTGAATCGCAATAAAAGCTCTTGTGGAATTTTTGGTGGTGATATAATTTATCCTGCACCAGTGTACTCTGTTACTTGCGTATGTGCAAGGTTCTTTTGCTTCAGGTTTTGTTTAGATTTCAGTTACCCCAATATTGACTGGGTAAATGTAACCTCAGGACATGCTAGAGAGATAAGGTTCCTGGATAGAATAAATGACAGTTTTATGGAGCAATTGGTTCAGGAACTGATAACAGAGAGAGAGAGCTATTTTAGATCTAATTCTTAGTGGAGCACAGGATTTGGTGAGCGAGATAACAGTGATGGGGCTGCTTGGCAATAGTGTTGATAACATAATCAAATTTGAATTAATGACTGGAAGGGGGACAATAAGTAAATTCATGGCTCTAGCATTAAACTTTCAAAAGGGAAACTTTGATAAAATGAGAAAAATAGTTTAAAAAACTGAAAGGAGTTGCTACAAAGGTTAAGAGTGTACAACAGGTGTGGACATTGTTAAAAAATACCATCTTAGAATTCAGTTCAGATGTAGCCCACACATTAAGAAAGTGGAAGGAAGGCCAAATGATTTCCTGGATAGTTAAAAGATGAGAAGAAAGAGGCAATTTTAGCCAAAATATCTTCCTTTAAAACTTGGAAGAAGGATTCATCTGAAGAAAATAGGAAAAAGCATATACATTGGCAAGTTAAATGTAAAATATTGATAAGACAGGCTAAAAGAGAATTTGAAAAGAAGCTGGCCATAAAGGCAAAAACTCATAAAGCTTGTGAGGGAGTCAGTTGGACTGTTAGATGATCGATGGATTAAAGCAGCACTTAGGGAAGATAAGGCCATCGTGGAAAGATTAAATGATTTCTTTGCTTTGGTGTATACTGATGAGAATATTGGGAAGATACCCACTCCGGAGACAGATTTCAAGGATGATGATTCAGAGGAACTGAACCAAATCATGGTGAACCTGGAAGATGTAGTAGGCCAGACTGCTAACTGAAGAGTAGCAAATCATCTGGACCAAATGATATACACCCCAGGGTTCTGAAAGAACTCAAAAATCAAATTTCTGACCTATTACAAGTAATTTGTAACCTATCATTAAAATCATCCGTTGTTCCTGAAGATGAAGATGGCCAATGTAACCCCAATATTTAAAAAGGCTTCCAGAGGTGATCCAGGAAACTATAGACCAATGAGCCTGACTTCAGTGCTGGGAAAAATCGTGTAAACTATTAGAAAGAATAAAATCACAAAACATTTAGATAGACATGGTTTAGTGGGACGCAGCCAGCATGGATTTACCCAAGGGAAGTCTTGCCTCACAAATCTGCTACATTTTTTTGAAGGGGTGAATAAACATGTGGATAAAGGTGAACTGGTAGATGTGATGTATTTGGATTTTCAGAAGACGTTTGACAAAGTCCCTCATGAGAGGCTTCTAAGAAACTAAAATGTCATGGGATAGGAGGCGATGTCCTTATGTGGATTGCAAACTGGTTAAAAGACAGGAACGGAGAGTAGGATTAAATGATCTGTTTTCACAGTGGAAAACGGTAAACAGAGGAGTGCCTAATGGATCTGTACTTGGTCCGGTGCTTTTTAATATATTTATAAATGATCTGGAAAGTGATAGGCTCAAAATTAGTCAGAGTAATTAAATCACAAGCGGACTGTAATAAAATGCAGGTGGACCTTGCGAGACTGGAAGATTGGGCGTCCATATGGCAGATGAAATGTGGTCAAGTGCAAAGTGATATAAATAGGGAAAAGTAAACCATGCTGTAGTTACACAATGTTAGATTCCCTATTAGGAGTTACCACCCAGGAAAAAGATCTGGGCATCATAGTTGATATTACATTGAAATCATTGGCTCATGTACAGTGGTGGTCAAAAAAGCAAACAAAATGTTAGGAATTATTAGGAAGGGAATGGCAATTAAAACAAAAGCTGTCATAATGTCTCTGTATCGCTCTATGGTGAGACCACACTTTGAATACTGTGTACAATTTTGGTCGCCACATCTAAAAAAAATATAGTTGCACTAGAGAAAGTACAGAGAAGGGCGACCACAATGATAAAGGGCATGGATTGGCTCCCCTATGAGGAAAGGCTAAAGAGGTTAGGGCTATTCAGCTTGGAGAAGAAACAGTTGATGTGGGGGGGGGGGGGGGGGGGAGGATATGATAGAGGTCTACAAAATCATGAATGAACTCGAACAGGTAAATGTGACTCGGTTATTTACTCTTTTGGATAATACAAGGAATAGAGGGTACTCAATGAAGTTAGAAAGTAGCACATTTAAAACAAATAGGAGAAAAAAAATCTTTTTCACTCAATGCACAATTAAGCTCTGGAATTCATTGCCAGAGGATGCGGTTAAGGAAGCTAGTGTAGCTTGGTTTAAAAAAATTCCTGGATACGTTCCTGGAGAAGAAGTCCATAAACTGCTATTAATCAATAGGGAATAGCCACTGCTTGTTGCCGGCATTAGTAACATGGAATCTATTTAATGTGTGGGTACTTTCCAGGTATTTGTATTGGCCACTGCTGGAAACAGGATGTTGGACTTCATGGACCCTTGGTCTGACCCAGTATGGCATATCTTATATTCTTATGTAAAACCCCCAAATCACTGTACACACACCGATTCCAGTCTGAGGAAAAGGCAGGTCTCCTTTAACAATAAAATTAAGGTCACATTTTGGAGCCAGGATGTCTTGCGTTACCTTAAAAGTTGTGATGGCCTCTCCAGTGTGTACAGGTTAGAGTGTGGAGGGAAGGAAAACGCTGAGCCTCCTAGAATAGAGCATGCAGGATTTTTTTTCCTCTTTAAATTAATCTTCTACTTTTAGAAGCTAAGTAATGGAGGATCCTCACACAGCAGAATAATAAAGTAAAGGGGAAAGAAAACATTCAAGTTGGATATGAAATGGTTAAAAGTTCAGCTTTGGTCAACTTTAAAGAATCCTAGGTGTGCTTTTTTTTTTTTTTTTTTATAAAGAGGAACAGTGGGACTAGAGCGAGGGAACCCAGGATCACTCACACTGCTTGCCGCTCTTTACACCTTTAAAGAATCTAATCGGTAGGGAAGACTCTTCCTTGCTATTTCTGCCCTCCCTCTCTAACCTCTGGCACATGCCCTCTCTGATACCCCATGGTCATCCATTGAGAAGCCCGGAGCTGATCTGCTCCGGAGCATGGGAGTGTGTAGAGCAGGGCATCCCTTCCCAGTCCCCCTCCCACAGCCCCCACACTCCTGCTTCCTCCAGAGCTGAATAAAACCCACACACATAGCAATACATTCATAAACACACAAGACACATACATACACACACACACACACACACACCAATACTGCAACGCACCAGTGCATGAGTTTGATGTTTGTCTGTGATGGCTGCTCCTTCTAAATGAAATTTATCTGTACAATGTCTGCCTGTCTGTCTCTACAGTATTTTATCTTCTCCAGGATGTGTGTGTGTGTGTGTGGCTCTCTCTCTCTCTCTGCAGTGTTGCAGCGGGTAGAGAAAGTGGACAGACAGGCCTTGCAGTCTTTAGCTGCCGTCGTGTTCCATTTTTCTATCTTACCGTCTTAAATCTATCCATTTTATATCTATCTGGCTAATCTTGTCATTCAGATTAATGCAAGTCTCAAGATTCAGGTGTTAGAAATTCTCAGCCATTCGCTTCTTACCTGCTTCCTATAAATAGGAACCAAACTGTAGTTATATATGCACAGTCTCTCTCTCTCTCTCTCTCTCTACACACACATGCATGTCCTTATGGAGTCGATGCCTGCATTAGACCTTTCCCTCCTTAGCCTTTCTGTCACCCAGTCCTAGGCTTCCCGATAAACCCCGGAAAGCAGGATGGAGCAGCTGTGGCAGCCCTGGCCCTGCCCTCTGAGGGAGGACGGTGGGGGAAGGGAGGGCGGCTCTTTTCACGGTCAGAGACACTGCAATAGAGCAATAGAGGAACCACAGAGCTCTCTCAAACCTCCATCAGAGCTGGCAGCCTGCTCCCTGCAATCCGAGGAGGGAGGACGGAGAGCAGCAAAAGGAGGCCATCTGAAAGCCGTCTCTTCCCCCCCCCCCCAGATAGGCAACGCACACCATCTTTAAGAGTCCCCTCCCCCACCAGCGGTATTTCCCTAGCACTGTGGGGGGGGGGGGGGGGGGTCTCCTCAGGAAGAACACTTTGAAGAAGGGAGGAGTGGAAAGGAAACAGAAATTTAGGTTTCACTCCCCCCCACCTCACCTCACTCTAGAAACCACCACCGACCAGACCAGCACCAACCGTCCCCTCGGGCAGCAGCAGCCTTTCAGCAGCGTGGCGCCCCCTCGCCAAAGGTGGCATGACTTGTTTCAGTAATGCGGCTCTCTGCAGACCCTGCTGCAGCATCCACTACATGGTTTTCTTTTTTTTTTTTTATGTCATTTTTTTTTGTTCTCCTTCTTCCCTATCCCTACCTCCCCTAATCAACATCCTTCTCATTTCATCTTCTATCCCCCTCCCCCCCACCCCCCAATTCCTCACCACAAAAATAAAACAAATCTGAGGCAGCAGCAGATCTAAGGCTGGCACATGGAAAGCCCAAATAGCAAGGCAGACTCAGCCTCCTCCTGCAAAACCATGCTGAGATGCTGCTCCCTGCTTACCTGCAGATCCATGAACTTGCTCCCCATCCTACCCACAAATCTGCTCCCCATCCTACCCACACACCTACAAATCTGCTCCCCATCCCACCTGCACATCCACCAACCTACTCTCCCACTCTACCTGCACATCCACCAACCTGATCCTCATCCTACCCCCACACCCACAAATCTGCTCCCCATCCTACCCACACACCCACAAATCTGCTCCCCATCCCACCTGCACATCCACCAACCTACTCTCCCACTCTACCTGCACATCCACCAACCTGATCCTCATCCTACCCACACACATACTAGCAATCCCACCTGCACACATGGATGTGCTCCCCATCCTACCAGTACGCCCACAAACTTTCTACCAATTCTATTTTCACTCCTGTGGACCTGCATCCCATCCTCCACCCACACCCATGAACCCGCTGCGCATCCGGTCCATGGCCCCCTCCTTCCCATCTTACCCACAAAGTCATGGCCCTGCTCACCATCCTGCTCTCACAGCCAAGGACCGATTTCCCATCCTCACTGTCCATCCACAGACCCGCTCCCCATCCTAGCCACACACCTATATACCTGCTTCCTATCCTCCCTGCATACCCACAAACCTCCTCCACTTTCTCCCTTGACATCTGTAGATCTGTTCTCCCTCCTACATACACTCATGGGCTTGCCCCCCCCCCCCCCTCCCCATGCTCACTGCCCATCCATGGACCTGCTCCCCACTCCTACCGGCAAACCCACAGACCTGCCCCCTTGTCCTATCCACACACCCACTAATCACCTTCTCATCCTACCCACAGACCTGCCCCTCATCCTATCTGCGCACCCACGGATCTGCTTCCCATCCTATCCACATAAAAACAGATCTGCTTCCATCTAACTAAACACCGTCTTACCTGCTCCCCCATCCTAGCCACACATCATGGATCTGCTCCCAATTCAGTTAGCACCCAGATCCAGCTAAGGGCAGATGGACAGACAGACAGACAGACAGAGCCACAGCTGGAGGAATCTATTCCTGCTACCTTATGTCCATTTTTTGGTGGTCCAAAGAGATTTGTTGAGGAAAGACAGGAAAATTAAAGAATGCATCTGTACATGTATACATACATACATTATCTATCTATATATATATCTATATATATATATATATATATATTTAAATGTACTCACCAAGCCATGATAGGAGAGAGCTGGCAGCAAGGACTGCAGCAGTCCTGTCCCTGGGTCTTTGCTGATGGGTAGGAGGAGGGGTAGAAGCTGTTTGTCCGTTTTGGGGGTAGTAGGTGGTGGTGGGGGGGGGGGAGTTTTGGAGGGGGTTGTTACTAGGGGAAGATATATCAAAGGCAGAAAAAAAAATGATGTAAGATTGGATGCAGCAGCTGATGCTCTGTTACTACATGCTGAATGGATGTAGGCAGGACTCCGCTCTCTGCTTCATCTGCAGAGCTCAGCATCCCCGGGTGAGGAGGGAGGGGGGACCGGCGGAGGGAGACTGAGGAGGAGGAGGAGGAGGGGACGCAATCAGTAGAGCCTCCCAGATGCTGGGACCCTGGCGGCTGCAGGATACAGCCCTCCCCTTGCCTGCTGAGCCTTCAGTGCAGCAGAGGAGGGTACAGTGCCCGAGGCTGGTGCCCCGGAGAGAAGGTGTCAGCATGCAGGGAGGACACCTCCCTCCCCATGTAAGGAGAGGTGGTACAGTCCAAGCTCTCTCCATCAGCTATGGCACAGTCCTGTCATTTAGCCTACCTGCTGCAGTCCCAGAGAGGAGAAAGGTAGCGCACTGCATGCGTATGTAACTGCTGTGTGCCAGGGCTGCCTGCAAAACCATTTAAAAAATCAACAACAACAACAAAAAAAAAAAAAAAGGACATTGTAGTGCATGAGCTTTAGAGAGCACGCAGGTCCAACTGTCAGATGTCCTTGTGCGTACAATTTCTGTGCCTGTGTATAGCTGGGCAAACTGGATTGTCTCTGCCATCATCTAATCTCATCTACTACGTATGAATGTGTGTGTAACTGTGTGAATGTCTGCAACTATGTATGTGTGTAGATATCTGTGCATATGCGGGTGTAACTGTCTTTGTGTGCATGTATGTGTGTGTGTGTGTGTGTAGCTATGCATTTGTGTGGCTGTGTAACTAGGTGTGTGTATATGTGTGTAATTGTGTGTATATATTTGTGTGTTGACGTGTGTATACGTGTGTAATTCTCTGTGTAATAGTCTAAGCCCTACCTTTACCACCTCTAGCACCACCTATATCACTTGGGCCTGCAATTTCATCACTTGAGGAGCGCTCCTGTGTCAGGCTTCTCGCGGCCAGGTCTGCAGGAATTCTCTGCTCCTCCGGGCTCAGCGTAACATCCAGGGCTGAGGGGGAACAGCAGCTCTCCTCCCGCACCACTCCGGAAGCACCATTGCTCGGACAAGAGACAGACACTGACCCAGAATTCACAGGAAAGACTTGGGTCTTGTCCTTCCCCTTGACCATCAGCAGAAAAAAGTAAGCAGGTATTTAAAAAAAAAAAAAAAAAAAAAGTGACCAGGAGCAAGCTAGATGGCATTTGCCATCTTGCTCCTCCCTCACCCTATAATTTACCACTTCTAGTGTCACCTATACCTCCTCCTTAAATTACAGGGATGGTGCAAGACTATTAGGCTATTATCTCTACAGCACCACATATATATCAAACAGCACTATAGAAATGATGGGGAATATATTGAGAAGCCAGCCGCCTAAGTAACTTAGCCGCATAACACTTATCCGGCTAAGTTACAAAGATATGCCGCTGAATATCCATGAACAAATAGGACTTAGCCGGATAAAGTGTTATGCAGCCAAGTTTACATGTGCTCAACAGCAGATCTAGACTTAGCCGCCAGATAGCCATGTAAGTCCTTCTTATCCGACTATCTGCCGGTTGAATATTGGCCCCAGTATATAGCAATACTGGTAGTAGCTGGCACCCTAGGTAACCCTTCAGTCTTGTGCCTATCCCCCCTCACCAGTCAACTTTCAGGTCCAAAGGCCACCCTTCTCTGCAAGATTTTCAAAAACCACGATGGCCCCACCATCACCCTTCCTAGAATAATCCAGTAAAAGCACATGACTGGACATAGGGAGGACAGATTTCATTTGTGTGGGTAAATGCTGATTTACCCAGGTAAACCCTAATAGAATGGTTCAAAGGCAAATAATGTTTATACTTTCCTTTTGGGTATAAGATCACCAAAATCCATCCTTTCCTTTCTGAACAGACTACCAGAACCTTTGTCCACTCTGTCATCATCTCCCGCTTAGATCTGTTGCACCCTGGCCTGCTCCATACAGGTCTTCCTCTCTGAACCATCTCTCTCCACTACAACCCATCCAAAATTCAGCTGCCAAAGTCACTTCAACTCTTTTCAAGTCACTACCTTGGCTCCCTTTCCATTCCTACGATCTGTTCAAGCTCCTCTTACTCACTCACCTACAAAAGTCTTTACTCTGCAGCGCCTCACTATCTCTCCTCCCTTATCTCTCCTGAATCCCTCTTCCTGAAATCCTCTCATCCTGCAGGTCACTCCTATCCGTGCTCTTCTTCACTGCCAGCACCAGACACTCCATACTCCATGCTTTTTCCTCCTGGCTGCAGTGTATCCTCAGGAATAGACTTCCTGGTTTGTTGCTTCATGCTCCCTCTCTTACCTTATGCAAATCCAGTCTAAAACCCCACCTTTTTGAGGCTGCTTTTAAATCATAACCTCTGATTATCCTGCTCACAGCTTTATTGATTTTCTTAATAAATGAAATTCTCCAAATCTCTTTTGCCCTGTATGCTTGTCTTGATTAGATTGTAAACTCTACTGAGAAGGGACTGTCTCTTATGTGTTTTTGGAGAGCTCTGCATACATTGTGCAGCGCTACAGAAGTGATAAGTAGTACCAGTAGTAGTAGAATTGGTGCAAAGTTCACAGATGCCTTGTGGACTTTGCACTAAAACATACAGTTTTGAAAATTGCCCCATAATTTCCAACATAAATTTTTGTTTCATATATACATATATATATATATATATATATATATATACACACACAGACATACCACAAACATATTCAAGCTATTCTGAAGAACAAAATTACTGATTATCTGGATAAATACAGACTAATGGGGCACAGCCAACATGGATTTAGCAAATGGAAATCCTGCCTTGCAAATCTGTTGGATTCTTTTCGAAGAAATTAACAAGCATGTTGACAAGGGTGTGCGGGTTATATAGTGTATCTGGATTTTCAAAAAGTGTTAGACAAAGTCCCTCGTGAGAGACTCTCATCAGTGAATTTGAAAGTCATGGGATATCAGTGAGGATAACTTGAAAAAACCAACCGGAATGCATCACTTGAGGGAATTTCCTGCTCCTGACCTATACCCATCTATAACTTTACCACCTCTAGCACCACCTATACCAGTGATGATGAACCTTTGACACGTGGGTCAAAGGTGACACGCCACAATCTTTTGGGTGACACGCCAGTGTCCACCAACACCCAACAAAATGATGGGACCTCTCTATTGTGAATCATTGATTTTTCAAACTTTAGACTTCAGGATAATTGCTGTTTCCATCCTATTTGATTAATGTGCTATATGAAACTGCTTTCAAATGAATATGTAAAGAATCATGTCTGTTTTGTTTTTTTTGTTTGGGGTGGGGGTGACACACCAGCAAAATCAAGTTAGGCATTTTCCGAATGTTTGACACTCAGAGCCTAAAAGGTTCACCATCACTGACTTATACCCACCTCCTCCTCTGTTCTCCTTGGACAAGCAGGAAAGTCAGTCATACTTTTGGGGTGATGTCATCTGATGGAATCAAAGATGGACGTTCATAAATCTGAATGTGCTCTACTGAGCTTGTGCAATGTGCTGGGTTCATGCCCAGTGACTGCTTGAGGTGCTCTCAGTTTTGGGGTTTTTTCCCCCGTGGATTGAGTAGGATGGATCCTGTGGTGCTTGGTGGTGAGGATTCCTGAATAAGCACAAGTTTTTTTTTACTTTAAATTTGTCTGTTTTTCCTTTAACTTTCTCTGTGGTTTCCCTGAGCCCTCTTGCCAGCCAGAAATGGAAGAGGTTTTCCAGTTGGTATGCTGGTGTTAAGCTCTGCTCTTTCTGATTCCCGGTTCATTATCTCCTTAACGGTTTATTTCACCTGTCCAAATAAGGTCTTAAGCTAAATTCTGTAAGGGTTCATCTCTGTGTTATCGCAGCATATCACAACCGGAAACCAGGGGAAGATGGGAGGCTGTTTGCCTTTGGTTAAATGCTTCATGAAAGGCCTGCTTGACATGAAACCCCTCGTCTCCACCACCCCCGTGAAGTCACTCATCTTATCGTAGGATTTCAGTGTGATTGTGGCTCAACTTATGCAGACCGCTGTTCAAGCCTATTGGTTCCTGTAGCCTAAAGTATCTAACTTTAAATGAGGTCTTCCTACTGCCAGCCTCCTCCACTAACAGAGTAAGAGAACTCCAGGCATTGGTAACTTACCCACCCTACATATAATAATTTATCAACAATTATTGCAAACTCACTCAAAATTTCTCCTCGAGGTAGTTTCGAGGTTTCACTTGACTCAATCTCTCATTCTTCCTACATTTTTCCTCAAGACCTCACACATTCATGGCTGAGGCGGCATAGCACACCTTGGACTGTAAAGGAGATTTATCCCGCTGACCCTAGCCAAACATCCAGCAGCGCGACTTAAGCCTGATAAGTGCCAATTTGAATATCGGCCTCAGCATTACTTTGGATGATGCAAACTGCTTTTTAAACTGCTTTGTGTGAAAATGTGATTGAAGGATAGTCGAATTAAAATATAAAATGACATAAGTTATAGAAGGGTATAGATGATGCTAGAAGTGAAAGATACAGATTTGTATAGGTTATGCGAGAGGTGATAAGTTAAAGATTGGCATTAGAGGTGCTGGAAGTGGTAAGGTATAGAGGGGTATAGGTGATAGAAGTGATGTTATGTAGATGGGTATAGATGATGCTAGAGGGAGTAAGGTATATAGAGGGTGAAGATTGGAAAATTATAGAGGGGTATAAGCAATGCTCAGGGTCCGTTTAAAGCTATAGCAATCAATGTGAATACATTCAGCCCCTGCCATTCCTGACGGTACTGAACAGGCCAACCTGGAGGGAAAATGAGATGAGGCTCCTAACATTACCTGTGTTGCTTCAGCCCATGTCACTGTTTTGAAGCTACTTCTGCCCTGTAAGGATTACAAAAAAAGCTGCTTGTTTTGCTCCACTGCCTAACTTCTACCTTGTGGGGCTTAACAAAAGGGCTTGTTTTGCTGGCCTACAGCAGAAATGGGAAACCTGGGCCCCATTAGAGATGTGAATCGTGTGCCCGATCGTCTTAACGATCGAAATCGTCTGGCAGGAGAAGAAAATCGTGTTTGGCACAATTTTTTAGCTAAAAAATCGTTTTTTCCGATTAGTGCGCACTAATCGGGAGTTAGTGCGCACTAACCATTGTTAGTGCGCACTAACAGAAAATGATACAATTTGACACTTTTCAGGTCAGTTAAGGTCAGTTTAGGAATGAATATGTATTCCTATTGGCTGCCCTCTTATTTATTCATGTTACCAAGGTTCCCACTGACAATATATGGGGGATGGGAAATGGAAACAGTTGGTAGCTTGACAAAAAAAGTAATGTGATCAGTCAATGTGTCTAGAACTTGTGCCCTGCCCTATCCCTGATACCGGGAGTGTTATGATCTTCCTGCATGCAGTGCCGTATCCCTGATACTGGGAGTGTTGTGATCTTCCTGCATGCAGTGCCCTATCCCTGATACCAGGAATGTTGTGATCTTCTTGCACACAGTGCCCTATCCCTGATACCAGGGGTGTTGTGATCTTCCTGCACACAGTGCCCTATCCCTGATACCGGGAGTGTTGTGATCTTCCTGCACTCAGTGCCATATCCCTGATACAGGGAGTGTTGTGATCTTCTTGCACTCAGTGCCATATCCCTGATACAGGGAGTGTTGTGATCTTCCTGCACTCAGTGCCCTATCCCTGATACAGGGAGTGTTGTGATCTTCCTGCACACAGTGCCCTAACCCCGATACCGGGAGTGTTGTGATCTTCCTGCACGCAGTGCCATATCCCTGCTCAGTGCAGGAAGATCACAACACCCCCGGTATCAGGGTTAGGGCACTGTGTGCAGGAAGATCACAACACCCCCGGTATCAGGGATAGGGCACTGCCTGCAGGAAGATCACAACACTCCTGGTATCAGGGATAGGGCACTGAGTGCGCTGCCTGTTCCCTCCGAGGCCGCTCCGAAATCGGAGCGGCCTCAGAGGGAACTTTCTTTCCACCCCCCCCGCACCTTCCCCTCCCTTCCCCTACCTAACCCACCCCCCCGGCCCTATCTAAAACCCCCCCTACCTTTTGTTGGCAGATTTACGCCTGCTGAAAGCAGACGTAAATCTGCGCGTGCCAGCGGGCTGCTGGTGCGCCATCACCCGACCCGGGGGCTGGTCCGGAGGCCTCAAATACGCCCCCGGGCCAGCGCCACGCCCCCAGGCCCGCCCCCGAAACGCCGCGTCACTCGCGGCACGCCCCCGACATGCCCCCGACATGCGCGTCCCGGGGCTTGCGCGCGCCGAGCCTATGCAAAATAGGCTCGGCGCGCGCAGGGGGGGTTTGGGGTAGGGTTTTCGGGGGTACGCGCGTACCCCTTTGAAAATCTACCCCAAAACCTGCTACAGTGCTAGCAGTAATATGTGCTGAAGATTTACTCAAGCCGCCACTTAAATTTACACGCACACAAACATGTGGAAGGGCTATTTTAAATAGTACGTGCGTACTTGCAGCAAACCTGATTTAAAATTGTTTAAAAAAGAGCTAAAGACCTGGCTTTTTAACAAGGCTTATACCAAACCAGAGTAAACAATGCAACCTCTATCCTTATTAAGATACGTGTTCTTTACTGTATTCGAATTTTATTGATTCTTTTAATTTTAACTGCTCCTTTTTAGCAGATGTCTTATCTGATTTATATCTTGTCTATTTTATTACTTCTAATAATTTCTTACTATCATTTGTATTTTTGACTTTATTTATATCATTACTACCTTTTTATATATTTATGTAATTACTATTGTTCTCTTTTACTTATGCAAACCGTTGGTGATGGTTCCTTCCAAACGACAGTATATAAAAATCAATCAATCAATCAATCAATCAATCAATAAAATCTCTGCTTACACGCCAATACACACGTATATGTGTGCACGTGCGTTCCTTTTAAAAGTAGCCAATATTGTTTCTTCCCTAGTACTGTACAATTCCAGTGCCAGAACTCTACTCCCTGGAATGGCCAAGGCTGAGTCTTCTGTGGAAGAAGTGTTCACAGTCAATGAGCGAGGAAGTTTCAGTCATCGCTCAGTGGTGATTCCCTAGTATCAGACTTACAAATACATTTTCAAAGGCCCGCACGTGCAAATACCGGGCCTCTCCAAAGGGGCTGGCCGGGGAGGGGGGACGGGGACACACACGGGGTCTGGGTGGGATGGGGGGGGGGGCGAGCTGGGACAGCGCACGCGGATTACTTCTGTTCCAGAGGAGCAGCAAGTATTGAAATAAAGAATTTCGGGTTAGTTAGGTTAAGTTTAGGGGGGCGGGGAGGAGAGGGGAAGAGGGAAGAAGGTTAGGTAGGTGGGGAGGGATGTTCCCTCCCAGTCCACTCTTTAATATGCGTGCCAGCACGTGCATGTTATAAAATCTGATGGCCGCGCGCACATGCGTGCCGGATTTGAAAATCCAACCGCGTTTGTGCGAGTGGCGCATGCAGGGGTAGAATTTTCGGTAAATATGTGCAGCGATGCAACTGTGCCTCACCCAGTTCCTTTCCAGTGGACTGGAAAGGAACTGGGTGAGGAACTGGGTGAGGCACGAAAATTCTACCCCTGCATGCGCCACTCGCACAAACGTGGGTGGATTTTCAAATCCGGCGCGCATGTGCGAGCGGCCATCAGATTTTATAACATGCACATGCTGGCACGCATATGTTGTACAATCGGCTCATCCATGTGCGTGTGCTGGGAACCGCGCACACATGGACGGCCGTGCACTGCTTTTAAAATCGACCCCTTAGCGTGCATGGTACCCGGGTACCATGCACGCTAAGGGGTACCCGGGTACTCCTGCCCATCCCACATCCCCCATCCTGCCCATCCCCCCTGCCCATCCCCCGTGCTGCTCTCCCCAAAGGTAAATTCTTCATGGCTTGTATCCGTACACTTTCTAATTTGTATGTTGGTGTGGGGACATAAGTAATACCAGAGTACTCGGGTACCATGCACGCTAAGGGGCATTTTGTTACCCTATATCCATCTACACCTTACCACCTCTAGCATCACCTATGCCACTCTATACTGTATCATCTCTGGTATTACTTATGTCCCCACACCAACATACAAATTAGAAAGTGTACGGATACAAGCCATGAAGAATTTACCTTTGGGGAGAGCAGCACGGGCCAGCCCAGCAACCCAGTGGCAGTGCTGTACGCTGCTGAGAAGAGGTCCTAGGTTCAATTTCTGGGTTCATCTTCTACTCTGTGGCCAGTGTGGACTGCAATGAAGGTGGTGCTCACATCCTGTGGGAGGGAGGGAGGGAGCCTCATCCATTGCATGACCGGTCACAGCAACATCCAGTGACTAGAACCAGGGACCTAGTTAGGCAAGTTCTAAAGGGAGTCTTGATTTGTGGTCCTTGCCTGAAAACTATTTCTGTGCTGGCTGGGCTCAGTTGGGATGTGACATTGGGTAGCTGTGGATGAAGGTTGATGATGCCCAGCAGAGGCTGGATCCAACTGAGCTGGAAGCCCAGTGGAACAAACAAAAAAAAGAAAAAAAGGCTGTGCGTGATGGCTTCCTGATGAGAATTGGGCTGATGGAGTAATAAGGAGAGAGGCTGTGTGATGATACCCTGATGAGAGCTAGATGGCAAAAGAATAAAAAGAGAGGCTGTGCAGGGAAGAACACAAAGGCATCTATTCTTTGTTGATTGCCCTTGTATCCAAAGCCTGCAGCGTCTGGTCTGAATATCACGGATATCTCCAAAGATCAAAACAAAAATAAACCCTCTCAATTACCCATCAACAAGATAAGCAAGTAGAGGGGGAGTTAGTAATGGAAGCCAATTAATAAAACATGACTGTGAGACCTTCACTGTCAGCTCCTATCAGGTGCTTCTCTATTAAGTATTGTCTTCTGGGAAAGGTGTACCATCCAGACTCAGTTACTGGATAGAGGGGGATGGGCAGAAGTAGAAGGGGAAATCACACACAATATCACAACTCTCTCTGTCCAGCAGGATGTGATCTGATAATAGACAAGTCTTCATCAACACAATTCTCTTATTATTTAAAAAAAAAAAAAAATCTCTTTTTCCAGAGCAGTAATCCAGGCATGTCTCCAGTAGCGCTACAGACACACTGTGACTCTACACACATACAAATTTTAGCCTGAGGGGAAGGCAGGTCTCCTTTATATATACTGACTCCATCCTGAGGGGAAGGCAGGTCTCCTTTATATATACTGACTCCATCCTGAGGGGAAGGCAGGTCTCCTTTTTATATACTGACTCCATCCTGAGGGGAAGGCAGGTCTCCTTTATATATACTGACTCCATCCTGAGGAGAAGGCAGGTCTCCTTTATATATACTGACTCCATCCTGAGGGGAAGGCAGGTCTCCTTTATACATACTGATTCCATCCTGAGGAGAAGGCAGGTCTCCTTTATATATACTGACTCCATCCTGAGGAGAAGGCAGGTCTCCTTTATATATACTGACTCCATCCTGAGGAGAAGGCAGGTCTCCTTTATATATACTGACTCCATCCTGAGGAGAAGGCAGGTCTCCTTTATATATACTGACTCCATCCTGAGGAGAAGGCAGGTCTCCTTTATATATACTGACTCCATCCTGAGGAGAAGGCAGGTCTCCTTTATACATACTGATTCCATCCTGAGGAGAAGGCAGGTCTCCTTTATATATACTGACTCCATCCTGAGGAGAAGGCAGGTCTCCTTTATATATACTGACTCCATCCTGAGGGGAAGGCAGGTCTCCTTTATACATACTGATTCCATCCTGAGGAGAAGGCAGGTCTCCTTTATATATACTGACTCCATCCTGAGGGGAAGGCAGGTCTCCTTTTTATATACTGACTCCATCCTGAGGGGAAGGCAGGTCTCCTTTATATATACTGACTCCATCCTGAGGGGAAGGCAGGTCTCCTTTATATATACTGACTCCATCCTGAGGGGAAGGCAGGTCTCCTTTATACATACTGATTCCATCCTGAGGAGAAGGCAGGTCTCCTTTATATATACTGACTCCATCCTGAGGAGAAGGCAGGTCTCCTTTATATATACTGACTCCATCCAATCCCTACCACTCCCTCAGAGATCCTCTGCATATATCCCATGCTTTCTTTAATACAGATACTATGAGATCCATATTCAAAAGCTATTTAGACGAATAACTCAAATGTTATCCAACTAAATAGCAAATTTAGCATATTCAACCACTTATCTGGCTAAATTACAGCTGGATATATAGTTATCCAGCTGTAGTTTAGCCAGATAAAAAAGGGGAATTCTGAGGGCATTCCAGGGAGGGTTGAGATATCCGACTAACCCAGCTGAATATCAAGTATATACAGCTAAGTTAGCCAGATAACTTTATGGTAATATATTCAGTGGGACGTTATCCCACTGAATATATGGGGCAGGTTATCCAGCTAACTTTAGCCGGATAACTTGTCCACTACCCAGCCTAATGAATATGGATCTCAATAAGCATAACGATTCCCTTACCAGGAGCTGAACCTGAGCCTCTTGGGTGAAAACCAGGAATCTGACTGCTAGATTATATGGGACAGGTCCCTTACGAGCTTCGTGAATGCTTTCTCATATTTCTTTGACCACTATACTTGATTTGAGTATGATTTTCACACTAGAATAGTGAGCAAGGTGGCAGTGTATACAAAGTGGAAATAAATGTGTGATAGTATTCTGTTAGGCCTAAAAAAGACAGTACTTATTTCTTGTTTGTTGGTCTCTCAGATTCCTGAATGATCTGCATCTTTGACAACTGGGACTTTACTTGCCTGTTGTCTACAAATTAACTTAGGTACTGAGTTTCTAGCTTGGCCAATACACACATTTGAGGTTCACAGTCAAGCCCATCTCTCTTAATGTCATTAATATGGCAGCACCCTTTTTAGATGTGTTTTGTATCACCACATCATCCAGATCAATATTCTTAGTTTGGCCATAGTACAATATTTATTTATTTATTATACCGCGGTATAGCTAGCAGCTTTCACTCCAGTTTACAAGTACAACAACCTATTACATTTAACAGTAAAAACGAAAAACAGAAAACTAACTTATTACAAGCAACTTCAACGTTTATAACAGGGTATATATGTGATCAAACCATGTATGTTCTAGCTTAAAACGTTCTGTGTCATAGTCTTAGTAGTCAAACCTCAAAAAGGCACCGATATATTTTGGGGAATTTATAGATTGACAAATCAAATAAACTGTTTAATGCCCCAATAGAATCATTTCTTTCAATTATAATGAAAAATTCTCTTCTCCGCTCAAAAAATGAGTCACTTGATATTAGTCTTTTGTGATCAACTGTGTCAAATGCTGCGGAAAGGTCGAGAAGGATTAGTAAGTGGCCTATTTTGTTATCAAAGCCTCTTAGTATATTGTTAGATAGGTTGAGCAGTAAAGTTTCCGTGCTGAGGTTTTTCCTAAAGCCGTGTTGGGTGGGATGTAGTATTATGTAGTTCTCAAGGTGTTCATTGAGTTGTTTCAGGACCGCATTCTCTGTCATTTTTGCAAGTAGGGGTAGGTTTCAAGTCATCTGGATTCAGGTTCTTTCTCTTTAGTATTGGTTTGATTGTTGCGATTTTTAACTTGACTGGTAGCTCACCTTCTTCGAGAGATTTATTGATAATTGCTGCTACTATTGGGGCTATGGAATGAGCAATTTCCTTTAGCTCTCGCGTGGGGATGGTGTCTAGGTCATGGCGAGCTGGGCTTATTTTTCTTAGCATTTTTTCTGTTTCTGTGGAGGAGATAGGTTCGAAATTAGACCATGGTGTTATATTTGATGTGGATATTTGGTTTTCTTCAATCGAGGAGTTGTTGAGAGCATCCGTTATTTTGGTTATTTTGTTCTTGAAGAACTTAGCTAAGTCTTGGCTTAAATTTTTGGATTCGGTTGTGTTGGAGTTGATGTTTTCAGAAATGAGGTTATTTACTATGTTGTAAAGGGATTTGGAGTTATTGGAGGAGTTTTTGATCTTTTGACTGTAGTAGTCATGTTTAGTATTCAGAATCATTTTTTTATAAGTGGCTAGTTGCGTGCGATATCTCTGCAGTGTCAAGGGACACTTGTCTTTTTGCCATTCTTTTTTACATTTCCTAAGATTGGATTTCATGTTTCTTAGTTGAGAGTTGAACCAAGCTCTGTGATTTTTTAGCTGTTTAAATTTTTCAGGGTTTATATTATTTGCGGTGTCTTCTGTAATTTGGAACCAGGATTTGATAGCGTTATTTATATTTGAGAGGTCCAGATTTGCTAGTTGTTTTCCAAGTTCTTGTTGGAGAAGGTTGGTTTGGAAAGGTGGTCTGTATTTGAAGGATTGTTGTGATTCATTTGTTTTTGTCGTGTTGTTGATGTTTGCTTTTGTCTTGCATTGTAAGAGGTAGTGATCAGACCAGGGGACTGGTCTGTATGTAATAGATGTGTCTGAGAAATAGTTATTAGTGAAAATCAGGTCCAGTGTATGTCCCGCTTTATGTGTGGGGTTGTTCACTTGTAGGTTGCAATTTAGACTTGATTGCATGTCAAGTAGGGTATGGCAATTTTGTGATCTGGGACTGGTATCTGTGTGAAGATTGAAGTCGCCAAGGATGATAGTAGGTTTTTTCATACTGATGTTTGTTATTAGGAATTCCAGTAGCGGAGAGATATCATTATCTAGAAGTTTGGGCGGGCAGTATACTAGGCATATTTGTAGGTTTTGTGAGTCAAAGAGTGATATTTCAAATTGTTTTGGGAGATTGTGTGGAATCAATTTCATTGAGAAATGTTTTTTATAATAAGGAGTAGTCCTCCTCCTCTTCGGTACTTGCGAGGGATTGAAAATGTGTCATATGCACTGTTGTCTATTTGGTTCATTAAGACTTGATCAGTATTTTTGAACCAGGTTTCTGTTATGGCGTTGAAATCGGGGTTTTTTTTCTTGTAGTATGTCAGATATTAACATGTATTTTTTGGTTAAGGATTGAGCATTTATGAGAAGGAAGGTGAGACATAGTATGTTTTTGATATTTTTCATTAGTGGTATGTTTATTAGGTTTCTGTGACTTATCTGATGAAGCGTGATGGTCGATGTTGCCATCTTTGGTATGTCTGATGAAATTTCGTTGATGTTTTAAGGTTTAGCTGGCGTAAGCTAGTTGAGAGCAGGAAGAGTGTTGGGGGATGTTGTTAGAGATGTGGGGGCTGTACGAGATCAGTCTGAGTGCTGTATTAGATTAGGATGATTGCTGAAGGATGAAGTTTGATGAGATCCGGATGCGTGCTGGAGTATGCTTGATGAGATCGGATGCGTGCTGGATGGTGTTTGATGAGATCCGGATGCATGCGGGAGTATGCTTGATGAGATCGGATGCGTGCTGGATGGTGTTTGGTGAGATCAGGACGAGTGCTGTAGGATGAAAATTGATGAGGTTTGAAGAGATCCAGATGTGTGCTGGATTATGCTTGATGAGATCCGGATGAGTGCTGGAGGGTGTTTAATGATATCAGTATGAGTGCTATAGGATGAAGTTTGATTGAGGCGGAAGCTGGATGGATGTTTGAAGAGGTTGGATATATGCAGAGGAAGGTTTTGTGAATGCTGGAGTTTGGAGATTTTAGGCGGTGTTGGTAAGGCCGTCTGCGAATGGGAGAGGCCCCGGTCCTGGGCCTCTCCAAGGGGCGCGCTAAGGGGCAGACCCCTTAGGTTGCGCTCCTTTGGATGTGCGACGCTCGGCGCGCGACGCTGCTGGGAGGTGCAAAAATTTAAAGACCTTCTCGGCGCCCTCTGATAGGCCTGGTGCCTCTCAGGGGGCACGGCTGACTCACCGCGTGAGTTCTGCGGCTTCCCTTTTTCTCTCTTTCTCTCTCTTCTTTCTTTTCTGTTCTCGTTTGCCTCCGCTGCACGGCTCGCCGAATTTTGGCGAGCGGGCTCTTGCCCCGATTGGGCCTCATGAGCCCCGGCAGAGGAGGTGAAGTGGAGCGGCCGATGCCGGGAGCGGGAGGGCACGAAGAGGGACGCCGCTGGGAGGCGCAAAGATTTAAAGACCCTCTCTGCGTCCTCTGATAGGCCTGGTGCCTCTCAGGGGGCGCGGCTGACTCATCGCGTGAGTTCTGCGGCTTCCCTTTTTCTCTCTCTTCTTTCTTTTCTTTCTTTTCTGTTCTCATTTGCCTCCTCTGCACAGCTCACCGATTTTTGGCGAGCAGGCTCTTGCCCCGATTGGGCCTTGTGATCCCCGGCAGAGGAGGTGAAGTGGAGCGGCCGATGCCGGGAGCAGTAGGGCGCGAAGATTGTTGGAATGATTCTGCAGCTCCATGAAACCCAAATGGGATTACTCAGACCTGGTATAGGCTCTGGGGTGCTTTTCCCTGGATATAATGTCTACAGGAATCTGCCAGTACCTTTTTGTTAGATCTAGGGTGGTATTATAAGTGCCTTGCCTTGAGAATTAGATAATCATCAAACTGGGAAATGGTATTATTTCAGCAGAAATCGATTCAGAATTGACTGCTTCCATTAGCTTTTGGCATCAACACGATTGTACTCTACCAAGGATTATGCAATTCCTCAACCATCCCCAAGGCCGTAATCTCCTCCAGCTGCCTCAGGATTTCCTTTATTTTTGCCTCTGATAAGCAGCATAGCTACTATCTTTCTTTCCTGGCTATGACATACTAGGGATGAATGCACTGGGGAGAAGGAAAATGCATCCAAAAAGTCCCATACCAGGGCTCAAACCTGCTATCTTTGTTCTCGCGATAAGATCACTCACATGCGTGCATCTCTGGATCTTCCATTTCCATCAGCTGGGGTCCCAGATTCACCTTCTCCTCCTCCTCTGTGGTGTCCCATAAAGCATCAAGCACAACTCATCAACATATTCATTTGATATGCATATTTACATCCTGGCTGCCCTGAGCATCTTATTTCATAATCTACAGTCTTAAACCTCTGGCCCTTTCCATTTGGCCAGTAACTTATTGAAGTTTGTGGGAATCAGCTCCAATACCTTTTCTCCAGACTTGTATTTCCATCACTTGGTTCCCTTATTGTACTGTTCCTTTTGAGTGGCTTGGGCTTTCTGAATATCCCAGATTAATTGAGCTGTCCAGTCTAATCTCCATCATGTTGCCATTCTCTGATCCTTTCCTTTCCTTCTTGTTCAGTCCATAGTATTTTTCTGTGTTCTGATTAGTCCACCTATATTGGGTCAGCAGGGATCAGCCCTTATTAGCTAGGGTATTTCTTCCCCAGCTGGGGCTATATTCCCTGCTGTTGCATTGGATTGGTAGTGATTACTTATTCCATGAATGCTCAGCTGTGCTACCTGGAGCCCTGTATCAGATCTTGTTTGCCATGTCATCCTGTGCCTTATTTCATGGATCTTGTGATTGTTCTTGGACTTTGTGATTCTTGACTTTGCTTGTTTTGTTTTTGCCTTGGACTGTTCACCATAAAAAGTACAACAAAGAATAAATTAACCTTGTTCAATTCCTTTTCTGGTTCCTTGTCTGTTTGTGGCAGCCAGGCATATGCCAGCAGTGAGCCTCAAGGATCCTTTCATAAAGTGGCTAGTGGCTACCCATATTCATTAAGTATAAGGGACATATTCATTAAGTATAAGGGAAGTGATAGTCTCTCTGGTTTGTACCCATATTTTAACCCAGTTTCCCAGTTAAACCCCTAGATTATGTTTCTCAACTAGATAGGGTATCCTGTGGGCCACCTGTCTCTCATCCTGTCCTATGAACACCACCTTTCTCTTGGCCTTGTTTTGTCCTTCTCCTCCCCAGAGTCCCTTTTCTTTCTCTGCCCAGTGTTCCCTTCTAGTTTTTTGTACCTATTTCAGAAGCAAATATAATTCTAGGTATGTTAATGGAAATAGCTTTCCTAGGAAAGGCACCTTGGAGTCTTCTGCATTGTTAGTTTAGCCCTGCTAAAAACACAACTAACACCTCTCCTTTGCACCAACTTCTTGATACCCAACCAGTCTTGACCCAACACTACTGGGAAACTGAGTCCATCAATTGTGGCCACTTTCATTTGTCCTTGGAGCTTTTCTATTTCTATAATAACTCAGGTACTGGGGTATGCATGTCTCCCCCTGTATATATCGTGTTTGTATGGACTCATGGTCGTATCAGAGCCAGGTTTCTACCAACCTGGTTTGCATTAGTCTGGTAGCTACCCAAATCTATCAATGCCTCTGCCTGAAGGTCTTCCATGAAGAATGGAATCAACCATAGCACCTCTTCTCTTGCCCCACTAAATCACCAGACCAAGCATATATCACCATAATCACCCTCCATACAGAGGCACGCCTGGCAAAAGTGTCTCAGTTGTCCACATTAGTCAATTCTTCTTCTAAAGGATTCTCCTTTGGGAAGTCATGGACTCCCCAATGGACCTTCTGGTCACTCATAAGGTCCCAAGAGTTTTGATACTCCTCTAGTTCCATCTCTGGTTGAGTCTACCTTCTTTGGGTTGGATCTCTCCCACCTGATGCGCTCAGTTCTGAAATAGTTTCCCCAAGACCCCATTCCCTGGAGGGGAGCATCCTGGGCCCTGAATTCTTCCTCCTTTTAGCTACCACCTCCTTCAAGAAGGGGAACAGCTGATGATGGGTGCATTTCTGCAACTTTCAAAGAACCGCTGTTAGAAACTACTTTAGCCCAACTTCCTATACTACATTAGTTTCCATTCATCTCTCTGGCTGAAACCAATGCCAGCAGGAATTCAGTAGTTGTTGGGTCAGGGCCTGGAGTCAGATCCAGGAATCCATCTGAGGCCTACTAAAGCAATGCCAGTAAACCTCTGGGATGAGTCCCAAATGATCCAAACTAGTTATTTTCACCTCATTACAGCTTGAGCCGTGTTTACAGCCTGGACCTCTCCAGTTACACAGGGTGCCAATCTGAGCACTCACTGTGGTCAAGGCCAATCAGCTATGTGCTCAAAGGTAATAAGGAAGGCTTCTGGGTCATTTGTGAGTCCTATTTTCATTTGTAACACCTCCATTCGTCCACCAGTTAGACCCTTCTATCCCGGTAGTGTTTCTTGCACATTTGTTTTCAGACAAAATAGGGCACTCACAGGGTGGTGTGGCCAGAGGCGCACAGCATTTTTGTTTTCAGAAGAGTATGTCTGATGCAGTATTCCTTTGAAATGCTGTCCTGGCCAAGGGCGTTGCATCTGCACCTCTACTTTGTTGCTGTGCCTCCTGCTGGAGCTGTGAAAGTTGATTCACAGTCTGGATCTGCATATCCAGTCAGTGCTGGGCCTGTTGCTGTTGCTGTAAGGTTTGGCACTGCAGCTGGGTCCATCTGGTACAGGAAGTTTTGCAGAAGTTGCCGTTCCTGCTTGGTATGCCACTTTTGGTTAACCTTTCAGCCTTCACTCTGGCACTCCGCAGGAAGAGAGAGAGAGGAAAATATAACTCGAGCCTGGTCCGACAATCGTCAGGCCCTTCCCTGCAATCAGAAGTGGAAAGGAGGTACAGTGGGAATGAGAAGGGAAAAAAGGGAAACAAGATTATCTCCCGGTCGAAAGTGTGCCCAGCCAAGGTGTTTCTTGGCTGCACTCTGTGCACTTGGTGTTGTACTCCCACCTCTACTCCATGTGAAGTTTCCACAGTGCTGGTGTGCTCCCCGTATCTCATAACCTGGGAATACTCACAAAAATCACTGTCACTATCTCATTTCATTAACAGAAAAAAATTATTTCCCACTGTTGCCCCAACTCAATTACACAATGTGAGGCAGATATAAAAATAATATGAGAAACATTTCTCCTGTTGACTATATTCTGCTGGGATTCCTCCTTCTAATCTGAGCGAATTTTCAATGGGTGTAGTTTTGAACGGTGTTGGACTCTTCCAATGTGTAACCTGCAGGGGAGTTGGGCTGCTGTAATTATTTCCATGAACAATCAGAAGTCCTTGCTCCTTTTGTACAATTATGTTGCAGAATATGAAGGTTGTAATAGTGGAAGCACCATGTTATTTTGATGTTTTTGAACATGAGTTATTTGCTGAGGAATTTCCTTCTCCCTCCTGTGCTTCCCTCCTCTTGCTCTCTCCCTTTTCAAGCTGCCTGGGTCAAAGGTCATCAAGTGAGTTTCTTCTGACTCCGGACCAATATTCTCTCTAAGGATTGAGCTGCTTGCGAGCAAACATTATTGGTTACATTACCCTGTGAGCTCTTCGGGCCACGACAGGACGGGGTCTGGCGTGGTACTACCAGGACTCCTCTTTTTTAGGGCTGTGGTGCCCTATGCGGAAATTGTTGATAGTGCCTCCCCCCCCCCCCCCAACTGATCTCTGTCGCTCAGGGGCAAAAGGTAAGAAGTTAGACTGGGAGGATGAGGGAGAAGGGCTAACACCACCCTCATAGATTGACGTGGATTGGCGGGGGTGGGCACACTTTATCTCTCCCCCTGACCTCAGCACACTCCCCATTCTGCCCCACCACTCTAGTGCTGGCCCTAGAAATATAAAAAAATTACACATTCTCTAGTTCCTGTTTCACAACCTTTGCAAGCCCAAGACACACCTACATTAACAAAAATGTTGTGTGGCACACCAGCCTCCATGGGGCAGGCAATGCAAACACGAAAGGTACTCATATGTTCAAAAGAAGAGATAGGGAGGCACTGAAAGCCTCACTGGTCTCTCTTCCAAATTTTCAACAACGGGAAAGAAGGGGCAGCTATCCATGCTCTGCATGCTGACTATTAATTACCACTTTCTGGGGGCATGCATGATTACGCATGTTCTCAGAAAGGAGTTCCTACACATTTACACATGTTCCGCCTAGCCTTCCCAGAACCCTGGGATACACATTAGACGTTATCTACTCCTCTGATTACCTGGACAGCATGGATACCAACTCTAACATGTGGACTAACTCTAATCCGAACTATCTCTAGTCCGGAATTTGTTATTTCTCCTTTTAACTTAACTTTATCTTTTTTCTTCCAGCTACCTAAGCTTCCAAGTTCACGGTCCTCGTTTAATGTAACTTTGTTTCTTCCTTTACCTAGTTATTTTTTACCCCTGTTCGATGTAAACCGTCCTGATATGGTATTTAACCATGAAGGTCGGTATAGAAAAATGTTAAATAAATAAATAAAATTTAAGAGCCACTGTTGGTGTCTCTTCTTGCTGCAAGCTGCTGAGAGTAGAGTCCAGGTGCTGGCTTGGATCTAAGCATCAGGCAGTGATGACTTTTCCATGGCACACCTGATACGATGGCCGGCCGCAGCGCCCCGCGGCCGACCACACTCACCCCCCAGGCGGGCCAGGTCGCTACCGCTGCTCCCCGGTTTCCAGGTCTTCTCTCTTTGGCGCGGCAAGAGCCGGCCCTGCTGCCGCCGGCAGCCAGCCACATCTGACCTTAGACACGCGCGACTCCTCCCCCTTCTTAAAGGAGCCGCGCTGGAAAAGACCTCCTGCTGAACCCGGAAGTTAGTGCTCCGCTGGCCCTATTTAAGAAAACCCCTGCTGGCCTATCGATGCCTCAGCAACAGGTCTCACTCTCCAGAGTCTCTAGTTGCTCTTCAGTTCCTGCCTCCATGTCTTCGGTTCCTGCCTCCATGTCTTCAGTTCCAGTCTCTGTGTCTTCAGTTCCCACCTCCGTGACTTCGTGCCTGCTTCCGTGTCTTCCAGCTCCATCTTCGTGTGTTCCTGCTTCCTTGACTTCTCCGGTATTGACTCGGCTCGTTTTTGGACTCCGCTTTCGCCTGCTGCCTGCCCTGACCACCTGCCTGTTCTTTGTTCTGCTGACCGCCGCCTGCCCTGACCTCTGGCCCATCCTAGGATTCCACTCTCGCTGCCAGCCCTGACCACCGGGCCGTCTGACCTGACTTCGCCTCACTCCTCCAGACCAGCTCGCAGGAGACCTCCTCCTACGTCCTGCTGGCTCCGGCACCCAAGGGCTCAACCTGCGGGGAACGAGGGCTGGTAAAGGTGAAGGTCCCGTTGGGTCTCCATCACCTACATCCATCAACCTCGTCTTGGCCAAGGGTCCACATGTCGACGCAACAGGCGCAACAGGTTGCTGAGGCCATGGACCCAGTTCCAGGCCTGGCCTTGAAAATTCAGCAGCAATTCCTGGAGACGTTGGCAGCCTTTTTACAACACCTGAATGCCCGTCTTGATGCTTCCTCTACTGCATCAGCACCACCTGCTTCCCCAGCACCCGTGGAGTCTACTCTCCACTTACCGGCTCCCCTTTGGTTCGCAGGCGACTCCAAGCAATGCCGGGGGTTCATCAATCAGTGCTTTATGCACTTCACACTCCAGCCAGAACAGTTCTCTTCAGATGCTGTGAAGACCACCTTCATTCTCTCCCTCCTTGATGGCAAGGCCCTGGCTTGGGCGTCCCCTCTATGGGAGTGAGGGGACCCCTTTCTTCCAGATCTACAATGTTTTGTTCAGGACTTTAAATAGACCTTTGAAGAACCGGATCAATGGACCGCCACTGGCTCGGACATACTCCACCTCCGCCAGGGGGCATGCCCTCTATCAGATTATGCCATCGAATTTTGCACTATGGCCACCGAGCCGAACTGGCAGGAAGACAGCCTGAGGAGCATCTTCCTGGAGGGGCTTTCCTCCCACATAAAGGATAAGCTGGTAGCTCGGGATCTCCATGCATCTCTGGATGCGCTCATTGACCTGGCTGCCCGGACTGATCGACGTCTTCATCAGTGCGCACGGGAAGTACGGCTGCCCTGCAGACCTGTCCCGTTGGCGCCATCCTTCTCCAAACCCCTGGTGGGGACTTCACCGGCAACCGAGTCCACTCGACATGAGGAGCCCATGCAGCTAGGAAGGAGTCCTCTGTCCACCGGGGAGAGACAGTGCCATCAAACCCTGGGTCTGTGCCTTTATTGCGCTGGGAAGGGGCATTTTCTGGCCCGCTGTCCTGAGAGACCGGGAAACTTCCAGGCCTAGAACCAGCCGGGGAGGTGGTTCTAGGTTTCACTAAGCACAACTCATGCTTCCAATGACTCTACTCGTGGACTGGTATGATTTTCCTACCCTGGCCCTCCTGGACTCCGGCACAGGAGGAAACTTTATTTTGAAAGACCTGGTCCATCATCTAAACCTTCCCACGAAGCTGCGAGGCACCCAGCTGGTGATCTCCTCCATCTCGGGCGACCTGCTCCCCGGGAGGATCACCAAGACCACTCTTCCCATTTGCCTCCAAACCGGTATACTGCACCACGAAGAGCTGACCTTTCTTGTGATAGAGAAAGCAGTCCATCCTATTGTTCTCGGATTACTCTGGCTTCAGCAGCATGCCCCCATTCTAGACTGGGAGACGCTCCAACTGACCAAATGGGGTCCCTGGTGTCACCAGAGCTGTCTTCGTCCTGTGGTGTGTTCCCCCTTGTTACTCACCACAACCTCTCTGGGCCTAATTCCGGAGTATACTTCCTTCGTTGACGTCTTCTCCGAGGAGAGTGCCGAGATCCTGCCGGAACACCAGGTGTTCGACTGTGCTATTGACCTGGTCCCTGGAAGCATTCCACCACGGGGAAGGGTGTACCCCTATCCCTGCCCGAGACTGAAGCCATGGCCAAGTATATACAAGAGAATCTGAAGAGAGGGTTTATTCGCCCATCAATGTCGCCAGCAGGAGCTGGTCTCTTCTTTGTGGCCAAGAAGGTTGGCTCCCTTCAGCCTTGTATCGACTGCCGAGAGCTTAACGCCATAATAACCAAGAAGGATCGGTACCCTTTGCCTCTTATCTCAGAATTATTGGATTGCTTGCAGGGAGCTCGAGTCTTCACTAAGTTGGATCTCCGAGGGGCATACAACCTGGTGCAGATCAAGCCAGGGGACGAGTGGAAGACCGCTTTCAATACCCACGACGGCCATTACGAATATCTTGTAATGCTGTTCGGGCTGTTCAATGCTTTCGCAGTCTTCCAAGCTATGATGAATGAGATCCGGGATCTACTCTATTCCACAGTGGTGGTCTATCTCGACGACGTCCTTATCTTCTCAAAAGATCTCCTATCCCTCCACCATGACTTCCGACAGGTCCTCCAATGCCTGCATGCCCACAAACTCTTTGCAAAACTAGAGAAATGCATTTTTGAAAAAGAATTTGTCCCCTTTTTAGGGTATATTGTCTCCAGCACTGGTTCCCGGATGGACCCGGAAAAGGTGGCCTGTATCTGGGATTGTCCCCAGCCCTCGGGCCTTCGCCCCCTGCAGAGATTTTTAGGCTTTGCCAATTTCTACAGACATTTCATCCCTCATTACTCTCAAGTGGTCGCGCCACTCATGGCACTCACCTGAAAAGGAGCCAATACCCAAGAGTGGCCAAAAGAGGCATTAATCACCTTTGCAACCTTGAAGCAGACCTTCCTCCATGTGCCCTGCCTCCATCACCCGGACCCCACACGCCCGTTTGACGCCTCCTCCATCGCTGTCGGGGCAGTTTTGGGCCACCTCACTACCAAGGGAATGTTCCATCCCTGTTCCTACTGTTCCTGAAAATTCTCTCTCTCAGAGAAAAATTATGGCATTGGGGATAAAGAACTCTTGGCCATAAAACTGGCTTTTGAAGAGTGGCAACAATGGCTGGAGGGGGCCCACCACACTGTCACAGTCTATACTGACCATAAAAATTTGAAGGATCTCCACCACACCCAGGACTAATGAGCCTGCCTGAACGCCCGGCAGGCTCATTAGTCCTTGTTTTTTAGTCATTTCGACTTTGTGGTGAAGTACCAGCCGGCTGCCAAGAATATCATGGCCGACGACCTCTCTCGGTCCTTTGAGCAGGAAGATAATCCAGACCCTCCAGGCTACATCATTGACCCGGCCGCATCCTGGTAGCTGCCTCTCAAGCTATTCCCCAAGGGAAGACAGTAGTCCCAACCCGACTCCGGCAACAAGTTCTGGAGTAGGCCCATGACTCGAAAGTGGCAGGTCATCCCGGTTGTGCACGGACTCTTGCCTTACTTAAACGGTACCATTGGTGGCCGTTGATGGACAAAGATGTGAAGGCCTACATGGACTCTTGTCCCACCTGTGCTCACCAAAAGCCCGAGGTGGGACGACCTTGGGGGTTGTTACAGCCGCTGCCAGCCCCCAAGGAACCTTGGACCCACATTTCTACTGACTTTGTGGTAGATCTCCCCTTCAAGTGGCAACAGAATAATTTGGGTTGTTACCGACCGTTTCTCCAAGATGGCTCACTTCATCGCCCTCCCGGCACTTCCATCCGCTCCAGAGCTGGCAAAGCTATTCACCTCCCACATTTTTCATCTCCATGGATTGCCCTGTCACATTGACCCCAATTGCGGAGCCCAGTTTACCTCTAAGTATTGGCGATCCTTGTGCCGCAAATTTAACATTAAGCTAGATTTTACCACTGCCTACCACCCTCAGGCCAATCGCATTAACCGCACCGTGAAGACCTTCTTGCAGTCCTTTGTAAACCTTCATCAAGACAACTGGGCAGATCTCCTTCCATGGGCAGAGTACTCACACAACTCTCACCCAAATGCCACCACGGGATCTTCGCCCTTCCTCGTGGTATATGGGAAGCAACCACTCCCTCCGCTTCCAGTGCCCCTGTCCGTTCCCTCCCCTGCTGCCCAGTTGACGGTACAGGAATTCCAGTCCTTGTGGTCCCAAACTGAGGACCTGATTCACAAAGCAACCGAGAGAGCAAAGGTTACCACCAACAGACATAGACATCCTGCTCCCCCGCTCAAATCCGGAGACAAGATATGGCTGAGTACCCACAATATTTGGCTTTGGGTACCTTCCATGAGGTTAGCACCCCGTTATATTGGGCCCTTCTCCATCCTGCGACAGATCACTCCAGTTACGTATCAACTTTGTCTTCCAGCATCCTTGAAAATTCACGTCTTCCATGTCTCCCTACTCAAGCCAGTGGTTCTGTCTTGGCCAGCCCGGAACTTGCCCAAACTGGAGATTTCCTCGGAAGGAGATGAGACTTATCAAGTGAAGGAAATTCTAGATGTCCGTTGCCGCCTCAAGAAATGGGAATACTTAATTGCCTGGGAGGGATACATCCAGAGGAAAACTCTTGAGAGCCCAGTTCCAATATCCTGGTTAAAGGACTCCTTAAGGAATTCCACACTGCACACCCAAAGAAACCCAGATCCCAAGGAGGGGGGCATAGAGGAGGGGGTACTGTTACGGTGACTGGCCGCGCCACACTGCAGCCGACCACACTCACCCCCCGGGCGGGCCAAGGTCGCCGCCACTGCTCCCCGGTTTCCAGGTCCTCTCTCTTGGTGCGGCAAGAGCCGGCCCCGTTAGCCAAGTGCAGCCAGCCGTGTCTGACCTTAGACGCATGCGGCTCCTCCCCCTTCTTAAAGGAGCCACGCCAGAAAAGATCTCCTGCGGAACCCGGAAGTTAAGTCTCTGCTGGCCCTATATAAGGAAGCCTCTGCTGGCCTATTGATGCCTCAGCAACAGGTCTCACTCTCCGGAGTCTCTAGTTGCTCTTCGGTTCCTGCCTCTGTGTCTTCGGTTCCTGCCTCCTTGTCTTCAGTTCCAGTCTCCATGTTTTCAGTTCCCGCCTCCGTGTCTTCCAGCTCCGTCTTCGTGTGTTCCTGCTTCCCTGACCCTCGGCTTGCTTCTCCGGTATTGACATGGCTCATTTTTGGACTCCGCTTTTGCCTGCTGCTTGCCCTGACCGCCTGCCAGTTCTTCGTTCTGCTGACCGCCGCCTGCATCTACAGAATAAAAAGACATATTTTTTCATTTTCTATCAATCATGTATCCCTAGAACACACACCATCAGCAGAATTGAGCCAAAAAATCTCCAACCCAAATTTAAAATGTTGTCTAAATAACCAAGAAGTAGAGCACACCCTTAGACTATGCAAACCTTGGTCTGCCATTAACTGTATCTGGTAACTTGGCTATAAAAACATTACAATAAATACTCCTAAGGGCCCTATATACAATAAAGAAAGCCCTGGAGAGTTTTAGACACCCAGCAAAACTATTTTTTAAATCATTTGATAGCATTTCATCAACAATTTTAGAAGATGGATACAAGAAATGTACAAACAAAAATTGAACTAGAAATTGCAACAAGCCACATCCTGTCTGCAGTGTAACATTACCATTCCTCATAAAACATCAAACAGTAAAATCAAGAAATATAAATCATGAATTATAATAGTAAAACCATACTAATAAAAAGAATACATACTTCAAAATATCTCATGAATAAAACATCCAATAATCTAAAAATGTTATCAATTTCTAAAAAACACCATAAAATATTTTACAACTGTAGAAACATCAAACAACCAATAATTAAAACTAATAAGGATTTAAAAAATCTCTTGCTCTCTATACCTGGGCTCTTTTGATTTCCAGTCACTCAGATTGTTGTGGATTGGGGAAGGTGGGGCTGCACAAACTTTATCTTCTCTCTCACACACATACTTATACGTCTGTTGTCTCACACACTCCATCTCTCATATAGATGCCCATGCCTCTCTCTCACATACATATGCTCGCTCTCTCTCTCTCTCTCTGTCTCCTTCACACAAACACACATACACACACCCATAGGCTCTCCCTCTCTCTCACACATATACTCTTACACGTGTTCATTCTCTCACAAGTCCACACTGACAGCTGGCGGACACACCCTATGCCGGGACTGAGCTGGGGCTTTGCCTATATCAGCCCCTTCCCCTACTTGTTGATCCCCTGGGTTCTAGGGGCTGACAGGACTTAGACAAGTGTCCCCAAGTGCCCCCAGGAGGAAAATGTCCAAAGGCAGGCTGAGGTCAAATTAAGAAGCTCCTGCTGCTGCTGGATTCTCTTGGCTAATCCGGGTATGGTCTGGACTGAGGGCAGATCCACCAGGTTTGTGGCCTCGGCAATCTATAATGGTAGTGAGCTCTTGTGCTGTGGTGTGGTTGGTGCAAAGCTACTAGGCACATGTCGACAGCTGGCAGACACACCCTATGCCGGGACTGAGCTGGGACTTCACCTATACCAGCCCCTCCCCCTCAGGTTGATCCCTTGGGTTCCAGGGGCTGGCAGAACATAGGCGAGTGTCCCCGTGAGTGGTCAGGAAGAGAATGTCCAAAGGCAGACTATGGTCATGGCAAGCAGCAATTAAGGAGTTACCAAGTTCAGGCCAAGGGTCAGGACAGGCAGCAGGCAAAACATAGTTGGGGTACAAGGAAGAGGTCAGTACCAGGCAGCAGGCAAGACAGCAGTCCAGGTCCATAGCAGAGGTCTATACCAAGCAGGCAAGAGTAGGACCGGGATGAGGCAAAGCAGGAAATTGAGATGAGTCAGGATGGGACAAGCAGGCTGGATGGAGTAAGCTGGATGGAGCAGGCTAGGTAAGGTAGGCTGGGGGAGATAGGCTGGGTAAGGCAGGCAGGTCAAGACAGGCTGGAACAGGGCAGGCAGGAACAAGGCTTGCCTTGCTCTGCCTGTCTCTTCCAGTCTTGCTTTGCCCAGTCCGTCTCATCCAGTGCCTCTTGTGTATCTTCATTGTTCTCGGCCTGACTTCTTGGACTTGACCTCTTGCTTGGATCTGACCACGAGTGCCTGCCACCTGGACCTGACCTTTTTCTTGGACGTGACCACATTTGCTTGCTGCCTGCCCCAACCCTTGGCCTATCCCGGTAAGTCCAGCTTGCTGCCAGCCTACTCTGACCCCAGCGTGCCCTTGGACTCTTGTTCACTCTACTGTCCTAGGGATCCGCCTAAGTCCTGCTGGCCACCTGAACCCGAGGGCTCAACCTTTGGGGGAGGCAGCTGGGACAGGTGAAGCTCCAGTCTGACACACACACACACACACACTCTCTCTCTCTCTCAGTCTGAGCTTCTCCTCTTCTTCAGGCTGCTGGCAGGATGGAGTCCAGCGACAGCCATGGATTGCCTCTCCTTTTCTTCAGGCCGACAGCCCCCACCATGGCAAGTCTCTCCTCATCTCTTGGATCGATGACCCCCCCCCACTGGCACCAAGCTTGTCTTCAGGCTGACAGACCCATACCTCTTCTCCGGGTGGCCAATAAGATTGGGGGCTTCCTCCAGCCCTGCGGGGCTTCTCCTTTTCTTCAGGCCGAGGGGTCTTCGCCGGCGCCAGGCCTTTGGCCGCCAGCGAGCAGAGGCTCGCACTAATGATTTTGATGCCACTGTTTCCTGCGGCTGAACGCATGAGAGGAGGGGCTCACCACAGCATGAGAGCGTGAGACCGCCTTCCTGATGCAGCGCTCTCATGCTTAAAGCATAAGACTTGGCACGTCTGGGGACAGAGTTTTGCTATTACTTCATCCATGGAAAAAAATGTCACTTTCACTGGTTTCTGCACCAGGGAGCATGCAGAGAGACAAAAAATTGGAAGAAAAGGGGGCACCCATGTAATGCAAGTCTCACACTTTGTATTTATACCACTAGATGTCACTGCTGACATCATTAAGGCCTAAAATCACTAACCCAATATAAACACTCTACTGCTGAAAGACATACAGCCTATTGTTTTTTATAGGTAGAAGTTAAGCAAAGTTTAGGTAGCGCAGGGGTAGCCAGCTCCAGTCTTTGAGTGCCACAAACAGGTCTGGTTTTCAAGATATCTACAATGAATGTGCATTATTAATTATACTTATAGAGGCCTATATTCAGCAGGCCATTCGGGTTAGCCGGATAACATGTCGTGTATATTCAGCAGGATAAATGTCCCGCTGAATAATCGTGCTGAAAGTTATCCAGCTACATGTAGCCAAATAACGTAAAACATAAACAGCTATGTTTGAATACAGCCGTTTAGGTTTTTAAGTTATCTGGCTCTGCACTGGACCTCGCTGGGAGCAGGGAAGTGCTGACCTTGGTCCCGGTGGGGAATTTTTGACCTAGACATGTGCAGGGAAGGCCTGGGGGGGGGGGGGGGGGGGGGGGGGGGGGGGAGGGCTTTAGGTGCGGCAGGGTGGTAAATTAGATTGTAAAGGGGGAGGGAGGAAGGGTCTGGCCTCACTGGTTACTCTCGGAAGAAGGAGTTTGTCCGGGGGGGGGGAAGGGTGCGTGACAGTTCCATTATATTTAGAGATTTGGGGTGGGGGATGCATAACCCGATAGGGCAGTTTTTATAATAGACGGGGGAGAAAAACAATCGGGCCCCTTTAATTCTTGGGAGTTTTTTGGGAGGAGTGCTACTTACCCTGATATCTTCTGAAGATATCTGGGTTAAGTAGCAACTTATTTGGACACACAAGGCCAGATAATTTAGCCGGATATATGCCATACGTTAGCTGGATAACTCAACTCCTTCCTGGAATGCCACAGTAGTGCCCCCTTTTTATCTGGCTAAATTATAACCGGATAAGTGGCTGAATATTCCTATTGTGCCAATTAAATGGATTATTTCTGAGTTATCTAACTAAATGGCTTTTGAATATGGACCTCATATATTATTAATATTATATGTACATTAATATAGCATTTTAAAAATAATTAGTAATAGTAGTGGTATGAGATATATTTGCATACAGTGGAGACAGTGTATGCAAATATCTCTCATGCTTATTCAGTGTAGGTACCTGAAAACCAGAACTGTTTGCGGCACTCGAGGACCAGAGTTGCCTACCCCTAAAGCAGAGATTAAATATGGACCATTTGGGACCAGCATTGCATGCTGATTAGAACCTGAGAAGGCAGATTTAATTCTGCATATACAGCGAATCTTTCTTGAGGAGAAAGCAGCACACCTGGGAACTTTTGACTTCCAGTCACCCTGAGATTACCATGGATTAGCAGGGGGAGGGGGTGGATGGGGGGAGGGCAACTGCACAGTGGGACCGGATGCTCACACTCTTACAGGTTCACACTTACTTTCACAGCTCATTCTCTCACATGTCCATTTACACCTTTACTTCTGCCATTCTCCCACCAACACACACACACTCACTCACTCACGTCTCTCCCTCTTCCATACACACATGCCCACTCACTTTCACACCCATGCTCACTTGCACTCAGCTCCTACTCACCTACATACACTCTCAGATCTCTTCTTCCTACACAAATACACTCACTCACTCTCACAGACATGCTCAGTCATTCTCTCTCCCTGCCTTTCAAAACGCACTAGCAACAGAAGACTCTAACTTGGGCTCCTGGAGCAGGAGCAGCCTCTTCCTTCTCCTCCTGTGCTGCGGAAGTGGACTCTGCCTGTTTCTTACTCCTCGTTTGATGCACGGGCAGGAAATCACAATGTCGATTGGCCAAGGCAAACAGGATGGGGCAGGCAAGTGGCTGGATACAGGAAACAGGCTGTGCAGGAGCAGGTGGTGTCACGAGGAAGGAAAGTTAAGAGTTAAAAAGGTCCGGAGATGGGAGAAATCACTGTCGAGTTCCTCCTTTTTCAGCCGTGCAAGACCAATGACGTTCCTTTCTTCTTTCCGGGTCCAAGCAGGTTGGTTTTGCAGCAGCGCCCGGAGATTTCTGGTATTGGCCCGGAGACCCGGTAATTCTTTTAGAATTCCGGAGTCTCCGGGCCAAATCCAGAGAGTTCCCAGGTATGGAAAGCAGGTATCCTTTTATTCTGTCTCCACTATGTGTTTCCTATGCACAGCTTCAACAGATAGTTTTTTTTTATTTTTTTTATTTTTATTTATCAATTTTTTACAATAATTTCAAGTATTATAAACTTGAATGGAAATACATGCTTAGTAATACAATATCACAAATATGACAATTTAATTCTCCTCTAGGATATTAAAGATTCTTAATCACCAACACATTTCTGTAATAAGTAAATAAACCATTCCACAAGCTTCTAAGCATATCTCAAGCCCACTAAATGGGTCCAAAATTAACTCAGCCTTAAAGGAAATATTAGCTTCAACAGATAGCTTAACTCAGTCCTTACTCGCAGACAGAGGGGGTCGTTTCTTCATCTTCAAACTTTATTAACAGACAAAACAAGTAACAAAGTTTTACTGTCCATAAACTGAAAATACAGCGACCAGCACAGTCTGGGACACTGAAATAAGGACATGTAAAATGAAAATAAATCTGCACGTTTGGTGAGGTTAGCTGCTGATTCATATAGGTCTGATCGTACTGACCAAGGTGACTGAAAACAGGAGGAAGAAAACTGCCAGGCAGCCCTGCTTCAGGCACAAGCTAACCCTTTAGAGCCAGCTGCACTGAATATAACAGAAGCTGTGAATATGCAGTCTGATCACCAGTTGGCAGTACAACAGCAAACAGAGAAACTATGAAAAGTAAAGCATGAACACAGCAATAGGAACAGAAACAGAAAGGCTGCTGTGGAAGCAGGACACTGTGAAACAGGACTGAATAAACAGGAAGACAGGGCACCTTTAACTCTATACGAAAAAGGATGTGGAGAAAAATATATAACAATTCCAGAAAAGGCAAGTGCTTCAAAACATTACTTTTATTAATAACTTATATTAAAAACAGGAGAGAAATCTTGAAACAGCAGATTCAAACAACCTATACATTATTAAGGTGCATTTGTAGAGGCTTTGATTTATTAATAGTTCTGTCTGCAGTTCTAATGATAAAATGTGTGTCCCATCTGGGGCTTTGTTCTATCTTCAGATGCACTTTAACAAAGTATTGCAAGGTAGGCAACTCTGGTCCTTGAGTGCTGCATGCCAGTCGGGTTATCAGGATATGTCTTTATGTATTAAACATGTATAGGCCACATTATCCACAGTTCTAAGCGGCTTATAAAAAGAATATAAATAGATAAAAAAAGGAAAAAAACCAAGATAACCACAATGCATGTGCAAGGGTTGCATTTGCATGCACTGCCTCCACTGAAAACCCATCCAGCGTACAGCACTCGAGGATCAAAGTTGCCTATCCTTAATGGATTGCAAGTTTGGATCTGCTGTTTCAAGATTTTTCTCCTGTTTTTAATTGCTTTATTAATAAAATTCATTTTTTGAAGTATTTTTCTTTTTTTGGAATTTTTATATATTTTCCTCCACACTCATATGTACATCCTTGAGTTGCTGGATTGTAGTTTTCAAGCCTTCTTTTTTTCTGATACTCTTTTAACTCTACATACACTGATCCCATCCTTAGGAGAAGACAATTCTCCTTTAGCACTGCACACACAACCTCTGATTACAACCAGAAGGGAAGGCAGGTCTCCCTTAACTCTGCACATACAGTGATTCCAGCCCAGGAAAAGACAAGTCTCCTTTAACACTGGGCATAGTCTGATTCCAGCCCGAGGAATAGGCAGGTCTCCTTAAGAACATAAGAAATGGTTTACTGCATCAGACTAAAAATCCATCAAGCCTAGTATCCTGCCTCTTAAAGTGGCTGATCCAAGTCAGAAGTACCAGGCATAACTAGGGAGTGGGTTTCCCAAATCTACATGGCTGACAGTAGTTTATGGACTTTTCCTCCAAGAATTTGTCTAAATCATTTTTAAACTCAGCTACACTAACTGCTTTCACCACATCCTCTGGCAACAAATGTCACAATTTAATTGTATGCTGAGTGAAAAAAGAGTTTCTCCAATTTGTTTTAAATGTGCCATCTATTATCTTCATGGAGTGTCCCCTAGTCCTAGTACTATCTGAAATGGAAAATAACCATTCATTTTTTACCCATTCCACCTCACTCATGAATTTATAGACCTTTATCATATCTCATCTCAGCTGTCTCTTTTCTAGGATGAAGAACCCTAATCTGTTTAGCGTTTCTTCATAGGGGAGCTGTCCCATTGCTTTTATTCTCCATGGACAAGCAAACAGATAAACATAGAAGCAAGTATAAAAAGCTTCTGAGCATGCATGGTATTTCCCGTGCTCTCATCCAGTCTCCTCACTTTCTTTTCATCCTCTCAACAAAGAATGGGATTTCTCTCTCTGTGTCTTTTTGTCTCATCTGTTCTTTTTATTTATTTATTCATTTATTATTTTTAAACATTTATATCCTGTACAATCTGATATACTTGGTGGGTTACCACATATACATAATAAAAACACAATAGCAATAAAATATCACCAAACCGCACTAGCCACAACAAAACCTGATTCGGTCTATTACCTTCGGTCTATTACAATATAAAAAGTACAAACCAACCTTTTACACAACCAAGCTGGCCTTAAGCACAGTCACACTATTCTGCACCATAAACCTGTTTAAAAAAAGGATTTTACCTGTTTTCTGAATGTCAGAAAACACTTAATTGCCCTAATTTCATCTGGAAGTGCATTCCAAATTGAGGATCCGTCACAAAAAAATGTTCTCTCCTGGGTCTCATCTTTTTTTTTACGGAGTTTAGTTTAAAAAAACGAGTGGTTTAGTCTCTCTGATCAGCTTTTCTTTTGGCTGTACATGTCCATTATTGTTGAGAAGACACTAAGATCATGGAAACCACCATTTAAACTCTGCGCCAAATGCCATCATAAGATGGCAAGCCAAGACCTACATGAATTATGTTTAGGTGTTTAGGACCATCTTACAGCCCCATCAGAATACGGTCCTGATAGTAAAATGTCTCCCAGAGCATAGGCATTCAGAGTTGAGATTGCTATAACAGCTATCAACACAGTTGAAGACTAAGAAATCTTCATCAAAGATACTAGTGCCTGATCAGCCAGAGTCTCCTAGGACTGCCCATCAAGGGGACTGGCAAGGACCGCAGTCCACAAGGATTCCTACCACCAGGGATCCCACCAGAAGATTAATCTACTGAGTGTGAGCAAAAGATCTAGGGAGGTCGCCCATCTGGCATCCACAAAGAGCCCTGAGGGATAGAGACCCTAACTCTGTGCCAAGATAGATTTTTGTGCCATTGGGAGGGGTTTCTTAACTACCCAAGGGGGCCTAACCCAGAGGGACCCCCTGCACAATCTAATCCAGAAGGGTGGATGGATTCCTGGCCTAATAAAGACCAATGCACAGGCAGAGGAGAAAAGATCCGTAATGCTGAGAGAAACTGCGGAGACTGTGGGGTGTGATTTACCATATTTCATTGTGCCATTCAATGAAACTGTGTCGGTAAAGCATTATTTTGGACACTGCCTATTGGGTCCAAGTGTGGTTTGTGTGGCACACAACGCACAGCTCACAGCAGAATGAGGGAGCTCCAGCACAGCCCCCTAGTCACCCCGTACTGGGACCGGAGAGGACTCCTTTCCATCCCAAAGTCCAAAGGATCCTACACTTTAGGATGGGCTGAGAAGTAAAAGCTAACCAGGGTCCCTGCCCCAAAGAACTTACAAATAACTTTATGCCCCCCTCCAAAGATTGTACCTTAAGGAGGGGGTTACTCATGAGTCTCAGGTATTTGAATTAGCTAGGAGAAGTGCGAAGAGATCAAAAACTCATTCGAGTGTTCCTCTACGGCAGTGGTTCTCAACCAGTGTGTCGCCACACACCAGTGTGTCACCAAGAACACGCAGGTGTGTCGCCACACTTCCCGGTCCCCCGCTGACCCAGCTGCTCCCCGGTCCTCCTCCGCCCGGGCTTAAAATGCTGTCAGCCCGGGCGGAACGCGGGAGAACAGGTGGAGTCAGCGGCACCGGCAGGGTCTCTTCTTCCCGCCCCCCCGCGGCCCGGAAGAGGAAGTGGTGAGCAGCGGGTGCGTGCGCAGGAAGAAGAGACCATGCGAGTGTGGTCAGCGTCGGCCTGAAGAACAGAAGGGAGACGCAGCCTGAGGGATGAGCAGCGCGGCACGCAGAAAAATGAAGAAGAATGTCAACCCCTGCAGCCGATGGGACTCCTTGCTCCGCCAGGGCTGAAAATTAAGGAGGTTAGGGTTGGGAGGAGGCTGCTGCTGCCGCTAGTTCCGGGGAGGGAGGGAGAGCGAGTGAATGAGCAAGCAAGCATGAGTGTTTGAGATCCTGTGTGTGAGTGAGACAGCATGTATGTGAATGACTGAGAGTCTGTATATGTGAAAGAGAGTATGTGTGTGATTGAGAGTCTGCCTGTGAGAAAGAGAGAGCATGAATGGAAGTTTGTGATTGAAAACCTGCTTGTGTGAAAGAGTATGTGTGTATGATTGAGATCCTTTGTGTGTGTGAGAGATCATGTGTATGTATGATTAAGAGCCTGTATGTATAAGTAAGAGAGAGACCATGTGTGTCTGTGTGTGACTGAGAGCTGGTTTAGGTGATAGGGCATGTGAGTATTTGATTGAGAGCCTGTGTGTAAATGAGAGAGAGAGAGCACATTTGTAAGCATGTGAATGAGAGTCTGTGTGTGAGAGAAAAAGACAGCATGTATGTGTGTGATTGAAAGCCTGTGTGTGTAAGCGTGAAAAGATAGACAGCATGTGTGTAAATGTGTAATTAAGAGCCTATATAAGTGAGAGAAAAAGCATGTGTATATGTGAGTGACTGAGAGCATGTGTGTATAGGTGTGTAATTGAGAGCCAGTGTGAGAGAGAGCACTGGTATGTGACTGAGAGAGAGGAGAAAGTTCCAAGCAAACCACCCCTCCTCCTGCTAATTCAAAACAATCTCAGGAGACCTGGATATCAAACGTTCCCAGTTATGCAGAGGAAAAAAATGTTTGTATCCTTATTTTTCATTACTTGGTCTTTGTGTCTGCTATTTTGAAATATTTTATTGGTATCTAGAAATTTTTTATATGAGTTTTTAATTATTGGATATTCCACTCATCAGCTGTTTCGAAATAATCTGTTCTTTTTGTTAGTATGGTTTTACTGCTACTGATTTTATATTTCTTGATTTGTTTTATAAGGATGGATGGCTTCTTTTTTTCCTTTGTTACACTACATACAGAGACTCTGGCTTGTTGCAGTTTCCAATTCAGTTTTTTCTGCATGCTTCTAGTTATGCGTTTTGATCTCTTTATTCTTTGTTAGGTGAGGGTCAGCACATGTGACTCAGGTGAGGTTTTCTGCTGGTGTGTAGTTTCTGTGCAGGGCTCTATAGCAGCCTGATTTGGTCTGTTTTCCTAATAGAAGATGTATTGGTGTCTTAAGGCCTGGTGTAATATTTTCAGTGTTGCCTTTTCTTAGGTAAGGTGGTTACTGTTTAAGTGCTGGAAATTGGTGCTGTTTTGGTGTGGGAAGTTTACTATTTATGTAATTTCTGTTCAGACAGAATATGTATCTTTTCCTTGTGTCATTTTAAACAATAAAAATAATCACCGGACCTTTACTTTTTATTTCCGCCGTGAATTGTAATGAGCAGTGTGTCACACGTGTGAGCGTGGCCTGTCAGGTGTGTCACGATGGGAAAAAGGTTGAGAACCACTGCTTTAGGGAAAGAGTCCAAACTCTTGAATTCTACAGGAAAGAAATTTCTCCAAACGGGCACTTTTCAAGACAGAGTTGCAGCACATCAGCTACAAATGGTTCAGTACAGTATTGTAATCATCGACAATCCACCTACCATCCAATTTACTTTATTCAAAAAAATCTAAAATCTCCCGTAGTTTCAAGTTTTATTTTAACCCAGCACCAACTGCTTCGCTCACGTTTTTTTCTTCTATTACCCGTCAAATACTTAACTTAGTGCTGCATCCTGCTTATTCAATGTCCTCCCTACAAGGCCTTGTTTCGAAACGTCCAAGTTTCTTCTTCAGGGGAGATGAATAATCCGATGTTTCTCCTTTCAATATCTGCTTTGCACTGAGACGGTATTTCCTTTTCTCACATACCCATAGCTTCTTATACTCCTCCCAATACTCCAGAATGGACCAATCACATCACGAACATGAAACTACGGGAGATTTTAGATTTTTTTGAATAAAGTAAATTGGATGGTAGGTGGATTGTCGATGATTACAATACATAAAGTAGACTAACATTAACTCCAATGGGTTTGGAATTAGTGGATTAAGGTCATGAAATGAGACATTCACCTCCATCTTTAATAATTTTTTAATGGTAACACACGATGTGGTGAAGGAAACAGAATTAAATACAAAAAAAAGAAAAAAGTCGGGATCTTCATATAAAGGAATGTTGATAAGAAAATACGGGGTTGTGTGAATGGTAGGGCATTTTATATGGTTTTAGCATGCTGTATTACTTTATGTGTACTTAGTATCTGTATTTTTAATGTGTTATTATGTATGTATGGTTGTGAGCTGCCCTGGATAGGGGCGGCATATAAATAAAGTTAACCATAACCATAACCAAATGGGGTTTTTGTGTTATCATACCTTTTAGTTGATTTTCCATCTCAAGAGTGCTTTGCACTGGTCACATGTGAGATGTCATCTGATGCACCAAACTTGAAACACAGATCATTTCTTCTCACTGGTTGATCCTGGATGAACCTGGAGACAACTGTAAATGGAGGAAAAGCAACACTATTCTCTACTTTGTATTCTGAGCCTAGGAAAAGCCATTTTTCCTGCAGGATATGTGGCAGGTTTTGCACAATTGGCTTCATTCCACAAGCAGTGTCCAGAAACTGAGGCCTAGGAATATGGATCAGCCTTCAAGTTCTAAGAGCAAATCTCCAACTTCTTATAGCTTATGATTGTCTCTGTTTCAGATTCTTGGGAAGTTCTCAGTTCTTCGGAGAAGAGAATCTTTGATTACTTCAGGACTGTCATAGTACTTCTCAGTTCTTCTCCGCATTGTTGCCAGGCCTGCTGAGGGATGGTCTATGTGCACTGACCTTAACCTCTTCACACATTCTGAGGACTCGCTCCCCAGCCATTTTACTAATGGGCCTATTTCTTCGCTTGCAGTGATGTTTAGATCTTTGATGACCCTTTTGAATGTAGATCTCCATGATCTGTAATTCTCAGGACAGTCATCAGACTTGGCGAGCCTTGAGTTGACAAGCTTATGATGGGCCATGTATTTGATCAGATCTAATCTGTCTGATACTTCAGTTTTCAGGTGATGAAGTGCTTGCAGAATGCTCTTGTGTTACATGTCATTGGATTTCTTTCTCACTGCGTCAGTTCTAGGCATTGAGGTAGTATGAGGTTGATCACATGCATTTGGTTCCTGTGGAGGACATGTGGTATATCATATGTTCTTGCTGATGACACATTCTCAGCCATATCTAGAACCCATTTCATATAGGAAGGCAGGGTGTGTGCTTGAAGTAGAGTATCTGTTTGCATATGGATTATGAGCTGGTTGTAGTGCATCCATCTGGTTGTAGTGGATCACTGTGGTGGCAATTAACATCCATAGTCATTGATTTCTGTTAGATGCAGAGTCTACTTCACGGACAGGCTGCGTCATCTCCTCCTGGCTGTGGGTGTGAGAGAGTGTACCACCGTGCTGAGAGGTGAGTGCTAGGACATAGTCTCTGGTACACTGAACGGGGTCCTCTGAGAGAGTCTGATCAAGCTCGATCTCCTTGCTTTCTTGTCCAGCAGCAGCTTCAAGGCTCTCACCTTTGGCTTCCACGGTTGCAGCCTTCCTCTCCTGGTGCAGCATTTCTGTCTTAGCATCTGGTTTGGCCTTCCTGCATTACGGCTGCTGCTAAGGCAACTATGACAACGGTGATGGCTTTCTGTTCTCAGCTTTTTTTTACATTCGGCAGCTTTGGCAGCAGCCGTTGTACATTCCTCCTCTTCGATTCTGACTTTTGCTAGTTTTATAGCAGTTTCTGGTTTCCTGAAAGAAGAGCGTGCACGTGTAGCTTCTATGTCTGTGCATGCCTTTCATCGACCCTGAAGCTCAAGCAGAGCGCTTATAAAGGTCGGATTACTGGGGTGCAGTTTCTTTTAAGTTCTCAGTTTTGGGCTGTTCTTGTGTAACAGTGTCCTGCACCAATATGTCACATGTCCTTATGTAGGTCTCTTTCTTCAGTACTCTCGTCTATATTCATTCTTGTTCAGAAATGCAAGGTATCTATTTGCCTGCATTTGATAACATTTATAACTGCACTTGAATTGCTATACAGCTTATTGAATCTCTTCTATAATGGAAGCACAAACAAGCTTATACGTATCAGACTGGGACCATCCCCACATTCGGCAGAATATAAATCAATCAAATAAATAAATACATTTTCTTTAGGTAACTAGCCTCAAATGCATTGGCTGTAAACACATCCTTACGCTTACAGGCAGTGGCTGCGGCAACTTACAGGGCAGACGCATTTGCATTTTAACTGAGCATGTTTTCTATTGGAAAAGATCCTTCCATGCTTTGAGAATAGTAAACAGTAGCAGTAGCAGATTGTAGCTCTGAGCACCTCAGGCCCTTCACTAAAGGCTGGATTTTAAAAAAGCCGGTGCGCGCAAAAACCAGGAGATACAGCCGTGCGTGCTGCAGGCATTTTTGAATGCCCACGGCCATGAGCCTATCTCCCGGTACTCGCGGAAGGACTCGATAAAAAAAAAAAAAGGGATGGGATGGGGAGAGAGCCGGGGCGTGGGCAGGCCGGCAGAGCGCCATTAAGGCGCTGTCCCGTTGCCTTGCGCACTGGGAATGCTGGACCCGTGCATCTTACTGCTGCTCCAGAGAGCAGGTAAGTTGCAAAACAGAAAAAAAAACAGGTTAGTTAGAGAGGTTTTAGGGGTCGGGGAGGATAGGGGAAAAGGCAGGAAGGGTAGGTTTAGGAAGTTCTCTCCCAGTCCGCTCGTTTATTGGGTGGGTGGGTAGAGGTTTTTATAACATGCGCGCATCAACACACGCATGTTATAAAATCGGCGCTTCCTCGTGTGCGCACCAGGAACCGCGCACACATGGACGCCCACGCGTGAGTTTAAAAATTCACCTTTAAGGCCACTGAGGTGATCACTGATTGGAGAGGGCATATGAAAGTGCTCCCAGGCTGAATAACGGATTTGCACAGCAGAAAGATTTTTGGAGACATGAGCTCCGTTTGCACAATGAGAAATCTTCCTACTTCCCTCCCTGGAAAGTCACACAGCTAGTCCTTCAGTGAATCCTCTTGATTAAGAACACCTTTAATTTCCCGCTTTTTCACTGTACTGCCCTCATTTCTTGCTCGCTTAGCTTGACTGCCATGCAGTGACGTAAACCTTTTCCTTTCCCAGCTTCAAAATACCAGAGAATTCAATTCTTGAATACCAAATAAGAGATATTAAAATGTTGAACAGTTCACACTCACTGTGATGTCAAGGTATCAAAGTTAGCTGCATAGCCAGCAGAATCCAGATCAGCCATAAAGTTTCTGGAAGTCCAGTAGTCAGAGGAGAGGCAACTGCAGTTGTGATAGAAGCTGTAGATACTACTAGTGAGTAGTGGTGGGATAGGAATTAATAGGTGAAAAAGCGATGCTTTAAGGGGCCTGTGGAGGAAGACTTAGAGGGAGCTGCTAGTTTGCCAGGAGCTTCTTGTAACTGAAAGTCTCTACAGGAAATGAACAGTCCCAGGCATTCCTGGGGGGCAAGGAACTAATGAGAGCAGGCAAGTGAACACAGACAGAGAGACAGAGCAAAACAGGAGAGATCCAATAAAGAGCTCAGAATCATTCAAAAGATAAGCAATCAGGAGGGAGAGGTCTACAACACGTAGAGAGCCCAAACTGTGCAATATCAATGAGATGACACAGGGTTGCAGAATAAAAAGGAAACCTATATATGTATGTAACCCTTAGTGGGTTACATATATAGGTGGGGTGTTTAGTCCCAAAGGTAGACAAACTAATTTGTTTCTCTTCAAGGACTGCTCGGGCTAGTAAATTCCATCCCATGCTTAACTCTTAATCCTTGTGGGGAGGGGGTGCTGCGGGATTCTTTTTATGGGGGTAAGCTCTCACTTGTGGCTCAGATGATGCTATGCTGCTCCCAGTGTGGGTGTAGGCTGTAGGTGATTCTCATGAGGTGAGAGGCTGTAATGAATAGACAGGAACAGGCTCTGGGTGTTAAATAAAAGTTTACTGATTGGTAATCATAAATTAAAGTTCATTGTCCAGAAGTGTGAATTTACATCTGACTGATGGTACGTTAATGATTTTCCTCTGTAGGTAGGTGTCCTTTATTCAGACCTCTGGGTAGAGCCCATGGTGATATTTAATGCGCAAACTCTTCCAGCGGCTATCTGGAAATCCAAGTAGAGGGGGTCCCCAACTTTACCGCAAAAATCCTACCTTAGTTCATCTTCTTCCTCGGACACCCAGCCCATCCTGGTCCCTTGGTATTTGTGTGGAGATCCATTTGGGGGGCCTCCCAATCTTGTTCTTCCATCCTCGGTTTATTGATATTTCTAGGGGACTTCTCTTGTGGAAAAATCAGGGGATCAGGCTAGGTCTCGGCACTGCAATCCCAGTGGAGAAGGGGGATCCAAAAGCCTCCCCACTCTGCTCAAGTCCAAAAAAATACTTTAAAGTTTAAACTGGATACATCTTCTGCCCTTGCTGTCTCTCGCAGCAGGATCCAGGGATCCTAGGGTTTAGAGTGAGCTCACAGGTCTTTGGTCCCCTGGTGAGAGCCCTTTTGCCCCTAAAGGGTATCAGGCTCCACAATCTATCTCTCTATAAATTAGTAGGAGACAGGCCTGGCACGACCAGGTGTGCAAACAGTACAATTGCATGGGGCACAACACCCGGTAGGGCAGCAGCTGAGAAGAAAGGGGGCCCGGGAAAGGGATCAGCCAAAGGCCGTGCATTCACCGGAGGCAACAGCAGAAGAATACAGGCAGCTCGTTCTGTGATGCCTCTTCTTGTGCTGGCACTCAATACTCACGGTGCTACTACTTCCTGTATCGTCATCTCGCCATGCACGAGATGAGCATACAGGAAGTGTTAGCGCTGCCAGTGTTGAATACCACTGGCCAGCCTGCCCACGTGGAGGCGAAGCAGAAAGGATGTTGGGAATTATTAGAAAGGGAATGGTGAATAAAACGGAAAATGTCATAATGCCTTTGTATCGCTCCATGGTGAGACCGCACCTTGAATACTGTGTACAATTCTGGTCGCCACATCTCAAAAAAGATATAATTGCAATGGAGAAGGTACAGAGAAGGGCTACCAAAATGATAAGGGGAATGGAACAGCTCCCCTATGAGGAAACTCTAAAGAGGTTAGGACTTTTCAGCTTGGAGAAGAGACGACTGAGGGGGGATATGATAGAGGTGTTTAAAATCATGAGAGGTCTAGAACGGGTAGATGTGAATCGGTTATTTACTCTTTCGGATAGTAGAAAGACTAGGGGGCACTCCATGAAGTTAGCATAGGGCACATTTAAAACTAATCGGAGAAAGTTCTTTTTTACTCAACGCACAATTAAACTCTGGAATTTGTTGCCAGAGGATGTGGTTAGTGCAGTTAGTATAGCTGTGTTTAAAAAAGGATTGGATAAGTTCTTGGAGGAGAAGTCCATTACCTGCTATTAAGTTCACTTAGTGAATAGCCACTGCCATTAGCAATGGTAACATGGAATAGACTTAGGGCCGGATTTTAAATTCCGGATTTACGCGCGCAAGGCCCTCGCGCACTGGCATGCCTATTTTGCATAGGCCGCCGGCGCACTCACAGCCCCGGGACGTGCGTAAGTCCCGGGGCTTCGTAAAAGGGGCGGGGAAGGGGCGGGGAAGGGGCGGGGAAGGGGGTCAGGGGCTGTTCGGGGCGGGACTGGGGGCGTGGCGCCAGCTCGGGGGCGTGGTCGAGGCCTCCGGACCAGCCCCCGGGTTGGGTGATGGCGCGCCAGCAGCCCGCTGGCACACGCAGATTTACGCCTGCTTTCAGCAGGCGTAAATCTGACAACAAAGGTAGGGGGGGTTTAGATAGGGCCGGGGGGGTGGGTTAGGTAGGGGAAGGGAGGGGAAAGTGGGGGGAGGGAGAAGGAAAGTTCCCTCCGAGGCCACTCCGATTTCGGAGCGGCCTCGGAGGGAACAGGCAACGCGCGCCGAGCCCGGATTTTATAAGATTTTACAAATGTGCACCCCCTTGCGCGCGCCGACCCCGGATTTTATAAGATACGCGCGTATCTTATAAAATCCAGCGTACTTTTGTTCGTGCCTGGTGCACGAACAAAAGTACGCCCTCGCACAAATTTATAAAATCTACCCCTTAGTTTTTGGGTACTTGCCAGGTTCTTATGGTCTGGATTGGCTACTGTTGGAAACAGGATGCTGGGCTTGATGGACCCTTGGTCTGATCCAGTATGGCATTTTCTTATGTTCTTATGTTCTTATGTTTACAGCTCTGCTAGGCGATGAATCCTCCTCTCTTCCAAGGAACGGGGCATCGGATGGCAGCAGCGGCAAGACAGACATGTGGACCCTGCCTGCATAGAGACTGTGTGTAAATGAAGCCTGCTTGGTGAGGGGATGGGGATGTGTGTGTGTGAGTGAATAGGAACCTGCCGGGGGGGGGGGGGGGGGGGGGGGATATGTGTGTATGTGAATGAGAGCCTGCCTGGGATGGGTGGGTGGGTAGGTTAATTGGTTGGATGTGAATGGGAGCCTGTCTGGGATGGGTGGATATGAATGGGAGCCTGCCTTTTGTGGGGAGGGACTGAAAATATTTTGCCACCCCCACTAATCCACAGCAAGCTCATGGAGACTGAAAATCGAAGGCTTTCAGGTATGGGAAGCGAGCTATTTTTCCCTTCTTGTTTTAATTATTAGGTGTTTGATGTGTCTGCTATTTTGAACTATTTTATTGCTGTTTGGAAATTTTTAAAACTTTTTATATTGGTTTTTAATTATTGGATGCAATTCTATTTGTCATCTTTTTGGCAAAATTCTTCTTATTATATGGCTTATTATGATTGATTTGTATTTCTTGATTTATGAGGATTGGTGATATTTGTTTTTCCATTCATAATATACAGAGTCTAGCTTGTTGGAGTTTCCAGTTCAGTTTCTGTCTCCACACTTCTATTTATATTTATGGTCTCTTTAGTCTCTATTTGGTCAGGTTCTGTCTGATTTCTGCATGTGTAAGCGAGGTGAGGTATTTCGTAGTATATATAGTTTCTATGTAGGAATTTAGAGCAGACTGGTTTGTTCTGCTTTCTTAATAGGATGTGTTAGGACTTGGTGTAATATTTGCCTTTTCATAGATAGGGTTATTCCTGTTTGAATGCTTGCAGTTAGTACTGTTTTGCAATGGGATTTTTACTATATTGCTGGCTGTCCAAGGGCCAAACCCACACCTATGACGCATTACAATAGGCCTAGTACTATATGGATTCCAAGTCTTTTTTTGCAGAGTTTTCTGGTTGGTGTCACAGCAGTGCATGTTTTTCTGTACAACAAACTGGTGCCGACTACAGGGCCCAGCCAGCACCAATTTTTATGTACCGGTAGGTAGGGAAGGAGCACCAGGGGATCATTCCTACACAATTTAGAAATTTTGGACTTGTGGATCGGGTAAAACAGGTTCGGGGGAGTGTATTAAGTTTTACAGCTTTGATTGCCGGAGGGAGCAGGGCTTTTTTTTAGCAGCGGAAGGGGGATTGGGACAGAGCGTTAAGAATGACGGTTTCTATTGTGTGCTGAAATGACAGGAGTCAGATGGCACTTTATAGACTAATCAATTTATTAAAAAAGCACGAGCTTTCGAGGATAGTTCATTTTGTCAGATGCATTATATGTTGGTTATTGGGGAAAACAACAAAAGTTTTTATGTGTTAAAAAAAAAAGAACGGGGGGGGGGAGGGGTTGAGGGCAGCACAGCAATGTTTCGCACAGGGCAGCAAAAATGCTAGCACCGGCTCTAGTAGGAGAAGGACCCTCTGGCAGGGAGTGCACGATGAGGTGTCACTTCTAAATTAAACTCCATTTGTATGAAGCTGGGAGGCCTCACCAGAGTGTGAAAGTGAAACATCCTTACTGTTCGAAGGCTTCCTCAAACTGATCCCAATGTGTTCTAAAATGGCCGGGCTAAACAGAATTCAGGCATCCAATCCAGACTCTCCAGGTGGGAGAGACTGAGGGGTATGAACGGCTTCCTACTAGAATACAGGGACAGTGACATCTGGTGGCCAGACCGGGTGGGTCTGCCACATATACATATATTTAAATATACTGTGAAGGTAGAACATCTAGAACAAGAACTAGAGTCAGAAATCAGCAGATACCCCAAAAGTCATAGCCTAGTTTTTGACCACCAGGACTACAGTCATCCTTCCAGTGGGGGGAAGACTACGTTATTTGTACCCACAGTGGACCATGAAGAAACAATCTCCCTAGCATGTCCCAATGAGCCATTGACCCATTTCATTGATCCAGAGAAATTTCCCATTATTATTGTGTGGCCTAATTTGTTCTTTCCTAATTTCTGTTAGCATTTCAACTGTCTTTTCATTCTGGCCTATGTTTATGTTGTTTATTTTTATTATTGCTTGATTAATCGCAATTAATTACAGTTGTAAAACAAAGTGATGTACAAACAAAATCAAATGAGGCTAACAAATTAAAGCTAATTTAGAAAAGCATACAAAAGATCAAAGGAAATAAAATTACAGTATAATATACAACAAACACATTAAAATGATTAAAACAGGAAAATAACAAAGCATTGACATAATGCAAGTGAGGTAAAAATAAAACAATTAAAAACCCTAAAATATGATATAAAAACAGTACATCATGTAATCAGATGAGGAAAAGCCAGTAAAAGCAGGTGTGGTGAGTGCTTTCCTAAATTTCACAAATTTGTTCTCAAGATGAATATTAAGGGTAAATAATTCCAGAAACAAGGAGATAGATAGGAAAAGCAAATTGCTCTGAAACTTTCAAAATGAATATTCCGAATGGAGGCAACACTAGAAGTTCATGTTGTGAGGTCTGCAGCTGCCGAGAGGGGAGATAGGGAGAGATCACAGATGCAAGGTAAGAGGGGGTACCCTAATGCAGAGCTCTGAAAGTAAGACAACCAATTTTAAACTGGATGATAAGGGACACTGGGAGCCAATGTCAATCAACTAAAAGGGGGGTTACATGATCACATTTAGATTTATTGAAGATAACCTTTGCTGCAGTGTTCTGTGCAGGCTGAAGTAGTTTGAGCTGAGTAGTGGAAAGGCAATGTAATAAAGCATTACAATGGTCTAATGTAGAAAGTATGAGAGAATGGATTAAAGTTTTAAGATCAAAGCTCTCCAAAAAAGGCCGAAAATGAAGTATAGTTCTAAGAAGAAAATAAACAGTCCTCAGAACTGAAGAACTATGGTGAGAGAAGTTAAGCTGATTGTCAAAAGTTATGCCTAAGGTAGTAACTGTATTCTTAACCACTATGGCATTGCCTGCCTTAGTGGGAGTTGGAAAAGAAATGGGCGAAGAGGAGTTATGGGTAAACTAACTGGCTTCAAATTTAAGTTGGTTTGCCTTGGGCTTGGAAGAATGTAATTAATCGGAAAATCGAGATAAACAATTGTTAAAATCAGAGAGAGTGTCAGTTGTGATTGAATTAAAACTCGTGAGAATCTGAATATCATTGGCTGTTGCATAGGAAGTGGATCCTTGGGCTGAGGTGGGGTTGACCCAACCCTTAGGCGAGGGCCTACGGGTCCCCATCGTCAGCAGGCGGAATGGGCTGAAGCTGGAGATTACTGGAGCTTCACCTAAATCAGCCCACGTTCCCCTCGGGTTGAGCCTTCGGGTGCCGGGGCCGGCAGAACTTAGGTGGGCTCTAGGTTAAGCACAGGTAATAGATGGTTCAGCCCAGAGACAGCAGCCAGCAGATGGCGTGGTCTATCCTGGACACGATATGGAACAGGAACTCAAGCACCAAGGAACAAAAAGGAACTGAAGGTGCCTGAGCAAAGGGAGGCCGAAGCCTTAATAGTCCACGTCCAGAGGATAGGGACAGAGGCATCACTGTCAAGCTTAAATGGAAGCTGGTGGCACTTGGAAGGTGTAGCAAGCAATGTGGAACTCTGGACTCGAAAGTCTGAGGCGAAGGCGTTCGTAGCAATGGTCGAGGCACGGAGAAGGCAGGCGTGGTCAGACATAGCAATGGTCAGGCTTGGAGAAGGCAGGCAAGGTCAGGCATAACGATGGTCAGAACCAGGAAGATAATCAGTGCACACAGACGAGACGAACACGGAACAAGAACCAGGAACTTGGAGAAACAGCGACATGAAGCAAGGCTCACGGAGAAGCAACGATTACAAGGAAACCTGGAACAGGAGGCCAAGGAGACCTGTTGCAAAGGCAAAGTTTCAGTGTGAGGCCTGAGCATTTAAGCGTTGAGGGAACTGACATCAGCATCCGGGTGTGCGGCCAGGTTCCCGCCGCAGGCCCTTTAAAGGTTTCACTGGTGTGCGCGCGCACCTAAGGAGGGGTGTGGCGCCGGCGGCAGCGTATCTCCATGAACCACGCGGAGAGGCCCGACGGATGGAGGCATCCTGGCTGGAGGTCCCGGGAAGTGGATCAGGGCCGGAGGTGCTGGCGGAAGTCCGAGGTTGGGACTGGCGGCCCACTGCCACCAGCGACGAGGAGCTGGAGCCTGAAGCTTGTGTAGAGAGGTGAGAGGGCCACACCGCGGGGCTGCTGGGGCGGCGAGCATAATATTGGCATTAAAGTATCCTAAAAAACCCAAGCTTTGAATTAAAGTAGCAAGAGGGGCAAGATATAGATTAAAGAGTATAGGGGGAAGAATAGAACCTTGAGGCACGCCATTAGTGAGTGAAGAGGAGGAGGAAGAAAACTTAAAATTCCAACTAACACTCGGGCCGATTCAGTAAAATGCGTGGGAGAGCCGGTGCCCCGAGGCGAGCACTCGCTCTCCAGATGCGTGCCCAGGCCACTCTCCTGGGCACGTGATTCTGTATGCAAATGAGGACCCGCGATAAAAAGGAGGCACCAGGGACACTAGCGCATCCCTAGCGCCTCCTTATTGGCAGAAGCAGCGGCTGTCAATGGGTTTGACAGCCGACGCTTAATTTTACCAGCGTTGGTTGTCAAACCCGCTGACAGCCACGGGTTCGTAAAATGGATGCCGGCAAAATTGAGCGTTCGTCTTCCAACCCGCGGGCCGCGGGCAGATTTTTTTTTAATTTTTGGGTCCTCCGACTTAATATTTCTGTACACTTGCCCCGTGCTGGCCCAAATTAACGCCTGCCTTTGGGCAGGTGATAATTTCTGAGAGTAAAATGTGCGACTTGGCTGCACATTTTACTTTCTGTATCACGCGGGACTAACTAATAGGCTCATCAACATGAATTCAAACAAAAACTAAAAACTTAACTGTTCCTACAAGCGTACCCATGACCCGCACTCTTCACACTCCTCCCCTCCTTCCACCCTACCCCCCTCCTATTGCCTGCTCCCACTCGTCCCCCGTCTCTTCAAAACCCCCTCTTTCTACCTTATCCACCTCTTTCCCCATAACACCCCCATGACCTGCTAATATGCATAAACGTGATAACTAGTTTGTGATCTGCTAATATCTATAAACGTTGTAAACAGTTTGTGATAGTCATATAGTTAGTTAACCTAAAACCCACAACCCTTAAACTCCACCCCCAGTTCCCCCTGATTCTCTCCCCCCCTTAGTTATTGTTCATTATCAACCCTGCTCCACTGTAAAGCAACTCTGCTGCCGTTATGTTTCAATGTAAACCGATGTGATGTCTCCAACGAATGTCAGTATAGTAAAAACTGTAATTAAACAAACAAATAAATAAATAAATACATTTGCATGTTCAGGGCGCTATTAGTTTCGGGGGGATTGGACGTGCTTTTTCCACGCGCTATTATTACCCCTTACTGTATAAGGGGTAATAATAGCGCGTGGAAAACGCTCGTCAAAACGAGGGTTAACGGTAGGCTCGGCCTGAGCGCACCGTACTGAATTGGCCTGACTGTAAGTACATTGCTCTAAAAAAGATTTGAATCATTGTACGAATTTTCTCTAACACCACAATCAAAAAGTCAATTGAGTAAAAAATGCGCGTCCAAATGCGGGTTAACAGGAGCGCACTGTACTGTATCGGCCTGCTAGTGAACTGTAGTAAACTCCTCCCATTACACTCTTCCCCATTATACATGGAATTTCTATTCACAAATATTCCACAGTGCATTTTAAGTGCATTTTGTCTCCTGAAGACTTTTATCCTCTTTGACTCTATGCCATCCTTAACTTATAGCATCACCTTCCTCAATTTGACATTGCCTAATATTTCAATATAATTACCGTGGTATTGCAGTGCCCCATTGGTTAGCCTCCTTCCACCAGGTTTCTGAGATGCTTATTATGTCTACATCTTTGTTCAGCGCCATACATTCCAACTCTCCAGTCTTTTTTTTTTTTCAGTCTTCTGGCATTGGCATACAGACAATTCAAAGTATGTTTTTTTAATTGTCTTCATAACCTGCCTAGCAGTTGAAATGGACAGTCTGCAATAATTTAGTCTGTGTTTCTTTATTAAATGCACCTGGGCTATATCTGCCTCTTTCACAGCCTATTCTAACTTCCCCATTATTCCAATATCTCTTTGAAAATATCTCATTCCGATCTATGCACTTCTGAGCAACTGTCGGCTTTCCCTCATGATCTAGTTTAAAAGCTGCTCTAGCTCCTTTTAAAATGTTATGCCAGCAGCCTGATTTGCTAACTGGAGGGAGGATACTAAGGAAACCTACTGTTATAGCATTTAACTTTCAAAAGGGAGACTATGAAAAAATGAGAAAAATGCTTGGGAAAAAACTGAAAGGAGCAGCTGCAAAGCTCAAGAGTTTACATCAGGTCTGGACATTATTTAAAAATACCATCTAGAAGTCCAGACTAGATGTATTCCATGATTTAAAAAAAGGTGGAAGGAAGGCCAAATGACTGCTGCATGGTTTAAAGGTGAGGTGAGAGAGGCTATTCCAGCCAAAAGAACATCCTTCAAAAAACGGATTTGAATGAAGAAAACAGGAAACGGCATAAGCACTGGCAAGTTAGATGCAAAGCAAGGCAAAGACAGAATTTGAAAAGAAACATGTTGTGGAAGCAAAAATTCATGATAAAAACCTTTTCAGGTACATTCGAAGCAGAAAGCCTGTGAGGGAGTCAGTTGGACCATTAGATGATAGAGAGGTAAAAAGGACATTAAGGGAGAACAAGGCCATAGCGAAGAGATTACATTAATTCTTTGTTTCGGATTTTTACTGAGGAAGATGTTAAGGCAGATACCCATGCCAGAAATGATATTTAAAGGTGATGATTCACAGGAACTGAAACAAATCTCAATTAACCTGGAAGATGTACCAGGACACTTTGACAAACTAAAAGAATAGTAAATTACTTGGAGAAGGTGGAATACATCCCAGAGTGCTGAAAGAATTGAAAAATGAAATTGCAAGCCTATTTTTAGTAATCTGTAAACTATCATTAAAATCAGTTATGGTACCTGAACATTGGAGAGTATCCAATGTAACACCGGTTTTTAAAAAGGGTTCCAGGGGTGATCTGGGAAACTACAGACCATTGAGCCTGATATCAGTGCCAGGGAAAATGGTTGAAATTATTCTAAAGAAAAATATTACAGAATATATAGATGGACATAATTTAATGGGATAAAGCCAATACGGATTTAGTCAAGGGAAGATTTGCTTCACCTATTTACTACTTTTTTTTTTGAAGGTATGAAAAAAACATAGATTAAAGTGAGCCAGTTGATATAGTGTATCTGAAATTTCTCGAGAAATTAAAAAATAATTGGATAGGAGGCAATGTTCGATTGTGAATAGAGAACTGTTTGAAAGATAGAAAACCGAGAGTAGGACTAAATAGTCAATTTTCTCAATGGAGAAAGGTGACTAGTGGAGTGCCCTAGGGATCTGTACTGGGACCTCTGATTTTTAACATATTTATAAATGACCTAAAGATGGGAACAACATGTGAGGTGATCAGATTTGCTGATAAATGATACACAATTATTCAAAGTTGTAAAATCACAACTTTGTGAGAAATTTGTGAGAAATCAGAAATTTGTGAGAAATTTGTGAGAAATTGCAAGAGGACCTTGCAAGACTGGAAGGCTGGGCATCCAAATGACAGGTAATTACACCTCCCCGAGGAGCACGGAGGTGTAATTATAGTCACAAGAGTAAAACGAGGGCACTGCCCCGAGGAGCGGGGAAGCACAGAGTTGATCCTCCAAGGTAGTGAGGCAGTTCTGAGAGGCAACCCCGAGGAGTGGGGAGACCGACAGATAGGAACTCCGGGAGGCGCAGGGCTAGTCCGAGGAGCGGGGGAAGCCAGGAGACCAGGTCTCCAATAGAAGTGCAAGCAGGCCCCCGAGGAGCGGGTACTTGAGTCAGAGTCCAGAGTTCAGGGTAGAACGGAGACAGCCACCATAGGTCCGAGGAGACAGGAGCAAGCACCAGTAGCGATGGAACTCGTTGCCAAGTTGGTTAGCAAGGGGCGAAGGCGGTGCTTAAGAACCCTGACCGAGTGATGTCATCAGTCGGGGACGCCCCTGAGGTTCCCACCGTAGCGTCTTCAAAAGAGGGCCCGGTGGTGCGCACACCTAGGAAGGCCCAGAGTTGGCGAGGGTGGCGGTGGTGTCCCGGCCGCCACGAAGGACTTTGAGGAATGTGGCGGTGGAGACTAGCCCCCCACCACGAGCAGGCCCGGAGAGGGAAGAAGGGCAGCAGAAGATGTAAGTATAAGCGGTCGCAACCATCTGTGACCGATGGTCATAACAAAAACATTGATAAGGCAGGCTAAGAGAGAATTTGAAATGAAGTTGGCCATAGAGGCAAAAACTCATAATAAAAACTTTTTAAAATATATCCGAAGCAAGAAACCTGTGAGGGACTTGGTTGGACCATTAGATGATCGAGGGGTTAAAGCGGCTCTTAGGGAAGATAAGGCCATTGCAGAAAGACTAAATTAATTCTTTGCTTCTGTGTTTACTAAATGAGGATGTTGGGGAGATACCAGTTCCAGAGATGTTTTTCAAGGGTGATGATTCAGGTGAACTGAACGAAACCACTGTGAACCTGGAAGATGTAGTTGGCCAGATTGACAAGCTAAAGAGTAGCAAATCACTTGGACTGGATGGTATGCATCCCAGGGTTCTGAAGGAACTAAAAAATAAAATTTCAGATCTATTAGTTAAAATTTGTAACCTATCATTCAAATCATCCATTGTACCTGAAGACTGGAGGGTGGCCAATGTAATCCCAATATTTAAAAAGGGCTCCAGGGGTAATCCAGGAAACTATAGACCAGTGAGCCTGACTTCAGGGCCAGGAAAAATTGTGGAAACAATTCTAAAGATCAATATCACAGGGCATATAGAAAGACATGATTTAATGGAACACAGTCAGCATGGATTTACCCAAGACATGTCTTGCCTCACAAATCTGCTTCATTTTTTTAAAGGGGTTAATAAACATGTGGATAAAGTTGAGGTTTTTAAAATCATGAGAGGTCTAGAACAGGTAAATGTGATTCAGCTATTTACTCTTTCGGATAATAGAAGGACTGGGGCAATCAAAGAAATAAATCTAATCAAAGAAAATTATTTTTTACTCAAGGCACAAGTAAACTCTGGAATTTGTTGCCAGAGGATGTGGTTATTGCAGTCAGTGTAGCTGGGTTCAAAAAAGGATTGGATAAGTTCTTGGAGAAGTCCATTAACTGCTACTAATCAAGCTGACTTAGGGAATGGCCACTGCTATTACTAGCAACAGTAGCATGGGATATACTTAGTTTTTGGGTACTTGCCAGGTTCTTGTGGCCTGGTTTGGCCACTGTTGGAAACAGGATGCTGGGCTTGATGGACCCTTGGTCTGACCCAGCATGGCATGTTCTTATGTTCTTTTTTGGAAGAGTATTCCTGATGCAGTACTTGTACAAAAGGGGAGGGTTCAGCAGAGAGAGGACATATTCTCCTCCTCCACCACACCCTCAGCTCCTTCCCCTTTGTGTGCATTAATGAGGGGCACAACATGTGCTAAATATAAAACTTTTTTTTTAAAGGACAGATGGAAAAGGTGATAAAAGATATGGACATGTGTTGTTATAGCAACTAAAGTTTCTGAGTCAATATGAAAAAAACAAATGCTGTGTTCTGCTGCATGTAACACTGAGGAGGGATGGGAGAATGTATCAGAGCAGGAAGAGTTGAAAAAAAACCCAACCTGACAAACTGATGAAAGGAGACAGAAAATGCTCTTTGAAAATCCAGTGCCTGCACCTCGTACCTAGCAGAAACACCCCAGTACTGCCCTCGTCACCTCTACCTAGAGACTTACAAAGACACCCACAGAGTGGCAGTTATAACCCTAAACAGAGGGTAAGTGGGTAACCTGCATGGAGCAGCAGTTACCCTAAACATCTTGCTGGGCAGAATGGATGGGTCACTTTGGTCTTTATCTGCCTTTATTTACTGTGTTATTCCTGCACTGGCCCCAGCCTCGGTACCTACAGCCTAGGAGAGATACCCCCTGCACTGCCCCCAGCCTCAATTCCTAGAGCCTAGGAGAGACACCCCCTGCACTGCTCCCAGCCTCGGTACTTAGAGCCTAGGAGAGACACCCCCTGCACTGCCCCCAGCCTCGGTACCTAGAGCCTAGGAGAGACACCCCCTGCACTGTCCCCAGCCTCAATTCCTAGAGCCTAGGAGAGACACCCCCTGCATTGCCCCCAGCCTCAATTCCTAGAGCCTAGGAGAGACACCCCCTGCACTGCCCCCAGCCTCGGTACCTAGAGCCTAGGAGAGACACCCCCTGCACTGCCCCCAGCCTCGGTACCTAGAGCCTAGGAGAGACACCCCCTGCACTGCCCCCAGCCTCGGTACCTAGAGCCTAGGAGAGACACCCCCTGCACTGCCCCCAGCCTCGGTACCTAGAGCCTAGGTGAGACACCCCCTGCACTGCCCCCAGCCTCGGTACCTAGAGCCTAGGAGAGACACCCCCTGCACTGCCCCCAGCCTCGGTACCTAGAGCCTAGGAGAGACACCCCCTGCACTGCTCCCAGCCTCGGTACTTAGAGCCTAGGAGAGACACCCCCTGCACTGCCCCCAGCCTCAATTCCTAGAGCCTAGGAGAGACACCCCCTGCACTGCTCCCAGCCTCGGTACCTAGAGCCTAGGAGAGACACCCCCTGCACTGCTCCCAGCCTCGGTACCTAGAGCCTAGGAGACACACCCCCCTGCACTGCTCCCAGCCTCGGTACCTAGAGCCTAGGAGAGACACCCCCTGCACTGCTCCCAGCCTCAGTACCTAGAGCCTAGGAGAGATACCCCCTGCACTGCCCCCAGCCTCGGTACCTAGAGCCTAGGAGAGACACCCCCTGCACTGCCTCCAGCCTCAGTACCTAGAGCCTAGGTGAGACACCCCCTGCACTGCCCCCAGCCTCAGTACCTAGAGCCTAGGTGAGACACCCCCCTGCACTGCCCCCAGCCTCAGTACCTGGAACCTAGGAGAGACACCCCCTGCACTGCCCCCAGCCTCGGTACCTAGAGCCTAGGAGAGACACACCCTGCACTGCCCCCAGCCTCGGTACCTAGAGCCTAGGAGAGACACCCCCTGCACTGCCCCCAGCCTCGGTACCTAGAGCCTAGGAGAGACACCCCCTGCGCTGCCCCCAGCCTCGGTACCTAGAGCCTAGGAGAGACACCCCCTGCACTGCCCCCAGCCTCGGTACTTAGAGCCTAGGAGAGACACCCCCTGCACTGCTCCCAGCCTCAATTCCTAGAGTCTAGGAGAGACACCCCCTGCACTGCCTCCAGCCTCAGTACCTGGAACCTAGGAGAGACACCCCCTGCACTGCTCCCAGCCTCAGTACCTAGAGCCTAGGAGAGATACCCCCTGCACTGCCCCCAGCCTCAGTACCTAGAGCCTAGGAGAGATATCCCCTGCAATGCCTCCAGCCTCAGTACCTGGAACCTAGGAGAGACACCCCCTGCACTGCCCCCAGCCTCAGTACCTAGAGCCTAGGAGAGACACCCCCTGCACTGCCCCCAGCCTCAGTACCTAGAGCCTAGGAGAGACACCCCCAGCACTGCCTCCAGCCTCGATTCCTAGAGCCTAGGAGAGACACCCCCTGCACTGCCCCCAGCCTCGGTACCTGGAGCCTAGGAGAAACACCCCCTGCACTGCCTCCAGCCTCGATTCCTAGAGCCTAGGAGAGACACCCCCTGCACTGCCCCCAGCCTCAGTACCTGGAACCTAGGAGAGACACCCCCTGCACTGCCTCCAGCCTCAGTACCTAGAGCCTAGGAGAGACACCCCCTGCACTGCCCCCAGCCTCAGTACCTGGAACCTAGGAGAGACACCCCCTGCACTGCCCCCAGCCTCAGTACCTAGAGCCTAGGAGAGACACCCCCTGCACTGCCTCCAGCCTCAGTACCTAGAGCCTAGGAGAGACACCCCCTGCACTGCCCTCAGCCTCAGTACCTGGAACCTAGGAGAGACACCCCCTGCACTGCCCCCAGCCTCAGTACCTAGAGCCTAGGAGAGACACCCCCTGCACTGCCTCCAGCCTCGATTCCTAGAGCCTAGGTGAGACACCCCCTGCACTGCCCCCAGCCTTGGTACCTAGAGCCTAGGTGAGACACCCCCTGCACTACCCCCAGCCTCGGTACCTAGAGCCTAGGAGAGACACCCCCTGCACTGCCCCCAGCCTCGGTACCTAGAGCCTAGGAGAGACACCCCCTGCACTGCCCGCTAGCCTCGGTACCTAGAGCCTAGGAGAGACATCCCCTGCACTGCCCCCAGCCTCGGAACCTAGAGCCTAGGAGAGACACCGCCTGCACTGCCCCCAGCCTCAGTACCTAGAACCTAGGAGAGACACCCCCTGCACTGCCCCCAGCCTCGGAACCTAGAGCCTAGGAGAGACACCCCCTGCACTGCCCCCAGCCTCAGTACCTAGAGCCTAGGAGAGACATCCCCTGCACTGCCCCCAGCCTCGGAACCTAGAGCCTAGGAGAGACACCCCCTGCACTGCCCTCAGCCTCGGTACCTAGAGCCTAGGAGAGACACCCCCTGCACTGCCCCCAGCCTCAGTACCTAGAACCTAGGAGAGACACCCCCTGCACTGCCCTCAGCCTCGGAACCTAGAGCCTAGGAGAGACACCCCCTGCACTGCCCCCAGCCTCGGAACCTAGAGCCTAGGAGAGACACCCCCTGCACTGCCCCCAGCCTCGGAACCTAGAGCCTAGGAGAGACACCGCCTGCACTGCCCCCAGCCTCAGTACCTAGAGCCTAGGAGAGACACCCCCTGCACTGCCCCCAGCCTCGGAACCTAGAGCCTAGGAGAGACACCCCCTGCACTGCCCCCAGCCTCAGTACCTAGAGCCTAGGAGAGACACCCCCTGCACTGCCCCCAGCCTCAGTACCTAGAACCTAGGAGAGACACCCCCTGCACTGCCCCCAGCATCGGTACCTAGAACCTAGGTTAGATATCCCCTGCACTGCCCCCAGCCATTGAGCCTAGGAGTAGTGCCCCAGCCTCTGCATCTTGATGTCTAGGAGGGATATTACTGCACAGCTCCCACCCTCTGCACCCACTGCCTAGAAGTGATACCCCTGTATCTTCAGTAACGGCCATTAATGAACCACACGGCATTGAGTGAGAAATTGTGTCCCCCATTGTGTCCCCTTGTACTTTCCACTCTCATCAATTCATGGATGCTTTTTTTTTTCTCTGTTACTGGTGCAATGCAATAACATCCTTTCTTGCCTTTGAAACATGAGCAGCTGAGTGTAGTTTCCTACCCAATGAGACAAATACATTGGTCACACAGACATGCAAAGAGACTAACATATCTGCACACGTGTTTTTATTTTTCTAGTTGAAATGTTCACCGTAGGGATAGAAACTTCTTTCTGTACAACGGCATAGAAAAATTGTATAAATAAATAAATACATGCACACCTACACTGGCTCACAGCCACAGGAACACTCCCCTGTGCACACGCGCATGTGCGCACACACACACACACACACACACACACACACACACACACTGCTGTGGAAAGGGCAACACACACTCTTCTGGCAAGAGAACATACCCGCGTGGAAGATGATGACAGAAAAAGACCAATCGGACCAGCCTCTGTTTAATTCTTCCTGTCCACACTGCTCTCAGCTGCCAGCCACAGAGAATGACTGCTTGTAAAATCAGCTTTTGCAGTCTTCTTAATTTCTTCTTCAAGATCCCCCAACCGGCACCTCTCCCCCTTCTCAGGTCTGCCCATAAAGTTTGATAATTATCTATACAGCATCCAGCCTTCTAGGTCTCCTAGGCACACCTGGCTATGTGAGCGCTTGCGTTTTTGCTAAGACTTCCAGTTATTATTACTGTATCTGCAGCCCTGCCGGGCAGACCCAGTTGCTCGTTAATTCTATCACCGCAGCCTCTCAGACTGACGTGGTTGCATGGATGCCTGTGTTTCTACTGGGACTTGTAAATGTTTCATATTTCCCACTTTGCCATTCATTCTGGCAGCCCCAATATGCATTGAATCGTTCAAGTAAGGCATTTTAAATATTTGAATACATGCCACTGGGCTGTGCTTCTCTGCTTTCTCTACAACGAAGTATCCTTGGTTCTTTTCCCATTGCTTTCTTAAAATGACTGTTTTAGGCTTTGCAGCTCACTCTGGGAGAGCATTCCTGAATCCATGCACGCAACGCTCTTTCTGTGCAAATAATAATTCCTGATCCTCCTCCTGAGTTTACTTCTTTGGGGCTTCATATCATGACCTACTGTTGTTGAACTTCCTTTCTACTGAATAAGGCTCATACACAACCAGACTCCTGGGGAAAAGCAACACACACACACACACATACACACCTGCACTAACACACTGTCTTCTAAGCAGAGAATAACATGTACACGTACACACACACACACACAGTTCTGGGGTGACAGCAACATATGCACAAGGTAGCAGTACAGGCCGAAGGAAGGCAGCGGCTGTGGCTTGCCTGCCTCTGTTCCCGGGCCTCCCTGGATGGCGTGGACGCTGCCGACCGCCATCTTGCCCTTGGAGTTTCTTAGGCGCGCGCTCATGCTCTCGGGCCAGTCGTATGCACGTCATGGCGGGAACCTCGGGGGTGTCCCCCCCCGGATGACATCATTCATCATGGGCTCTTAAGCCGGCCGGCCCTGTCTGCCTACGACTTGGCAATGAGTTCCTTCATTGCTGAATCCGCTTCGCTCACTATGGACTTCCCGTTCCAGTTCCTGCTTCCTCAGCGTGAGACGTCCCGGGTACCCACTCCTTGGAGGCCCTTTCCTCGTCTCTGGCTATCCGCTGCTTGGAGGGCCTTGCACCTAGGACAACTGCCTGCCCCATTCCCTGGGGCTTCCTCTGGAACCTTTGCTACTTCTACAGTGAGTACCCCACTTCACGGACCACTACCGTTACATCTCTACTGAGGACCCTCATCGGTGTACCCACTCTGTGGACCATTGCCGTATCATCTCTACTGAGGACTCCTCTTTGGGTATACCCCACTTCACAGACCTCGTGGCACCTCTGTGTCTGTGTGACTTTCATGAGACACTGCCCGCTCTGCGGGCAGTGTCGCTCTCTCTCTACTCTCTCCAGTACCTGCTGTTCCACGCACTCCACAGCTGAGACCTCACCTCCCGATGGTGAGGCTCACAGGGCTCCTCCCCGTGGGTGGTACCATCTCTCACTTCAGCCTAGGGTCTACATACCTACAAACCCTAACAGAATGCCAAGCCTATGGACCCGGCACAGGTCTCAGCACTCCAGACCATCCCCGGCCTGGCCTAGCGAATTACAGAACATCAAAAGATTCGGGAGACTTTGGCTAGCGCCATAAATCAATTGAACAATTGGCTGGACTCCGCCTCGAAGCCTGCCAAGCCAAGTCCAGCTGCACATGCATCATTCCAGCCTACTGTGCCCTTGCCGGCACCTCCTCATTTCGCAGGTGACCCCTTGTTGTGTAGGGGGTTCTTGAACCTTTACAACCTGCATTTTTCCCTGATGTAGTTTCCAAGATAACAAACATCCTGTCCCTTCTGGCTGGAAGTGTTGGCCTGGGCGTCACCCCTTTGGGAGCGAACGGATCCATTCCTCCACGACCTGCTGGGCTTCCTCACCCTAATTCACTCTGTATTCGATGACCCAGGTTGGAAGGCCATTTCCAGGTCTACGCTCCTGCATCTGCAACAAGGTTCCAGATCTCTGACTGACTATGTCATCAAGTTTAGGACTCTCTCATCTGAATTGCACTGGGACCTGGGCTGCCTGCGTGCTATATTCCTCGAAGGTCTGAGACCACGTATCAAGGACAAATTAGCAGCACGAGAACTCCCTGAGGCGTTGAATTCTTTTATAGACCTTGCCAGTCGCATTGACCGCCATCTTCGTGAGCGTTCACACAAGGCCAGAGGGTCCAAGAGGATGGCTTCGGGTGCTCCATGCATTCACCCAACGGCGTCTTCTCAGATTGCCACTACACAAAGCACCGAGGAAGAGAAACCAATGCAAATGGGCCGTAGTCATCTATCCTCAAAGGAAAAACATCGTCATCAAAGATCTGGCCTTTGTATGTATTGTGGTCAACCGGTTCATGCGTACTCTCCTGTCCACTCTATCTGGGAAACTCCCAGGCCAAGGTTCTGCCAGAGGACTTCTCCTAGGCCTGACCTCAGCCTCTCCTCCATTAACTCTGCCTGTCTCAATTAATTCGGACGCTCAGGAATTTCACACCCTGGCATTGGTGGACTCCGGGGCAGGTGGAAATTTTATCCTAAGACAACTTGTGGAACACCTTCGGATTCCCACTGTTCGTACGCCAACGCCATTACTGCTCTCCTCCATTCATGGCGAACCGTTACCAGGCGAAGTTACTTTCTCCACGGTCCCCATCCGACTCCGCACTGGACCTCTGCATATGGAGACCATTTCCTTTCTGGTACTGGACAAGGCTATACATCCTGTGGTCCTTGGACTGCCGTGGTTAAAACTACACACTCCGCAATTCGATTGGAGCACTCTACAATTGTCCCAATGGGGCAACTCCTGCCATAAGAAGTGCTTGGAGGTCGTGTCCCCGATACCTTTATGTCCCTTCCGGGTCTCTTGCCGCAGTACTCCTCCTTCGTGGATGTGTTTTTGAAGAAATCTGCGGACACCCTATCTCCTCATCACTTATTTGATTGTGCTATAAACGTATTGCCTAACACTGAGCCTCCCCGAGGAAGGGTTTACCCACTTTCACTAACAGAGACAAAGGCCATGTCTGAATATATAGAAGAAAATTTGGCAAAAGGCTTCATCCAGCTTTCCAAATCTCCCACTGGAGCAGTGTTCTTTTTTGTGGGGAAGAAGGACGGCTCCTTCTCGCCTTGCTTAGATTACCACGCCTTAAATGAGATTACCCAGAAGGACCGTTACCCCTTGCCATTAGTCTTTGAACTTTTTGACAGGCTCCAGGGGGCCAAGATATTTACCAAATTGGACCTCAGGGGAGCTTACAATTTGGTCAGGATATGCCAGGGCGATGAATGGAAAACCGCATTTAACACCCTCGATGGCCATTTTGAATACCTGGTAATGCTGTTTGGCCTCTGCAACGCTCCAGCGGTGTTTCAGAATATGATGAATGAGATCTTCAGAGACATGTTCTACAATTGTGTCGTTATCTACCTGTATGACAACCTGGTATTTTCATAAGACCTCCAGAGCCATCACCAGGACATCGCCAACGTCCTGCAATACCTAAGGGACAACCAGTTATATGCCAACCTGGAGAAATGTTCTTTCGACCAGGAGTCTGGCCCTTTTCTAGGCCTTGTGGTCTCAAGCCAGGGTTTCCAGATGGATCCACAGAAGACCAAGAGTATTCGTGATTGGCCTCAACCAACGGGCCTTAAGGCGCTCCAAAGATTTATTGGTTTTATGAACTACTACAGGTCATTCATCCATCATTATTCAACACTGAGCACCCCACTCACAGCCATGACTCAGAAGGGAGCAAATTCCTCTCAGTGGTCACCCGAGGCCATGACCGCCTTCCAGGAGCTCAAGGAGGCATTCCTACAAGAACCGTGCTTGCGTCATCCCGACCCCTGATGACCCTTCATTGTCGAAGTAGATGCTTCGAACATTGGTGTTGATGCAGTACTCAGCCAGCATTCAGCCAATCACACCTTGCACCCATGCCCTTTCTTCTCCTGGTGCTTCTCCCCGGCTGAGCATAATTATGGAATTGGGGACAAGGAATTACTGGCGATTAAACTGGCCTTCGAAGAGTGGTGTCCCTGGCTCAAGGGAGCGCAGCATCAGATCACAATATATACTGACCACAAGAACTTTGAGTACCTGCACCATGCTCAACGCCTTAATCACAGGCAGGCCCACTGGTCTCTCCTTTTTACTCGGTTCAATTTCCTATTTTGATACTGGCCAGCCAATAAGAACGCTCGAGCCAATGCACTCTCTCATTCGTTCACTACAGAAGAAGTTCCAGATGTTCCACTGCACATCATTGATCCAACTAAAGTTCTCCTCTCCACCACACTCACAGTGCCAGCTGGGAAGAAGGTGGTTCCCCGACCACTTCGAAAGAAAATCCTCCGTTGGGCACATGATTCCTTGTTGGCAGGCCACCCCGGACAACCTAGAACTCTTTTCACTCTTCAGAGATTCTATTGGTTGCCAACCATGAAGAAAGATGCTCAGGCATATGTGGAATCAAGCCGCACTTGTGCTCATCAGAAGCCGCCAGCGGGCTGTCCTTGGGGTCTCCTACAATCTCTTCCTGCACCCAGTGAGCAGTGGACACACATAGCCACAGATTTCATTGTGGACCTCCCTTCTTCCAGTGGCAACAACATCATTTGGGTCACCGTGGACCGATTTTCGAAGATGGCTCATTTTGTGGCGTTACCTGGTCTTCCTTCAGCTACAGAATTAGCAAAATTGTTCATTCGCTACATCTTTCGCCTCCACAGACTCCCGAAACACATACTCTCTGATCGAGGTGTAAAATTTATGGCCAGGTTTTGGTGGTCACTTTGTAAAAAATTCGATATTGCCTTGGACCTCACATCGGCCTATCACCCACAGGCCAATGGACAGACAGAGAGGACGAACCGAACCCTGAAACAATTTCTTCGGGCATATGTGAACTCTCAGCAGAATGACTGGTCCAACTTACTACCCTGGGCCGAGTTCGCCTTAAACTCCCACCAGTCTGCATCTACCGGGTTATCACCCTTTCAAGTAGTATACTGCCGGGTTATACTGCTGGGTTATACTGCCGGGTTATCACCCTTTCAAGTATTATACTGCCTCCTCTTCCACTACCTCTGTCTGTGTTTTCTCCGGCGGCGCAGACTACTGCACAAGAGTTACATCAACTTTGGGATCACACCAAACAACTTCTACAGCAAGCCGCCAGACGTCAAAGAAGTTCTACGATGCCCATCATCAGGCAGCTCCACTGTTTAACCCTGGAGACAAGGTGTGGATCAGCACTCGCTTTATTCGCTTGAAACTGCCTTCAGCCCGCTTTGCTCCCAGATACATCGGGCCTTTTCCTGTACTTCACAGGCTGGATCCGGTCACTTACAGTCTCCGCCTTCCCACATCGCTCAAGATTCATAACAGCTTCCACATTTCACTATTGAAGACTCTCATCTTGTCCGAGTTCTCCAAGAAACCACCAGAGCCCCAATCTCTAGGACATTACATATCAGGTACAGGACATTTTGGATGTAAGGAAGCGTGGAAAGTGATGGGAATACTTGCTCTCTTGGGAAGGATTTGGTCCTGAAGAGAACAGCTGGGAACCTCCTGTCAATATTCTTGACAAAGAACTGATCAAGCAGTTCCATGCTTCTCATCCAAGAAAACCCAAACCCTTGGGGAGGGACCCTAAGAAGGGGGGTAACTGTTACACCCGTCGGTCTCAGACGGCTGCGACCGCTGGTGCTCACCTCATGTCTCTCTGCAATAACTTCAATGGGTAGTCTTGCGGCCTCCACCAGCTATCGCCGGCCTGCCTGCCTCTGTTCCCGGGCCTCCCTGGATGGCATGAACACTGCTGACCGCCATCTTGCCCTCGGAGTTCCTTAGGCGTGCACGCTCTCAGGCCAGTCTTATGCATGTCATGGCGGGAACCTCGTGGGTGTCCCCCCCGGATGACATCATTCATCGTGGACTCTTAAGCTGGCTGGCCCTGTCTGCCTACGACTTGGCAACGAGTTTCCTCATTGCTGAATCCACTTCGCTCACTACGGACTTCCCATTCCAGCTCCTGCTTCCTTGGCATGAGACATCCCGGGTACCCGCTCCTCAGAGGCCCTTTTCTCATCTCTGGCTATCCGCTTCTCGGAGGGCCTTGCGCCTAGGACCGCTGCCTGCCCCATTCCCTGGGGCTTCCTCTGGAACCTTCGCTACTTCTACAGTGAGTACCCCGTTTCGCGGACCACTACCATTACATCTCTACTGAGGACCCTCTACTGAGGACCCGCAGAGCGGTGTACCCCGCACTGCAGACCATTGCCGTATCATCTCTACTGAGGAACCCTCATCAGTGACCCCGCTCTGCGGACCATTGCCATATCATCTCTACAGAGGACTCCTCTTTGGGTATATCCCACTTCACAGACCTCGTGGCACTTCTGTGTCTGTGTCACTTTCATGATACACTCCCTGCTCCGCAGGCAGTGTCGCTCTCTCTCTCTCTACTCTCTCTCCACTACCTGCTGTTCCACGCACCCCATAGCTGAGACCTCGCCTCCCGACGGTGAGGCTCACGGTGCTCCTCCCTGTGAGCAGTACCATCTCTCACCTCAGCCCAGGGACCACATACCCACAAACCCTAACACATTGATGGGAAACATGCCAACTTTGCCCCCTTTTGCGCCCTTCCCTGCTAAATCGCTCAGCAACTTTGAAAAGGGGAAAAGTCTGATGTGCCCCCTAAGGGGGGAATAGCCTAGTGGTTAGAGCAGTGGACTATGAACCAGGGTTCGAGTCCTGCTGTCGCTCCTTGTGACCTTGGGCAAGTCACTTTACCTTCCATTGCCTCAGGTACAAAACTTAGATTGTAAGCCCTCTGGGGATAGAATAATGCCTACAGTACCTGAATGTAAACCGGTGTGATATCTCAATTGAGATTGAATGTCAGCATATAAAAATAATAAATAAATAAATAAATAATAAGGACCTGCCTCCACCCAAAATGATGGAGCTAGGTCCAGGCATTCCAAAATTGTAAGGAAAAGAGAGACAAACACACACACACACATACACACACACTATATTCTCCCCTCCCACACTGAAATGTGGAAAAATCTAATGTCCCCTGTAGAGAGGCCCCTAGGTCTCCATTAAATGTTGCTAGCTCAGGCTTTGGGTAAGAAGAGGGAGGGGACAATACCATTCCCAATCAGAACCTCCTCCAAGGACGCTGAGGGTGGCATCTCCCATCTGCATAATTTAGAGCCTAATATAGCGTGGCATTTTGGTTTAGTTTTCAGACAAGGACAGTCCCCTGGTTGGAGCTCCCTATTTTCAGGGCCACAACCTGGGAAGAGAGGGGGAAAGATTCAGCCCTGATCCAATACTCAACTAGTCTGGCAATTTTGAGAGAGCAGTTTTTGAGATCATTGTTTTTGAAAGTGGATTGTGGACCTCTGGTCCTGCCTCTGGGAGGATTCTTCCCCCTTCTTGGAGGAGGTCAGAGAAAAGAGCTGTGGTTCCCATTCTACCACATGTGGAGGAACAGCAGCGTCTGGCCACAAGACATTTTCAGGGTTTGGAAGGAATATTTGCCCAGCATTCCTGCCCAGGAGAAAGAGTTTAGGGGCGCATTTCTTGATGCATGTGGGACTTTCCACCTGAGAGGTCCCTTAAAACATCAGAGGAGAACAGGAGATCCCGGCCCCCTGTTAGGAGCCTGGCTTCCACCACCTTTATGGCAACGCACTCAGAGGAGCAGGACTGAAGGTGATTACAATTGGACTTGTGTTTGAAGATCAATTGAATGGTTGCTGAATCATTTACTCTGAAGACTGGTTGCAGTAAAGTTATTTTTGGAACGCCCTACTTGAGTGTCCAGCATAATTATTGGATCAGCGATCTTGCAGCAATTCAACTAACTGTGAGTATACATAGAGACAGAGAGAGAAGGAACCACCCTACACCTTGGTCCCTAGAGGTTCAGCCTCGCCACGTTTGGAGAATGAATTCCCCCGGGCTGCTGTGAGACTGTGTGAGGACTTAGCCCCAAAACTTGAGTGCATCTCCTGCACCCTAGGTGTAGACATTGCAAATTTGCACAGTGATGAGTGATGAGATTGGGAAAAAATATCACATCCAGACTGTACAGAGCATGAAATCACATAATTCAGAAGTGTTAACAACAGTCTGTATCAATGGTCATGAATACAAAATGGAGATTTGACTCGGAGTCTGGGTAGACACTCTCAAGGAGTTGTTTCTTACTCACAATCCTCTCAAGTTGCCTACCCCACAGTACAGCCTCCGTGATTACAGTGGCCAGAACGTTGAGTGTGCAGGAAGCTGTGTTGTGTAAGTGCTTGCTACAGTCCTTTTCAGGGTCAGGTGGGGCAAACATTCATAGTCAGGTGGGGCATACATGAGACCCTCTTAGGAAGGAACTGGTTTGCACCTTTAGGAATCAGCATGCAATGAATCTATGTCATCACTGATGGGCATCTCAAGGTTATCATGGATAAATTCCCTCAAATGATCTCCGAGGTAATGGGAACTTAGAAGGGACCAGCAATGTCCTTCTACCTGGAACCAGCCATTGCACCTGCTCACCTGAAGGCCGGGAATATGCTTTTTGCACTACATCCTAAGGTCAAGACAGAACTCAGGCATCTCATAGTGCAAGGTATCCTAGAAACAGTTACACACACAAAAGGGGCTGCACCACTGGAGATGTGCAGATCGGAGGAGACTATAAGTGCACAAGTGACCCACACCCCATGCCTGCTGTTAAGCAACTTCTCGCCACATTTGCTGGAGGGAAAGTGTTTGCAAAATTTGACCTTGCACAAGCCTACCAGCCACTGATTGTGGATGAAAAAGCTGTGGGTGCCCAGGCAATCATTGCTTATCAAGGAGCTTTTCAAGATGAACATTTCCAATTCTGAATCTCTGTCACCCCCAGGCATTTTTCAGTGCTTCACAGAAACATCGTTGGCTGGAATTCCCACTGTTGCACCTTATTTTGAGGTCTTGGTCATGGAAGCATCAGAGGACAAACTCTCTGCGCAAATAGGGAAAGCCTACACTGATTTGAAACCTACACATTCAAGTGAAGAAAGATAAATATGATATTGGGGCTACCACTGTCACAGTTTCAAGCTATTACACTAAAGCTTCAGGAATCCTTCTTATGGAAAACAAGATGAATGCAATGCGTGACGCTTTCTGAACTGACTTCTAAAGATGAGCTGGGTTCATTTTTGGAAATGCTCAATTTCTGTCATATATTTCTTCCTCACATAACAACACTCACCAAACCATTACACAGCCTTCTCTATAAAAGGCTTGCCATGGACATGGAACCACCAATGTTTTTGGAACATTAAAAACTCCTGGCATCAGACTATGTGCTCATTCACGATGATGAACAGAGGCCTCTCATAGTCACCTGCGATGCCTCATCATATGGTGTTAGGGCTATGCCGAGCCATGCTTTGCCAAATGGCATGGAGGCACCGATTGCCTACTATTCTCGAATCTTGCCGTCATCTGAATGGAATAATGCTCAGATTGATGGAGAGGCACTCGCTTTGGTGGGTGGGGTTAAAAACTTCCACTTACATGTACAGCTGGGCTTTTGAAATCCATTCTGACCACAAGCCTCTGCTGGGCATATTCTCCAAAGACAAACCTACACCCCTGGCTTTGTTGTCATGGATGCAGCATTGGCGAACAATGCTCAGCGCTTATGACAAGTGTCCCCAGGCTCCGGCAAATGTGCAGACACAGAAGAAACCACATAATTAGCCTGTTGCTACTTAATTTACAACCTCCTCCACAATCAACATTCCTGAAACTTCTCCAACTCTTAATTCAATATTTGAAGAAAGCTACAGGGTCCTGCCTTCAGTCTCAATTATCTCTCTGCTCCTGCTCCAGCCCCTCCCTCTTAGCCTGCAGAGAATGGGGGAAGGGGGAGTGAGGCTGAAGCTGGAGCAGACAGAGCAGAAGAAAGAAGAGGCACTCTGCTCCCTAACCCAGCTCTTCTCCTCCTGGTGTTTTCCCATCCCCTTCCTGAAGGAAACAGGACAGGAGGGATGAAGTGGGCATGCAGAGAAAGCAGTCAGAAATATAACCTTTCAAACAATTCTTAAAAATCAAACCAAAGATGATTTTCATATTATTCCTGGACAGAGAGATACCCTTTTAGAAGAATGTCATCTTTATACGAAGGTTCTTGCACCTCCATATAGGGCCAATCATACACCAGCTATAAATACTTGGATGTGTTTTTGGAAGTCTGCAACTGCTGGTGTCCCACAGCTGGCAGAGAGGGCATTAATTTTGATTCATAGAAGCCTTGAGGACTGGCACTACTACTGACATGTTAATTCAACCACATTTTTATGTCTGTTACCATATGTGTAATATATGTGTATATATTGTTGTGTGTAATTAACAGCATGACAAACTGCTGAAGCTGAGGGCATTTTCAGCATACCGAAGCTCATCTCATGCACTTGGACAGATGAATACTTTCTCAAGACAATATAAAAAGGATGGTTGCACTATTTCAATTCAAAACAAAAGTGATATTTCACAGTTAAAAGTTTGTAACTTTAGAATTTTTGATAAATTGCTGATTTTTGTACTTGGTAAATTTTGTATTTGTATATCATTTAAATATTGTTTAAAAACAAACATGATTGGTTTTCTATAAAAATTGACTTTTTTTTTGCATAGTCATACATATGGATCTTTATGCAAAATTATGCAAATCTGCCACATAATTATTGTAGAATTTTGAAAAGATTTTGCCACAAAATTTGCTAACTCTTGCCACAGAATCTTGAAAACATATGCCACAGGAACCCAGAGGCCCTGCCTAGGACTATTCATTGGTGTACAATCCTAGCAAAGCAATTGCCCATGCTGATGTCTTGAGGTACCTGCCATTATGGATATCAGACTTTATTGTTCCATATTTTGCTGAGGTTTTGATGCTATCTTTCTGATGCTCCTCTCCAGGCTATCCAGATAGCTAGGCTGACTGCAAAGAACTCTGTCCTGGCCAGTGTCCTAAATTGGTGTGGAGATCAAGTGGTAAGCTGCAAGAGGAGCTCAAACCATTTTCTAGCAGACAGAATGAACCAGCGACCCATAGGGGAAAGGTCATTCTAGTCATATTGCTTGACTTGTATCCTGAAATTATACATATGAAGGTGCTGGCTAGAAGCTACATCTAGTGGCCTGGGACAGATGCTGAGATAGAAAGGGTTGTCAAGGAGCACAACACATGCCACCAGATGTCCAGACACAACCCACCAAAAGCCCCTGCCTTCCATTGGGAAGTGACTAAATAACCAGGTCCATTTCAAAGGAAGAACTTCTTTTTTGTGGTAGATTCTTAACTCGAGATAGCTCTGGGTGATTGCAGTATCTTCACAAACATTTGTTGCAACAATTACCACATTTCAACAGCTGTATACAACTCATGGGCTACTGGATACAACTGTGTCAAACTGTGGGTCTCATACTTCAAGGACTTTGTGCAAAGAAAGGTCCTTAGGACTGTCACTGCTGCATCACACCGACCCTAGGAAAATGACCTGGCAGAGCAAATAGTGAAGTCAACAAAAGACGTGTTAAAAAGAATCATTGATCCAGATTGGCCTACTAGGCTTGCCCAATTCCTCATCTCGCATATTGTCCATGCTTTGTCCAACTATAGGGATCAGCCCAGCAGAACTGCTTATGGGAATGCCACCAAAAGACATACTGAGACTGTCCCAGTGACTGCAGAATCACAATTCAAGCAAGAACAGAGCTAGACTCCTCCCTGGGCTAATCTACCTTGCACTCTTATACACTACGAGATCCTGTGTTTGGTAGAGGTTATGGGGATGGACCAAAATGGGTCTCTGCTTCCATCACCGAGAGCACTGGACTGAACACTGCTTTCTTCAAATATTGAATTAAGAGTTGGAGAAGTTTCAGGAATGTTGATCGGGACACCACATGTGATTACGGAAGCTCCTAATACTGAGCGCACTGCCATCTCACAGTTCCTCCTTTTGCTCCGCACACTCTTACCCTGCCAGGGCTACCGCCATGCGAGGGCGACTCATCAAGGACGCAAGACCGAGTTTACAGTCTTCAGAAACACATGCTGAGCGCTGGGGCCTGCAGAAACCTTGCGACCGGATGATTGGTTGCATTGCCTAAGGGTGAGCGGAGCTTTGTGCGCGGCAGGGGGCGCTCTAGTTGTACAGAAGGCTCAGGTCCTGTTCTTGGGGTTTTAGTTCCTGTCTTTTCCCTTTGCTGGGTGTGGTGTGCAGTGCAGCTCCCCACCAAAAGTGAGTGCTGGTGTAAATCATAAAAGTTCATTCATATCTGGCGGGCATCAGCTAATCCAGAACTTTATATATATATATATATATATATATATATATATATATATATATATATATATGTATGTATATTTCCCATGGATCTGGGAAAACCGCATTCCCCGCTGGCAGGAAGCCCAGAACCAGCCCTTCCCCCCTCCCCCCTCACAAGACATTAACACCCTGGGTGCAGGACGAACTCTCTGCAGCCGTGGGAGGATGAATGGGAACGTGTGCGATGTGTGCATGGTTTCTGAGCAAAGCCAGGGCTGTCGTCCCCCCCCCTCATCTCACCGGTTGAAGAGCATCACGGGAAGGACATCAGGCAATGTAAGCTTTTATTTAAAATGCAAAGAAAAACCTTGTTTCTTTATCTCTTTGTATTTATACATATTTTATATTTATATATAGTTAAGGTTTTCACATAGGTAGACCCATGCTTTAAGAAGCAGACTTATAGAGACTATATAGAAAGTTTTTAGAGGGTCACCAAAGGCCCAATTCCTTTCCCAGTCCCTTCCACCCTAACCCTTCCCTCAGTCTTAAAAAGCAGGCTTGCAAATTCATTTCTGGGCACGGCGTGTCAGGGCTCCCTGGGTGTGCCTACCTCACCCCTCCGTGCAGCCTGGAATCCCAGCCGTCAGACTTCCTTTCCAAATCAAGATATTTTTATTTTCGATGCTGTCATCTTTTCTTGGTCCTGCTATAATCACTTTTCTTTTTATTTCTCCTCCTTCCCCCCCTCCCTTCTTTTTTCCCTCTGCAATGATTCCATCTGTTTTATCGCCCCTGCTTTTTCCCCAGTTGCTCCTCTCCGTCCCTTCAGTAGTTCCTGTATTTATTGCCCCTGTTTTTCCGCTTCCTGCCCCTTTCTCTCTTAAGCAGTTCCTGTATCCAGTAGCAGCAATAAACCCTCGGCTGCCCTGGGGCATTTGGACAGTCGGCTGCCCTACTCCGGCTGGCTGGGGGAAGGGGGCGGATGTGCCTCTCCAAAGAAGTGGCCTGCTTGGCCATCCCCATGCAATGCTGCAGCAGCAGGGCAGCGGCTGCTGGGGCAATAATTCCAGTGGTAGGGCAGGCGCCTAATCTGCTTATTCCGCTCCGCTTATATCTATTTATTGCATCTACTTTTCCCCTCCTGCCCCTCTATATTTCCCCAAAAGTTCCTGTATCTTTTTATCACACCTGCTTTTCCTCCACCTGTCACCTCACTCTCTCCCCTCATCAGTTCCTGTATCTGTTTATTGCCCGACTCCAGGTCCTATTTGATTCAGTCCAGGTTTTCTTGTAGTGCATCTTTTGAAGCACCAAAGTCTCTCACTCATGAAACCAGGAATGCGTTCACTTGCTCCTTGGAAACCTGAGGGAAGGGAGGGGGAGTGAACGTTTAATATCAATTTACAGCATCTATATACATTTTGGGGGGGGGGGGGGGAAACAGCTGGGATGACAGATTAGAACATCTCCTCCCACTTCCGTGTGCAGGTGGAGGTTGTGCACGTGGTGGGAGCAGCGTGCGTGTGTGTGTAAATATACAGTTTTCTCAAGCTTCCTCGGAGACCCTAGGCTGAGGAGAGATGGCGGGTGGGCTGTGATAAAGGAAGGGGAAAAGGAAGCAGACCATGGTGGGGGGGGGGTGAGATTGGGGGAGAGGAGCACACAATCAGTGGCAAAGTGGGATGTGGGTGGAGAATAGTTAAACAGCAAAGCCCCCTTCCCCACCCCACCAACCAATCAAAGCATTGACAACAACAAAAAGCAAAACCCAAATATCACTTTGTGTGGTTTGGTTTTTTTTTTAAAGATTTTTAAACCAAAACGGGCATCATCTGAAGCAGTTTTGATCAGGAATAGAAGATGAGGGGGGCTACAGAAGTTGGGCAGCAGCTCTGGGCACCTATGGTGGTAAAGTGTTTATATATATATATATATAATGTACATATACATATACACACACATGCGCACACATGGGCTGCTTGCAAGCTAGCATGGAACATCCAAGTCCCGTCCCTTCCTACCTACCCTCTCCCTCTGCCTTCCGTCTTGCCTCCTCCTTTACTGGAAAGAATCATCCCCCCCCCCAACCCGCTGCCCCCCGCCCCGATCCGCGTCCCTCTCGATCATTTCCGGTAGTTGCCGAACTGGATGGCGAGGCGGCTGGAGACGCAGCGGAAGGTGGCAGGCTGCACTTCCCAGTAAGGCACGGGGTTGTTGAAGAGGCTGATTCCATTGTAGGAGACCCGCTTCACCCCAAAGCCCACGGGGCAGAATTCGTTGACCCCCACCTGCGTGATGTTGTTGGAGTGGAGGTAGACCACCTGCAGTGGAGAGAAGGAGGGGGGAGGGGGTTGGGTGAGAGGATGGCGATTAAATTCCCGCCCATCCGGACCAATTTTCCAACTTGCAGGAGTGATGGCGCCGACCACAATTTCTCCTCCTCCTCTTCCCGCCATCACCAAAAAAATGTAAACCTTTACCTTAGGGGAGAGCCTTATTGTTTTTTAAGCTCCCCCCTCCTTCCATCTTCTTTCCCTCCCCCTGGCAAATGACCCTTTGCTACCCCTGGAAAGAAAAGATTCATCCCCTCAAATTCTGGCAGCTTTATTATTGATAGTACTACTGTAATAAGTAGGGATGTGAATCGGTACCAGACTCGTTTAAAAATGGGGCGGGCCATCCGTTGCTCCTACCATGTGACAGGGGCCGGCCAATGGCACCGATAGCCCCTGTCACATGGTAAGGGCAAAGGGCCATCGGCACCATTTTGATTAGTGGCAGCCGAGAGCGGGAGATCGCTCCCGGGACCCCCGCTGGACCACCAGGTACTTTAGTAAAGTTTTGGGGGGGTTGGGAGGGTGGGCGATTCTAAATAATGAGATTTACAGGGTCGGGGTGGGTTTGGGGGTTGTTTTTGTGTGCCCTTTCTTCCTGCTTTCAGGGACCCCCCCCCCGATATTTGACGAGTTCTAAAATATCGTCCGATATTTTCAATCGTCACAAAAACAATTCACATCCCTACTAATAAGTACCCTTAGCAGAAGGCGTGAAGATTATTACCCTAACTAATGTGCCTTGATACTTTTATTTTATTTATTTAGGTGTTTTATATACCGTCGTTCCAAAAGAAGATCACAACGGCTTTTAATGCAACTGCAACATTACTCCCTGCTTAGATTGGAGGGGGAGGTGGGGGGAAGAGGAATAGATTTCAGACGAGAACCAAGAGGGCCCAGCATTCGACGGTCTGAGGGACTGATACGCAGGCATAAGGGAAAAAGCACAGGCCTGCTTCTACGGCCAAGTCCATAAGCAGAGCACATTCAGGAAAGCTCATCACCCAGTAAAAAAAAGGGCTGCTAGCTGCAATTTTTATGGCTTATCATAAGGCTTGGGGATAACTGCACGGAGCGGCAGTTACTACCCTTAAGAAGCTTGCTGGGCAGACTGGATGGACCAAACTCTGGCGTCATTTCTATGTTTCTATACGTGTATGTATCAAATACTACAGCACTCAGCGGAATAGCTTTCTTTTTATTCTTGTCCATGTTGGAGAGGAGGAGTAGCCTAGGAGTTAGAGAAGCAGATTAAAAGCCAGCATTCAAATCCTGCTGCTGCTGCTTCTTGTCACCTCGGCCAAGCCACTTCACCCGCCATTGTTCCAGGTCTATTCAGAGACACCCCTCCCCCCACCAGAATTAGCAAATGTAAATAACTTAATTTTTGTTTTTTTACTTTATAAAAATAAACATTATTTTATGACAATTCTGCGTCCAGTTAATTCATGTGGCTCTTTATTAGAGGAAAAGGGACCTTTTAGTGATTGGGGCTGGATGGAAAGGGGAAGGGATCCGGAGATGGGGAGAGAAGAGATCTCAGGCAGCAGGGTTAGAGGTATCAGGGATAGAGGAGGATAGCGACATAGAGGGAGGAGAGGAAAAGGGAATCTAGGAAGGAGGATCTAAGGTCAGGAGAAGGACTGCTATTGATCCTCTCTCTCTCTCTTTCACACCCGACACCCCCTCCAGTCCTCTGTCTCTCCAAACACACCCCTCCAATCGCCTCATTCATACAGCACAGCCCTCCCTCCCTCTCTCTCCTGCTTTTGCTCTGATCCTCTCAATTACTCCCTCCCCTCCAAGCCCCACTGCACCTTTCAGTCATGCTCCCTCTTCCCACAACTCCTGAGACCCCTTCACGCTCTCCCTTCAGCCCCGCCTGCACCCCTCACTCACTCTTGCCCCCATCCCCTCTGGAACGGAGGAGTAGCCTGGTGGTTAGAGCAGCAGGCTATAAGCACAGGGAAACCAGGATGCAAATCCCACTGCTGCTCCTTGTGACCTTGAGCAAGGGCCTTCACTCTCCATTGCCTCATGTGCAAACTAGCAGGCCGATGCAGTATATTGTGCTCAGGCTGAGCACACTGTTAGCTCCCGTTTGGCCGCGCGTTTTCGACGAGCTATTTTTACCCCTTATACAGTAAGGGGTAATAGCACGTGCAAAACGCGCGGCCAACCCCCCCCCCCCCCCGAAACTAATAGCGCCCGCAACATGCAAATGCATGTTGATGGCCCTATTAGTCATTTCCGCGCGATACAGAAAGTAAAATGTGAAGCGAAGCCGCACATTTTACTTTCAGAAATTAACGCCTGGCAAAGGCTGGCGTTAATTCCTGCCAGCGCCGGGAAGTGTACAGAAAAGCAGAAAAAACTGCTTTTCTGTATACCCTCCGACTTAAAATCATAGCGATATTAAGTCGGAGGCCCCAAAAATAAAAAAAAAATTAAAAATTAAAAAAAAATTTTTTTTAATCTGCCCGCGGGTTGGAAGACAGATGCTCAGTTTAGCCGGCGTCTGTTTTCCGAACCCGTGGCTGTCAGCGGGTTCGAGAACCAACGCCGGTAAAATTGAGCGTCGGCTGTCAAACCTGCTGACAGACGCCGCTTCTGTCAAAAAAGAGGCGCTAGAGACGCGCTAGTGTCCCTAGTGCCTCCTTTTACTGCGGGCCCTCATTTGCATACGGGCCGATACTGAATCGCGAGCCCAGGAGAGTGGCCTGGGCGCTCACCGGGAGAGCGGGCGCTCACCGGCTCTACCGCGGGTTTTTCTGTATCAAGCCCGTAGATTGTAAGCTCTCTGGGGAGAGGGAAATACCTCCAGTATCTGAATGTAATCTGCATTGAAAGTGCCAATATATATATATATTCTTATTCCTTTCTCTCCCCATCCTACATGGCCTTTCTCATTCTCCACATCCCACAGGCAAATATACACGCAAGCACAGACACTTTCTTTCACTTATCCCCCCCCCCCCCCCCCCCCCATTCTCTGGTCTCTCGTTCATAGCCCTTCCGCTCCACTTTCATGCCCCACCCCCATTTCCACAAACTGGCAGCGCTGCTTTCACATCCCATCCCTTGGCCTCAGCCATTTTTACACCGCCCCCCCCCCCCCCGAAGAAAACACCATTCTAAAAATCATTTTCTAGAACCCCCTCACTCCGTCCTCTGGCTCCACTTCCCTTCAGGATTCCTGCGACCCTCCCTCTCCCTGCAGAATATGGGGGAGAGAGGGAGATTGGCCAGCAGTTCAGTTGTGCCCCAGGAAGCAGAGAAAGGAGACATGGGGGGACGACGACGTGTCGCCGCTGCTCCCGCTGTCAGACCGGGGAGGAGGGAGGGGTTAGGCAGCAAGGACGGGAGGGAATTAAACGCGCCCCTCCTTTTGTCTCTCCAGCCCCGCTCCTCATCTTCCTTGGCGGTGCTCCCGGATCTGACCCATTCTGCGGAAAGGGCTGGATTTTTGGGGCACTGGGTATAAACTGAGGGGGTAATTTTCAAAGAAGTTATGCGCGTAGATGTAACACACTATCGTAGCAATTTTCAAAAACCATTTACCTTTGTAAGGTGCACTTACGTGAGTAAATCCTATGGACAATTCAATGGCACATATTGTAGTGATTTTCAACAGCCCACTCACACGGGTGAAGTGCATTTACTCCAGCAAAACCCAGTTTTACGCATGTAAATGCTTTTTAAACTCAGGCCCTTAGATTGTTAAGCCCTCTGAGGACAGGGAAAATGCCTACAGGAGCTGGATGTAACACACCTTGAACTGCCAATGAAAATTAAATTAAATACATAGGAACGCGTGCACCCAAGAAATTTCTCAAGGCGCTGGCTGATACACCATTGATTCATTTGGGCTGTGTTGGTGTGGTGCCATTTGTGACATCATAGTCAGGATTGGCCAGTGTTTGTGATGTAATTTGTGATGCCACAGCTAGAATGGATGTCAGAGTTAATGTCATCATTCTAGGTTTCCTTCCATCCCCCCCTCCCCCACTGTACAAATGAACCACAAGTAAAATGACAGAGGCAACCTCCTTACTGTTTCTGAAATGGAACCCAGTGACAGGCACATGAACCTGGAGAGGTGTCTCTGTGCCCTGCAAAACTTTGGAAGGTGACTGTGTCTAACAGCAGACACCAGCAGCGCCTACAGAGCACACCCTGTGCTAGCCCGTACCTGCAGCAGTTTGAGGTCCGGGAGGCCTGGAGGCACACGGGACAACTTGTTGTTGTCCAGATGGAGCTCCCGCATCATCGGCAGGAAGTTAAGGCTGCCGTTCTCGATCATGCGGATCTTGTTAAAGCCAAGGCCCAGCCTGCAACCAGAAAAGAGAGGAGAGTGAGAGCAAAGGGAAGGAGGAGAAAGAGGTGCTTTTACCTAGGAAGGGCCTGGTGTGTGTGTATATATGCAACATATCACAGACGATACAGCACGTAACATATACAGGCTCCCTCATATCCCTCCCCCACTCCCAGGGCATTGTGGCTGGTTGCCCAGCACCTGGGGACATCCTTGGCTCAGCGTCCGTCTTGTACCTGTACAGTTTGGAGTAGCGGATCAGATCTTCCAGTTCGATGGCTTGAATCTGATTGTGGTCCAGGTGCAGTTCGTGCAGGGTGTCAGGGAAATCTAAGCAGGAAAGGAAAAACACACACAAAGGGGGACGAGTGTATGGCTAATGGCTGTAGCTCCTGCTCCCAGAGTCCTACCTCCACAGTGCCTCATTCAAAGGGCCTCATGGCTTCCCATCCTGCTTTCATTGGGGAAACCATCATGCCCGGTCCTCAGCCTTTTCCAGGGTCCTCTTTTGCTCCTTTGCATCCAGCTCTTACCAGAAAACTGTCACACACACTTCCTGGCCTTTTCCACGGGTTCCTTCCCCTCCCCCCCCCCCCCCCCCTTTTAGCCAGCTCTCATCAGGGAGTTGTTACAACCGGACCACAGTTTTTTCTTCCAGGGTTCTCCCTTGCTTCCCCAGTTAGAGTCGCCACCTGGCTCCATGGCATGAGGAACAGGCTGATTCAAATCCTGGTTTTATCCCATTGCATGCATACACTCGCACTCCTGCTTCCCTTAAGTCCACGCACGCAATGGGGTAAAACCAAATTATCCTGTTCCTTCTAATATAGAACTAGGGGGCAACCCTACCCTCCCATCCTCAGCTTGCACATGAAAACCTTGGCCATGTGCGGAGGGGTATGGGAATAGGTGAGGACCCGTGTATGGCAAAGAAATGAACTGAACTTGGAACTCGTGACATGGAGAGAACCAGCCAAGGTGAGTGACTCTTGGAGTCAGTCCTGGGGGTGTTAAGCTCCTTTCTCTGAGCAGGATCCATTTAAATGGTAAAGGTGTTGCAGGGCAAGCTCTGCTGAGAGTTTCACCAAAAGGGAAATTTAATGACCAGAAGCTGGAAAAGGATCTTGGGGTCACCTTGGACAATACAACAGGATCCTCAGCACCATGTGTGGCAGTGGTGGTGAAAAAAAATAAATAGAACGTTAGGAAATATTTGGAAGGGAATAGAGAACAAAACTGAGAATATCGTATTGCCCTCTGCATCGATCCATGGTGCGACTGCACCTTGAGTACTGTGTGCAGTTCCTGTTGCTCCATCTCAAGAAACATAAATCAGACTAGAAAAGGTACAGGGAAGGGCAACAAAAAATAAAGGGGATGAAATGACTCCCTTACGACAAAAGGCTATTCAGCTTGGAGGAGAGACGTCTGACAGAGGATATGATAGAATAGGGATTCCCAACTAGTGTGCTGTGGGGAAACCTCAGGAATGCCATGCAATTCTTCCACCTGCAAAGAAAAGACAGGGGCGGATCACAGCTGCCACTGCCAGTGGCAAAATATTTCTCTCTTCTCCCAATCCCCTGCGCTATCCCCCTCTTGCCTGCAGGAGTCAGCGAGCAGCACCATCTTACCTGCTGCCACCTCCTCTTCTGCAGGTTTCCTTCTGAAATCAGAATTGTGTGGGGCCAGCGAGTCTCCTAAGACTATGGAAAACTATGGATTGGCAGCTGTTGGAAACAGGATGCTGGGCTTGATGGACCCTTGGTTTGACCCAGTATGGCATGTTCTTATGAGATTGGACCTCTGCTGGCTTCCCTCTGAAGGAAGCCAGCAGAGGTCCATTAACAGTTATTTGCTGGGCAAGCAGGGGGATCACCTCTTATTTCTGGGAATGAGCAACAGGGAATGGATCACCCAATTAAGATATGCAGGTATTTCTATCTGACCCAGACTGGAGACAGGATGTGGGGCTCAATGGACCCATTGGTCTGACCCTGCATGTCTGAAGTTCGTCTATGAACCTGCAATTTCCATAGTGGCCAGCAGATGGGGTATTTGCTCCACAGAATAGAGCAGGACAGATAACCCTACAATATTTTCCTAAATAACTATCAAGTTCCCGTCTAATGCTGCACACTGTTGCGTCCATGTCAGATGCAAATGCAGAAAATGCACTGAAGTAGCACAGCAGGTGACAGAGGGTGCTACCTTTAGGAATCCCTGTCAGCTTCGACTCTGAAATGCGCAAATAGTTGAGCTTCAGTCCATCAAAAGCCCCAGGTTCAAAGCCGCTGTTCTCCAGAGGGTTCCCACCCATTTCTGCGGAGCAGAGAAGAAAAAAAAAAGAGAAACGGGTTAGACGCAGGAAAGGGGACTGAGACCTGAATCCTATTTCTCCAGTGCCTCCATTCTAATCCCCGGCTCTGCCACATCTCAGCGGGTAATAACGTGTGTACAGAGGGTTTTACATCATAGGCTTTTGATAACTGTAATAAGGCTTTGGGTCCATTAAAATACTTTGGAAGGGAAATGTACTCAAGACATAGTTGATCATATCTGGGGCATTCAGTAAAACAGAGTTCATTATATTGTAGGGCTCTATGGAGCAGAATTGTCTGTATCTAGGGTTTCAGTAAAACAGTGTTGATTGTATGGGAAATCATTGTAATGGATTTACAGTGAAGCAACTGAAATTTTGCAGAGCAAAGTTGACTATGTCTGGGTTTCAGGTGTAACAGAATTGACTGTATCTTGGTGGTGTTGTGGAGCAGAACCAACTCAGCCTAGTATATCTGGGACTTCAGCATGACTAGATTGATTGTATCTGGGGTTTTGATGTAACCAGGTTGACTCTACTCAAGGGTTCGCACCAATGCAGTTGACGTTCTTCAGGCCATTGAAGACATCCTTGGAGACCTTCTTGATCTTGTTTTCGTGGATGCGCAGCTCCACCAGGGAGTGGGGCAGGTTGTGGGGGATCTCTGCCAGGTTATTCTTGGAGATGTAGAGTTTCTGCAGCCTCTGTAGTGGGTCGAAGGCCTTCTCGTGAACCTTGGAGATCTTGTTGTTCACCAGCACCAGCGCCTGAGCCAAAGAACACACACAGGGTCACCCAGCTGCCTCCCTTCTGAAAGTGCAGAGAGAGCCGCAGATTTCGGAAGAAAGATTTAAAACCTCGCCCGTTGCTCCCATCAGATCTGCCCTCATGAGGCTCCCAAGTGTAATGGCTCGTGCACCCGGCTGAATATTATTAGTGCCTGGGCTCTCGAGCACAGCAGAGAGCAAAGATGAGTCTTTGAAGCAATCCCCTCCACACCGTCCATACGCACACGGGAATATTTGTCCGTGCACGTGCATACACTCCATTTAGAACTGGCAGGTATAGTCATGCAATGCAGAAAGGCAAGAGGAAGAGACGGGGATGGCGGATGGGGAGAAAAGGAATGTAGGGGGAGGCAGGAGGAAGGCTGGTAGAAAAGCAGCAAAGAGTGCTGTGATTATTCTGGCGTGGAGGGAGTCCTTACGTAGAGGTGGTTGAGGCCACGAAAATCGTCCTTCCTAATTTCCGTGATCTTATTGTTCTGTAGGTCCAACAGCCGGGTGTCATGGGGGATATTCTTGGGCACACTCATCAGTCCTGGAAAGGAAACACAGCCGTCACCACAGCGGGGGGGGGGGGGCTAACAGGGTAAGCAGCTCTTATTAGGCCATGCTACAGCTCCACCTCCCCCTCTCTGAGACTTAGGAATGAGGAGAAACTCTATGCATGCAAGTTCTCATCCCAGCTCTGCCACCCATGCTCTGTGTGAGCATGGGCAAGTCACGTCATCTCTGTGCTTTGCTTAGAGAAATTGGAACTAGAAGTCCATAAATACAATATGGTGGGTGGGATGGGGAGGCAAATCCAGGACAGAATCAGCCTGACCTTGACGGCCTGCTGCCATCTTCTACTGACATCCTGACTATTACCAACACCACTGCTCTGGGAAACCATTTGCACCTGGAGCCTGTTATGGGAATAGAGCATGAGACACTGGAAAGTTTATCTGGGCTTAGTCTCGGGCTGGAAATTTATGAAGATTTTTGGGAGATGCAAAATAAGTCGGCAACTTCATCTCCCCCAGAGAAAATGAATTGGAACTAGGGGAAGTTTAGGGGGGGAGGGGGGGCGGAGGAGGAAGTCCAGGGGCAACAGTGGCCATTTGCAAATGTTTCACAAGTTTTTGAAGATAACAGAATCTAAAAGATGCAAAATAAATAAATAATTCCAGGTTTTGTTTATTTCAAAAACTGAAAGAGCCTCCCTTGTAAATGCTGGCAGCTGAGTCACGGCTATGGCTGCCACATGACCCGGTTTAACCCTAATGGGCTGATCCAGTCCTGGTTTTTGTCCTTATTGCCTCTAGAGTGCTTGTAGTTTTTGCTTTTCTTAAGAGAAATTTGAATTACGGGACCAAGTGTGGAAAGGGGCCCAAAACAGGCCTTGCTCAGCCTGCTCATAAAAAGCTGGAAAGAGCTGGTATCCTTGGGTCCTAGTCAAAGCCACCTGGATTGAGGATCACTGACTGATGGACGCTCTCTTCAGGTCCTATAAGTTAGTTGAGTCAGGGCCTGGCTCAGATGGGCCATGAGGCAACTCACCGAGATCCGAACACTGGACGACCCGGAGGTGGCACTGGCAGCCAAAGGGGCATTCCCAGTGCGCATTGGTCGGAGGGGTTGGGGTTACTGTGCCAGAGCCCTCTTCCTCATCATTCATCATGGAGAGGCCATCATCCATGGAGAAATCCCAGAATCCTCTCTGCTCGAAGGGCAGGGCCCAGCTCAAGGCTATGGTGACGCTCAGCAACAGAAAGAGCTTCATTCTTCAAGCGAAGATGGGACTGGGAAGAGGAGAAAATCAGCGAGGGGTTATTCCAGAACTGTTTTAGGAAACTGCCACCCCCACTGGTGGCACAAAAACTGCCTAGGATCCTGTGTAGTAGCAAACAGAGAGGCAGCAGTAAGGGGGGGGGGAGGGAGGCAGGAGAAAGTAGGACAGAGAAGGGGAGGGGGTGTGTTTGTGAGTGAGAGGGAAGGAGGGACAATGAGTTTGAGGAAGAGGAGGATCTGTATAGGAGACAGGGAAGGAGAGGCACTAAGATTTAGAGGGAACAGGAGAGAGAGAGAGAGAGGTAGCAGGACTGGAAAAGAGGAAGAGAGACTGTGGGATTGGGAAAGCTGTGTGTCTTGGAAAGGGAGAGTCAGAGGGAACCACAAGGAAATAACTGATACTCCCATTAAAGCAGGTGTGATCTGAAAGTTTCAGACCTGCCACTTATGGCTCCCAGAACCCGTGGCCTCCTCATAAGATGCTTTGACCCTTGTCACCATCCTTCCCCCCACCACCACCACCACCCAAACTCTGCTCCATCCCACCCGGTAAAAGGCAAGTGCATACCTCTCTGCCACCATCCCTGCTGCACTCTCTTGTCTATATCTGCCACCTTCAGGGATCAACAGAAGGCAGATTAAATACTCCTGGTCAGTTTCCCCCTTAATGGCCTTTGTGTCACTCCCTTTGCCCCCCTTCTCCCCTCCCCCTCGCAAGTTGTAATGACACAAGAGGAGAGAAAACACAGTGCTCTTAGGAGTAAGAAGGAGACAGGCAGTAAGGAAGGGAAGAGAGATTTTCTGAAGCTATATTGCTAAGTATGCCTGCTCCTGTCACTGACAGCCTGAGGCTGCTATTGGGCTGAGGTTTTGAGACAGAGTCATTAAGGCATGGGAAGAATTTCTAAACAGTTGAGTCCTGGCCACCCCTGCTGCCTCCTCTGAGATCTGAAGTGCCAAGATATTGCTAAATACCCTCTCATTCTCTCCGCCTCCCCCTCCTCACCATCTCCCCCCCCCCCCCTCCACATCCTTCCTGGAACTTTTCTGACAGTCTTGACTGCAGTTTGTGCAACTTGGATCAATCTGCTTCCCCCAGGAGTCACTCCCAGCCTGACCCACTTAACAAAAGCAGCCCTCAGCCCTTGCTGTTCAGGGGTGGGGGCTGATAATGCAACAACTGACCCTCCCCTTCCCCTCACCCCCCCAACTCCCACCTCTTGTTCCATGCCCACCGCTCCCACCAACTCTTGCTGTGAGACAGCCTGGCGTTGGCAGCACAGATCCTGTGGCCTGGAGACCGGGGCCCTACCACCGGTTCTCACTGTGCAACTGTCCATCGACGACGGCGAATTCTCCCTGGGCCGGTGCAATAAGACAGCCGTTTTCCTAACACACACGCAGTCACATCCCCTGGGCACCTGATGCAGTATTTCAATGAGGGGGCTGCATAAAAAAAAAAAAAAAAAAAGGACACGCCAGGGGAGAATTGTGCATCCCCGGTGCTCAAATGCATTGGGCGCCCAAATCGAGCATCCATTTTTATCCCGCTTCTGCTGGCCGATTTTGCTGAGGTTGCGGAAGACGCCCATGGCTAAGCGTCCCTTGCTATGAGCATCTAAATTGTGCGTCCAGAAGAGGGGTTTTTGGTTTGTTTGTTTTTTTTTTTTAAATCAAACCAATATCCATTTAGTTTTCAACACCGCAAGCAGTAAATTTAAGTGTCACAATGATACTAAGTAGGAGGAAGCACAGAGGACCCATATTTCTTAATTTCTCATGGGCCCTTGACTTGCGGATTGACTTTACACCACCTCCGGGGCTGGAGTTAAATTTGCTGCGTTAAAAAGTGTGTGTTGGGCACCCAGCGATTTTCTGCAACAGGGTACAATAGCTAATAGCCTCGTATACATGTGATGATTTGCACGTGATGAGCGCTATTGTCTATGCATTTGTTTGGGCGTGCGTTTTGGATGCACTTAGTCTCCTTATTGCATCGGGTGCTGGTCTAGCACGTCCCAAATGCGCACCCAACGGCGTGTCAACTTGTGCCCTAGGCTGGCAGCACTTCAGTGCCCTGGCCCCAAAATGTGCTGGTAAAACTGTGCATTCACCTGAACGCAGCTCTCTGTATCGCCCTGTTGCTTAGCAGTGACCACTTTTCCTCCCGCTCCCGGGCTCCCAGCGCATCGTCTCCCGGACTCTGCTAAGCCCTGCTGGACAGGAGATTTGGATCGGATTTTCCTGTTCTGCAGCACTAACTCTTGAGCCTCAGGGCTGGCCCACAGACATTTGCAAAATGTGCACTGCAGTGCCAGGCTGAGGAGGTCAGTTGTTCCCACCTTGACCCTGCCATAGAGTGGGCACACCCCTGCGCTATCCATACAGTCTCTGAGGCCTTTTTTTAACTCTTTCTTTTTATTGAGAAGCAGCAATGTCAAGGTTCTAGGTAACCCCACATGTTTTCAGGGATCATAGTAAGTCATTAGGAAATTACCACACTACTAACATCCATTCTCTTCTACAGAGGTGTATTAAGTAGGGGGATGGGGGGGGGGCAGTCTGCCCCAGGTGGCAACAGGGGGAGGGCTGCCATTGCCGCCAGCAGGAAGATCCTGCGGCGGTGCGGATCAATGACCCAGCAAAAGCAAGGAGCTGCAGCAGTGGCAGAGACCAGTGGCACCGCCGGCATTTCCTGGAGCCAGTGGCAAAGGCAGGCCCGGTGTTGCAGCTGGCGCTTCCGAAACTGGCAGCCGAAGAAGGGAGAGGCTGACCCTGTGAGCAGGCCCGGCGCCACCGGGTGTGCAAACCGTGCAATTGAACAGTGTGGCACACACGGTGGGGCGGCGTCGGGAGCAGGGAGAGGCCCGTGAGGCCGCCGGTTCTATTACACCGGTGGCCCAGAAGAGGAATCTGCCCATGAGGCCGCCGGTGGACCCCATCGTACCAGCGGCCTGGAAGAGGAAGAGGCCCGTGAGTCCACCAGTGGACCCCTTCTCACCGGCGGTTGAAGAAAGAAGAAGGAACCCGTACTCCTACTCCTTCTTGGTGCCAGCGTTTGCTTTCCAAAACACATGCACATGGGCCGGCACACTAGGAGGAGCAGCAGAATGGATCCTGGTGGTGTGTGTGTGTGTGTGTGAATGAATGAGAGTCTTATTGGGGTGTGGGGATGTGGTGTGTGTGAATGGGAACCTGACTGGAGGCAGGAGGGGGGGAGTATGTGAATAGGAACCTGTCTGGTGTGTGTGTGTGTAAATAGGGACCTGATTGGGATGTGGGGGGGGGGGGGGAGGAGGAGTAGGAATCTGTCTGGTGTGTGTGTGTGTGTGAGAGAAGAAAATTTGTGCTGCCTCACTAATCCATGCCTTACTCAGGATGACTGGAAACTAAATGTTTCAGGTATGGAGAGTGGTGAATTTTCCATCCTTATTAGTTTAACTTTTTCGATGTCTGTGTCTGCCATTTTGAAATAATTTATTGCTGTTTAGGAAATTTTTAAAATTTTGTATGAGTTCTTAATTATTGGATGTTATTCTGTTCCTTAGATTATTATAAAAAGAATATTTCCAAGTATGGTTTTACTAATTTGATTGATTTATATTCCTTGATTTTATTGTTTGATGAATGATTTATGAGGACTGGTGATGTTTCTGTTTCTCCATTGCTGCATTGCATACAGAGTCTGGCTTGTTGCAGTTTGTGGTTTCTGGTTCAGTTTCTGTTTATAGTCTCTTTATTCTGAATTTTGTGAGAGTGAGTCTATGTTCTGCATGTTTAATTGAGGTGGAGTATTCTGTGTTAAAAAAAAAAACTGAGGAGAGGGCAGCACAGTAATTGTTTGCACAGGGCAGCAAAAAATGGTAGCACCGGCCCTGCCTATGAGAGTAAGTATCGGTATATGTGTGTGTGTGTGTGTGTGTGTGTATGAGAGTCTGTGTGTGCTTGTATGAGGGATATGGGGGTGTGTATGAGGGTGTATGTGTCTATGTGAGGGTGTGTATGAGAGGATGCCTGTATGTGTATGAGATGGTGAGTGTATAGAAGAGTGAGTGTGTGTGTGTGCCTGTGAATATATATGAGAGGGGCCCGTGGGTGCGTACATGTGAGAGGGTGCCTATGTATGGGGGTGGGGGGGTGAGACAGAGGAAGCATGTGCGTGTGTGCAAGGATGAGACAGGAATCGTGTGTGAGAGATACAGAGGAAGTGTGTTTGGGAGTGGGGGTGAGAGAGGAAACGTGTGTGTGCATGGGTGAGACAGGAATCATGTGTGAGAGATACAGAGGAAGTGTGTATGTGTGAGAGAGAGACGGAGGAAAAGTGTGTCTGTCTCACACACACACACTCACGCTCCCTCTGTCTCTCATCAAGCGTGTATGTGATGAGAGACAGAGGGAGCATATTTTGTTTGTGTTTCTGTGTGTGTGGGTACCCCAGTTCATGACAATCTCAGGATGACAGGTATGGAGAGTGAGGGATTTTTTAAATCCTTATTAGTTTTAATTACTGGGTGTTATTTGATGTCTGCTGTTTTGAAATATTTTATCAATGTTTAGGAAATTTTAAAAATTTGTACAGGAACTACTAATTATTGAATATTCTACTCATCAGCTGTTTTGAAATGTATATTTTTAGTATGGTTTTACTATTCTGATTGATTTATATTTCTTGATTGTATTGTTTTGAGGAATAGTGATTTTCTGCTTTTTCATTGTTGGTGTGTTGGTGTATGCATGTGCCTGTGGTTTCAGTTCAGTTCAGTTTTTGTCTGCATGTGTGTATGTGTGTGAGAGAAAGATGGAGGAAGCATGTCTGTATGAGAGAGACACAGAGGAAGTGTGTGTGTGTGTGTGTGTGTGTGTGAGTGAGAGAGAGATGTACAATCCTAAGGTTGGTGTATACTGGGGGCACGCATGCACACACACACACACATGCTCCCTCTGTCCCTCTCTCTCATACACACAGATGCATGCTTGGTGAGAGACAGAGGGAGCATGTGTGTGTGTGTGTGTGTGAACTCACACTTTCTCTGTACCTTTCTCACACATATACTTCCTCTGTGCCTCTCTCACACACAGATATGCTTCTTCCATCTCTCTCTCACATACACGCATGCTTCCTCTGTGTCTCTCTCACATGCTAACACACTCACACTTCCTCTATCTCTCTCTCTCTCTCACACATGCACACAAAAACTGAACTGAAACCCACAAGCCAGATTCTGTATGCAGTGCAGCAATGGAAAAGCAGAAAATCACTATTCCTCAAAACAATACAGCGGGAGATTTTTAAAATCCTTATTAGTTTTAATTATTGGGTGTGGTTTGATGTGTCTGCTGTTTTGAAATATTTTGTTGATGTTTAGGAAATTTTAAAATTATATATTGGGGGGGGGGTGCAAAAAAAGTATCTGCCCCAGGTGCCAAATACTGTAGGTACGCCTCTGCTCTTCTACATGTTCTCAGCAGCAAATGTATACCCCCTTAGGCAGTGGACAGTCGGCTGCCCTTCGGACTTCCATCCTTCCGTCTCCTTCTCCCGACAAGATGGCGCAGCACTGCAGCTGATGATGTAAAACGATGAATTCACATAGCCTGTTCAGCCTATTGGTAAATCTGGCCCTGCATATTCTAAGACAAAACCCAACAAAATCAGCCGATCCATCCAGTACTTTTCCCTGGTGGAGTGGGCATCATCCCCGCCACCAGGCTACCTTTTTATGAAGGTGGTCTCACTTACGCACAATGAACAATAGCACAGGATTGTGAGCTAATGGTGTTCATAGATGAGCTGACCCCGAGATCCTTACCAACAAAGTACATTCAAATACAGTGAGGCTTGGTCCAGATTTCCTTTTTTTTTTTTTCCCCCCCTATGTACAGCGCTCACGGAAAATGCCCCCCCCCTCCCCTCCCCCACTGATAAATATTTACTGAAGTGCTGGGAATGGGAAGCTGTCAGCTTCTCCGAGGCAGTCATCACCTCCCAGACCTTTCCTAACCACTTCCTTTCTCCGGGAGCTCCGTGACTTTTTCCAGTCTCTCACTAAAGGGACCTGGTCCTGTCTGACAAAGCAGTGATACACCAGCCCTGAGGAGAGAGTAGCAACACTCGCTTTAGAAATTTAAGACATTAGTGCCCTGCCAGGCCTCGCGATGAGAACACTGTTACACATCATTCCCCTCTCCTCCCAACAAGTACTCGCAGGATTTTTGCTGGCCCCCTCAGTGCCCGCATACTTGCCTCATGAAGACTTCCACACACACACACACACACGCACACACACACACACACACACACACACACACACTCTCTCTCTCTCTCTCTCTCCACCCTTTCACAGACAGGGCAGGAAATGACTGACTGGCTGGCTTTCTAATGCTGGCTCGTGCCATCCATTTCCCATGCCAGCCACGGCGCACGATCCAGGCTGGGGGAAGGGGGGGGGGGGGGGCAGGAGCATAGCAGCTGGGGAAGAGGGGGAGGACCACACGTAACACATCCAGTTTCACGTAGGGAGTAGGCATTCATTTTCGAATGAAATGAAATGAACGGCATGAAGAAAAAAAAACTCGCCTTTCGTTTCCCTTGGAAAGGAATAAAAAAAAATAAAATAAAATCCCCACCGCCGAAATTCGTTTTACTTTCCTAGACTTTTGTTTTAGAAAGTCAGTGAACAAAAAAAAAAGTACTGCCGTGATTTAAAAATGTAAACATTTCCCCCCCCCCCCACCCAAGCGATCTCTCCTCCAATCCAATCCAGCCAATATCATTTAGTTCTCTGGCCCTAGGTTGCATAGCCGAGCAGCATACAGCCGTACAACAAACTGGTGCTAGCCTCAGGGACTGCTGGCGCCATTTTGAAATTAGGAACAGACTGGGGTAGGTAGGAGCAACTGGGAATTGCTTTTACCCTTTTGGACAACTATGAGCCCAAGGATGGGGTAAGCCTACTACCTCTGGGGAGATGGAGAAGGCCCAGGTTCCGCTGTTTGTTACCGCAGCGACACCGGGTGGGAGCAGAAGAGGGAGTTGGCAGGAACGGTTTCTTTTTGCTTGTTTTTTTCTTTTCTTTCTATTTCTTTTAGTTTTATGTTTCTTTCTTTTTAGCTAAACGAAATGAAATAAACCTAAAACACAAAGCAAAACAAAAGTGTTTTTGTGTGAGCAGCCCCAGTTGCACAGTCAGATCACTGAGCAAGCTGCTCATGGGAAGTATCATCAGGGCAACACCGGGATGTCCTCCTGGGGCAAAGAGTGACCGCATACCTAGGGCTGCCAACTGGCTCCAAATTTTCAGGACAAGTTGAGCCAGGCCTGCTTTTACCCCATTGCATTCAGGGTATTGTAGTTCTGATTTCCCTGTTGCAGTTCCTTAGACAAGCAAAACTACAGATCCCTGTATGCAGTGGAGTAAAAGCAGGACTGGATCAACCTATCCTGAAAACCTGGAGCCAGTTGGCAAGCCTACATACACCTCATGGAGTTATGGGACTGCTGGATAATCGAGGACTAGTGACTGCCATCCAAAATTCTAGTAGCCATAATGGGTCTTGCAGAAAAACTGGAAGATCTGCAGGTTTCTGTTACCTTTATTTTTTCTAGACCAATCTAACAACCTCATCTTTGTATGATTTTTGTGTGAGCTTTTGAGATGACAAAGCAAATTATCTTGTGCGATGCTAAGTATGCTGACGGAACCATGTATTATTATTATTTAGGGTGCAAGTGATAGGATGCCAAGAAGGCAATTAAACTACCGTAATTGATGCCAGTCAAGGGGTTATGGTTCTTTGCTTATGTACTCTTTCCATAAATAACATGCAAGCTGCATTAAAGGCAGGTGAACTGGCAGGGCCATGCTATTGTGGAGCTGGAACGTCCAGAGGATGTAAAATTAGTCCCCTAGAGTCATATAATGGGTTGAAATTGAAAAATGACCAGAGGTCCATCGAGTCCAGCCTTCTGATTGCCACACATCTCTTACAATGTGGTAATACAGGGGAACATAACATAAGAATTGCCATACTGGGTCAGACCAAGGGTCCATCAAGCCCAGCATCCTGCTTCCAACAGTGGCCAATCCAAGTCACAAGTACCTGGCAAGTACTCAAACATTAGATAAATCTCAAGCTACTATTGCTTATTAATTAATAGCAGTTTATGGATTTTCTTCTAGGAACTTATCCAAACCTTTTTTAAACCCAGTTACACTACCTGCTGTAACCACATCCTCTGGCAATGAATTCCAGAGCTTAACTGCGCTGAGTGAAAAAGAAATTTCTTTGATTTGTTTTAAATGAGCTAATTCCTAACTTTATGGAGTGCTCCCTGGTCCTTCTATTATCTGAGAGAATAAATAACCGATTTACATTAACTTGTTCAAGTCCTTTCATGATTTTGTAGACTTCTCTCATATCCCCCCTCAGTCGTTTCTTCTCCAATCTGAACAGCCCTAACTTCTTTATCCTTTCCTCATAGGGCAGCCGTTCAATATCCCCTTATCATTTTGGATGCCCTGTATGTCTATACTCAATTCTGCAGCAATGAAAAACCTTCCTTCCTAGCACTGAATTTGACAATCAGCTCAGAATTCCTGAAACAACCGTGCTGTTCCACAATTCAAAGCTGTAACCCCGTTCCAACCTGCAGCACTTGTTAGCTGTGTAGGCAAATGGTGGATTAGACACCAAATATAGTCCAAAATTTCTTTATTTTGATGGAGACAGGGCAAAGTATAAAATCTGTGTCTCCATCAAAATAAAGAAATTTTGGACTATATTTGGTGTCTAATCCACCATTTGCCTACACGGCGCTCTTAGATCACCTACCCTCCTGCTTCATCAGCACTTGTTAGGCTTGCTGTCACATAAGCTCATCTACTACTCCATTTTGTTGCTCCAGTTCAAGAAATTCAAGGATTACGCTGTATGGGCAAATACCTTTTCCTCTAAAACCCTTGTTTAATTTGCTGGGGATGGTGGCTAAGTGGTCCTACTATACACTGTCAAGACGGGAGCTCTGAGATCGATGAATCCAGTGTTTGCTCCCCAGCCAGCCGGCTGTAATGTGCTGCAGGGTGGCCAGCATTCCATACCACGAGGTCCTGGGTCCAGCAAGGCTCCTGGAGACCTGATTATCTAATGAATCCTGCAGCTTTGTCTAAGGGGCCTCAACAATTCAGCAGCTTTCTAGGCTCAGTGCACAGGATTTCATGGGGGGCACAGCCTGATGATGTCATCACTGCTTTCCTATAACAGTAGCTCAGTCCTCCGAGCCGAAGCCTGAGCAACGGGTTTGGTGCTGCGTGTTCCTGTGACTGCTCTTCTTCTGGGACGTTGCCTGGCCCTTGACTCTGCCTTGTTTGCTGCCTGCCCTAACACTTGCTGCCTTTTGACTGTGATTGAACTCTGCCTGCCCCAACCTTGGGCCTGCCTGACCATGCTTCTACCTCCTGATTCTGTTGTGCTGCCTAGGCCCTGACCATCAGCTACTGTGCATCCGTCCTAGTACAGGACACTGGGCACTAGGGATGCTGTGGTGCAGCTCTCACAGCCACTGGGTGGGAAGGAGTCTCAGCTATTACACATCACCGACACCAAGTGGTCAGGCTTGAGGGGTGCATGTGTACCAAATTCTTGAAGGAGCCACATTCTGTGATCCCTGGATGAGGGCTTTCTGCGATAACTGGGTCTAGATGGGGGGGGGGGGGGGGATGGGCTGATACAATGGAAAATACCCAGGTAGTCAGGAAAAAAATTCTAATAGCACCCTAGCTCAGTAGAAGTCGACTCTGATGGTGCTGGCAGCCCAAAGGAATAGGTGGGAACCACCTGGCAGTGGCATAACAGCAGGATATGTGGGGTGCAGCCCGAATGGGGGCTCAGAGATGCATCTTCTCTGGTCACTCCTCCCTCTGCTCCCTTGGCATTCATGAAGTAGGAGGAAGAAGCTCATCATGAGGGGGAGGTAGAGCTGGTGAGTGTGCCCTGGCCCTGGCTAAAGCTCCCGCACTCACTTGCTGCTGCTGACACCAGGTCCAACAGGTGCACGGAGGTGGCAGCAGCGGGAAGGGAGGGAAACATGAAGGCCTGCATGGGATGCCCTGAGCAAAAAAAAAAAAAGATCTTATTATGCCAAAAAGAATACCATCCCAAAACCTTGTCTAATTTGCTTTTGAATGGGGTTTAGTGTAGCAGCTGTGTCAGCTTCTACTGGCAAAATGCTCCATAATTTCACCAAATCTTGGAGTGAAGCATTTCCTCCTCTGAAGACGGTGAAATCTAATCTGTTAGCCCTTAACCTTAGAGGGTTCCCCTTTCTTTTGTTTTCTGCTCTTGGGAATCACCTAACACACACACACACACAAAAAAAAAAAAATCCTCTTCCGAGATAGCTGCATCTCTTCCCTAGCCCATGTCTCTGCTGAAAGAGTTCATTAAGGTCAGCTGCAGTAATCCAGCTTCAGTGTCTGAAAATGACTACCCTTTTCCAAGAAAATGACTACCCTTCTCTCTCTCTCCCTGTCCAGCATTTTCGTTAGTACTAATGAGGTCTAAATGGTACAGTATGCTATATTGATTGTAGAAAGCTTGCAGGACCAATTGTGCAACAAGTCCTCTAGGCCATTCCATCCATGGACTTAAGTTTCAAATGTTCCCCCTCTACTGGGAAGAATCCTGTTGTGGGGAAGGAGGCTGATGATTTTAAGTCTTCCCTGGTTGTCAATTTGTTTGGCTTACTTCTTAACACCAGAGGAGAATGGGGACTGAAGTTGATCCATTTAACTCTTCCATCTCCTGTGATCATCCACTGATGTCTTCTCTGCCAGATAAGGTCAATCAGTTTCCATTTGGGAGTTCCCCCGAGTAGCCCTTCCATACACATAGGGGCCGGTGCAATACAGTGCACTCAGCCTAGCACGCAGCGTGACACGCGGTTGGATGCGAATCCAAACCAGCTCGTAGCTAATAGCGCTCATCACATGTAAATGCCACATAGATGAGCGTTATTAGCTATTACCCTTGATGAAAAAAAATCATCAGCACGTTTTAACACGCAAAAATTAACACCAGCCTCAGTCTCGACAAAAAAAAGTGTGCCAAGCCTCGACAAAAAAAGCGTGCCAGGCCTCGCCAAAAAAAGCAAAAAATACTGCTTTTCTGTGGTTCCTCCTGCTTAACATCGTTGCGAAACTAAATTGGAGGAACAATAGAAAGCGGCATCATGAAAGAAAAAGTCTTGATGGTGGTCAGGTTAGGAAAATGGACGCTCAATTTATGAGAAAATCGCGTGCCCCCTCTCTCTTTTCTACAGCATCTCGTGTAGTGTTGTTCTCAGAGGTTCACTTGAAGGGTGAGAGCACAAAGTGTGCGCATAACATGTTAAAGATAGCGTAAACATGAATGACGGGAGAGCACATGGCTGCAGATGTCAACAAATTCTGCCCTTGTGTTGACCTCAGGTATTATATATTTTATTTATTTATTTATTTATTTCAGATTTTTATATACCGGCATTCGAGACAGAAGTCACATCGTGCTGGTTCACATAAAACAGGGGTGCATAGTAAACATAACTATAACAATGGTGTTGAAAAGGCAGTTACATATAACAGGGTAATAAGAACTTGGCTGAGAAGGAAGAGAAAGGAAAGGTTATTAAATTCACACAGGTAAACGATAGAAGATAAGGATGACCATGGTGTAATTGGAGATTAGTTAACCGAGTTGGAGATTAGTTAACCATGTTGGAGATTAGTTAACCATGGTATAGTTGGAGATAAGGGGTGGCTTGGAGGTGTTCTATCAATTGGCGTCTGGGAAAGCTTGTGTGAATATCCAGGTCTTTAGTCTTTTTTTGAAAGTTGAGATGCATGGTTCTGTTCTGAGATTTGAGGGGATGGAGTTCCATAAAGGTGGAATGGCTGTAGAGAAAGCCCGGTCTCTTAGTGTGCAGTGTCTGGTGGATTTGGACGGAGGTACCTGTAGCGATCCCCTGTATGCATCTCTTGTCGGTCTTGACGAATTGTGTAGTCGGAGCGGGATCTGTAGGTCAATGGGAGCCAGTTGGTTGATGTTTTTGTATGTGGTAAGAATGGCCTTGTATATTATTCTAAAGTGTATAGGTAGCCAATGGAGGCTCTTTAGAATGGGGGTTATGTGGTCCCTTCTCCTGGTATTTGTCAGAATTCGTGTAGCTGCATTTTGCACCATCTGAAGCGGTTTGGTGTATGAAGCGGGAAGGCCAAGTAGGATGGTGTTACAATAGTCTAATTTTGAAAAAATGATTGCTTGTAGAATGGTTCTGAAATCTTGGGCATGGAAAAGTGGTCTAATTCTTTTCAGCACTTGTAGTTGGTAGAAACAGTCTTTGGTGGTTTTGTTAATAGTGGCTTTGAAATTCAGGCGATTATCAATTAAGATATATATATGATATATATATATATGATATATATATCATATATATATATATCATATATATATATATATAAGATATATATATATATGAACAGCTACTGAAGGTGTTGGATGTATCAAAATGTTAGAGCAAATTTAGAATGGACAGTGCTCATATCATGTAGTTTGAAGAATACTATGGAACCCAGTAGCCCGTGTCCTGTCAGCACTAAACATACAGTTCTGCAGCAAAATGAACAGAGAAAGCAATAGCAAACTGCTCTTGATGTTAAGCATTCTCTCTCTCTCTCTCTGTGCTGCAAGCAGCTGCTACAGACCACAGTCCTGGAAGGGATGGGGGTCAGCCGGCCTCTCTGTGTCACCTCCCCCCCCCCCCCTTTTCTATTTACGTGGCCACTACAGAACAAAAGCAGGTTAAAATAGCTACCAAATTATACCTTGCAGTGAGCCATTACACTGGCAATTACAGGCAGGACTTAGAAATGGAAAACCATGTGTCTCTGCTTACTGGGCAAAAGTTAAAGAAGGAAAAGAGGGGGGTGCTGAAAGAAGTTAAGTCAGGAATTACTGGGGTTTTTTTTTAATTTTTTCATCTGTTACTAAAACATCTGTAAACAGCTGTCGCACTATGTGCACCAGTGACTGGGATGATGTATGGCATTTTGACATTTAAAAGAAATAAAGCTGTCTCCTGTCTCAGCAAAACCGTCGTCCCCTCTTCTCCTCCTTTTTACATTCGTGCAGATAGTGGGTGGGGGGGGGACGTCCCTCTGAGTCCTATTGCTCTGCGATTCTAGAGGACCTCCCCTGGAGGTCCCTTCCTGCCTTGGCTTTCTACGATTCTACAGCATTATTTGGCGGGAAGCTGGGATCGGTTGCTCTAGCTGTGTTTATGGACTTCATCTGGACCTAAATATGGGACTGGGGAGAAGGACATAGAAAACAAAAAAATAAAAAGGAAGAAAGGAGTCCCAAAGGCGGCTCGGGTCTCCAAATTGCCGCCTGCTACAATGGCGAGAGGAGGAGGTGCAGGCTGGCCACGCTTCCTGCGGTCTGCCGTTTATTGGCGAATGATTGAAGACGAGGGGGAGGGGGAAGGGATGCATCTTTTCCCAATAGACACTTAAATAAAGTGCCTTCTACTTTTATAGCAAACCCAATGCTTATGGTTAAAGTTAAAAAAAAAATAAAAATAAAACCCACAGCGGCAGCAGAGCTGGATGTCACACCCAGTGTTACATTACAGGCCCTACAAGGGAAAAAAGTGCTGCTTTGGTCGTCTTTCTTTGGCAGAGGCACAAGCGAAGACAGACAGTGCAGCTAAGTTCCTGGAGAATTATGTCCAGAATACAGATGTGTTTAATTAGAAAGCTGACAGGGTTGTCTTTTAGTGAGGGTTTCGTTCTATTGCTGGTGTAAAAAGGGCTCTCAGTTATAGGATCTGCCTGCAGATCTGGGCTATGTCTTTTTCTTTCTTTTTTTTTTTTAACTGTTTGTTTATTTGGATTTTTTTGGCCCTGCAAAGATACTTGTATATGTCAAATTTGTACAGTGCTTCCATGTTTCATATCATGCTACAGGTTTGTGACCAGGAATTTTGGGTTATCTATGCCAGTTCCAGCTCCAGCTCCTTTAGTTCCCCTCACCAGTCTAGATACCTGGGATCACCTGCAGGGGAGCCCAGTGAGGTTTCTGTAGGTCTTCTGACATGCTATCCATTGATATTATTCCCAAACTCTGAAAACTACAAAAAAAATATATATGTATAATGATATCAACTCTTCTTCTTCCTCTAACCTGCAAGGTGAATGGTGGGAGAGAGACAGGAAGCTACTTAAAAAGGGAGCCCGGTTAAGTTCCTCAGACTTGTATGGAAAAATAATGGAATTAGAGTTGTTACAGGTTTCCCCAAATTCCCATTTCCATGTTGTTCTTCATCATTCTGGACACCTGAGCACAAAGCAGTCCGATTGTTCGGGAAAGGATACAGCATCCGTTAACTGATTGCCTAAGCACCAAATGCCTTCTGTAATATACTTAATCTTCAGAGAGCCTGCTGCAACAGGAGGTTCAACATAGCAATGCCTGAATTGCCTGCACATACAAACTGGCTGATCAAAGACTGATGGGACAGAAATGGAGCTACACCAATGACAAACAAACACCTGTGAGTGTGGTGAAGAACAGGTCATGGTACACCTGCTCATTCTCGACTCCTTGGGGAGGAGACCTGTATGCAGGAGAATCTTGCTTCAGCAATGGTGCACAGGTTTAGGAAAACATCTAGTTTATGACAAGAACACTGAGAAGAAGATGTCAACAGGTTACTGGAGCATTATGGATCACAGATAGCTTATATATTGATAGATAGGTTTGAGGTTTGACATTACTTTTGACCTGCAACCTTTAAGATAGGTCAAAACATGCCGCCTTTAAGGCAGGTCAAAACATGGCTATTTAAATGCGTCTATATCGTATCACAGTGACAGAAGAACTCAGCCTAACATAGCACATTGTTATTTTGTATTTTTTACTATTTAATCTTCTTGTACTTTATTAACGGTAATGTTTAATTTTAAGTATTTATGATTTTACGATGCTTCATTGATTATTGATTATCTTATTTTATTACTTGTTTTATGTATTGATCATTTTACTATTGTATTTTTCATGCTTTAATTTATTGTTCACCGTTATGATGGTTTTACCGATATGACTGTTTACAAATAAACAAACCTTAAACCTTAAAGCTCATTGTTACTAAAGGGAAAAAGAAAACATCGCTCATGAAATAAGTTCTGCCCTTTTTTAAATTAGGAGCCTTTGAGGGGGTCTATAGGAAAATTCCCTCAGACTACCTTAAGGGTCTGGGCAGAGCTGTCTCACCTGGTCCTCCTTAAGATCCAGACCCACAGGGAATCCTTGAGTTCCTATGTTCACCAGAATATAGGAACTCAGGGCCTAGAAGGATTAAAGGGGCCCTGGGGAGCAGGCAGAAAGCCAGTCTTTGAGAAAACCTGATTCATGTGATGTTTCTGTGTTACCTGAGATTTAAGGTGAGCTGCATCATTTGTTTGTTTTGCTTTGCACTACGATTTGCACTGTAAATAAATTGCACAAAACAAACAGCTAGAGTCTGCCCCCTCATTACTTCTGGCTGTTTTGAAGCTGCTATCACAAGTTACCACATACGGTGGCAGTAGTGGGATTTCTTGCCTAAGCGGGAAGCACAGGCAAGAGCTCACAGCCGCAGCAGCAGAAAAAAATAAACCCATGACAAGTTTTTTTTTTTCTCCTTTTCTGGGGCCTCCCCGTTTCACTCACTCACCCTTTTTTACATAACAGGCTAAGGGGGCTAGCCCCACCTGTGAAATCAGGGGTCAAGCAGTGAGTAAGGGCCATTTAGGCCAGCAGGTTTTTATTGTTTTGTTCCGCTCTTCTTTCCCCAGAGAGGTACGTAGCTTGGAAGGCAGCTTGGAAAGAAGTGGAGATGGAGTAAGTAATCCAGGTCCTTGCTACAGGGCAGCAGCAACTACAAAATGCCCTGCAAACCCTGATTAATCAGCAGCAGGCACTGCAAGAACAGGTGATACAACAGCATACAGTGCTCACACAGAAAAGCATAAGCTGTGCAAACCTCGGTAACCAGTCCAGCTCCCGTGACACTGACACAATTTTAAGATGCACCCAGAGAAGACTCTGATGGTTTCCTAAAAAAACTTGAATGCATAGCCTGACTGGCAGGCTGGCCAGAGGATAGGTGGGCTACCAATCTGGGGAATCTACTCACCGGGAGTAGTCAAGATACCTTCCAAACTGCCAATCCGGACGGGAGGGCCACATACCAGGAAGTCAAGGCTGCCATTCTAGAGAGAGCAGGACTCATCCCAGAAGCCTACCAACAGCAATTTCACCAGGGAGTGCTGCAGGCTGGACAAAACCCAAGGAACCTAATCCAGAATTAAGGACGTCACTTGGAAGTGGCTGCACCTGGAGGGGAAGAGTGGGGTGAAGGTATCCAAAGCAGTTTTGATGGAATAGTTCCTAGACCCCCTAGAACAGCCTATGCGGCAGTGGCTCTGCTGGCACCCAAACCTTACAGTTAAAAAGGCGCTAGAAGTAGCGGAGGCCTATTATCAGGCTCGGATCATGCCTGAGTCACCATGCTTGACAGAGAAGCCACTCAACCTGGGTAGAGGATGGCGGAGTCCTAGGTGTCGGAGGCCTCAACAACCAGTAGCGCAGATCCGGCAGGACTGTTCACCTCACCTGCAAACCTTAGCTGGACCACCATGATTCAGCTGTGGAGAAAGGAGCCATTTTGCCAGAGACCGTCCCTACAGGAAAAATGTCTCCATGGACATTAATGCCATGACCCCACACTATTGTAATTTTGTGGATGACCCCAGCCAGGGAGCCTCTAATTTTGTGATTGCGGTTGAGCTGGATGGCATTCCAACCCAAGCATTAATGGATTCTTGGAGTGAGAAAACTCTCATACAAAAAGAGATAGTGAAGTGAGTCCAGATTGACTATGATAGAGTAGTGGCCCTGGCATGCATCCACAGGGTCCAAAGCAGTATCCAACAAACCAAGTACAACAAAGACCCCGGTGAACCAAGACAATATTGAGGCCATTCTTCCTTTACTACCCTATACCGTGGTGATAGGATGGGACTGTCCAAACTTCAAGAGCCTCTGGAATCAGCTCACAATGGGCGTGTCCAACCACAATAATGAAGAATCGAAGTTTCCAAAACTCTTCCCTTTGGAGGATCCAGGTCTGTATCATAAAGACTCTAAGGCTCCTAAGTCCTGAAGGCAATGCCAACAGGACAAATACAGTTATGTTGCTAATATAGAGACAGCTGAGGGAACAGAGTCGGAGTCAGGGGAAGAACAGCAACCCGCCCAGAATGTCTTACCTGGTCCCTTTGAGTGGGAACATGGGGGTGACCCAGGGAGCTTCAGGCAGGCCCAGAGGGAGGATGAGTCCTTTAAGTGAGCCAGGAGCATATACAGAGGATGGACGGAAAGGTAGTCCCCTATTTCCCCTTATTTTGTAATGAATGGGATCTACTATACCGGGTCACAAAGGGAAGTGTGGAGGGGGAATTGATAGAACAACTCCTAGTTCCCAAATCATATAAACAAGATCATGCAACTAGCACACAGCCATCTTCTAGGGGGTTACCTGGGGGAGGGAAAGAGCTGAGAGAAAATATTGGCACAGTTCTATTGGCTGAGTCCTCATAAACAGGTCCAGTTGTAGTGCCGGTCCTGCCCTTCCTACCAGCTCACAAAGCCTGCCAGCATACAGGCAGCAGCTCCTATACCAATGCCCATAACCAAGATCCCCTTTGAAAGGATAAGCATTGATCTTGTGGGGTCACTAGAGAGATCTACTTGAGGAAATAAGAACATCCTCATCATTCTGGGCGATACTACAGAATGTCCGGAGGCAGTACCGATATGGAATATGAAGACCCCAATGGTGGTGACTGCCTGAATGGAGGTTTTTTTCAAAACTTGGGCTGCCCAAGGAGATCCTGATGGATCAAGAAACCCCGTTCATCTCCAAGGTAATGAAATAACTGCACCATGCTCAAGGTAAAAACTCTGCGTACCTTTGTGTATCACCTGCAGAATGACGACTTGGTCAAATACTTCAATCAGACACTCAAACAAATGCTGTGGAAATTTGTGGATGAAGATGTCAAGAACTGGCATGCATTGCTACCCTATGTTCTGATTGCAATCCGCGAAATACCACAGAGCTTGATGGGGGTTTTCCCATTTTGAGTTACTGTATGGGATGAGACCAAGAGGAGTCTTGGACATAGCTCGTGAGACTTGGGAAGACAAAGGAAGCCCTGTGCAAAACCTTGTGGACTATGTTCTCCGAGTGCAAGATAATCTAAAAAAGGTTAGAAAGACGGCCTGCCTATATCTAGAAAAGGCTCAGGATTCCCAAGCCCGAGCTTACAATCGGCTCACGTTACAAAGAATATTCCAGCCAGGGGACCGCATCCTTGTCCTCCTCCCATCTTCGGAAAGAAAGCTGTTAGCCTGTTGGCAAGGACCCTATGACGTTTTGGAGAAAACTGGGCCCATAGATTACAAAATAGCCCAGCCAGATAAATGAAAGAAAACTTCACTCAAATCTACCACTAAACCTCCTGAAGATCCGGGAAACTATAGACCAGTGAGCCTGACTTCAGTGCTGGGAAAAATAGTGGAAACTATTCTAAAGATCGAACTCGTAGAGCATATAGAAAGACATGGTTTAATGGAACACAGTCAGCATGGATTTACCCAAGGCAAGTCTTGCCTCACAAATCTGCTTCATTTTTTGAAGGGGTTAATAAACATGTGGATAAAGGTGAACCAGTAGATGTGGTGTATTTGGATTTTCAGAAGGCATTTGACAAAGTCCCTCATGAGAGGCTTCTAAGAAAACTAAAAAGTCATGGGACAGGAGGCAATGCCCTTTCGTGGTTTAAAAATTTGTTAAAAGACAGGAAACAGAGAGTAGGATTAAACGGTCAAATTTCTCAGTGGAAAAGGGTAAACAGTGGAGTGCCTCAGGGATCTGTACTTGGATTGGTGCTTTTCAATATATATATAAATGATCTAGAAAGGAATATGACGAGTGAGGTAATCAAATTTGCAGATGATACAAAATTATTCTGAGTAGTTAAATTTCAAGCAGATTGTGATAAATTGCAGGAGGACCTTGCGAGACTGGAAGACTGGGCATTCAAATGGCAGATGAAATTTAATGTGGACAAGTGCAAGGTGTTGCACATAAGGAAAAAAAGGGAGGTGGACCCTTGGGCCGAAGTGGGGTTGACGCTACCCGTAGGAGGGATCCTAGAGGTCCCCATCGGCAGGCGGAGAGGGCTGACGGACGGAGGCCGGCTGGCCCTTCACCACTACCAGCCCTTGTTCTCCGTGGGTTGAGCCTTTGGGTAACGACTGGACTTAAGTGACCTCCATCAGTGGTCGTCGATGGGTGGATTGAGGTCAGCCCAGAGGCAGCAACTAGTGTAGGTAACAGTCTGTACTGGACGAGGCGGAGTTCCGAAGACCCGGGCGCCAATAGGAACACAGTCTGACAGAGGGCGCCCAAGCAAGAGCAGGCTGAAGCCTAAATGAACCACGTCTAGGACAAAGGCTGAAGAGGTCTTTAAGCAAGGTGGGATCAAGACTGGCAGCAGGCTGGAAGCAGTGGCAAGCAAGGCTGAGGTCTGGACAAGGAGAGAATCAAAGGATGGTCAGACGAAGCAGAAGTCCAGGGCTGGAGAGAAGCAACGGCATGGTCAGACGATACAGAGGTTCAGGGATGGAGAGAGGCAACAGAGTAATCAGGCAATGCAGAGGTCCGGGGCTGGAGAGAGGCAACGGAGTAGTCAGGCGATGCAGAGGTCAAACCAGATTAGCAATCCGAAGGAGAGACGAAGGAACAGGAACTCAGTAACAAGGAAACAGGAACGAAGAAAATCAAGATCAGGAACCAGGAACAGTAGAAGCAATGAGCATTCGACTAGCGAGGGGACCTGTTGCAAAGGCAATTTGAGAGAGTGGAGCCCGGGCTTATATACTGGAGCTCTGCTAACGTCAACATCCGGGGCCGCGGCCAGGTTCCCGCTGCAGGCCCTATGAAAGGATCAGCAGTGTGCACGCCTAGGGAGGGGCGCGGTGCTGGTCGGGATGACGTCTCTCCATGGGCCACGCGGAGAGGGGAACTGCAGCAGAGCCGGAGGCCCCAGGGGCGGCCCAAGAATGGAGCCAGCAGCCCACAGCTGCCAGAGACTAGGGACCAGGTGCTGGATTGCTTTGAAAAAGGTGAGGGGGCCGAGCCGCGGATCTGCTGTGGCCGGCGTGCATAACAAATAACCTATGCTGTAATTACACAATGTTAGATTCCATATTAGGAGCTACCACCCAGGAAAAAGATCTAGGAGTCATAGTGGATAATACATTTAAATCATTGGCTCAGTGTGCTGTGGCAGTCAAAAAAGCAAAAGAATGTTAGGAATTATTAGGAAGGGAATGGTGAATAAAATGAGAAGTGTCTGTATCACTGCATGGTGAGACCGCACCTTGAGTACTGTGTAAAATTCTGGTCGCCGCATCTAAAAAAAGATATAGTTGCACTAGAGAAGGTAGAGAGTAGGGCGACCCAAAATGATAAAGGGGATGGAACAGCTCCCCTATTAGGAAAGACTAAAGAGGTTAGGGCTATTCAGCTTGGAGAAGAGACGGCTGGGAGGAGGGGGGGGGGGGGGGCGGAGATATGGTAGAAGTCTTTAAAATCATGAGAGGTCTAGAATGGGTAAATGTGAATCGGTTATTTACTCTTTCGGACTAGAGGGCACTCCATGAAGTTTGCAAGTAGCACATTTAAAACTAATCGGAGAAAATTCTTTTTGATTCAACGCACAATTAAGCTCTGGAATTTGTTGCCAGAGGATGTGGTTAGTGCGGTTAGTGCAGTTACTGTAGCTGAGTTTAACAAAGGTTTGGATGAGTTCTTGGAGGAGAAGTCCATTAATTGCTATTAATCAAGTTGACTTAGGGAACAGCCACTGCTATTACTGGCATCAGTTGCATGGGATCTACTTAGTGCTTGCCGGGTGCTTGTAGCCTGGATTGGCCACTGTTGGAAACAGGATGCTGGGCTTGATGGATCCTTGGTCTAACCCAGTATGTCAATTTCTTATGTTCTTATGTTGTACAGGAGTGTGGAGTGGGTACAAGAAGAAGAGTTAAGTCCAGAGGTTGGACCTGAAGTGGACTGAGCCAGGCTCCTTTCAGATAGCAGCTGTTCACTGCACAGACAGCTGACTTAAAACAGCTGGTACACAAAACAAGGAGATTTTATCAAATTTACCCAGTCGAACCCACCTGGTGCAGCATGATATCATTACCCCTCCTGGAGTTGTGGTGTGCATTGATCCTATCAGATTACCAAGGCCAGGTCCCATGTCATTGAGAGTGAAGTGAAGGAGATGCTCTGGCTTGGGGTAATAGAGGAGTCTAACAGTGATTGGTCCTCAACCATAGTATTGATGCTGAAGTCAGATGGGAGCGTTAAGTTCTGCATTGATTTTAAAAAGGTCAACGAGATCTCAAAACTCGACGCGTACCCTACGTCACAAGTGGATGAACTAACTGAGCATCTGGGACAAACCCAGTTCATCTCTATCCTGGACCTTACTAAAGGCAATTGGCAGGTACCTCTCATGCCAATGGCAAAGGAGAAGACTGTGATCTCAACACCAGGGGACTGTTCCAGTTTACCGTCCTCCCATTTGGACTCTATGGCATCCCTGCAATGTTTCAATGCTTGGTTGACCGCCTGCTCTGGCCACATCAAGGCTATATAGCCGCCTACTTGGATGACATCGTGGTGTACAGCCCAGATTGGAAGACGCATTTAACCCAAGTCCAGGCCATGCTAACTAGTCTGAGGAAAGCAGGACTAATGGCTAACCCTAGGAAGTGCTTGCTGGAAAGACAAGAAGTCCAGTATCATGGCTACATGCTGGGGAAGGGCAAGATCCATCCATAGACTTGGAAGATCGAGGCAATCTCATGGGTTCCAGTCCCGCAAACAAAAGCAAAAGTGAGAGTGTTCCTAGGCCTTATGGGGTATTACAGAAGGTTTATCCCCAATTACTTAGAGAAGGCGGAGCCTCCCACAAGGCTGTTGTTGAAGAAAGCACCAGAGAAGGTCCAGTGGTCAGAGGAAGCAGAGAAGGCCTTCCAAGCTTTGAAAGAGGCAATGTGCTTTGAACCATAAGTTTGGACTTCACAGAACCCTTCATGGTTCTGTGTATACCAATACACAGAACCATGAATATACCAATAACCATGAATATACCAATAGTGTATTTGAATTGTTATCATGTATAGCCCTATGTTTTTGATCATACTAGATTATAATTTATTTGTATTACATGTTCCTTTACTTGAAGTGATATCATGTATAGCCCTATGCTTTTGATTATACTATATTATAATTTATTTGTATTACATAAGAACATAAGAAAATGCCATACTGGGTCAGACCAAGGGTCCATCAAGCCCAGCATCCTGTTTCCAACAGTGGCCAATCCAGGCCATAAGAACCTGGCAAGTACCCAAAAACTAAGTCTATTCCATGTTACCATTGCTAATGGCAGTGGCTATTCTCTAAGTGAACTTAATAGCAGGTAATGGACTTCTCCTCCAAGAACTTATCCAATCCTTTTTTAAACACCGCTATACTAACTGCACTAAGCACATCCTCTGGCAACAAATTCCAGAGTTTAATTATGCGTTGAGTAAAAAAGAACTTTCTCCGATTAGTTTTAAATGTGCCCCATGCTAACTTCATGGAGTGCCCCCTAGTCTTTCTACTATTCGAAAGAGTAAATAACCGATTCACATCTACCTGTTCCTTGTACTCACCCCAAGGCGACAATTTAGTTCCTATGTAAACTGGTGCGATGTGTATCCTATATAGGAACATCGGTATATAAAAGTTAAAAATAAATAAATAAATGGTGCAGACCAATGCCTCAGAAGTAGGTTTGGGAGCAGTCTTAACCCAAGAGAAGGATTGCCAAGAACATCCTGTGGCATACATTAGACGGAAGGTGATGCCCTGCGAGAACCATTGCTCAACAATTGAGAAAGAGGCCTTGGCAGTTAAGTGGGCCTTAGAGGTCTTGCCCTATTACCTGCTGGGACGGCAGTTCAAACTCATAATGGACCTCCAATTGCTCCTATGGATGAATAGAAACAAGGCATCCAGTGTGAGAGTAATGAGATGGTTCTTGACCCTACAGCCCTTCAAATATCGAATATGACATAGGGCAGGAAAGGAAAACGCCACTGCAGATTTCCTGTCCGGAGAAGTGTCCCTTGTACAGGCAGGCACCAATCCCGACAAGACTGAGCTGAGGGGGAGGATATGCGAAGGAGCCTATAGAAAAACTGCCTCAGACTATCTTAAGGGATAGGGCATAGCTGTCTTGCCCGGTCCTCCTTAAGATGCAGACCCACAGGGAATCCTAGGTGAAGGGAGAAGCCCCTCATCTGAGAATAAGAACTCAGGACCTAGAAGAGTTAATGGGCCCTGGGGCACAGGCAGAAAGCCAGTCTGAGAAATCCTGCTACATATGATGTTTCTGTGTTACCTGAGCTGCATCATTTGTTTGTTTTGCTTTGCACTATGTTTTGCACTATAAATAAATTGCACAAAGGAAAGCACCAGAGTCTACCTTCTCACTATTTTGAAGCTGCAATTGCCCCAAGTTACCACAGGGTCAAAGAAAGGGAGAATTCCTATAGAGTTGTCATCTCCAGGACTTTTCATAGCAACACAATTTTATAGAGCACAATACAAACAATGATAATTAAAGACATTATTTCACTGCTGTCTTATTCTAAACTTTACCTTGACATAAAAATGTAAGATCTAATTCTGCAGCAGGAGTCCAAAATTGTTTGGGGTTTTTTTTGGCTTGTTGGTGTGGTAACATAGCCATATGCTGCCGAGCACATCCACTGGTTGTGTATCGTGGAACGACCTTTGGATATGGAGGTTATCTGCAATATAAGCAAGGTATCCAGAAGAATAAGCAGTCAGCAACAACTGACAGCAGTACTAATAGGGGTTGGTAGATTAGCAGGTGGTGCTGGAGTTCAAGTCAAATTTCCAAAACAGCCCTAAGAAGGTGCTGTAACTTTGCAAAATCTGACCACTGTCAGCTAAGTCTACTGGACACATCTTGGAGTCAGAGAGACTATGGACATCGAATTGCCTGTACCTTTCCACGGGGGCATTTTCTCCAAATGGGTTTGTTTTGCGCATACCTTGACAGGAATGAACCTCGTTCGTAAACCATGGCATGTTGGAGATTATCTCAATCTCTCACATTTTTTGCTAATACCCTTCTTAGTACTTGCATTCTAACAAACGGGCCGATACAGTAAAGTGCGCTCCAGTGGAGCGCACTGTTAGCCCGCATTTGGCTGCGCGTTTTCGACACGCTGTTTTTACCCCTTATACAGTAAGGGGTAATAGTGTGTCGAAAATGCGCGGCCAACCCCGTGCTCAGCAGCATATGGCTATGTTACCACACCAACAAGCCAAAAATGCATGTTGATGGTCCTATTAGTTATTCCCGCGTGATACAGAAAGTAAAATGTGCAGCCAAGCCACACATTTTACTTTCAGAAATTAACACCTGCCAAAGGCTGGCATTAATTTTGGCCAGCACCGGGAAAGTGTACAGAAAAGCAGAAAAAAACTGCTTTTCTGTACACCCTCCGACTTAATATCATAGCGATATTAAGTCAGAGGCTCCAAAATTTAAAAAAAATTTAAAAAAAAAATTAAAAATCTGCTCGCGGCCCGCGGGTTGGAAGACGGACGCTCAATTTAGCCGGCGTCCGTTTTCCAAACCCGTGGCTGTCAGTGGGTTCGAGAACCGACGCCGGTAAAATTGAGCGTCAGCTGTCAAACCCGCTGACAGCCGCCGCTTCTGTCAAAAAGGAGGCGCTAGGGACTCGCTAGTGTCCCTAGCGCCTCCTTTACCACAGGCCCTAATTTACATACCTGGGCTTTCTGAATCGCGTGCCCAGAAGAGTGGCCTGTGCGCGTGTATTGAGAGCGGGCGCTCGCCGGCTCTCCCGTGTGTTTTTCTGTATCGCCCTGAAAGAAAGCCTCCTTCTGGAGTTCATAAGGTGTAATCTTAACTGGGAACATATCAAGATGCACTTGCAAATTCTTCTTAATCAGACCAGTGGCACCCAGTATGATTGGGAGTATTTCTATATCTATCTTATTTATTTAAAAAACGTATATTCCGCCCACAGCAGAAAAACTGTGCTGGGCGGATCACAGTCATACACTCAAAATAAAACAGTTAAAACAATACAATTTACAAATTAAAATAGATTAAACACTTAACATTAAAAATGATATCCAGCTGAATCATAATGCAAATGCACACTTATTTTCCAAATAGTTCTTGAAACAAGCCTTAAGGCTGCAAGATCTGGACAAGAACGCAGTGCCGTAGGCAAAGTGTTCCATAATACTGGCCCAATCACTGACATGGCCCGATGACGAGTTTCTTGCCACATTTTCTTGGTGTCTGATTGCATCTCTTAGTACTTAAGGATCATAGCTGTCTCCATACAATCTACAGTATCATCGCTGGATACTGACACCTCTGTCAGCAATGCTGTTCTTGTGTTCTTCTCCTTCACCACAATATCTGGTTTTCGCAAATGGATCTTCTTGTCAGTGGGAACAGAAAAGTTCCAGGTGATCACAACTTCGTCATTCTCTTCTATTCATTTAGGGTTATGCTCCCAATATTTGTTTATGTCGATGTTACAATGTTTACACAGCTTCTAATGAATAAGCCATGCTACTTTGTTCTGCCTCTCTGTACACAGGCCTTCTGACATCAGCATATCACATCCTCTGATGAGATGTGTAACCATTTCAATTTGGTTCTGCAGAATCTGCATTTGTCCATTTTGCCAGTCTTTTCTATGCTGGCTGTGAACCATCTCAGCTGTAGTCCACTATCATGTGCTGCAATTACCAATCTGTCATCCATACGTTTGAATTTACCTCTTCTCAACCATTGCTGCGTCAAATCTTGATCCATGTGGCTTGCTGAAGTAGCTCTCTATACTTACCACTGTACTTATTCTTTTGCCAGTTATTTGCCGGTCTGATTCTTTAAAAGAGTTTCTCCTCTTGTCCTGCTAATTCTGTAGCTTCTCTACCTTTGCGTACTGGTGGATCTTCAGTCATTCCCTCTATTTGCCGGAATGATAGCCCTAGCTTAAGGACTGAAGATTGTTGCTCACTTTTGTACTTCTCCAGTATTTTAGCATTTGTGTCCATTGGTGCCATTAAGTATGCCTGAAGGCCTATTATAGTAGCTCCTATAGGTGTAATCAATGTTAATAAGACCCACACCACCTTCAGTTCTTGGGATGTACAATCTTGGCAAGCACTGGTTCTTATACATTTCCTGAAGGGCATGGAGAAGCTTTCTTGTTTTTACATCCAATATATTTATGAGGCCAGTCTAGACTTTTGTGTCCCGATGTACCTGAGGGCAATGACATATGGAGTCTTGCACTCCTGACAAGATCACCCAAGACGAATAGCCCTGCAGTGAGGTTCCAGACTAACTGCTTTCTAATCACTACACCTTTACAAGTCCTCGGTAGTGAATCAGGTAGGGGAAGATGACAGGTTCTCAACAACTGTTTAAGTGAATGAAGGTTATAGCAGGTCTGGTCATCTGTGCCTGTCCTTGCTACTGACACTAATTTTACAGCTTGCCAAGGCTGTGTGGTTGCTATTGGTGGAATAGTTTCCACACACAAAAAAATAAGATAACCTACCTTCACAGAAACACCTGTGGCTAGTGTGGGTTGTAGGTGCCACTTCAAGATCCAACAGTGAATCCTTGGTGGAGATCATCTTCATATCAAGGGACCATCAGTGGTACTGAACCTTACTCTGCTCTATGTTAAGAACTGTTTCACAAATTTTGGAGCAGAAATTTAAAATGTTTGTTTTGCTTAATTTCTTTGGCTGCAAGAGCCTGAAGGATTTTGAAAGTAGTAAACTGCCTGATTTGAAAATATCTCGTGGAAGAGTACTGATGGCTTGCTACCTGATTTAGACTTACCCTGAGGAAGACCCACTTACAGGCTGATACAGTACAGTGTGCTCCGATGGAGCTCACTGTTAACCCGCAGTTGGATGCGCATTTTCGACGCGCTAGCTTTACCCCTTATTCAGTAAGGGGTAATAGCGGGTCGAAAACGCACGTCCAACCCCCCAGAACTAATAGTGCCCGCAAATTGTTGATGGCCCTATTAGTCATTCCCGCGCAATACAGTAAGTAAAATGTGCAGCCAAGCCGTACATTTTACTTTCAGAAATTAGCGCCTACCCAAAGGTAGACGTTTAATTTCTGCCGGCGCCGGGGAAGTGCACCCTCCGACTTAATATCATGGTGATATGAAGTCAGAGGTCCCAAAAGTTTAAAGAAGTTAAAAATTTAAAATCAGCCCGCGGCTCGTGGGTTGAAAATCGAACGCTCAATTTTGCCGGCGTCCGGTTTCCGAGCCTGTGGCTGTCAGCGGGTTTGAGAACTGATGCCGGCAAAATTGAGCGTCGGCTGTCAAACCCGCTGACAGCCACCGCTCCTGTCCAAAAAGAGGCGCTAGGGACGCGCTAGTGTCCCTAGTGCCTCTTTTTACCGCGGGCCCTAATTTAAATATTTTGTTTTACTGTATCACGCGCACAGGACATGGCCTGGGTGCACGCCGGGAGAGAATACTATCTAATCTTGAACCAATGTTTTTTTTCTTTGAAAGGCTAATAAAGGAGATATTTATTTCCTATTTCTTTAGCCAAAAGCCTCTTCTAATAGCGGCGTTCAAAGTCAAAGCTTTAGCACAAAATAATATGGCAGCTTAGGAAGGGTCAATCGTAATCCTGGAGAACATATTAAGGAATGACTATAGGGTCTTGGGAAATGCTCTAGCCCTACAACCCTCCTTCCTCATTGCCTCTAATTCTAATTGTGGGTCTGGAGGCATATTCTGAGAGTATTGTTTGTTGAAGGGTGAGGCTGTTCATTTAATATAGTCTTTATAATGTGACCTCTGTCGTCATATCTACTACATTCTTAAGATCTAATACACCTTCAACTGAAGATGCTGTTTCTCTAAAGAGTCCCAATATGTAGAATAATATCCCAGAGGTCATGGTTAGAAATGTGAAACCTTTTAATTGGTTGAAACAATTTCCTGATAATAAGGTTACTGCTTGTTTATTAGAAGTATTCTTTCTCCACCATGGATTAAGGTCCAAAGCAATGCATAATATGTTTTATGAGTAAAGTAAGGCCTGACTCACAAAAAAAACCAAACACTATTGCTTTATTTCAGAGTGAGATTCTTCCTGACACTCAAGGGACTCTAACCGCAGATTCTTGACTTGAAGACAGAGATATTGTCTCCAAGCCCCCTTAGTCATCTACCAGAGGTTTAAACAGAAAAGGCTTTTGTTAGCTGGGGATCAGGCCTTGGATTCTAGACAAAAAAAAGTCAAGATTAGCAGCAAAAGTTTTGTTTAACCATTTAAGATGCTAGAATTATGTCTCACTAAAACAGCTTGTGATTGACCTGAAGGTAATCTGTGAATTGTCCTAGGAATACCTGAATGTGCCATAGTAGAATGCACCTTTGGGCAGGCTGTGCAAATTGACCATACTACCAATGCACTGGATTTTACAATCTGGATTTAGTCTTCGGTTTTTCCATCCATCTACTGTTTGATGCTTGTAAGCACAGATGATAGGTCAGATATGCAAGAATTCCATTGAATGCCCCCTGGAATCAATGCACTGGGTTCCCTCAGCAGTAGGGTATGGCCTACTGGTGCCTTTTTGTTTTATCCCTCAGGAGAACAGGTTTGTTTTACATTTGCTGCTATTCCTAAGAAACCCTTGGGTCAACCCAGCTGCAGGAGAGCCACTTCTAGTGCTTTGGTAGTGGTGGTTTCCAATAGCGTTGCCACCTTCAGCAAGGTGGGGATCCACTCAGTCAAGGGAGAAATCCTTTTTTTTCCTTCTCAACCAAAAAGAAAAAAGAAATCAATAATTTTACAATGCCTCTATGGTAACAGCAGTCCATGGTCGCTGTGAGTGGCACAGTAATGATGATCACTTGGGCCCCAGTGGTCCTTGCTCGGGTTGGCCAGTGGTGAGGCCCCCTTTCCAAATCAGGGCCCTGATCAGCCTCCCGTGGCACTATCCTCCCCCTGGGGCCTCTGCAGCTCAGCCGATTTGAGTCCAAACTGTACAAGAACCACCCGGGCTGGGGTTGGCTGAACAGTGCCAGCACACCTTGATCTCATCGAGGGGTCCCCTTTCACGGCATCAGCCCTAGGACAGCTGCACCCGGAGTACCTCTGCTGCTGGCTACCCCCTTTTGCTGCTGGTCCTACAGATGCAGCAGCAGCCTCTGCACTTCCCTAATGGCTTAGGTTTTTTGGGTGTTTTTTTTAAATTTTAGATTTGTTCACTTAACTTTCCCCAACCCGAGCTCGGCGTGAGTTACATTTCACGCTTGTTTCTTACGTCACAGGAGAAAGGATGGGAGCTCGCCTCTTGCTTGTTCCGTTGCCATCACCTTTGCACTGGGAGGGAGACCCACTCTGCCTGGTCCCAGGCTTGCTGGCCATCCGTTTCTGAGGCCGCTAAGAAGAGACAGAGGGGCTGGCCGCTGCCAGCCCACGGTCGACGTGGCATGCTGAGCCTTTCTTCCCTGGTGGGGCGGGGCGGTTCGGGGGCAGTGCCAGCCTTATGACACCGCTCAGTCCTTTCCTTTCCCTGCTGGACAGTGGCCCCTGCTGGCTCCCTTTCTGGTAAGCCAAGTCCGCTTGCGACGGAGGCTTTCCATCCCACCAGCTGGGAGGAGGCGGGAAAGCTGGAACCCGCCAGTCCCAGGGTTGTTGTGCCTTTCCCCCTCATTTGTAAAGAACAGTGCTTCTTCAAGTTTTTAATTCCCTTTTTTTTTTTTAATTTTTTTCCTGCCATCTGGAGTGCTGGGAAAGCACCTCCATGGGCATGGAAGCTGCTGCAGACTGAGAACGAGCCGGGGGAGGTCCTTCGGAAGAGTCAGAAGAGCCTCCAGAAACCTCATTAGTCGTCCGTCCCCCCGTAGGGGCAAGGGCTAATCCTAGGTGTCCGTATCGGTGTGGGAGAGAGACTTAGAATCAAGACATACAAGCTCTTATTGCGTAGGGAAATAGATATCTCCCCAGCTTTAAACAGTACAACCAAATGAAGAAAGAACATTTTTTTAAAAGTAACTGTGAGCAGACTTTCATGCCAAGGCGCTTCACTTCCCCTCTTGCCCTGTGCCATTCGGGACGCAGGCAACTACGCCGCACTGTAACTTAGTATTCTTTTCATTCTCCCAATTAATCTTTCCCCGAAAAACTTACATTTTTAGACATTCCCAACCCCTCCCCCCCCCAAAAAAAAAAAAATCCCAAATGTTTGTGTTCCTCGGTTCCCGCCGTTCCTTTAAACATCGAGTCCTGTCCTGACCCATTCAATCACTTTACAGTCTCAGTTCTCCAAAGCATCAAAATCAAAGGATCTCAGCTTCGGTCCTCAAGCTCTGGTGCTCAGGGTAACCAAACTTTTGAAATTAGAAGATATGCATGCACATGCTTCATGTATGCAGCAGGGGGGAGGGAATTCTAGTTGCATGGCATGTTCAGGTTCTGTGCTATGATTTTTATGGTTTTGGTTCCTGTCTTCCATCTTTGCTGCTTATGCAGCTCCCCAGCTAGGCGGGTGCTAGTGTAAATAATAAAAGTTCATTAATATCTGCTGCCACCACCTAATATTCTACCAAATGCCTCTGATAAATATTCACTGTGTAGGCTGTGTACGTCTAATAGCTCTGAGGAAAAGATAAGTAGTAATAGCAGCAATATACTGAAAACCAGAGCTGTCTGCAAACTCCTCGCCTAAACATTATTTTCCCCTGGAATTCTTTTAGAGCTGGTGAGTGGCTACACGCGGGGACTATATTTTCACCAAATCCTGCCCAAGCTGCTTCTGCTGTAGATATCACTGCCTCTGCCATCCATTTATCCTTCACATCCATTCTGTTGATGGTGCCAGCATTTTCCAGACCCCGCATGGGTAAGGGATTTTGCTCACTTTGGCGAATTTTTGACAGTGGGCTGAATTCAGCTCCATTTTCATCAGTGGTGAAATAGTGACATATTTGAAGGGATTTATAAAAGAAAAAATAAAAAAAATAAAGTCTTAATTTATCTTAAATTTTCCTCGTGCTTGATCGAAGCTGCATAAAATCCATTCTAAGCTTTTCCTCCAATCACAATCGGTGCCGAGCTGCCAGGAGAAAATCTTATTCCCCCCCCGAAGATTCTCTGCACCGCGCCCCGAGACTTGCTCATTCTGGGGCATCATCGCCAGTTTCAGTAAATGGAACGGCTTTGAAGTATGCGCGCTGACCATGGATCTGGTTGGGGGGAAATCCTTCAGAGGGGCGCTCGGATGGCGGGGGGGGGAGGGCGGATCTAGTCTAGCAGTATCCTTTTCGTTTCTCCCTTGCCCAGCGGGCTTGGATCCCACCAACTGTGTAACGAGATAAAAGCATTTAAAGGTGGGGCAGTCCCAATCCGCCCCTCTCCTTTGCTAACTTGTGTGGTTGTTTTGTAGGTGACCCCAGGCCTACAATTATGCCTTAAGAGATATTTTTATTCCGCCGTTTGAATATCTTGCTAGGAATGGATACGGGCAAAAACCTTGACATGAACACAGCGGATATATAGCAGTACGTTCATTCTCACTACCTGAAGTCTACCTTTCCGAGAAAGCAGTGAGAGAGCCTGTCCAGGCCCATAAGGATAGGATTTATAAGCATTTTATAATAAGTTTTATAGAAATCACGCAAACATTTTTTTTTTTTTTTTACATTGTGATCCTGAGGTGGTTAAAGCCTTTTTCCTTTCAGCACTTGGGTTTAAGTTAGTATCAGAGCCCCAGAGCAGTTTGTGCTTGCACACCTCCGAGGCAGGGAGCTTTTCTGTTGCTAACATACCATTCCCAATATCAGAGCCTGGTTGCCCTCAAGGTTGACAACCGCCTATAAAATTTACACACTGCCCACAACCCAGAAATAAACTTGTCCAAAGGGTCTGTACATTTCTTGCAAGCAGTCTCTAAATTCAGGCGGGCCTCTCCCAGCTCCCTCTGATGTCATCAGCAGCAGGAAGTGACACGTGCCAGGCTAAGAAGACCCAGCCTGAGATTCCCTCGCAGCCGGGCTGGGCTACCGATGTCAGGGGCCCGGGGGGAACACGTTTTCAGCATCTGGTGTGGCGTGGCGCGGCGTAGGGCTCGTCTCCCCTCCCCCCACTCCCCTTTCCAGAAAAAAAGTCCTCGTTTAAACTGGTGACAACAGGAACAAATGAGGACAGATAATAACAGCCATTTCCTCTACATTTGTGAGCCCCCTTGCCTTAAACCTCCTACTTAGCACAGGAACCTAAAGGCAGGAGATCTTTAAAATTAAAATACACAGCCGTGTGCCTGCAGTTTGATTTCTCTCCTCGCAGCTCTGCCTCTGTTCTCTGCCTTCTCCTGGTTTTAGCTGTGCTTCCTTATTCTTTCTGATGTCCTTCTCCCCCTTCTCTTTTCTGTTTCTTCTTCTTTGACTCAGAGTATTTTAACCTTCTTCTCTCTTTGTACTTTTTTCTCTTGTTTCTCTCCTTTCTCCTCTCGTCTCTTCCTGCATGATCTCCTTTCCACCTTCCTCTTCCCTTTTCTCCTTCAGTTCTTCTTCCTCCTCCATCATCTCTCTGGATTCCTTCCCCTCACCAAATCTCTCTCTCTGTCCCCATCCTCTGTCTTCCCGCTCCCCCCCCCCCCCAAATCAGGGTTCCTTTCTCCCTCCCCCTCCATTCTGGGTCTGATCCCAGTCCTCTCTGCCTTCCCTTCCCTTTTCTCTTCCCTTCATTGCACTCTCTTTTCACATCCTAACTTTTTTTTTTTTTTTTTACAACTTTCAGTTCTCTCACCTTCCCTTCCTCTACATTCTCCTCTCTCTTGCACTTCCATTCCTTTCCTGCCATGTCATTCCTTATCCCTACAACGTTTTCACATCCCTCTACATTTCTTACCCCTTTCTTCCACCATTCCTTCATTTCTCTCTTCCCTAGCACTCACTCTTCTGCCTTTTCCCCTTCCTCCAGCATCCATCCTTTTATCCCTTCCCCTTCATCATTTATCCCCTGCCTCTTGCCCCCGTTTCCCCAGTATATATCCCCCTCCCTTCCTTCCCCAGCATCTGCCTCCTGCCTCTTACCCCCCACCCCTTCCCCTAGCATCTGTGCCCCCTGTTTTTATCCTCCTTCTTCCCCACGATCTGGACCCCTGTCTCACATGCGCACACCCTCCCCCCTCCCCCCACTTACCCCACTCTGCCCCAGCATCAGTTCCCCTCTTATCGCTCTACTGGCAGCAGCTAACAACAGGAGCCTATCCCATGGCAGCTGCCGGCACTGCGAGCAAACTGCGGATCAATAGCAGGAAAAGCGCCGCCGGTGATATGTGAAGTTTGCTGGTGGCTACCACAGAACAGTCTCCCGCTATTTTTCTAGGCCAGATCCTGTGATTTTAAATGACAGTGGCTGCCATTTGAATCCTAGTTGGCTGGGAGTTTCCTGCTGTTGAATGGGAGAGCAGGAGACGGGCTCCTGAAGCAGGAGACTCCTGCCCGATGTGAGAGACTCGGCGGTCTGACGCACACAGACACACACACACAGACACACACACACACACTCTCTCTCTCTCTCTCTCTGCAACACTGAGATAGTTTTATTGACAGTCAGTTTAAAAGCCAGGGTGTAAATGAAATAAAACCAAAACCTCAGACTGCTTCTGTGCAGTTGGCAATCCTGGGGGCAGTGGGGCACCGCCGAGGGCAGACGGTGTGCTAGTTCCTGAGACCGGCCTACAGTTTTAATCTGGCCCTGCATCCCCTCAGTTTGCTAAGCCTGCTGTGTTCTGGGAGGATCTTCTTGCTCTGCCAAAAGTGGTGCTTAAAATGTAAAAAAAAGAAAGAAAAGAAAACCCACACTGCTCAGAAGACCTCCCTTTCAGATAGTAGTGATTTTTTTTTTTTAAGTGGAGTTTGCCCTGAAAGCTGAAACTTAACAACAGTGCAACTTATTCCACCAAGAAGGAAGAGGGGGGAATAAGGGCACGGATGTCTTAGCTATATACTTCGGAGCTCCCTCCAGATTTCTGCAAAGTTCCTGTTCCATTATCTGGATGAAAAAAAAAATTGTAATTACCAGTTCATGTGAGGTCTGGACACATAACGGGGGTGGGGAACTTTCACTGACCCCACCCCCCACCTCACCATGGCCACCACCCCCGCAGCATCTCTCCTGCTAATATATTCCAGAAACTGTGAAGCTGTTGAGAAGTTTGTTGGCTCTTTCAGAGCCTTGTACAGGACCAGTCCCTACCAAATGCTTTGAATTTCCTGTACAAAGCCTAAATAGTGAGCAGGAAGGGATTAGACCCAGACGAATTCCAGTTTTGCTTTGATTAGAAACCTTGAAACCAAACAAGGCACCTGTGGTGGTATAATATAACTATGAAGGTTATACTGTACCCCACCCAGAACATGGAAAGGGTGGGTTAAAAATGTTTTAAATAACTAAAATAAATGCAAGGTGACCCAGTTTCTGAGCACAGGCAGAGACTAAAGGTCTGCCAGGTTTTATTTGAAAGCTGCTCTCCTGATGCTTTCTGGTGCCTGCAGTCAAGTCTCCCCCAGATCTGCGACTGCCACGGCAACTGCCACCATATGCGGCAGCTTTGTGCACAAGTCCACCTCACGCTCCACTTTACAGTTATGGCCACCGATGTGCACCTTTCCAGCCCCAGATGCTGCTGCCTGATTTGGTCGTCAACCCCTCCCTCACACACCCCCCCCTAGCCCCCTAGCCCCCAGCCACCGCGCCACCCCCTGTGTTTACTGTTGCTATTTGCCTCTGGTTCCTCTGGGCCAGGCATCCTCTCTGGTGGCTGGGCGGATTTTTGGAAGGAGGGTGGTATTTGAGACTGAATGGCTTGGGAGACGCCGGAGGCTGGAGGGTGGCTGGATGGGAAGATGAGTAGATGGAGGGAGGGAGGGAGGAAGGTACTTGAGAGTGGTGGAGAGGAAGGGGGTGGGGTGGCTGGGTGAATGGATGGAGGATTTAAAATCTGGAATGGACAGAGGTATGGTGGGAGGGAAGGAGCTGAGACTGGTGAGAAGGGATGACAGGAAGGACTTGATGATTAGATGATTAGATGGAGGGAGGGATTTCAGAGTGGTTGACAGAGGGCAGAGGACTGAGTGGAGAGTGATAGGTGGATGGAGGGAGGGAGGGAGGGATGAGATTAGTGGAAAGGAAGAGATGCAGTGAAAGATGAAAGAGTGTACACGTTAAGCACTGTAACATTTCTGCAAATGAGCTGTAGAACTAGCACAGAATTAATTTAGCTCTGGATCTACCACAGGGAACCCGGGGGCCATGCTTTGGTGTCCCAAGGCAGGGGCAGAGGCTATGAGGACCACAATGCACTGGGATAATTAGCGCAGACCCCAGTCAAGTTGCTGCTGGGGGAGCAAAGTTTTCCCGCAAGATACAGTAAGCAGCAGTGAATAGGCGCAGAGACAGACTTAGCTGAATCCAAACAAGTTCTGCTGTGCCTGCATTCGGCCTGACCCTCCGATCTGGGAAGCAGAGCGGGGTATGTCAGGGGGCGTAACCCTTCTACACCCTGGCAGCCAGGCTGAGAGTTGGGATAAGAAATAGGTAGACGTATGAATGTGGCTGTGCATCTCTTGTCTCCACGCGTACATAGCTCTGCTTTTCACTGCATAGTTTTCAGAACGGGCGATGTAGGGTGGGTATTTTTGGGGGGGGGTGAGGCAAGGCACGATATCAAATTTACGGAATCCGTTCAGCAGGGCTGGAGAAACTTGGGGATTGCCCCCGTTATGAAAATATGAGAGCAGAGGGGTGGAGGTGGGATTGAAGCAGTACTCGTAGCATCTTCCCTCCTTCCAGCGGCGCGCGCGCACGGAACGTTTTAAAGAACAGCAAAAACCCAAGGCAGGCGCCGGGCAAACATCTGCTCCAGCACGAGGTCCACATCGGGGGAGGGGGCGCGCGGGGGACCTAGGCGGTCTGGAAAGCTCGCGGAGCGCCGAATCTCTGTGCATTTCTTCGGTCTGGGCAATAACAGGAATCCCTGCCCGGAAGCCACCTCTGCAGGACCAAGAGAGTGGGGCTACCAGCCAGCTGCCTCGGAGCGCCAGTCAAGAGAGAAAAGCAAACACACGCGAAAGAAGGGACTTTTTTTTTTTTTTTGCTCGCAAAAAGCTTCTGCCCAACCGATTCCGCGAAGTTGTCCGCTTGGGACCTTTCTCTGTCTCTGTACCTGGAGGCTGAGGGGGGAGGCAGCGTCTCACTTGCTCACACCGCAGCTCGGGAGATGGGGGGGGGGGGGACAGTTTAAACCTCCTTTCCTGCCCTCTCGCCGTTCTCCTGTACACATCAAGCCCCAGCCTCTACAAATCTGAAATCATCCCCCCTCTCTCTCTGAACCCCCAATAAACAGTCCCTTCCCAGCCAGGCTTCCCAACACTTTGGAAAGATGAAACCAGAACATACCTCTAGTGTTCTCTCTCTGCTTCTTTGATGGGTTGTTTTAAAGACTTTTCTGTTGTTGGCTCTCCGAGAGCGACAAAAAAGAAAAAAAAGAAAAAGAAAATAATAAAATGTTTAGAATTCCAGACAAGGAGCAGAGTTTAGAAAAACAAGTTTAAAGGAGCTGGGATGACAGAATTTTTGTTTTCTCTTCTTTGTTCTCTGCCTTGCTTTTTTGCTCCTGTCTCCGCCAGCAGATCAGAGCATCTGAACTCTTCTGTAGAGAGAGAGGCACCCACCCACCCAACAGAAGGAGAAACCAGAGGCTGTGGATTCAAATCCCACCCCCTCCTCCTCCTCCTCCTCCTTCCCTCTCAGAGCCCAGGCTGCTGAGGCTGCCGCTCTGGGATGGATGGGGTGTGGCACCGAGGGAGGAAAGTCTGTGCACACTTAAGTTTGCCGCATCCTCTTCATTCAAAACAAAAAATTAAATTTAATTTAAACCTTCAATGTTTTGTGTGCAGGTATCCGCCTTGGGGCACCATCTGTCTTCCATTGCTTCACCTGCCAAAACATTTTTCAAAGGCAGCAAAGGAATATGATGAAAAGAAAAGACTCTCCACATCTCCTCCTCCCAGCCAAATGGATAGCTTGAGTTTATTTTTCCACACTTTGCACCGAGTTCGGTAATATAGTTTACACAGAAAAATATATGTGCAGATCATATATTGGACGCATGGCAACAAACACACTAAGGGGTTAAATTAACACAAGTTTGAGACTTGGGAGCAGTAGGGCCAACCATCAAGGCTTCAACCGTGGCCACTGCCCATTCGCACATCTTTCATATGCATTCATAATTCAATCGTTTAAAAAAAAATGTATCCCTTACCTCATGCTTGGATCAGAAATGGCTGGGCAGCATGCAGGCTGCAAACTCTTAAGCACTGACATAGCAAATGATGGCAGATAAAGACCAAAAATGGCCCATCCAGTTTTGGTAATTTTAAATGTCAATAGGTGAATAGGTTTGAAGTGCAGTGATGGTGGGGTAGGGGGGAGAGCAGAGTGACTCTGGTAGAGGGGCACTTTTTTTTTTTTCAAAAGTAGCTGGAATGCTGTCTTGGGGATACAGCCTAAAAACCATCAAATAATATACCAAGAATCATACAGTGCCACTGATCCTGACACCATACTCATCTCACTTCATACTCCTTCAGAGCTGCAAATGAGTTCAGTGTTCAGGGTATCGCTAATGAATATGCATGAGGCAGATTTCCATATATGCTGCCTCAATTGTATGCAGATCTGTTTCTTGCATATTCATTAGGGATACCCTGAACACTCCATCTCTTTGCATCCCTAGAGGACTGAAATACCACTGTCTAGCGCTATATAAGTCCTAAAGCTGTTTGGGGTTTATTTTCATTTTTAGTTTTTCTTTAAAATTTTGAATCTCTAAGGGTTCTCAATCCTAAATTTGGGGACGGGGAGAAATATGTGGATTGAGGTTGAGGTTTTCAAGGTTCTAAGAAAGGTGTGGAAATTCCATTCCTCCAGGGTCACAAACTGTTCTGGTTTTTAGGACAATGGTAATAAATATGCATGAATTTGATCTGCATACAAATGATGCAGGGTTCATGCAAAACTCTCTACTGCCTATTCATTAGGGATAGGCCTGAAAACCTGACTGACTGTGAGGTCCCCAGGACAGGTTTTGGAAGTTATGTTCTAGAGAGCATACACTGGTGCCACCACATCACACTCAGGCCATCATAAACAGGCTGATCCGGTCCTGGTTTTTGCGCATGGCATGCATGGAGCTTTGATTCTGATTTCCCTAACAAAAGTAGGATGATTTCTCCCTGCTTTCAGTGGAGCAAAACCAGGACCGGATCAGCCTGTTCAGGTTGACCTGGGGTGAGGCGGTATCTCTAGCATGACGTTCTAGGTGGCATGACTGCAGGCATGGTCCCGGTCAGATGTAGGTCTGTATGATGTCATGGACAGCATGGCTGCAGAAAGTTATGAACCAATCAGAAGCAGGGTTGCATGATGACATCTGGGATATCATCTCCACTGTCTTCAGTACAACACAGGATCCTATCACCAGCTGTTTTATTTTTTTGGCCATCAGAGATGAGTCAGCTGAAGTTAACTGAGTATTTTAGGAAAAAAAAATTGCCTAAGGCCAACCAAAAATTTATTATGAGAACTCCTGCTGTGAGGGGCCTGCAAAACGGGTCCCTGGGGGTCTCGAGATTTAAGACACAATTCCTTCTCTAGGAGCCAAAAGTTTCCAAGGTTCCATTGTTCTAAGCTGGCCGCAAATGGTCCCAAATTCCCAGCCTCTTGTATGTACCCTGCTCTCTTCCAGCTCCAGCAAGGTTTTCAGTTTTAAGTCCTGCCACAGTTCCACACCCTCAGCGAGGGGCTCCGCCCCCGCTGGATCCTTGCATCCTCTTCCTACGTGGGTACCAATCAAGCTTTGCAGAGAGGCAGACATTCCTCAGATTCCTGTGTCTTTGTATCATCTCCCCTGCTTCCTTTCCCCTCCCAAACACCAGGACTGCAAGTCACATTCAGGGAGCGGGCCCAGGCTTAACAGAAGACAGGAAGGAGGAGCGATCTCCTTGAATAAAACATGTCTGCTGTCCTGGTCGGATGATCCCCAGCCAGCTGAAACATGACTAGGTGGGGTGGGGGAAGAAGAAAAGAATAAAAAACGAAAATAAAACCCAAATGCTTAGTGGTTTCACATGCAAAAGTATGTATTGAATTTGTGATCCAAGATAAAAGGATACGATACTATCCAACAGGAAAAAATGAAAAGGTTGTGAAGAAGTCATATTCTGGGCATCTGGAGAGTCATACTATGAGATTCAAGATAAAAAGATTTGGTTAGTTGTCAGAGAACTTTTCTAGGTTTATAATTAAGAGCGTGCCACAATAAAGACCCATCCTTCACCACTCTCCTGAGGTCTGCCGTGCTGGATTCATGCTTTGGGGTGTCTTTCGGTGCTGCTGTGTCCTCTCCTGAGGTGTCTCTTCAGCTGTTCATGTTCTATTCACATGTCTCTGGTTGCTGTTGCCCCCTTAAATTAAAAATCATTAAGAACAAAAGCTCTGGGTTATGTGTTTAGTTTAAATAGCAACTGGACTTAAAAAAAAAAAAAGTGCATTGTCTAGAAAGCCTTCCCTGGTTCTAAGCCAGGGGTGGCAGCAGCACTGGGCATGGCAGTGGTGGGAGGAGAGAAGGGGCTGTATTTATGGAAACTCACCACCACCCCTGAGGTGGCTGCACTTTCAGTAGCTGGGTAATGGAAAGGGAAAAGGTAAGGAGGGGTCTAATCCCAAACAGCTGATGGACTGCTGGGAGGTTTTCAGGGTGCTCTGTGGGCTCTGAGGCTTAAAAAGGAGTGGGGTGTAGGTAGCCAGGAAAACAAGAGTTCATAGTTTTCCATGTCATTAGGGCCTGGATCAGTGCTATACATTTCCAGTTCTTCAGGGCTGCAAATGGGTTGGGTCTGCCATATATCCCTAATGAATATAGAATGAGATAGATTTGTGTGCACATTGCCTGAGTGTATGCAATTTTCTTTTTTGTATATTCATCAGGGATATTCTGAAAAACCTGATCTGTTTGCAGCCCTGGAGGACTAGAAATGAAGGCCACTAGTCTGGGTATTCTGGCAAGTCCAGCCTGCATTTCTCACTGCTGCTGTTCCTGTCTGCCAAGCAGGGGGAGCTACACTCTGGCGGGGGATAGACAGCAGAGAAAAGAGGCATCCCCACTCTCATCGAGTGGGTAGACATCCCAAAACTGAATCAGCTTTTCACTCCTCTAGTCTCCGGTGCATCTCCTTAGAAACTTAAAACAGGGAGGGGGGTGGGGAGAAGAAGGGTAGTGTAGTCACGGCCCTGGATCACAGAAGACCTGAGCATGTATTGAGGCTATCAGAACAGGCCCAGCTATGGGGCTCCTTCTCCTCTCTTTCATTCGGTCCTATTTTTACAGCTGAAGTCTAAGAGAGGGGGACTCCTCCTCCGCACCTCCCACCCTACCCCTCACCGCTCATCTGTGTTTGGTTTGGAGAGTTCCCCTGCATTCTTTTGGCTGACTCTGAGATCCAGGGTGCTTCCTGTTTACCATGTCAAAGGCCACGTGGCCATGTGTCCCCGGGGCTCTGGGAAAGCTTGTCTCGTTGGCTGTTTATATACAGTGCTCAGACTTAGGGATGGTTTACAGAAGGAATAGGAAATGCCTTTTTGTTGTTGCTTTGGTTCCGTATCTCAGCTGTTGCATCTCTACCCCTATTCTCTCATTCATAGGTGCCAGCTCTTTGTGTTCAGTGGGTGCTAAATTGGTTCCTATGCCCACATTGTAAATACCATCTGAAGTTTTTCTTCTCATCATCTCTCCATGTTCTCCAGGCTTCTTCTCTGTTTCAGACCTTCTCTGTCCTGGCACCTCATCTATGGAACAAGCTCCATCCGGTTAAGCAAGAATCCCCTAGGTTGATTATGTTTATATCCAGGTGAAGGATCAATTTTTCAAACTTGCTTTTGGTTAATGCATTACTTAGCATTTTTACCACCAGGAATAAGTACTGTCTATGTAGCTCTTAATATCTGGCAATACCCTGGTTCAGAGCACCTGATAAATGCAGAAATAAATACATAACTAAATCTCTCTCCCAGCAAGGGGACAGCACAGTGAATTTTGCCAGCATGTGGACTAAGCTGAAGCATTACGTAGCATATCTAAAATGGTAAACAAGCAACTCTCGGAATTCCTGGAAAACAACAAATTGCTCTCCCCATCGCAATTCGGCTTCCGCAAAGCCCGAAATACGGAATCCCTACTGATCTCATTGACAGACTCCACCCTCCTGACTCTTGACAATAAACAACCATGCCTGCTCATTCTCCTGGACCTATCGGCGGCATTTGATACGGTGAACCACGCCATTCTCATCGACCAACTATCGGACATTGGCATCAAAGGCATCGCTCTCAACTGGTTCAAGTCCTTCCTTCAAAATAGATACTACAAGGTCAAAATCAACAACAGTGAATCACATCCCGTCAGTGCCACCCTGGGAGTCCCACAAGGTTCCTCTCTATCTCCAACACTATTCAACATATACCTGTTACCGCTTTGCCAACTCCTCACAAAACTAAACCTAACTCATTACATATACGCAGACGATGTTCAGATTTTATTACCGATCACTGAATCCCTTTTCAAAACCTTGGAATACTGGAACTCCTGTCTCCAATCCATTAACAACCTTCTAAAAGCCCTTCACCTGATCCTGAATACCAAGAAGACTGAGATCCTCCTCATTACCCAAGAAGGAAACTTCCCATTGTCCAACACACACCCTGTCAACCAACCAGGCTTCACCTCCCAAGTCAGAAACCTAGGAGTCATCATGGACAGCCAACTGAACTACAAAAGCTTCATCAACACCACCACCAAGGACTGCTTTTTTAAACTTCAAGTCTTAAAATGTTTGAGACACCTCCTCCACTTCCAGGATTTTCGAACAGTCCTCCAAGCCATCATATTTTCAAAGTTAGACTATTGCAACTCTCTTCTCTTCGGCCTCCCAGCTAATACCATCAAACCATTACAGATGCTTCAAAACGCTTCAGCAAGGATTCTGACAAAGACCAACAAAAGAGACCACATAACACCCATCTTGCGGAACCTGCACTGGCTCCCAATCAAATACAGAATCTCTTACAAAGTTCTAACGATCATCCATAAAACCATCCACAATATCTCCCCCCTGGATCTTAAGTTCCCTTTTCGACATCACATGCCCTCCAGACCAGTGAGATCAGCGTACAGAGGCACCCTGCTGGCCCACCCCATTAAATCCACATTAAGGAAGAGAGTCCTCTCCACGTCGGGACCTATGCAATGGAACTCCCTCACTCCGCAATGGAACTCCCTCCCTCCGGAGCTTAGACTAGAACAATGCCCTTACACCTTTAAGAAAAGATTAAAGACATGGTTGTTTTGCGAAGCCTTTGCCCAACTCGGATGACCTGTCGGGTTCATGTCAGGCAGCGTTGTTAGTTGAACCACATCGCTAGCAAGCCGCTTCTGAGGACTGACATACCATCAATGTTCTTCAGCTGTAATACTCTAACCCAGTTATCTAATTGTTATCCCCATTTTGTTAGTTCCAAGTCTTGATCTCCCCATTTTGTTAGTTCCAAGTCTTGATGTAATGCATCCTTGTGCAAAGGTTTTTGTTAGAATGTAAACCGAGGTGATTTGTAACTTGTTACATGAATATCGGTATATAAAAGTGCCAAATAAATAAAATAAATAAATATCTATTCCTCCAAGCATAAGAACAGAATACAATGTCAGATAAAGACCACAAGGCCCATTTTGTCTACACACTTTCCCATCCTGCTGCAATATCACAGACCCTACGGGAGCTCTGGCTTTACCCCTTGCCTCCTTACTATAGGAGATCCTCTGTGCCCATCCCAGGCTTTAATCCTTGCTCCTCACCAATACGGATACTTTATATATATAGGTTCCATTAAAAGCAAACATAGTCCATATGCCTCTTTGTAAAAAATCACCAAAGCTAATGATTTCCAAATTATCATAAACAATTGAAAAGCAGGTTGTTAAAACAAACAAAAAGCACACTTTGAAATGTCTGTATGCCAATGCCAGAAGTCTAAGAAGTAAGATGGGAGAGTTAGAGTGTATAGCACCAAATGATGAGATTGACATAATTGGCATCACAGAGTCTCTCTTCTACGATGCTTGACTGTGACCGCTCTTCCACTTGGGCTGCTGCCGCATCATGCTTCATACGCAGATGTATTTTCCAAGAAAAAGGCAGAGACTCTCACTCCATTGGTCCTTTGACTGCGCGATTAATCTTTTACACGGTACCGAGCCACCCCAGGGGCGCACTTATCCTCTCTCACCTCCTGAGATCCTGGCCATGTCCCACTACATCCAAGAAAATCTGGACCGAGAAGTCATCTGCAGATCCACCTCTCCAGCCGGTGCTGGGTTTTTTTCGTGGGCAAGAAGGATGGGACGCTCCGTCCCTGCATTGACTACCGGGGGCTGAACGCTATAACACTCAAAGATCGCTACCCGCTTCCTTTAATTTTGGAGCTCTTCGATCATCTTCAGGGTGCGCAGGTCCTCACCAAGCTGGACCTTAGGTGAGCCTTCAACTTAATTCGTATCAAGGAAGGCGACGAGTGGAAGATGGCATTCAACACATGAGATGGGCACTATGAGTACCTGGTTATGCCCTTCGGCCTTTGCAACGCCCCTGCTGTCTTCCAAAATCTTATGAATGAAGTCTTCCGAGACTTACTGTATCAATGTGTCGTCATCTACCTCGACATCTTAGTTTTCTTCAAGTCGCTGTCCACCCACCGCCAAGTTGTCTCCCAGGTGCTCCAAAGTCTTCAGGAGAATAGGCTCTACGCCAAACTCGAAAAATGCGTCTTCAAGCAAGAAGCTCTTCCATTCTTGGGGTATATCATTTCCAACCAAGGGTTTTGCATGGATCCTCAGAAGCTGAAAGTCATTCAAGACTGGCCTCAACCCTCCGGATTAAAACCTCTACAACGATTCTTGGGTTTCGCAAACTACTACCGTACTTTCATCTCAACTACACCTCTCTCGTGGCCCCACTGACTGCCCTGACCCATAAGGGAGCTGATCCTAAGCACTGGCCGCCCAATGCGATCTCCACTTTTCTTCGCTTAAAGGAAACATTCCTCCTCGAGCCCTGCCTTCTTCACCCAGACCCACGATGCCCATTTGTTGTCGAGGTGGATGCTTCCACTGAAGGAGTTGGGGGCCTTCCTCAGCCAATACTCTGCCAGCCACACACTGCATCCCTGCTCCTTTCTCTCCAGCCAATTCTCCACAGTGGAACGTAATTACGCCATTGGCGATAAAAAACTCCTCGCCATCAAGATAGCTTTTGAAGAATGGCGCCCCTGGTCGGAGGGAGCCCAGCACCAGATTACGTTCTATATTCACCATAAAAACCTAGAATATCTGCATCGTGTCCAATGTCTCAATCCAAGGCAAGCCCGTTGGGCCCTATTCTTTGTTAGATTCAATTTTGTCTTATGATACCATCCAGCTGCCAAGAACTTGAAAGCGGATGCACTCTCTTGAGCGGTCGACACCTCGGATACGCCAGAACCCCCCAGCTTCATCATTGACCCGTCTCGGGTACTGTTGGCTGCCACTACGCCAATCCCACCAGGGAAAACCTTGTACCGCCACGCCTCCAAAGTCAGGTTTTGACCTGGGCTCATGACTCTCACAGCTCTGGACATCCAGGACAACACCGAACCCTGGTTGCCCTCCACCAGTTTTACTGGTGGCCAGGGATGGCGAAGGATGCTTGATCCTAAGTCGAATCCTGCCATACATGTGCCTGTCACAAGAATCCCACAGGTTTACCATGGGGTCTGCTCCACCCACTGCCTGTCCCCAATGAACCTTGGACACACATCGCAATGGATTTTATCATTGACTTGCCACCATCTAAAGGCAACACCACCATCTGGGTCATCGTGGACCATTTCTTGAAAATGGTCCATTTTGTGGCACTACCAGGATTACCTTCCGCACCTCAATTAGCCCAGCTATTCATCCACCACGTCTTTCGGCTGCATGGGCTACCCAGAGTCATCCTATCAGACTGTGGACACCAATTTATGGCCAAATTTTGGAAATCCTTTTGTCAAAAATTTGATGTCACCCTGGAATTTACGTCAGCTTATCATCCGCAAACCAACGGCTTAGCGGAAAGAACAAACCAGACTCTCAAGCAATTTCTACGAGCATACATTAATAACAAACAGGATGATTGGGCGGATCTGCTCCCTTGGGCCGAATTTGCCCTCAATTCCCACACTTCAGCCGCCACCGGCTCTTCGCCCTTCCAAGTGGTATATGGCAAGCAATCTCTTCCACCTCTGCCCATTCCCATGCCTGTCCCTTCACCGGCTACTCAGCTGTCCGCTGAGGAGTTGCATCGACTTTGGACCTTCACCCAGCAAACCTTGCTCAAGGCTAGCCAGGCAGCAAAAACATTCTCAGACCTCCATTGAAGACCGAGCCCACCTTTTAGACCTGGCCAGAAAGTATGGTTAAGTACACGGTTTATCCGCTTGAAACTACCAACTGTGCATCTTGCTCCTCGTTCATCGGTCCATTTCCGATACTTCGCCGTGTAGGCTCCATAGCTTATCAGCTTCAACTCCCGTCCTCGCTTAGAATCCACAACACCTTCCATGTGTCGCTCTTAAAACCACTGGTGTTGACATGGCCATCCAGAATACCACCTAAACCACAGCCTCTCTCCTCCGAGGATGACTGCACCTATCAAGTCCGGGAAGTGCTTGATGTTAGGAAATGCAAGAAGAAGTGGGAATACCTGCTAGCCTGGGAGGGGTTCGGCCCTGAGAACAATAGTTGGGAGCCTCTCACCAATATCTTGGACAGGGACCTCCTCGCCCAGTTCCATGTGAACCACCCTTCCAAACCAAAACCACCAGGGAGGCGCCCTAAAAAGGGGGGTACTGTTGAGTCTCCAGCCGCGGGTGGCCGCGGCTGGCGCCTCCTACCTCCTCTCCAGGCTCCCAGACCACTGTCAGCATCGGCGCGCTGGCAGGGAGGCGTCCCCGGCGCAAGCCTCTGGCCTTCTCCTCCATCGTGACTCCGGCCGCTGACTCTGTGCCGCACTCCATGGCAGGAGGGACGACTTCTGTCCTCCTCTTCGCAGCACAAGGCCACAAACCAATGCCTCCGACAGGCCTTGCCAGGCCAGGCTCTCCCTAGGCGCACGGCTCAGATTTAAAGGGCCAGTACCAATTAAGAACATAATAACATAAGAAAATGCCATACTGGGTCAGACCAAGGGTCCATCAAGCCCAGCATCCTGTTTCCAACAGTGGCCAATCCAGGCCACAAGAACATGGCAAGTACCCAAAAACTAGAGCAGGCCAGCCCCTGGCCAGCCCCTGGGATGATGTCAGGAGCCTGGAACTATATATTGGAGCTTCCTCTTCATGTTCCTCGACTTGGCAATGAGTCTGCTTCGCTTTGGTGAGGTCTTTTGTGCTTCGTTGGTGCAGTGGTTCCTGTTCCTGATTCCAAGTCTTGTTCCTGCTCCTGTTCCCATTCTCCAGCTCGTTCAGACAGATCTTCTGGCTTCTGACCTCAGACTGGCTTCGGCGACTCTTCTGGATTCTGACCTCGGACTGGCTATCGGCGACTCTCTGACTTCTGACCTTGGGCTGACTATCGTAATTTCTTCCAGCTGCTGTTCCACCATCTTCACAGGGGTCCCCATGCACCCAGCCGGCCCCACGCACCCAAGGGCTCAGCCCACGGGGAACGGGGTTGGTATTGGCGAAGCTCCAGCCGGCTCCTGCATCAGTTAAGCCTCGCCTCTTGATGGTAGGGACCTGTTGGGGTTTACCCTCACAGGTAGCGCCAACTCCTCCTCGGGCAAGGGGTCCACATTCTCCTCCGTGAACACAACACGACTGAGGGATATATGATTGAAGTCTACCAAATCATGAAAGGACTTGAACAAGTTAAACTCTGGAATTCATTGCCAGGGGATGAGGTTTCATTAGTTAGTGTTACTGGTTTAAAAAAACTTAAATCCATAAACTGCTATTACGGCAATTAATAAGCAATAGTAGCTTGTGATCTATCTTAATGTTTGGGTTCTTGCCAGGTACATGTGACTTAGATTGGCCACTGTTGGAAACAGGATGCTGGGCTTCAAGGACCCTTGGCCTGACCCAGTACAGCATTTCTTATGTTCTTATCTACTCTCTCAGATAATACAGGGATCAGAAGGCACTCCATGAAGTTAGCAAGTAGCTCATTTAAAACAAATTAAAGAAAATTCGTTTTCACTCAGCGCATAGTTAAGCTCTGGTTACAGCAGTTAGTATAACTGGGTTTAAAAAAGGTTTGGATAAGTTCCTAGAGGATAAATCCATAAACTGTTATGACAGTAATTAATAAGCAATTAATTGGACAGCAATTAATAAGCAATTAATTGGACAGGAAATTAGTGCCTACCTTTGGGTAGGCACTAATTTCTGAAAGTAAAATGTGCGGCTTGGCTGCACAGTTTCCTTTCTGAATCGCGCGGGAATACCTAATAGGGCCATCAACATGCATTTGCATTTTGTGGGCGCTATTAGGTTCGGGGGGGGGGGGGGGGGGGGTTGGATGCGTGTTTTCGACCCCTTACTGAATAAGGGGTAATGCTAGCGCGTCGAAAACGTGCGTCCAGTCACGGGTTAACAGTGCGCTACACCGGAGCACACTGTACTGTATCGGCCTGATAGTGAGTGATGGCAGATAAAGACCAAAAAAAGTCCATCCAGTCATCCCAGCAAGTTTTTATTTTAATTTTTTTTTAGAGTAGTAGCAGCTGCCGTTCTATGCAGGCTACCCCCAAGCCTTCTGTTAAGAGTCTGTAGCCCCCCTTTGCCCAGAATATATATTACCCCTATGTGTAGGGATGGGAGTACCACATGAGAAGATAACAAATACCAATATGAATTACCTTTGAGTCTGTTACCTAAGACAGGTGGAGACGATGTCCCTAGCACCCCGATACCACACCAGTATTGATCTTTGTGGCCCCTTCCATATTTTTGTACTTGTAAATAACAATGCACTCTGGAGTGTCTTGTGCTGAAGGCTTCTGTCTTTCACTTGCGATTTTCTCTCCAAACACTTTGTTTTCTGAGACTGGTGCAGGAAACACTAGTCCCACTCTCAGTCTATCCTTCTGCTAAAACAGAGGGCACAGAAAAAAGTGAGGACAGCAACCAAAAATCTCTCTTTGTTAATACAACTCTCATAGGTTGAAATTTATGATGTTCCTCCTCCTCAGTAACGGTTCCTGATTGGATGCAGATCTAACCCTTACTGGGGCTTCTTAAGTCCCAAGGGCACACAAACTTATTCTTCAGGGCTGCTCTGGCTAGCACTTCTCCCATCACTTTACTCTCTGTTCCAAGGATGGAATCATTATTGTGGGGAGAGGCTCTTGCTTATGGCCCAGGCAGTTCTGTGTGTGTCTCTCTCTGTGTGGTGTTAGCTTCTGCACCCCAGGTTGTGAGATGCTGGGACAAACCAGGTAGGACAAGGCATCGGGTGCTAAATTAAATGTTTACTTTAACAATGAAAGTCCATTTTCAATAAATATGAATTTACAGCTGACTGATGTGCAAAGGTGTTTTTTCTCTTCTGGGTAGGTATCCTTTATCTCAGGTATCTGGGTAAAGCTTCCCATGGGGATTTTTATGTGCACAAAGCTTTTCCAGTGGGCCAAACGGGAAGCCTATTGGAGAGGTCCCCGCAACATGGAAAAGTCCTACCTGAGTCCAGTTTATTCACAATAGCCCAGCCTGTCCTCTTCCCATGTGGTGGAGATTCGAGTGGGAACTCCCAGAATCTTGATCCTTTACTTGTCGAAGTTGGTACTGGTGAAGTCTCTTAGAGGAAAAGTCTTAGAACATAGGAACCAGGCTATCCCAGCCCTGGAACCCTGTGGAGCGGGTGAGTAAAAAAACAAAACCTCCCCATAAAACAAAATCCAAATACTTGCTTTCCGAAAAATCTCTCTGTGACTGCTGCTTCACTATCACTGGTGCTTGCCCCATCCTGGGTGTAGATTAAGGCTCACAGGTCTTTAGTCCTTGTCCTTTGTGTCAGGGGGGAAGTTTTCTCCAAAGGGTGCAAGTTTTAAGCAGAAGTCCCTTCTGAAAAAAAAGTCAGGATACATCTGGCCATCAAAGATCTCACATAGAGGATCTGTCACTGGTGCCTGCCCCATCTAGGGTATAGAGGGGCTCACAGATCTTCAGGTCTCTGGGATGAGAGCTCTTTTGCCCCAAAGGGAATCAGGCAAAAATCTATCTCACTGCAACTAAATACAGGACAACCCTCTGGCAGGGTGTGCACAGAGAGGGACCTCTTAAAAAATAAAATTCCTGATGAGGCAGGGAGGGCTCACCAGAGAGTGAAAAAGCTTCATCCTCACAGCTCTGAATCTAAATCAAAATGACTCCACAGAACCTTTATTTATTTATTTATTTAAAAAATTTTCTATACCGTCGTTAAGTTAAATACCATCACAATGGTTTACAGAAGGGCACGATAAAGAGAAATATGGGTGGTATAGATTACAAATTACTCGTGTGCCATCATGGTACGGTAACAATGTAAAATAATAAACTAGGTGTGTAAGTTAAACCTGATTGTTAGGAACAAATTAGGCAGTTTGATTTTAACATTAATATGCTTATGTAGGTTACTAAAAACTTCTAGCTTGGTGCATTAAAATGGCCGGACTAAATAGGAGCAGGCAACCAATCCAGACTCTCCAGGTTGGGTGGGGCAGAAAGGGATGGAAGGCTCATAGCTGTAAAGTTCTAAGCAGGGACTTAGTGACATCTAGTGGCCGACTCGTAGGGGTGCCACACACAGGTCAGCACTCTCTAGCCAATCATAGGGGCAGCTTAGTCTTTGCCGAACCAGCTCTTCCAGTTACCTGTGTGTTGTATACAGAAGCTAGCAGCATATTGTGGTGCAGGGGATTATCTGAAATAGCATTCTCTGTGCCCCAGCTCCCAGCAAAGGAAGAAAACAGCACGTGCCAGTCCATCTGTGGTGGCACCCCCTGCTGTGCTCTTAAACCACCCCAGCACTCAGAAAAAGTTTATGGTTAACCGACAACTTAGCTTCAAGTAAGCTCCAGGCGATTGAGACAGCCATCCATGGTGACCCTGTCACAGGTAGTAGCAGCTGCCGCTCCATGCAGGCTACCCCCAAGCAGCAATGTAAACTGCTTGGATTTTTTGCAGGCTGTGTGACAGATCTCTAAAAATAGCACGTGCTCCTGACCGCGCATCAAGTTGGCTCCTCTTCTTATGCAGCAGTATTAAATTTCTAAACCAGAATCATAGTTGCGGGTAAGGGGGGAGCCAGCCTGCCATGGGGTCCTAGATCGTGAGCAAGTGCACTCAGTCTTGGTCTCCATGGCTCTTAGTAACTGCATAGAAAGAAGTTGAGCCTGAGACGCTGGTCTGACTGTTGATTTGGGACGGTGGAGATGGAAAGTGAGGGAAGAGGCAGAGGGATGGATGAAACTGGAAGGGAGGGAGAAAGGAATAGGCAAGGGGAGAGAAAGAGGAATGGGCAAGGTGAGGGAGCACTGGGAGGGGAAGAGATATAATGAAGAACAGGAAGGAGAGAGGATGGAAGAAGGGGAAGAAGAACTGGGAGCAGAGGCATCACTAAATGCTTAAAAGATAATACGATCCTTTCTCCCTTCTCTCCCCTGCCCCAACTGGCAAAATCCTTCCCTTCTGTAATGGTCACCCCAGTTTGCCTTGCCCAAGGGACAGCCATGGATTTGGGGTACTTGTCAAATAAAATCAGGGCATGGGCCCCTGTAATGGGCCTCACTGTAATGGTAGTGAACTCTTGTGCTGTGGTGTGGTTGATGCTACCCTAGTAGGTGAACCTAATAGGCCCACACCAACAGCTGGCGGATGTGCCCTAGACTGGAACAGAGCTGGACATTCATCTATACCAGCCCCATTCCCCGCAGGTTGAGTCTTTGGGTTTCAGGGGCCAGCAGAATTTAGGCAACAGTCCCAAAGGGTGATCAGGAAGAGAGAGTCCAGGGCCAGGATGAGGTCAGGGCAGGAAGCATCCAAACAGTTACCAGGTTCAGGCTGAGGGTCAGGGCAGGCAGCAAGCAAGACATAGATGGGATCCAGGGCAGAGGTCAGTGGCAAGCAGCAGGCAAGAGAGTAATCCAGGTCCATAGCAGACATCAATACTGGGTAGGCAAGAGAAGAACCAGGACAAGATAAGGCTGGAGACGGGGTAAGGCAAGGCAGACTGGAAGAGACAAGACAGGCTGGACTAGGCAAGGCAGGCTGGACCAAGGCAGGAGCAGGAACTCAAGATCAGGAACACAGGATCAGGAACATGGCAACACCCACTACAGAAGATGCAAGAGGACCTGTTGCTGAGACGTCGGCTGGAAGTGTGCCTGGGGTTTAAATCTCCAGCCAGCGCTGATGTCATCTTTTGGTGCCTTGGCTGATTTCCTGCTGTGGGGCCTTTATCTTCTGGTATGCACTGTGCATGCTGCCTAAAGGGAAGCCAAGAAGGAGACAGGATGGCAATATCTATGCCACGAAGAGGTAGCCTGGCATCAGGGCAGGCCGGCGGTGTTCTGGGGTGAGTGCCGCCAGTTGCGGGACAAACGTTGTTCAAATGTTACACTACCAATGCCCTTAACTGGGAGGAAGAGGGAGGGAGGACAGAATAAGATAAGACTGGTAGATGGTGGACTGGGTGAATCACAGGACTGAAATGGGAAACAAATTTGGGAGACAGAGGACTCAGTGGACTAGTGAGAAATAGAGGTAGGGGAAGAGTTAAACATGGGTAGGGTAGAGGTGTAAGATATAAAAGACATGGGAAAATATGGAGAGGAGATATACAAGAAGAGATAGAGATCAAGAGTTAAAACTTAAAAATCTTAAAAAAGAAAACTTTTATTTTTTTGTTCATACACCAGTGCAAGTATCTGCTACTGTCTCTTTAAGAAGAGTTTTGAGCTGTAAGAAAAAGCCTGTGACTGTGTACAATGTCATGAAAGAATAAGAACAGAGAAGGAGCATGAGGCAAGCAACCTGGCTGGGTGTGACAAACAGAGACAGAAGAGGTCTTCTGGCAATGACTCAGTGGTAAGCAGATGTCTCTGGTGTGGCTCTGTGTGAGCCAGTGGTATTAATGTTAATTTATGGGGGAAAAGTCTCCTTTGAACTTTATTTTTGCATATAGCAAAGGTGATTTTCTGTGCACAATTTTATTATTTGGAGAAACTGTGAGATGTTGTTTAAACTGAAAAGATTTGTGAGTGAAAAACTGACAATGGAAGAAGACAAAATTGCATCAGAACCTAACACTAGAGTTGAAGGAATTTCTGAAAATCTACTCTGTGAACTAACAAAAGCCATCCCAGAAGGCTGTAAATGATAAACTGCAAAAACTTCAATTATCACTTGACAAACCTAATGAAAAAATGGAGACAAACAATGCCACAATCAATGGAACAGAGGATGTCACAAAAAGAGGATTGAGTGGAGATCTTGATTGTGAATGTGATCGATCTACAAAGAAAAAAACAATTGAAAGACCAAATAGAAGATACTGAGAATCGTAGTATGAGGAATAACATCTGTATAATAGCCCTTCCTGAAAGTGTGAAAGAGGTAGAGTTGGTGTGATATCGTGAAAAATGGTTACCAGAGGTCCTTGTAATGTTTGAGAATGGTGTGAAACTTACAATCAAAGGGACTTTATGCACTGATAATGAAAGGCCAAGGCAAGTCATTGCCAAAGTACTTTATTTTGTGGACAAAGTCAAACTGTTAACAGCTTTTCAAAAGAAGAAGATTTGCAATATGAATATGTGTTCTATTGTGGCTTGGTAACTGAATAAAAAAACAGGAAACAGAGGGTAGGACTAAATTTTTGGTTTTCCAAATGGAGAAAGGTCAATAGTGGAGTGCCCAGAGTTTTGTATTGGGACCTGTGGCTATTTAGCATATTCATAAATGATCTGGAGAAAGGAATGACGAGTGAAGTAACTAAATTCACAGATGACACGAAATTGTTTTGAGTCATTAAAACAGCAGTGGATTGTGAGGAACTGCAGAAGGACCATCTGAGACTAAGAAACTTCTAAATGGCAGATGCAATTTAATGTCAAAAGTGCAAAGTAATGCACATAGAGAAAAATAATCCCAACCTCAGATACAAGATGCTGGGTTCCATGTTAGGAGTCACCATCCAGAAAAAGGAACTCAAGAGTTCTTGTGGACAATACCTTGAAATCTTCAGCTCAGTGTGTGGCTGAAGTCAAAAAGGCAAATAGGCTGTTAGGAATTATTTGGAAAGGAGCAGAGAACAAAACTGAGAACATCATAATGCCTTTGTATATAGATCTATTGTGTGACTGACCTGTTATGATTACTGCCCTCATCTTGACTCATCAGCCCCAACCGCTAAGCCCTTACAGAGGGCAAGGAACATGTTCACGACAATTATGACCCAATGGAGTCTAGTGGACATATGGTGACAATGACACCTGAGATCGTGAGTATACGCCTTTTATTCTATACCTCATAATACCTACTTCTGAATAGACTACTTTTTAGTAGACTCATTAATGCAGAACAGGGTACGTAATGCGGATATAGGGAGTAACACCTGGTCAGACTACTTCCCAGTCTGGATTGATATTTTATATCATGAGGCTGACCCCGGTAATAAGTTTACATGATTGAATGAGGCATTACTGAAAGATGAATCTTTCCGTGTGCATCTCCAAGAACAGATGTTAGAATTCTTTCATCTTAATCCAATAGGACGTACTATGACTGATACGGTTTGGGAGTGCTCTAAAGCGGTGATAAGAGATGCTTTGATCTCACACACTGCTTTTTGCAAACGCGAGAAGGAGAAAAAGCGATTCCTCTTAACGGATAAAATCATGGAGCTGTCCCGCAAACATATGCTGTCGCAGTCCCCATCTCTGTATAAGCAACTTCAATTGGCGAGATCCGAGCTCCAAGCCCTGGAGGATGACTTTATTGCCCATCAGCTGGAAATTAGTAATCAGGTTTATTTTCAGGGTAGCAATAAGGCTGGTTGGTATCCTGCCAGAAGATTAAGAGTCACATAGGGGCAATGCACCATAGCCAAAATTAAAAACATTCAGCAGGAAATTGTTATCTTGTCTAGAGAAATCAGGGAATGTTTCACCCAATTCTATGCATCTCTGCACAAAACTGATCTAAGTATAGAAGATGAGGCTATAGATGAGTATTTAGTGCAAATTTCACTACCCACTATTTCTGATAAACAAAGCCTTCTTCTAGACCAACTGATTAGCACCCCCAGAAGTCTTGCAGATGTTAAAAACTTTGAAACCTGGAAAATCTCCTGGCCTAGATGGCTACTCAAGCGTGTACCATAAGAAATTCTCCCACATCTTGGTAACACCTTTGACTGAATACTTCAGCTACATATGGAAAGGGGGCTTTATCTCGGAGGCTGTCAACGTGGCGGGAATATCAGTTATTGCGAAACTGGGACGGGACCCTACTATTTGTGGGTCATACTGCCCGATTTCGCTGATTAACTTAGACCTCAAGATACTAGCCAGGGTCTTAGCGGAATGACTAAATCAGATTATACTGGGGCTAGTGCATACCGATCAAGTTGGCTTTATACCCGGCCGCATGGCGGTGGACAATGTTCGCAAGATCATTGACCTGCTATGGTGGGTTCAGAGAGAGCTTGTCCCTTTCTTGCTGCTTTCCCTAGACGCTGAAAAAGCGTTTGATAGGGTACTGTTGCGTCCGTCGGTCGCAGACGGCTGCGACCGCTCTGCCTCACCTCTCTTCTACCGCTTTTCCTCCTCCATTGGAAGAATGGCTGCCTCCGCTGCTGTTTGCCGAAACCCTCGGCGTCTCCAAGTCAGCATGGGCGTCCCCATCCGCCATGCTTCTTCCTGAGGCCTCCTAGGGCACGCGTGCGCATGCTGCCTACGTTTTTGAATAAGTCATGGCAGGAACCTCGGGGGCGGCCCCTCCGCATGACGTCAGTACCTCCGGGTATTTAAACCTCCGCTCTGCTCCAATTGAACAATTTAGCAAGGACTTCGGTTTTGCTACTCTGACCGCTTCTAAGCTGCTCACTTGGAATCCTCCCTACCCTCCGGGGTATCTTGCTACTATGGAAGCTCTGGGTACCCGCTCTCCAGGGGCTTCTCGCTTCTACTCTGGGGTTAATCTGCCTAACCTTAAGGACACCCACCCCTCGGGGGGTCCTGTCTGCTTTCTTTCAGGAACCCTCAGCGCTCCTAGGTACTCACTCCTCGACGGCCTATTCTGCTCAAGGTATCCTGCACCTCGGACCTCGGGTCCCTCTCTTCATTCAACTACCGAAGGAAGTTATCAGCACTGCTACTCTGTGAGTATCACTATGCTCCAGCTCTCCTCATTCCACCCTCCAGGTTCATGGCCTATCCCGCACTGCGGAACACTACCGGGCCTTTGCTACACCTGGGTGAGACCATCATCTACAGAGACTGTCTGAGCTTATTGTGATATCGCTGGACTATAGCACTGTCCGCTCCTTGGGCAAGATTCAACTCTTCAACAGCAGTATAATAAATCTTTCTCTCCTCAGTGTCTGCTTACTAAGAGTCTAGCCAATCGTTGTGGTTCCCCATGGGGCCCCTCCCCGTGGGAGGAGTCATCGCCACTTCGACCAAGAGTCCACATAATGCCACAAACCCTACAGGTACATTGGCCCTTTTTATTTAAACTCCTTGAGAAAATTGGTTTTGGTCCCTTCTTTATTCACTGGATAAAAAGCTTGTATCACTCACCCCAGGCTTGTGTAAAAGTGAATGTGGGTTATGGGGATTGCTTTATGGTGGGTAAGAGAACGAGACAGGGGTGTCCAATGTCCCCTTGCTCTTCTTATTTCTTGAACCCCTCGCCTCCAGAATACGCTCTTCAGATCAAATCATAGGGATCGTAATAGGTGGTGAACAATATAAATTATCATTATTTGCGGACGATATAATGACCACACTTACCAACCCAGACCTATCATTACCTAGCTGAGCTCAACCCATTCAGCGCGGTATCAGGTTTTAAGGTAAATTATGATAAGTCAGAAATTGTAAATGTTAACCTGTTCATATCCCATACAATGCACTTAAAGCGAAATTCCCTTTGAAGTGGGCCATGTCCTCCCTTACATATCTGGAAATCCGTATTGAGCCCTTAATTTCCAATTTGTTTAGTATTAATTATACTCCATTAGTTAAACAAATAGAAAAGGATTTGGGCCAATGGCATAGAGATAGGTTCTCGTGGCTAGGACGAATTGCCATCATCAAAGATGAATATTCTCCCACGTTAACTATGTATTTTTTCTACACTACCAGTTTTTATTTCAGCCACTATCCTCCAGGCCTGGCAGAAAAGAATTCATGATTTTATCTGGAATCGCAGGCCCCCAAGAGTATCAAGGGGGGTACTTTACCAACCGAACTCCCGAGGTGGACTGGGGGTGCCTAACATTCACTGGTATTTCGCAGTATCTCAATTACAGTCTCTAATGGACATCTTCAGGAAGAACTCCCCCAAGCAATGGGTAGTAATTGAACAGCAGCTGATTGGGGCCATGCTCCTCTCAGCTCTCCCCTGGCAACCGAGAGCTATTTGGAGACTGTTAAATTGTCTCCCAATTACACTACCTACTACTCTGCGAGTGTGGACACTGTGGAAATTTAAACTTGTGGGGGCTGGGCAATATTTTCTTTCTTCCCAGTTATTTCACAATACCCTGTTTCCCGCTGGCATATCTGGCGGCATGTTCGATGCTTGGAAGAGTAGGGATATTACTCATTTTGAACATATTCTCCCTCAAGGCAGGATCCTTTCCCAAAGCTCCTTTGTTGACAGATATAATTTTAGTGCCGTAAATTTCTTGGCTTTTGCTCCGTCATTTTGTACTCTCTCAGTTACCTAATTTTACTCACAGCGGGGCTAAAAGCATTTTTGAGCATTTTTGTGATCACATTGATAAGTTACAAGGTGCGATATCGCACAAACACATTCGGGCCTGGGAGTCCAATTTGAGGGAATCTCTGAGCATGGAAGACTGGGACCTCGCCTTTTTGCATGCATGAAAATGCTCTATTTCTGCTGTTCAACAAGAGAACTGTTACAAATTATTATATTGATGGTATTTGAATCCAGTAAATCTCCATATCATATACCCTAGGTTAGAAGATAAATGTTGGAGACAGTGTAGACAAGTGGGTTCTCTCTCTACCACATTTGGTGGACATGTCCTCTTATCGTCGACTTTTGGCAACAAATCACAGCCTGGCTCTCACAAACTTTGATGGCACGAATAGGCTCTGACACTCGCCGTGTCCTACTTAATCTTCCTCATGAGGCCCCGGATAAATATCAACATAGATTTTGCTTACAGGTTGCCATAACAGCTCAGCGCGCAGTGGCAGCCCATTGGAAGCAAGTAAAACTACCTTTGCTTTCTGACGGTCTTCTTAGGCTCCACACGCACTACCGGCTGGCTTTTATTACAGCGAGCCTGCATAATCAAATGCCCTCTTTTCAGAAAGTTTGGAAATCTTACATAGGCTGGTGAGCGTCTCAGTCTTAAGCTTTTCAGTCTTAAGTTTAACTAGCTCTGTCTGTGTTGGGAATATTCAACTACCCTATTAAGTTACTGCTCAGGTGGGCTTCACTTACTTGGAGTATACGTTTTACTTATGTGTAATTCTCATCGCCATTGTTCACTGCCCTTTGGCACGCTCATGTTCTCATCCCAGCTTTAAACTGTTAATGCTTTACATAGCTTTAATCAGACTCGATGTGACCACTTACTATGATGTATGAGCCGGGTTATATAATGTTGTGTATAATTGGGAAGCTTTGTGGTGATGGGGGAGGGTGGGAGGAGGGTATTGTTCTATGTTAAATAACTGAAAATCCACAATTGAATGTATTCACTGTTTTATTGTTCATTTGTTTATTGGCATTATTCAATAAATCTTAAATTGAATAAAAAAGAAAGAAAAGGTACAGAGGAGGTTAACAAAAATGATAAAGGGTATGGAAAACATCTCTTATGGAGCATGGCTAAAACAGATTAATGCTTTTTAGCTTAGAAAAGAGTTGACTGAGAGGAGATATGATTGAGATTTATAAAATCATGATTGGGAAGGAATGGGTAAACAGAGAACGGTTATTTACCTTTTCAAACAATGCTAGGACCAGGGGACACTCCATGAAACTAGCAACTGGCAGATTTAAAACAAATCATAGGAAGTATTTTTTCATTCAGCACACAATCCAGTTATGGAATCTGTTGCCGGAGAATGTGATCAAGGCAACTAACATGTTGGGGGTCAAAAGAGGGTTAGATAAGTTCCCGCAAGAAAAGTCCATATTCAGTTATTAGCCAAATAGACTTGGGAAACCAGCGCCTGTCCCTGGGAGTGAGATACAAGAAATAGATCAACTATTGAGGATCCGCTGGGGACTTGAAACTCTGACTGGCCACTGTCAGAGACAGGATGCTGGACTCAATGAACCTTGGTCTGTCTCAGCATGGCACTTCTTATGTTCTTATGAAAATCACAAGTTATTGCTCTTCCCAGATTTTTCGACAAAGGTTCTGTCAAGTTGTAGAGAGATGAGGCCATATTGCAGGCAGCTGTATCACAAAGGTATTATATTTTCCTTATAATTCCCTGCCAAGTTAAAGATTTTCCATGTTGGAGAAGCAAAGATTTTTGTCAACAAAGACAAAGTCAGGAAATAGTGGAGACTCTAGTAAAGAATGATCATAGAGCTGAATGAATACACAGTTTTTCTACCTTTTTCTTTTTGGACTGGTGTGATTATGAGAAAAAAAATGTGAACTAGTGTCTCTGTTATTCTTTTATCATTGTAAAACTGAAAATAAAAGATGGACAAGGCTATATAAAGCAAATGAGGCAACAAATTTTATCTCACTGAACCATAGATCTGTGTCACAGAAAGAAAATCACAGGATGACAAATTGTTTTAAGAAAGCTGAAGTAAAACGTCTCTCTGAATAGTATAGGCATATATAGGGGGGGGGGGGGAATATTGCATATCAGGCCTATCAATACAAATTAAGAAATAGCAAAATAGTGGATTTGCATAAGAATGTGAAACGTATTCATGTACAATGTTTAGAAATGACAAAGATTTAGCATGACTTGAACGCTTTATTAGATCTTAAAGCAATAAGTAATTTACATTTTCTAAGATTCAAGATATATCATTGGGTAGTAAAGCAGGGACTTTACTGGTTAGATTAGTGAAAAATGAAAGAAAAAGTTTAATAAATTGAATATTTCATCAAGGCCAGCACTTGAATACTGCCCCAGAGGTAGCCAGGGCATTTGAATAGTATTATAAGTCTCTATTGTGTTAAGTCGTGTGAAGAGGTTTTCAAGGGACATTTTCCTCAACTGATGGAAGATCAGCATATGGTGATGGATGCCCCCATAAGAGAACTGGAAATAAAAATAGTCATTACTCAGCTACAGTCGACAAAATCACTGGGGCCAGATGGATTTGGCCCAGAGTTTTACAAAATTTTAGGAAACGTTAAATTACCTTCGGGCCGATACAGTACAGTGCGCTCCAACGGAGCGCACTGTTAACCTGCCACTGGACGCGCGTTTTTGATGCGCTAGCGTTACCCCTTATTCAGTAAGGGGCCGAAAACGCGTGTCCAACCCCCCGAACCTAATAGCACCCACAACATGCAAATGCATGTTGATGGCCATATTAGGTATTCCTGTGCGATTCAGAACACAAAATGTGCAGCCAAGCCGAAATTAGCGCCTACCCAAAGGTAGGCGCTAATTTCTTTGGGCACCGGGAAAGTGCACAGAAAAGCAGTAAAAACTGCTTTTCTGTGCATCCTCCGACTTAATATCATGGCGATATTAAGTCCCGAAAGTTTCCGAAAGTAAAAAAAAAAAAATTGAAGTCAGCCCGCGGCTGTCAGGTCGAAAACCGGACGCTCAATTTTACCGGCGTCCGGTTTCCGAGCCCGTGGCTGTCAGCGGGCTCGAGAACCGACGCCGGCAAAATTGAGCGTCGGCTGTCAAACCCGCTGACAGCAGCCGCTCTGGTCCAAAAGGAGGCGCTAGTGTCCCTAGCGCCTCCTTTTGCCTGTTTTTACCGCCAGGCCTCATTTGAATAGAGAATCGCGCGCACAGGAGAGCCCGCTCTTCCGCGGACTTTACTGTATCGGCCCGCTTGTTTGAAGGACATGTTTCAGGAGGCAAAGATATAGGTGATTTTACAGAAGACCATCATTTAGCAATTGTTGTTTGAATACCTAAACCCGGGATAGACCAGAAATACCCCGAATCATATAAACCTAGCTCTTAATTAAAGCAAAATATGAAGATACTTTCTGATGCCTTGGCAAATAGAATAATTATTACATATCTAGCTCAGAATGGCTTTGTGCAGGGAAGATATTCAATGACTAACATATTAAAAGTTTTCGCTGCTATACAAGTGCCTAAACCAGGGGTGCTTAAACCGGTCCTTGGGTTGTCGTCCCCCCCCCCTCCCCCCACCAGTTAGGTTTTCAGGATATCCCTAATGAATATACATGAGAAATATTTGCATACTTAGGAGGTAGTGTATGCAAATAAATCTCATGCATATTCATTTTAGATATCTTGAAAATCTGACTGGCTGGGGCAGAGCCCAAGGACTGGTTTAAGCACCTCTGATTTAGATACTTGTCTAGCAGTGAAAACCTTTAATGTTAGTCACTGAATTTCTGTTTAGACCATGAGTCCAAAGAATCCTCAAATTAACATCCAGTTCTGTCTTCCAAAATATGTTCCATTATTAGGAAACGTTGGTCGGTTTTGCAGGGTCATCCTGAATTAGGGGAAGGACAATTGTTTTCGTTTTCAAGAGGACACTATTGAAGATCGTATTATCCGTTCTAGTTTGCCATCTTCAGCACATATGGAGCAAGAACTACAAACATCACGTCAAGGAAATTGTCAGTTGTATCTTAAAAAATGGACTATGAAATATGTGTCATCATCTACCGGACAAAATGTTTGAGGTCCTGCATGAATTTTCTTGTCAAGCCACCTTTGTGGCTTATTGGCTTGTGTGTACTTGCAATCTGTAATATGTGGGCAACTCAAAAAGAAAGTTAAAGACCAGACTTATCGAACATAGGAGTTGTTTAAATAAGGTACAGTTGACTGCCCCTATAGTTCCTCATTGCTTGAAGAGACATTGGTGCCGATGTAATAAGGTGCGGTGAAGCTGCTGCGGGTTTGTGCATGCTAGTACGCACATTTGTATGTGCGTTTTCCCGTGCAAAGCCCTATACAGGGATGTAATAAGGGTTTTCTGCGCGTGAAAAAAGCGCATACGAACGCGCTCAGGGACCTGCGTTTTTTCCTGTGCGAATGATTGCTAATTGCATGCAAAGGAGGTGATTAGCTAATCATAGGCAATGCAAGGAGCCGCGCTAGTGCTAGTGCGGGTTTTTAATGCGTTTTTTTTACCGCCATGGTCAGGGCACGAGTTAAATGTCAGTGCCAACTCGTGGGGGCCTATGTCAGCGTCCGAGCGTCCTGAAAACCACCTAGCTGAGCGCCTATCTTGACATCCGAGTGGTCAGCTTAGCTAGGTGCTTTGCTGGGCGTCAGAATGTATAGATTCGCAACCAAGAAAGTGTCGTGAATCGACTGAGTTAGATACTTACTTGGTTGCGCCCGAGCGGCAATGGTAGCTAGGCGCCTTTCTGGGCACCCAGAAAGATGTTTCTGCCACAAACAGAGCACGAGTGACTTGATAAGCGCCTGGCTAAATGCTTATCTCGGCTTCCCAGTGGCCAGCTTTTCACGGAGTCCGAGGTAGGCGCTTCCCTGGGTAGACAGATACACGGCCGGAAGAGCAGCAAGATTGTTGTGAATTAGCATCCATGAAAATATTTGCCCTGTCTTCTGCCGCACAGTTAATTGAAATATTAAAAATACTTTCCAGGGTCATACTTTCACTTAATAGGGAGACCCGTTCACTCGCTTTTATGGGCGGATTATCGGCGAGGGTTCTGAGCACAGATGCGGCCGCTTATTACATAGGCCCTGTACCGCGCTTAGATACATGCATTTTTCCATACATGCGCAGATTTCTGTGTGCAAGTCATTTGCATTATTCATTTTTTTTACATCCCGCAGAAGCTTCAGCCCCGTGCGGGGATCACAACCCGCGCACATAATGAGCGCCTGTTTTGCTGCGGGTCTTATTACATCGGCACTATGTTTTTGAAGAGTTGAAGTGGACTATACTAGATCATATATGTGCAGACTGGTGGGTAGGCTGAGGATTTTTAGTTAAAGGGAACAGCTTTGGATCTTTCGGCTTAGCATGATTCACCCAGGAGGGCTTAATTCTAATATAGAATTGCACTGGTTTCAATGAAGGGGGTTGTTCTTAATGGCAAATAGAATGTTGCTGATACTGAGAACAATAAGAGTCATGTGACAATCTCTTATGCCATCTGTAATACATCATAGTGATGTCTAGTAATAGCGTACAAAAAACATCGGGTGAGGGAACGCTGTCAGCCATTAACAAAGCTGCCGGCAGTCTCCCGCGGATGAGTGTTCTGGGTTACATAGAGATGGTACCTCAATAAAGGTAAAAGCAGTAAAAATAACTGCCTAAAACATTTGGTGTTTTTCCCATACAAACAGATTTGTGCCTTTTTTATTTTTAGTGAACATTGGAAAGAGTGGTAGTTTCTAAGCAGACACCCCCGAAGCAGCAACCAGGGCTTTCAAACTTCTGCTCATTTGAAAACTGTACATCATTTAATGAACATAGAGAGGGAAGTTTACCCCCTTTTTTCATGATATTTTAAAGAACAAATAGCACAAAAGTGTTTTAAGTGCAAGCCAAGAATTTAAAAAAAAAAAAAAAAGTAGGGTGGGTTATTTTGTGCAAGACATATGATTAAATATGACCCATGACATCTTGAAAATGGAAGAGTATTCCAAAGAGATATATGGGTGTTATGATTTGTCTTGCTAAATAACTCTCATATTCTTTAGAAGCTACATTTTTGTCGTGTTCCAAATGAAGCAAGCAAATTTATAAAAAAAAAAAGAGACAGAAGAAAGTTATGCAGAAATTAGAAGCTAACTGCACAAGAGGAAACCACAGCTGGAATTCAGGAAGAAAATAGTGAAAAGCAGAGAAGCTGCTGACAATTGTCTAGAGGCAAGGTAAAACAGTACATTTATTGCTTGGGATCAGAGAAGCTGGGGGATCTGAATCCCAACACAGATCCTGAGAAATATATGTCAAAAGAAAGATTTATTAAGCTTTTTTCCTGTTGGATTCCAAGTTGTGTGAGGAAGCCTGAGTATGTTACCCAGTCCAAATCTAAGAGTTTAAAACCAGAAGGCCTGAAGGCAGCACTTTGGAGACAGAGACTGTGCCCTACTGCAGGATAGATACTGACACAGAATTTGTGAAAGAGAAGCTTGCTGAAAATATGATGCAGACCTTTAAATACAGGGGAGAAATAATACAGACTTTCAAATACTTGAAGATACATAATGCACAAAAATAAAAACTTTTCCAATGGAAAAGAAGCTGTAGAACTAGGGGTCATAATGTAAAGCTCCAACAGGGTAGACTCAGGAACAACATCAGGAAATATTTCTTCACAGAAAGGGTGGTGGATGCATGGAATGCCCTCCTGGAAGAGGTAGAGAAGACAAGAATGGTAATGGAGTTCAAAAGGGGGTGGGATAAACTCAGAGGATCCGTAATAGCTAAAGAATGAAAATGAAGCAAAGGGGTAACTTGTATGAACTGGGGTAACCTGCATGGAGCAGTTGTTAGTTACTACACTAGGCAACTTGCTGGGCAAACTGGATGGACCTCTTAGATCTTTTTCTGCCATCAATTACTAAGTTACTGGAACAGGACCTACAGAAAATAGTTTGTTATGTGAGAATAACTGCATCGGGATGAAGAAACCATTTAGGGACATTAAGAATATTTCCTCATATAGTAAGAATTATTTATGTGTATACTAAAAACTACTGTGATCAAAAAGAATAGGGATACATGTGATTTCTAAATTTTTTTTAAATTTTACCTAGAGACCAGTAATCACAGGCATCCTGCAAAATGAGGGAGAACCTTACATCAGTCTTTGGAAGATTTAGGGTGAAAGTATTAGGAGGATTTGTTTAAAGTTAGGGAGACAAGTATTGTCTGGAGAACAGAGTAATGGGCTCAACAGGAGCTCAGAGCACCTGCACTGAAGCAATAGCTTCTCTGTATTTGGATCTGATTGCAGGACAGGATGGCGGCAGCTCTGGAGACCACCTTCAACTGGGCCCCATCCAAGCATAATCATGAGCTCACAACTGTTGCACACCCACCCAATGAGTCTAGAAATGCTGATCAGAATTTCTATTTAAATAATTCATACAACATTTTAACATAAGCTCCATTATAAAGGTCCAATTGGATATATCACACTAACACGCCTAACTGAAGCTGACTGTCTATAAGAATGTTTTCAAGACCACAGTATTTATCCGATGGTGTCCATATAAAATAAAGAGAAACAAGGATAAAAGTTGTCACAGTTTTGCCTGCTATGCAACTATCCTTCCACCAGGGGTCATCAGAGAGTCTGGTTGCTAGCTCTGTCAGTTACCTCCTCACTGGTCACACTGCTCCTCCGCCTCAGCCCTAGTTAACCCAATCTGCTCAATTCCTCAGTGCCTCTTCATTGAGTCATCTTGGCTCACTGACTTGGCCACTCTTAGTTGGTTATCCTGCCTTGCCTTGTGGCCTCTCTTGGCCTCTTGTCTTGCTCTGTGGCTTCTCAGGCCTCCTTCCTTGCTCTGTGGCCCCAGGGCCTCTCTGCCTTACCTTATGGCATCTGGGCCTGCTAGGTTCTCCTAGCCAGCTTTGTGCCCTGTTGGGATTCCCTGTTTATTGTTGCTTTTCCTATCTAGTCCAGTCCTTGTCTAAGCCCTGTCCTTGTCTAGTCTTTGTTCTGTCTTGTAACACCCAGTTCAGTCCTTGTCTGTTTCTCAGTCCTTGCCCTTGTCCCTGGTTCAGCCTTGTCTGTATCCAGCCTGTCTGCCCTCAGTGCTTGGTTCTAGCTCTCAGCCAGTCCCTGGTTCCAGTCCCCAGCCTGTGCTCTGTATTCAGCTACCAGCCTGTGCTCTGTGCCCAGCCCCAGTCTATGCCCTGTACCCAGCTCCCAGTCAGTACCTGTATCTAGCCTCAGCCAGTACCTGTATCCAGCTCCCAGCCAGTGCCTGTGTCCAGCCTGTGCCTGCCCTCAGCTTCCAGCCTGTGCCTGACCCCAGCTCCCAGAGTGCACAGAAGCTCCCAGTCCATGTCTGCACCATGATGTTCTTCTGGAGACAAGTCCTACCAGCCTCCAGAACCCAAAGGCTCAACCTGCAGAGGAGGGGATTGGTTAGGCAGAAGACCAGCCCTAGTCCAGCCATGCAGTCCTGCACTGCTTCTGCAGAGGTGCTCCCTGACTCCAGCTCGCTGCCCTGTGGCAAAAAGGGAGAAGGTGAAAGACAGTTGTCAGTGTTGATTGTTAGAGGTTGGTTGCCACTTACTTGGGCATGTGTGGAAACCTGTGCAACAGAAAGAAGAAGTTATTAATGAGAGAGTTAAGTCTGAGATAAAAGACAGGAAGAGATAAATGAACACCTAAAAGGAACTCTCCTGCCTTAAGTTGTATTTGCAAGGAAACTGAAGAGTACTGATTAACAAAGAGAGAACTGTTGTAGCGTGTATTTAAAAACTGTTATATTTATATCTGAAAATTTCAGTGACTCACCTTTTACTGGTCAGATTTCATTCTTCTGCCAATAGCCACTCTTCTTTTTTAGCAGAAGAGAACAAATAAAAGTTGTTGTTGCATAGATCAAAAGTCTGGTTCTTAGGACAGTGTTATGGTTTTTGTGTACCTGCCAACCTACCTGGAGTGGAATTAGGGCTTAATTCATAGAGGATCGGTCTTCTTGAAGGAAAAATCCAAAACCATTATTAGTCATGTAAACTTGGGAAAGTACAGCTTATCCCTGGTTGTGAGCAAGAAGGATTGGACCTATTCTTTGGGATCCTGCCAGGTATTTTTGGCCTGGATTGACCTCAGGATACTGGGTTTAAGAGACATGTTGTCTGACCCAGTATGCATTTCTTATGTTCTTATATTCCTAAAATACATTTCAGATCAACCATACTCGGGGATCCAAGAGTCTGGAAAATACAGAGCATATTGTTAATAAATAATGAATAAGGAAAGCAAGAGGTTCTAAGATATGGTGGGGTAGATATTTAAATGCTACTTAGCCGGATAAATTGGACTTATCTGTCTAACTATTTGGCTCTACAACTTAGCTGGATAAGTCCCTTATCTTGCTAAATAGCTGAATAATCGGTGGGTGGGCAGTGGCTATAACTGGGCAGGGCTACCTATCTGGTTAACTTAGCTGGATAAGAAGCGATATTGAGCCTTGTCTGGTTAAGTTAATTGATAAGTTAGACGTAGCTCATAGCAGGTCTAAAGTTAACTGGATAAATTTAGCCAGCTAACTTTAATAATTATCCAGGTATATTCAGCGGCATTTCGTATCGCTGAATATCCCATGTAAGTTAGCCAGTTAAGTCTTATTTGGCTAACTTACATAGCTGGATATATTTTAATATTGGCCCAATTCTATCTTAGTCATAATTAACTCAGGTCTCCTAATGATTGTTAATCAGCTCCTTCTTCAACCAGCATCAGTTCTGATTGCTGTTACCTGTGGACTAGCCCTGCAGTTCCGTAGTGAATTGGGTCATAAAATAGATACTTATTATCTTGATATTTAATCACACATATTTCTAGCCAAGATCTTTTCATTTGTTAAAAGAGGTATTTTATATGCTTAATTAATTGAGAAAACTCCTAATTTAATGAGCTGGAGGACCCAAATGTTAGACTTGGTTTATATAAAGTTCCGAATGGCTACTATGAATACTTCTAAGGCATATGTTACTTCTTGCCAAATTTGAAAGCTGTATATTATTGCCTGGCCTGATGATTATAGGAAGCTGATGATTAAATAATTTCCTTTCTTCCCATGCTCCCCCCAATTTTCTTTTTGGGAGGATTCCTATGACTGGCTAAACCAAGTAATGTTTGTCACTTGTGGTTGTTGCGCTGGAGGTGGACCCTTGGCCTGCTGCAGGATTGGTACGGCCCTCAGGGAGGCCCCAGAGGGTGCCTGCCGCCAGAAGGCGGAGCACACGAGGAGACAGAGGCTAGCTGGAGCTCACCAATAACAGTCCAGGGGTTCCGCAGGTTGAGCCCTTGGGTACCTGGACCACCTGGGCTTAGGTGGGCCTCAGAGGGTATCCCAGAGAGATAGCGGAGAGGTGTGCCCATCAAGAGCAAGGGTGCATGGCTAGTGGAGAACAGCTGAGCTAGACCAGAACAGAGTGTACCGGAGACCACAGGAAGGGAACAGGAACTGAAGGTCCTCCGGACATGATAGGCAGCACCTAGTGGTCTAGCTTGTAGAAGGCTGTGGGCAGTGTCAGAACAGGCAGACCTGGTGGTCACAGGAGAAGCGAAGAGAGTATCTGAGTGAAGTGCAAGGGTCAAAGCCAGGGAATCCATCCGAGGGTTGTCAGCCAAAGCAAGGGTCAGTTCCAGGTATCAGTCCAAGCGTGGGCAGTGGCGAGCAGAGGTCAGTTCCGGGTATCAGTCCAAGTGTGGTCAATGGCAAGCAGAGGTCAGTTCCAGGCAGCAGTCCAAACGTGGTCAGTGGCGAGCAGAGGTCAATACCGGGTATCAGTCCAAATGTGGTCAGTGGCGAGCAGAAGTCAATATCGGGTATCAGTCCAGACGTGTTCAGAGGCAGGCTGAGGTCAGTACCATGAGTCAGTCCGAGAAGGTACAACCTGGGAATCAGAGCAGGAATCAGGAACAGATGCTGGCACACAGGAAGGACCACAGGAACACAGACGCAGGAACACTGGAGCACACTGGAACACAGGAATGCAGGAACACTGGAACACACTGGAACGCAGGAACACTGGAACAAGGACAGGAACACAGGAATGCAGGAACACTGGAACACACTGGAACGCAGGAACACTGGAACAAGGACAGGAACACAGGAATGCAGGAACAGTGCAACAAGCACAGGATCAAAGAAACAGGAACACAGGACGGCAACTAGCTTCTCACGAATTAGACGACCTATTTGCCAAGGCAAGGAACTGGAGCCTGAGCCCAGCCTTTATGCAGGGCTCAGGTGATGTCATCGCCGTGCACTGCAGAGGAGTTTCCCGCTCTTGGTCCTTTAAAGGGCAGGGTGATCCGTGCAAGCGCGCCTAGTGGCGGACCCAACGCCGATGAGGATGCCGAGCCCCGCCGTGAGAAGCGTTGCGAGGTCAAAGGCCACGAGGGGCCTGGAGACGTTGTGGGATGCTGCAGACGCCGCGGCTGCGGCTGCGAGGAAGGACAGACCAGGCCTTGCGGAGGGGAGCCCAAGGTAGCCGTGGCACCAGCGCGGCCGGGACATGCAAACGTACCCCCCCTTCTAGGCCTCCCCCTTACCGGTCTAGGCTTCTCCCCTTCTAGGCCTCCCCCTTACCGGTCTAGGGTCATTTTCAAAGGAGTTACGCATGTAAATGTGACATACTATCGTAGCAATTTTCAAAAGCTATTTACTCGAGAAAAGTGCACTTACTTGAGTAAATCCTATGGACAATTCAATGGCATATATTGTAGCAATTTTGAAAAGCCCACTTACTTGAGTAAAGTGTATTTACTCGAGCAAAAACCAGTTTTGCTCGAGTAAATGCTTTTTAAAATCTACCCCTTAGAGAATAGCCACTGCCATTAGCAATGGTTACATGGAATAGACTTAGTTTTTGGTTACTTGCCAGGTTCTTATGGCCTGGATTGGCCACTGTTGGAAACAGGATGCTGGGCTTGATGGACCCTTAGTCTGACCCAGTATGGCATTTTCTTATGTTCTTATGTTCTTATGGATGCTGATGATGAAAGGTGCGAAGGAGATCTTTATCAAGGATATGGTGGGAGGGCTCCCATGAGTTCTCCTCCGGACCAAAGCCCTCCCATGCCAGGAGGTACTCCCAGTGCCCTCTGCAGCGACAAACATCTAATACCTCCTGCACTTGGAGGGTGGCTTCTGGTTCTGCAGCAAGCTGAGTGGGTTGCGGAGGTCTTCGCAAAGGCCAGGATAGGACCAGTGGCTTGAGTAAGGATACATGGAATGTATTGTGAATCCCGAGGTTCGGAGGCAGTTTCAGCTGGTAGGTTACTGCTCCCACTCGACGAAGAACAGGGAACGGCCCCATGTACTTAGGGGCCAGTCATTGCGAGGGGAGCCGGAGGCGGATGTGTCGCGTGCTGAGCCAGACTTTTTGTCCTGGAAGGAATACTGGGGCGGCCCAATGGTGAGCGTCCGTCACCCGCTTAGCACACTTGACTGCTTGACACAGGCGTACCTTGACCTGATCCCATAGGTGGCAGATGGTTTGTGCTGTGGCTTGCGCTGCAGGAGATGGAACATTGAGAGGAACTGGTAGAGGCAGACGGGGCTGCCGACCAAAAACTACTGCAAATGGAGATGTCCCAGTGGTGGATGGAATGTGGGTATTATGTGACAGTTCAGCCCACTGGAGAAGGTCGACACAGTTATCTTGCTGGTCATTAGCGTAGGACCGGAGGAAGGCCTTCAGAGAGCAGTTAGTCCTCTTAGCCTGGTCATTGGCCTGCGGATCGTAGGCAGAGGTCAGGTTTAGGGTGATGTGAAATTTATTGCAGAGTGATTTCCAATACTTTGCAGCAACTGAGGGCCATGATCCGAGACAATCTCCTGCGGCAATCCGTGGAGACAGAAAACATGTTTCAGGAATAGTCGTGCAAGTTCAAGAGCCAATGGAAGGCCAGGTAAAGGCACAAAATGGGCCATTTTAGAGAAGCGATCTATTATGACCCAGATTACGGTGTGCCCCTTGGAAGGGGGCAATTCTACGATGAAGTCTGTAGAAAGACTAGTCCAGGGTTCAGTGGGTGCTGGGAGAGGCTGAAGAAGCCCTCACGGTCATCCAGTGGGGGGCTTTTGTTACGCACAGACAGGGCAGGAGCCTACGTAGTCTCAGAAGTCTTTTACCATACTGGCCCACCAGTAGTGTCTGCGGAGCATCTCAAGGGTTCGGGCCCGACCAGGATGGCCAGCGAGTCGGGAGTCGTGAGCCCAACGTAAAACTTGCTCTAGGAGTCGACGAGGCACCACTGTCTTACCAGCTGGTATGGTGGGGGTATCCTCTGGCTCTACCAAACATGACAAGGTATCAGCGCGGAGATTCTTCTCAGCTGGGCGATAGCGCAGTTCAAAATTGAACCGCGTGAAGGAGAGAGCCCAGCGGGCCTGTCGTGCGTTCAAAAGCTGAGCCTCTTTCAAATATACTAAGTTTTTGTGATCCGTGTAAATAGTGAATTTGTGCTGTGCTCCCTCTAGCCAGGGGCACCACTCCTGGAGAGCAAGCTTCATGGCTAGAAGTTCGCAGACCCCGATGGTATAATTTTGTTCTGTGGGAGAGAACTTATGGGAATAGAACGAGCACGGGACAAGGACTCCCTTCGTAGAGTATTGGCTGAGAACTGCTCCGGCGCCAATGGCAGATGCATCAACCTCTACGATGAATGGATGATTTGGGTCCGGATTGTGGAGACATGGACCGATACGGAAGGCCTCCTTAAGGGCCTGGAACGCAGACTGGGCTTTGGGACTCCACTCCCGGAGGTCACAACCCTTCTTAGTCATGGCGGTGAGTGGAGCAGCTAGTGAAGAGTAGTCTGCAATAAAGTGATGGTAATAGTTCATGAATCCCAAGAACCTTTGCAGAGCCTGTAGGCCAACCAGCTGGGACCAGTCACAAATATAACCCCAATCCTCAAAGATCTTCATTGGTTACCTATTCAACAGCGCATACACTACAAAACACTCACAATAATTCACAAATCCTTACACAACCCAGATATGAAATGGCTACATAACACCTTCTCCTTCCGCAGTGCAAACAGACCTACTCGATCACACCATCTAGCAACCATAAACATTCCCACACCCAGACTCACTCATTACAATACCACCAGAGAACGCACCCTATCAATTGCCGGCCCCACAATATGGAATTCCATGCCCTCTGACATTCGCCAAGAACACTGCCTACACAAATTTAAAAAAAGACTCAAACAGGTCGATACTGTAACGTGCGGTTGAAGATTTCCCGTCTGTAACGTGCTGGGAGCGCACAATTCGGACGCGTAAGGCGATCCAGCGATACAGTCTCCAGTTTCACGCATCCTTAGCGCTTCTTAAAACAGACGCATAACCCTTTCCGCACGCAGCATGTATATGATATGTAAATGAACGAATTAGCTGTATAATGAAGGAATTAGCTATTCCCTCCGATACTGTGACGCACGCTCAGATTATCTCCTTTGTAACCCGCTATTTTGCCACGTCCTTAACCTGTTAGTTTACCGCCTACCCTCTACTTGGTGTTAGTGTGGTGTTAGTGTGGTGTTCGAAAATTAAAACGGGAATAAAGTGTAAAAAATGGGGGTAAAACCAAAGGGAGTAAAGTGTAAAAAACATTGCAGCGTAAGTTGTTTATATATATGTATAAATACCTGTCACTTTCCTGTCACTTTCCGAATCCCCCAGGCGTGCAGTCATCGCGGCAGCGGCGGGAGCCGGGCGGATGGGCACCCGTTCATCCAGGCGGCGGCGGCGGCGGGAGCCAGCGAGCGGGTGGGCGCGCGTTGGATCCAGGCGGCGGTGGGAGCCGGCGGGCGGGTGGGCGCGTGTTCGATCCAGGCCGCGGCCGGGTGGGCGTGCATTCATCCAGGCAGAGGGAGCCGGCGGCGAAAGCGGCCACCAGCTCCCTCTGCCTGGATGAATGCACGGCCCCCGCCGGCAGTGAATGAATGCCCGTGCGATTTCGGCGCTCAAGGCGGCCGGGTGGGCGTGCATTCATCCAGGCAGAGGGAGCCGGCGGCGAAAGCGGCCTCCGGAGGCCGCTTTCGCCGCCGGCTCCCTCTGCCTAGATGAATGCACAGCCCCCGCCGGCAGTGAATGAATGCCCATGCGATTTCGGCGCTCAAGGCAGTCACATGCCGTGACGTCAAGCGTCGTGACGTCACGCCTTGAGCGCCGAAATCGCACGGGCATTCATTCACTGCCGGCGGGGGCCGTGCATTCATCCAGGCAGAGGGAGCCGGCGGCGAAAGCGGCCGCCGGCTCCCTCTGCCTGGATGAATGCACGCCCACCCGGCCGCCTTGAGCGCCGAAATCGGGAGGAGAGGAGAAGGGAGAAGGGACTACCGTAGCAGGCCCGAGCCTTGCTACTTTTTCGGTTTTTTTTTTTTTTTGCTTCGGGAGGAGGGGACAGGACTGGGGCTGCACCGGAGACCAGACGGGGCCAGGGCAGGTGAGCGGGGGCTGGGGGAAAGTTTGCCGAGCATCGGGGAACATAACTGTCCACTTCCTGGTACCTGTCATTTCAAATGTCATTTGAAATGACATTTGAAATGACAGATACCAGTGCGGCCGTGAAGCGTTAGGCCCGCGAACCCAGGATACTGCATAGGCGCTCTATACAGTAAAATGGGTTGCGCGGGCCTAACGCTTGCCTAAGGCTTCGCAGCTGCGGCATGCATTTGCATGCAATTTGAAGAGAGTATCGAGCGGTAGGTGAAGAGAACTGTGCGTGCGGGGAACGAGGGTGCGCCTGACACTGCCGCACTGTTTCTACTGCGGCCTTAGAGTATCGATCTGAAAACTTGGCTTTTCACACAAGCATACTCATAATCCCAAGAATCCTAACTAAACTGATAATGTTAAATTCCACTCTAAACTGATAATCTTAAACTGTCAAACTGTCATTATAGTTATATTGCAAGAATCTTAAACTGTCAAACTGTCATTATAGTTATACTGTGAGAACTTGAATTTGTTAGACTGATTACGCTGCAAAGCATGGTTGCTAAATCAATGTTGCTTTAAACTGTTAAAACGTTATTATAGTTACTATGTATAAATAGTTATTTGTTACACTGTAAAGCACTGTTGCTGACACTATGTTGCCTGTAAACCAATTTGATGTCCAACAATGAAGGCCGGTATAGAAAAACCCTAAATAAATAAATAAATAAATAAATAAATAAATACCTTGGAGCTTATCTGAGCCCATAGTGAATCCTTGGTTGGAGATGATGTAGCCCAGAAATGGGAGGCTAGACTGCTCAAAGAGACATTTTTCAAGATTGGCGAAGAGGTGATGGTCTCTAAGACGCTGGAGGACAGTCTAGACATGAGAGCAATGGGATTCCAAGACTCTGGAAAAAATCAAGATGTCGTCCAGATACACTACGACGAAGGAATAGAGGAGATCGCGAAAGATCTCGTTCATCGTCCTCTGGAAGATTGCCGGAGCGTTGCATAACCCGAAGGGCATGACTACATATTCGTAGTGTCCATCCCGTGTATTGAACACGGTTTCCCATATATCGTCTGGTTGAATGTGGACCAAGTTGTAGGCCCCGCGTAGGTCCAACTTAGTAAAAATTCAGGCCCCCAGGAGCCGATCGAAAAGCTCACTAATGAACGGCAGTGGGTACTAGTCCTTGTGGGTAACGGCATTCAGGCCTTGGTAGTCAATACATGGCCTTAAAGTACTGTTCTTCTTCTTTACAAAAAAGAAACCAGCGCCCGCAGGGGAGGTTGAGGGCCGTATGAAGCCTTTGGCTAGGTTTTACTTAATGTAGGTGGACATAGCCTGGGTCTCTGGAAGTGAGAGAGGATAACTTCTGCCCTTGGGAGGAGTGGTACCAGGCAACAGTTCGATTGGGCAGTTGAACTTCCAGAGAGGGGGTAAGATGTCGGCTTGCTGTTTGGAAAAGATATCTTGGTAGTCAGCGTAGGGTGTAGGTAACCCAGGAAGGGTAGTGGATGTTAGCACCGGTACGGACAGGGATACCCACCGTAAACAACATTCCTGGAACTGAGGGCCCCACTAGGTAAGCTGGAGCAACTCCCAGTTGAAAAGTGGGGCGTGCAATTGTAGCCAGGGTAGACCGAGAACAATGGGATGTACTGACCGCTTCAGGATCATGAGAGGAATCTCTTCTTCATGCAGAGTCCCTATGGTCAGTCGGATGACTAGGGTACGATGGGTGATGCAATCAGGTAAGGGTTCTCCATGGATGGAGGCAATACGCAATGGTACTTCCAGAGGTTGAATAGGGATTTGAAGTAGAGTCACTAATTCTTCAAGAATGAAGTTCCCACCGGCCCCAGTATCCACAAGGATGGTGGTCGAGAAGGAATGTGTCCCTTTGGAGAGGGAGACAGGCAGCAGAAGTTGAGGGCCAGTAACTGTAGTGCCCAAGCTCGGGACCCCTGCTGGGCTTAGGCTTTGGAGTTTCCCGGACGCACCGGACAGGTCTGGATAAGATGGCCAGGACCTCCACAGTAAAGGCAGAGACCGGACTTCTGCCTTCGGAGGCGTTCTTTGGGAGTAAGGCGATCACGGTTTATTTGCATGGCGGGGTGATCACCGGAAATGCCCTTAATCTGGGGCTGATGGACCGAGGTGGTTCCGAGACCGGTCGTCGGACAGCCTTTACTTCCCGGTGCAGTTCCTGGAGGCAGTGGTCAATCCGCCCAACCAACGAGATGAGGTCTTCCAACGATGTAGGGATCTCTCGGACTGCCAATTTGTCCTTCAGAGCAGATGACAATCCCTCGAGATAGAGTACCTGCCATCCCAATTCCGTTGCCAGGGTTCGGAACTCCACGGTGTATTCTGAAAGGGAGCGGGACCCCTGGCGGAGGTGGAGGAGATGGTGTCTAGCAACTGCCTGTTAGCCTGGATCATTGAAGGTACATTGGATCGTGGAAATGAATTGAGGGAGCTGCTGTAGTAAGGAATCAGAATGCTCCCAGAATGGGGAGGCCATGCCAGGGCTTTCCCCTCCAATCGCAATAAGATGAAGGTGATCTTCGTCACTTCATCTGGGAATAAGGAAGGTTGCAGCGCAAACAGCATGTAACACTGGTTGATAAAGCCTCGGCAGAGATGAGGATCCCCATTAAAACGGGGAAGAGCTGGGAGGGCCAGCAATGCCCGTGAGGGCGGTGAAGGGTGGAAGCACTGTTGGCGAGAGTCCCTGGGTTGGCCATGGTGGACTCTTCCAATTGAGAGCGTAGTCTCTCTACCAAGATGGCCAATGCTTCGAGAAATTGTTGCTGCTCCCGGACACATGCAGCCAGGCCTGATGTAGCCTGCAAGGCAGAGGACTCTGCCAAGTCCATGGCCTTGGCAACCTGTTGCGCTGGAGGTGAACCCTTGGTTGTCGCAGGATTGGTACGGCCCTCAGGGAAATCCCAGAGGGCGCCTGCCGCCAGGAGGTGGAGCACATGAAGAGACAGAGGCAAGCTGGAGCATCACCAATAACAGTCCGGGGGTTCTTCAGGTTGAGCCCTTGGGTACCCAGACCACCTGGGCTTAGGTGGACCTCAGAGGGTCTCCCAGAGAGGAAGTGGAGAGGTGTGCCCACCAAGAGCAAGGGTGCGCGGTTAGTGGAGAACAGCTGAGCTAGACCGGATCAGAGTGTACTGGGGACCACAGGAAGGGAACAGGAACTGAAGGTCATCTGGACAGGATAGGCAGCACCTAGTGGTCTAGCTTGTAGAAGGCCGTGGGCAGCGTCAGAGCAGGCAGACCTGGTGGTTACAAGAGAAGTGAAGAGATTGTCCGAGTGAAACTCAAGGGTCAAAGCCAGGGTATCCATCTGAGGGTGGTCAGTCAAAGAAAGGGTCAGCTCCAGGTACCAGTCCGAGCGTGGTCAGTGGCAAGCAGAGTTCAGTTCCAGGTATCAGTCCGAGCGTGGTCAGTGGCGAGCAGAGGTCAGTTCCAGGTAGCGGTCCAAACATGGTCAGTGGTGAGCAGAGGTCAATACTGGGTATCAGTCCAAACGTGGTCAGTGGCGAGCAGAGGTCAATACTGGGTATCAGTCCGGACGTGGTCAGAGGGAGGCCGAGGTCAGTACCGTGAGTTAGTCCGAGAAGGTACAACCTGGGAAGCAGAGCAGGAAACAGGAACAGACACTGGCACACAGGAAGGACCACGGGAACACAGACGCAGGAACACTGGAACACACACTGGAACGCAAGAACACTGGAACACACACTGGAACACAGGAACGCAGGAACACTGGAACAAGGACAGGAACACAGGAACACTGGAACAAGCACAGGATCAAGGAAACAGGAACACAGGATGGCAACTAGCTTCTCACGAATGAGACGACCCGTTTGCCAAGGCAAGGAACTAGAGCCTGAGTCCTGTCTTTATGCAGGGCTCAGGTGACTTCATTGTCGCGCGCCACGGGGGAGTTTCCCGCGCTTGGCCCTTTAAAGGGCCGGGTGATCCGTGCGCGCGCACCTAGGGGCGGACCCAACGCCGACAAGGACGCTGAGCCCCTCTGTGAGAAGCATTGCGAGGTCGAAGGTTCCGAGGGGCCTGGAGATGCCGTGGGCCGTCGCGGATGCCGGGGGCTGACTGCGGCTGCAAGGAACGATGGACCAGGCTTTGCGGAGGGGAGCCCGAGGTGAACAGACCCAGCCGTGGCACCAGTGCAGTCAGGATGCACAATAGTGGTCTCCTACTTTGTAGTTAAATTATTTGATTGTTGGAAGATAAAAGGGAATAATTCATTGGTATATATGTTAAAACTGTAATCTGTGGTTACCTTTGTATATATGCCTGTGATTAATAAATATGTTGAACCACGATCACATATAAACAGGGAAAACACAACATAAAAATTGCCCCCAAAGACAGTAGTACCTACTGCTTAGACAAAATATGTATTATGCCTCTGTTTGATCACTCTACTTGTTAGGATTTAGTTAGTGTGTGGGCCCTTGGCCGAGGTGAGAGATGGTACTGCCCCCAGGGAGGAGCCTCGTGAGCCTCACCTTTGGGAGGCAAGGTCTCAGTGAATTGAGACACAGTATCAGTCTAGAGTCTTTATTAAAGAGAAAGGTGACACAACCCGCGGAGTGGGGGTGCAAGAGAAGAGGTCTTACAGACCTAGAATCACAGGGTCCGTGGATAGGAGAATACCCCCAAGTGGATACCTCCGTAGAGTAGATGATGATCCGCAGAGCGAGGTACACTGGTGATGTCTTCAGTAGAGATGGTAGTAGCCCGCGGAGTGGGGTACACAGAAGAGGGTCCTGAGCTGAGTCGGTAGTGGTCCGCAGAGCAGGGCACACTGATGAGGTCCTTTAATAGAGATGGTAATGGCCCGCGGAGCGAGGTACTCACGGTGAAGGTCCTCAGTAGAGATGATAGTGATCCGCAGAGCAGGGAGCACTGGTGAGGTCCTCAGTAAAGATGGTAGTGGTCCACGAATCGGGGTACACCAGAGGAATCCTCGGTAGAACAGGTACTCACAGAAAGAGTAGCGAAGGTTCCAAGGAAGCCCCGGGGAATGGGGCAGGTAGAAGTCCCAAGTGACAGGCCCTCCGAGGAGTGGATAGTCAAGACGAGGAGAGGGTCCCCGAGGAGCGGATACCCAAGACGTCTATGCCTTGAAGCAGGAACTGGAACGCAGGTCCTCTGAGAGCGAGGTGGATTTAGCAAGAAGGGTTCTCTTTTCCAAGTCGTCGGTAGGCAGGGCCAGCTGGCTTAAATGTCCTGGAGGGTCTACGTCATCCGGAGGGGACGCCCCCAAGGTTCCCGCTATGATGGATTTAAGACTGGCCAATGCGACTGCGCACCTAAGGACTTCCAAAAACAAGATGGCGGTTGGCAGCATCTGTGCCGCCCCGGGAGGCCTGAGAGTGATAAGCAGGCCGTTGGCAGCTGGTGGAGGCTGCCAGTCTACTCCACAGAGTCAGGGAAGTAAAGAAAGAGGTAAGCAAGAGTGGTCGCAGCCGTCTGTGACCGAGGGGCGTAACACTACTTATATCTGGAAAACCAGACACTTTGAGGTCACTATTCAAAGGGCTTGTCTGGTTAATTTTTGAAGTTAGCCGGACAAACCTTGACATTTTAAAATCCCACCCTGTTCACTGGCTACATTTTGTCTGAGCCGATTGTTGCCCAGACAAAATTTACCCAGACAAAAAAGGTAGCACTGCAGTCATACCTGGGGTACGGTATTACTTTGTCCAGCCAGCAATGATACTAGGTGCTGACCGGTCAGAGTTATCCGGGTGACTTTGTATGGACCAACAGCTGTCCAAACGTTACCCAAATAACTTTGTCTGAATATTCAGCTGGCTCAGATTTGGGCTGAGTATCCAAATAAAGTTAACCAAAGTTGTCCAGTTAACTTTATCCTGCAACTGCTGGGTGCATATGGACCTCTTTCTGTCCCAGGAAGCTCACATATATAAATCTGAAATACATTTTCATAGTCCAGTTACAATCTGACTCCAGTGTAAAAATAGCCAAAACAATGCATCTGGTAGTGATCTCTGACAACGAGTTTTCCAAGAGACCAGTCACATTGAGACTATCAACAGAGGTCTCATTATTCCCGGAGCCACCACTCTGAATCCCTTTTGGTCTCCTAGACAGGATGTAAGAAATCTCTGGTGGCTGGAAGTATGGTTTCTTTATAATATTTCCTAAGCATGTTTCCATGTGATAACAATGGGGACTTCAGAAAGTTGAGAAAGTTGAAAAAACGTAAGTTTAACCTTCTCCTTTAGTTTTCCTATAAATTCAGTTTACAGTGTACCATTTATTTAATCTTTTACCAAAATGGCATCACAGTTTTTCAACTCAGTGGCTTGCTGTTCCAGTTTAATCAGCTTAGTCCTGTAATCTTGCAGACTTTGCTCATGGTTTCCCATCTGAGCTTGTATCCCTGAGGTCAACCCCCCAAAAAAAGCAATCAATTCAGGCTGATTCTGTTCCACTGAGGAAACAGAAAACAAAAGCAACACTAAAGCCACCATAAAAAGCTTGTTATGAGTCACCCATTGATAGGTTGGGGCTTGACTAGCTAACCGTCTGATGTCAGGCCTGCCAACACGCCCACATCCTTCCTGGCTGCAATGCCAACAACCTAAGCCACTCACTGGCTTCTTCCTGCTGTCCAGGGCTCCTGCAGATCCTCCCATGGGCTGCAGCAGGGACAGAACAGTGGAGGAGGAATCCTTTCCTCTCTCGTCAGAGGCCTGCGTATCTTCCAGCACACCAGGGGCCCTAGCCACGATGTCAGCTCCCGAACTTGGAGGCAGGGTATATGGTAACTCTGCAAATTTAGCAAGGTCTCCGCCCTGTCAAGGGCAACTGCTCTGTTGCTTAATTCCTCTGCATCAGATACAGTAGCTTGCAAGGAAAAGACAATGAACCACTCGATTTTTATTTGTACCAGCTGAGGCACTGGTAAGGGTTCCAAAGGCCTCACTGGCCCCTTACATTTTACTATGCAAGGTGTTAGTCTGCTAACAGCATTCTTGATTCTGAACTCAAATCCTCTTCGGTGGCCATCTTGGACCTACCTCATCCCATGGACAGAGAAAGGGATACTAGTAATGCTTTGTCCGCAAAGCATAGATAACTTAGGGTACATATGGAGTTAGGTAATTTTTTAAATAAGAAGGATCCAGATAATTTAAAAGTCAATACCAGAATTTTAAATTTAGCACAGAATTAAATTGGAAGTCACGTAAGACTGGAGAAATATGAGCTCAAAATGTAACTCCAGCAAGTAGCTGAGAAGCTACACATTGGACCAGCTGTAATTTAGGTAAGGATTTTACAGAAGGCCCATTATTACAGTGCTATAGTAGTTGAGTCAAGAAGTGATAATGGCATGAACAATAATAGTTAGAGCATGGTTTTCCAATAAAGGGACAAGTTTCTAGACCTTTCTCAATTGGAAAAAGGCACTCTTTGACACTGCAATTTGTGCTTCCTTTGTCAAAGCAGAATCAGTCAGAACACCAAGACTATGTACTTGGTTATTGAAAGGTAATGTATTCCCATCAAGCATTAAGTACACATCTGGCCTTTTCATCCGAGGTTTGCTCACCTATAGTATTTCTTTTTTCATTTGTCTGCATTTCAATTTACTCACATTTATCCAAGTAGAACTGCATCCAAGCAAAGATTCATAGTAGCAACAACTTCATCAGGATATAAACTAGAAGCTGAATTCTGATTCAGCCCAAGCATAGTTAGCAATGATGGTTGTAACATTTGTTTTGGAACCGGACAGAGACTGGGTATTGAAATTGTTTTTCAGATATCGGTCAGAGTCCTTTTTGCATCTTCAAATTAGGGTTTTTCCAGATGTTTCCAAGCAGACCCAGAAGAAGAGGAAACAGTTTTTGCTACTCAGGCCTAGGGAGTTACACATTGGAGCTTTGTCCCTGGTAAAAAATTCCACTGCAAATGTTATATTTAATGTAATGATGTATCTTATATTTTCCTTTTACCCTCTCAGTTAACACATTTTTTGAGTGACAAGGATGAACCCTTAGAGAAGCCTTAATTATAGCTTTTTCCTGCCTCCTAGTAAGGCTGTGACATTTCTGTTTGTTATTTAATCCTCGCTTGAATTGTGCTGTTATTTTCTTCTTTGTGATTTTTCTGGAATTGTGTAATTGGATCCATCATTATTGTGGACTTTAGAGTATGAAGATAATGTTTTTTCTTTTGTTTCTTTTCTTTGATTTATTATACTGGGCTATAATTTGTTAAGGAAAGACAGAGAGGACAGAAAAGGGGGAGGAGTAGATTTTTTTGTCAAAAAACAAAACTGAACTGCAAGGAAAGCAGGGTAGAGAAGAAGCATTATGGGCCAACCTAAAAAAAAGATAATGTTCATCCATTTTTACTGGAGTGGTTTACAGGCCTCCGACTCAGACAGAAGAACTAGACAAAGATCTGGTTGAAGACATCCAAAAGGTGGGAAAGAAGAGAGAAGTGGCACTTAGAGAAGATAAGGCCATCGCGGAAAGATTAAATGATTTCTTTGCTTCGGTGTTTACTGAAGAGGATGTTGGGGAGGTACCCGTAATGGAGAAGGTTTTCATGGGTAATGATTCAGATGGACTGAATCAAATCACGGTGAACCTAGAAGATGTGGTAGGCCTGATTGACAAACTGAAGAGTAGTAAATCACCTGGACCGGATGGTATACACCCCAGAGTTCTGAAGGAACTAAAAAATGAAATTTCAGACCTATTAGTAAAAATTTGTAACTTATCATTAAAATCATCCATTGTACCTGAAGACTGGAGGATAGCAAATGTAACTCCAATATTTAAAAAGGGCTCCAGGGGCAATCCGGGAAACTACAGACCGGTTAGCCTGACTTCAGTGCCAGGAAAAATAGTGGAAAGTGTTCTAAACATCAAAATCACAGAACATATAGAAAGACATGGTTTAATGGAACAAAGTCAGCATGGCTTTACCCAGGGCAAGTCTTGCCTCACAAATCTGCTTCACTTTTTTGAAGGAGTTAATAAACATGTGGATAAAGGTGAACCGGTAGATATAGTATACTTGGATTTTCAGAAGGCGTTTGACAAAGTTCCTCATGAGAGGCTTCTAGGAAAAGTAAAAAGTCATGGGATAGGTGGCGATGTCCTTTCGTGGATTGCAAACTGGCTAAAAGACAGGAAACAGAGAGTAGGATTAAATGGGCAATTTTCTCAGTGGAAGGGAGTGGACAGTGGAGTGCCTCAGGGATCTGTATTGGGACCCTTACTGTTCAATATATTTATAAATGATCTGGAAAGAAATACGACGAGTGAGATAATCAAATTTGCAGATGACACAAAATTGTTCAGAGTAGTTAAATCACAAGCAGATTGTGATAAATTGCAGGAAGACCTTGTGAGACTGGAAAATTGGGCATCCAAATGGCAGATGAAATTTAATGTGGATAAGTGCAAGGTGATGCATATAGGGAAAAATAACCCATGCTATAATTACACGATGTTGGGTTCCATATTAGGTGCTACAACCCAAGAAAGAGATCTAGGTGTCATAGTGGATAACACATTGAAATCGTCGGTTCAGTGTGCTGCGGCAGTCAAAAAAGCAAACAGAATGTTGGGAATTATTAGAAAAGGAATGATGACTAAAACGGAAAATATCATAATGCCTCTGTATCGCTCCATGGTGAGACCGCACCTTGAATACTGTGTACAATTCTGGTCGCCGCATCTCAAAAAAGATATAATTGCGATGGAGAAGGTACAGAGAAGGGCTACCAAAATGATAAGGGGAATGGAACAACTCCCCTATGAGGAAAGACTAAAGAGGTTAGGACTTTTCAGCTTGGAGAAGAGACGACTGAGGGGGGATATGATAGAGGTGTTTAAAATCATGAGAGGTCTAGAACGGGTAGATGTGAATCGGTTATTTACTCTTTCGGATAGTAGAAAGACTAGGGGACACTCCATGAAGTTAGCATGGGGCACATTTAAAACTAATCAGAGAAAGTTCTTTTTTACTCAACGCACAATTAAACTCTGGAATTTGTTGCCAGAGAATGTGGTTAGTGCAGTTAGTATAGCTGTGTTTAAAAAAGGATTGGATAAGTTCTTGGAGGAGAAGTCCATTACCTGCTATTAAGTTCACTTAGAGAATAGCCACTGCCATTAGCAATGGTTACATGGAATAGACTTAGTGTTTGGGTACTTGCCAGGTTCTTATGGCCTGGATTGGCCACTGTTGGAAACAGGATGCTGGGCTTGATGGACCCTTGGTCTGACCCAGTATGGCATTTTCTTATGTTCTTATGTTCTTATGATTGTTAGAGATTTTAATCTACCGGATGTAGACTGGAGAATCCCTTCTGTGGAATCTACCAGAAGTAGAGAAATAGTGGATGCCCTTCAAGGGGCTCTGTTCAAACAAATGGTAAAGGAACTCACAAGGGAGGGAGTTATACTCAACCTAGTACTCTCTAACAGGGATAATGTTTCTAATGTCCAGGTGGGTGCCCACCTGAGCACCAGTAATCATCAAACGGTATGGTTTGATATCACAAATAGGATACAGAGAGGTCACACGAAGACCCAAGTTTTGAATTTAAAAAATATCGACTTTGTCGAAATGGGGACATACTTGGAGGTAGAACTAGAAGACTGGGAGAAAATGAGAGAGGTGGAACAACAGTGGGCCAAACTAAAAGGAGCAATTACAAAGGCAACAAGTCTGTATGTTAGAAAAGTAAACAAAAGTAAAAGAAATAAGAAACTGATCTGGTTCTCAAACGATGTGGCTGATAAAATAAAGGCAAAAAAAGCAGCATTCAAGAAATAAAAAGGATCCCAAAAAAAGGAACACAGGAAAGAATATCTGGTGAAACTGAGGGAGATGAAGAAAGAAATCAAGAAAGCAAAAAGTCAGGCAGAAGAAAGGACTGCCAGAAATGTAAAGCCAGGAGACAAACATTTTTCAGATATATCAGAGAAAGGAGAAAGGTCCGAAGTGATATAGTGAAATTGAAAGGTGACAAAGATCAATGTGTGGAGAGAGACGAAGAAATGGCCGAAATATTAAACAAATACTTTAGTTCGGTGTTCACTAAAGAAGACCCTGGAGAAGGACTGTTGCTAGTTGACAAGACTGTGCATGGGGGTGGAGTAAAGGATACTCCACCCCAATGAGAGAATTTATGGGAAGAGCTAGGAAAACTGAAAGTGGACAAGGCCATGGAACCAGATGAGCTACATCCCAGGATACTGAGGGAGCTCAAAGATGTGTTGGCGAGTCCGCTGAAGGACCTGTTCTATAGATCCCTGGTAATGGGAGTAGTGCCGCAAAATTGCAGAATAGCGGTGGTGGTCCCACTGCACAAGAGTGGGAGGAGAGAGGAGGCTGGAAACTACAGGCTGGTTAGCCTCACCTCAGTGGTGGGAAAATTAATGGAGACTCTACTGAAGGAAAGGATAGTGAACTATCTATAATACAGTAGGTTGCTCAACCTGAGACAGCATGGATTCAAAAGGGCAAGATCCTCTCAGACAAATCTGATTGATTTTTTTTTATTGGGCGACCAGAGAATTGTATCAGGGAAGAATGCTGGATGTTATTTACTTGGATTTAAGTAAAGCTTTTGATATGGTCTCACATAGGAGACACATGAAGATAATGAGAAGCTTGGGAATGGGTGCCAAGGTAGCAACATGGATTGCAAACTGGTTGACTGATAGAAGACAGCATGTAATGGTAAATAGAACTTACTCTGAAGAAAGAAGGAGTTAAGTGGAGTGCCACAAAGATCGGTTTTGGGACCGTATCTATTCAATATCTTTGTGAGCGATCTGGAGGAAGGGATAGAAGGTAAAGTTTGTCTATTGGTGGATGATACTAAGATCTGCAACAGAGTGGACACGCCTGAAGGAGTAAAGAGAATGAAAAGTGTTTTAAGAAAGCTTGAAGAGTGGTTGAAGATTTGGCAGCTGGGATTCAAAGCCAAGAAATGCAGAGTCATGCATCTGGGGTACGGCAATCCAAAAGAGCTGTATGTGATGGGCGGTGAAAGACTAATGTGCACAAACTGGGATAGGGACCTTGGTGTGATAATGTCTGATGATCTACTTCACCCCCATACAAAGTCTTGTCAACAGTGTGACAAGGCGATAGCTAAAGCCAGAAGAATGCTGGGTTGCATTGAGAGAGTAATAACCAGTAAGATAAAAGAGGTGATAATGCCCTTGTACTGAGGCATCACCTGGAGTACTGCATTCAGTACTGGTGCCCATATATAAAAAAGTATAAAGACAGGATTGAGGCGGTCCAAAGAAGAACGACCAAATTGGTTAGGGGGTCAGCACTGGAAGTCTTATGAGGAGAGGCTGAAGGACCTGAACATGTATACCCTGGAAGAGAGAAGGTGCAGATGTTATGGCTGCTGGCTGCAGTAGGCCGCGACCGGGGCCGACTGTCATGGCCGCCGGCTGCGGAGTTCCGCAGCCGGGATCAAATACTCACCCATGGCGTCAGGTTGGTCCCGAGGCTCCTGCAGGAACAGGCAGCCTCCTTTGGCGCTCTCCTTGCGGCCATGGCCGCTGCTGAGGCCGGTCACAGGGCCCTGCATGGCTGGGATGACTCCACCCCCTTCTGGCCGACTTAGAGCCGCATGCGCAGCTGAAGATAAGATTTAAAGGGGTCATGATAGGAAGTTGTCATGGCTCCTTCCCAGAATTCCTCCCTCGTTTTGGATATTTAAGGCAAGGTCTTCTCAGACCTTGCCTTGGTATTGAGGCTCTGTGCTTGGTTTCCGGTGCCCGTGTTCCTGGACTTGCTCTGTTCTTCGTCCCGCTTCTGCTCCTCCCCTTCGTTGGATTGATTCTTTGGCTTCTGACCTTCGGACCGGCTGTGGTGAGGCTCTGTGCTTGGTTTCCGGTGCCCGTGTTCCTGGACTTGCTCTGTTCTTTGTCCCACTTCTGCTCCTCCCCTTCGTTGGATTGATTCTTTGGCTTCTGACCTTCAGACCGGCTGTGGTGAGTCTCTGGCGTTGACTTCAGATCGGCTTTGGACTCTTCTCCTGTGTTGTTCCTGGACTGGCTTCGGACCACTCTCCCATCTGTCCCTGGACTGGCTCTCATCCTCTCTCTGGAATTCGACCCTTGGACCGGCTTTGGACTATCCTTCGTCTTCTACTATCTACGACCAGCTGGAGGCGCCAGCCGTCTGGAATCCATGACCTGCCGGAGGGGCCTGCATCCAGACCTTCAATAGTCTTCAGGGAGTTTCTTAAGTCCCAGTGGCCAGATCCCTACAGGCTCCACCCGGGGGGATCTCGAGCTTCCAGAGTGAAATCTTCATATTACGCTCATCTCATCAAGCCTTGCCCTCCGACGGTAGAGACCTAGGGGTTACCTGTCCATTTGAGTAGCGCCTACTCTACCTCGGAACAGGGGTCCACCTTCTGATACGCAACAGAATACCAAGGCCATGGCCCCGGCAGAGGCTTTAGCTCGTCAGGCCATTCCTGGACTAGCCCAGAAAGTCATGGAGCAGCAATGTATACTAGAATCTATGGCGTCTTCCCTGGAATGACTCAATGCCCATCTGGATTCTATGGCTGCAGCTCAGGCTGCTTCTCCACCTATGCCAGTATTATCAGGAATACAGAGCAACACCCGGGACATGATTCCAATACCTATTCCTCCATGTTATGCGGGAGAACCTAGTTTATGTCAAGGATTCCTCGATCAATGCAGTATGCACTTCCACCTTCAAGCTTCCCTGTTTCTGGATGACCTTACAAAACCCACTTATATCCTGTCTCTTTTAGAAGGGAAAGCCCTAGCCTGGGCTTCTCCTTTCTGGCGACAGTCAGACCCTGTCCTACAAGACCTTCCTAAGTTTTTGGAATTATTTCAAGCAGTATTTGATGATCCAGGGAGATAAGTGGTCGCTGGCTCCAAGCTTCTACAACTTAGACAAGGAAATCGACCGCTGGCTGACTACACTATTGAATTTAGAACCCTTGCATCCGAACTCCATTGGGAGGAGAATTGTCTCCGGTCTATATATTTGGAGGGGCTGTCACCCCGAATAAAGGATTAAATGGCAGCCCAGGAGTTACCACAATCATTGGACTCTCTCGTGGACTTAGTAACTCGTATTGACCGCTGGCTGCAGGAAAGAGCTTGGGAGGGATCAAGCTCAAGAAGGCACATGGCGGTTACTACTTCCTCTCGCTCTTCTGCTCCTATCTCTCGAACTGCTAAATACCACAGAAGGGACTATGGAAGAACCCATGCAATTGGGCCATGGGCCCCTCTCTCCAGAGGAGAGGCAAAGACGTCACAAGGCAGGTCTCTGCCTATATTGTGGAGGAGCAGGCCATCTCATCGCTCGTTGCCCAACTTGTCTGGGAAACTCCCAAGCCTAGGCTCCATTGGGGGAGTAACCCTAGGCATCACTTCCCCAGCTCCCCCACTAACTCTGCATGTCACCCTGTGTTCCGGAGATCACCAATTCTCTACGCTGGCTTTAGTTGATTCTGGAGCCGGAGGAAATTTCATCCTGCAAGATGTAGTGGAATGACTGCACATTCCCACTCGCCTGTGTCCTAAGCCATTAATCATATCTTCCATTCATGGAGATCCCCTGCCGGGGAGAATAACCCATCATACAGTTCCTATGGAATTCCACAAAGCACCAGACTACCCCGAAACTATCTCCTTCTATGTTATCCAAAGAGCCATTCATCCTATAGTTCTTGGTATTCCATGGTTGCAACAGCACAATCCCCAGTTTGACTGGACATATTTAAAACTTCTCCACTGGGGTCCAGCATGCCCTGAGACCTGCATTAAAGGATCCAATTCTTCCTGTAGTTTCATTTGCACCTCTCACCTTGAGAGACTATCATCACAATACAGTCAGTTTGCGGATGTGTTTTCAAAAAAGGCTGCTGACACTTTACCTCCACACCAAGAATTTGATTGCAGCATCAATCTAATCCCTGGAGCAATTCCGCCTCGTGGTAGGGTCTATCCTCTATCTGCCTTGGAGACCCGTGCTATGTCTGAATATGTCCAAGACAATTTACAGAAGGGATTCATTAGGCACTCTACATCTCCAGCTGGGGCCGGCTTCTTCTTTGTCGGGAAGAAAGATGGGACCCTGCGCCCGTGTATTGACTTCTGCAGACTGAACGCCCTTACTATCAAAGACCGATACCCATTACCATTAATAGCTGAACTTTTTGACCGTTTACAGGGGGCCAAGGTATTCTCGAAGTTGGATCTGCGTGGAGCATATAATCTCATCAGAATTCGGAAAGGGATGAGTGGAAGACGGCTTTCAACACCAGAGATGGACATTACGAGTATCTTGTTATGCCTTTTGGTTGACTAACGCTCCAGCAGTGTTTCAGCACTTCATTAATGAGATATTCTGAGACTTGCTTTATGTTTGCGTGATAGTCTACCTGGATGACATTTTGATTTTCTCTGCTGATCTACAAGCACATCGACAACACGTTATTCTAGTTTTACAATGTCTAAGAGAGAATCATCTCTATGCTAAGATTGAAAAATGTATCTTCGAACAAGAGTCTCTTCCATTTCTGGGATATATCATCTCCAAACATGGTTTTCAGATGGATCCCTCCAAATTAAAATGCATTCAAGAATGGCCTCAACCTAATGGATTACGTGCTCTTCAGTGATTCCTGGGTTTTGCCAACTACTACATAGATTTATCCAGAATTTCTCGAAGTTAGCTGCACCTCTCACGGCTCTTACTCGAAAAGGGGCAAACATTAAGTCCTGACCTGTAGAAGCTGAAGAGGTGTTCTGAGCGCTAAAGGACTCGTTCCTTAAAAAATCTTGCTTTCGGCATCCGGATCCCAGACGCCCGTTTGTAGTCGAGGTGGACACATCAGCTGAAGGAGCAGGAACTGTCTTAAGCCAGAATGATGCCACAGGAACTGCCCATCCTTGTTCTTATTTTTCCAGAAAGTTTTCATCGGCAGAACGTAATTACGCTATCGGCGACAAAGAGCTACTTGCTATAAAATTAGCATTTGAAGAATGGCGTCAATGGCTGGAGAGCGCCCAACATCGTATTACAGTCTACAGGGACCATAATAATCTGGTGTACCTCCAGCAAGCCCAACGCTTGAACCCACGACAAGCTCGGTGGGCGCTGTTTTTTACGCGCTTCAACTTTGAATTGCAATATTGATCAGCTAATAAGAATATTAAGGCACATGCCTTATCCAGGTCCTTTTCTACAGAGGATATTGATGAGCCTATTCAACACATTATAGATCCAGCATGTATCACCTTCTGCAACATTTACCGTTCCATCTGGTAAAACCGTTGTACCTAAAAGACTGTGTAATAAGGTACTGGCTTGGGGGCACGATTCACAGTTTGCCGGATACCCAGGAAGAGCTCGGACGCAAACACTCCTTCAGCAATACTATTGGTGGCCTGAGATGCGCAAGGATATTTGAGCATATGTGGACTCTTGCCCAATTTGTGCACAACACAAGATCCCTGTTGGGAAAACCTGGGGACTTTTACAACCATTACCCATACCCAAGAAACCATGGACACACATTTCCACTGATTTTATTATGGATCTTCCGCCTTCAGAGGGTAATACCGTGATATGGGTAGTAGTGGATCGTTTTTCGAAAATGGCCCACTTTGTTCCGCCACCCTCCCTCCCATCTGCTCTTCGCTTAGCTCAACTATTCATGTTCCATATCTTTCATCTCCATGGTCTTCCTCAACACATTGCATCAGATCATGGACCTCAGTTTACGGCTCGTTACTGGCTTAATCTTTGTAAAAAGTTTAGCATTTCTCTGGACTCCACTACTGCGTTTCATCCACAAGCAAACAATCAGGCAGAACGTACTAACCGTACCTTGAAACAATTTCTTCGGCTGTATGTGAGCTTTCGTCAAGATGATTGGGCGACACTACTCTCGTGGGCTGAGTTCTCTCATAATTCTCATACTTGTACCTCCACGGGGGCATCCCCATTCCAGATTGGGTTTGGACGACAACCCTGGCCGCCATTGCCAGTGCCCTTGGCAGTGCCTTCACCAGCAGCTCAACTCACAGCGGTACAGTTGTGGCAGCTCTGGATGCAGACCCAACACAAGCTCCGAAAAGCGGCCCATGCTGCCAAGACGTTTGCTGACAAGCATCGGTGACCTGCTGCACAGTTCCGTCCAGGAGAGAAGGTGTGGCTTAGTACCAGACATATCCAGTTGAGAGTTCCTCCCATACGCCTGGCACCATGTTACTTCGGACTGTTTCCGGTGCTGTGACAGCTTGGTCCTGTGATTTACCAACTTCGGTTCGGGCATATCCATAACTCTTTCCACATGTCCCTTTTGAAGCCTCTGGTTCTCTCTTGGCCTCCTCGGAAGGTTCCCGACGTTCCTTAGCCCAGGGCAGAACAGGAGACTATATATCAAGTGCATGAATTACTAGTTGTCCGGAGACGAGGCAACATATGGGAATACCTCCTAGTGTGGGAAGGATTCGGACCTGAGGAGAATTCTTGGGAGTCTGCTAAGAACATCCTGGATAAGACTCTTCTCAAGAACTTTCACAATGAACATCCAGGTAAACCCAAGCCTTCTAGAGAGAGGCCTAAAGGAGGGGGTAATGTTATGGCCGCCGGCCGTGGCAGGCCGCGACCGGGGCCGACTGTCATGGCCGCCGGCCGCGGCGGTCCGCGGCCAGGACCAAATACTCACCCGCGGTGTTGGGTTGGTCCCGAGGCTCCTGCAGGAGCAGGCAGCCTCCTTTGGCGCTCTTCTCGCGGCCATGGCCGCTGCTGAGGCTGGTCGCAGGGCCCTGCATGGCCGGGATGACTCCGCCCCCTTCTGGCCGACTTAGAGCTGCTGAAGATAAGATTTAAAGGGGCCACGACAGGAAGTTGTTGTGGCTCCTTCCCAGGACTCCTCCCTCATTTTGGATATTTAAGGCAAGGTCTGCTTCTCAAACCTTGCCTTGGTATTGAGGCTCTGTGCTTAGTTTCTGGTGCCCGTGTTCCTGGACTTGCTCTGTTCTTCATCCAGCTTCTGCCCCTCCCCTTCGTTTGATTGATTCTTTGGCTTCTGACCTTCAGACCGGCTGTGGTGAGGCTCTGTGCTTGGTTTCCAGTGCCCGTGTTCCTGGACTTGCTCTGTTCTTTGTCCCACTTCTGCTCCTCCCCTTCGTTGGATTGATTCTTTGGCTTCTGACCTTCGGACCGGCTGTGGTGAGTCTCTGGCGTTGACTTCGGATCTGCTTTGGACCCTTCTCCTGTGTTGCTCCTGGACTGGCTTCAGACCATTCTCCCGTCTATTCCTAGACTGGCTATCGACCTCTCTCTGGAATTTGACCCTTGGACCGGCTTTGGACTATCCTTTGACTTCTACTATCTACGACCAGCTGGAGACACCAGCCGTCTGGAATCCACAACCTGCAGGAGGTGCCTGCATCCAGACCTTCATTAGTCTTCAGGGAGTTTCTTAAGTCCCAGCGGCCGGAGCCCTACGGGCTCCTCCCAGGGGGATCTTGAGCTTCCAGGGTGAAGTCTTCATACTACGCTCATCTCATCAAGCCTTGCCCTCTGATGGTAGAGACCTAGGGTTTACCCGTCCGTTTGAGTAGCGCCTACTCTACCTCAGAACAGGGGTCCACCTTCTGATACGCAACAGCAGGGAAGATAAGATACAGACCTTCAGATACCTGAAAGGTTTTAATGATGCACAATCATCAAACCTTTTCCACGGGAAATAAATCAATAGAACTAGAGGTCATGAAATGAAACTCCAGGGAGGATTACTCAGAACCAATGTCAGGAAATATTTCTTCACGGAGAGGGTGGTGAATGCCTGGAATGCCCTTCCGGAGGAAGTGGTGAAGATGAAAATATGGGAAGCAATTCAAAGGGACATGGGATAAACTCTGTGGATCCCTAAAGGCTAGAGGGTAGAAATAAAGAAAAGAGTGCATGGGGGTAACTAGGGGTAACTTGCCGGCGTGGCAGTTGCTAACCTTAACAAATAACAGTATCAAGGTTTAATGCAACTCCATCATTGCTCTCTGCTTTCATGGCAGGGGTTAAGGAAAATTGGATTTGGACAGCATCCGAGGGCCCTGACTTTTATGGTCTGGAAAACTGATAAGCATGAGGGTAACCTGCACAGTGCAGCAGTTATTGGAATAAGCATAAGCCTGCTGGGCAGACTGAGTGGATCATTTGGTCCCTTTCTGCCGTCATTTCTATGTTTCTATATATTATGTATTTATCTGGGAACTTCATATGTTGTTTTCTATATCAAGTGATTCTTGATTTGTAATTAAAATTGCATAAATAAAAAATAAAATAAAAAACCAGATGAAATAACAGCTGAATGTCAGCTGTGTAAATGCAGTAACTTATCACAAATAACATCAATCAGAGGAGGCAGAAAATATTTAAAAAGCAATGGAGAAAGTACAGATCACAAGATGGAGGCCAGCAAAATTTCCCAAGATTACAGATTGATTTCTTCCTTTTTACCTCCAATACTTAAACTGGTGAGCCGTCTCGCTAAAATATCATGATTAACAGTATCAACTGCTGCAGTAAAGTCTACAAGTATAATCAAAGAGATCTTGCCTTATTTTCTAAGCCATGGTATAAATCAAGGAGACATGCCACTAAGGTCAGAATCCTGACTAAAAGGGATCAAGACAATTACTGAGATTTAAGAATGGTTGCAACACACTATTCTTTCTATTACATTCCACCAAAAAAGGCAAATTGGAGACTGGTCTGTAATTCACTAGGGCACTGACATCCAGAGTTGTCTTTTTCAACAAAGGACAAAGTACGGTTTATTTAAAGGCTGTGCATGGGGACATATTGGCTAGCTGGGCAATTTTTTTTCAAAAGACATTCACAGGCAGATTTAAAAAATCAAGAGGAGCAAAGATCCAAGCAGCATGGCGTCAATCTCATTACCTTAAAAAGCTCATCTACTTCCTGGCAGGTTACTAGATATAAATCAATAAAGTGAACTAGGGGATAGTGGTGGGCAGCAAATTACAGTTAAATTGAAGTATTGTAGTACTGTCTGACCTAAATCATTGCAGGTATTGGCAATCCTTTCTGTCAAATATTGAGCAAATTGTAAGAAAATGGTCATATCTGGTTGAGGTAGGCAAGGCAAAAGTCAATCAGTGATACAGAATAATTCCCTTGTGGAACATTTAGCCAATGTCATCTGAGAGGAGAAATACATCTTCTTTGCTAACTCATTTGCTATCTTATACATGTAACCCCCTATTGGGCACAAAAAATAAGAGAGGTGTTTAATGCCTGTTTGTGTGCTGAGCACTAGTCTTTCTGTGGGTTTGACAAAACACAATGGTTGAGCAGATGGTATAGTGGACCTTGCACAGAGTCAAGGGCTTTATCTCCTATGCTGGACAGGGAGAACACCAAAAAACATTTCTTTCCCCTCTGTGACTCTTATAACTGCACCCCAATTTCTTCCACAAGATGACAGAAACATCTTTCGAAATCATAGCTACTCCAGATATCTCCTATGCTTGTCCCATGCCTTCTTGAATTCAGATACTGTCCTTGTCTCCACCACTTCCACTGTGGTGTTTCATTCATCCACCATCCTTTCTGTAAAGAAATACTTCCTTGGGTTACTCCTCAATTTATCCCTTTTGTCCTCTTCACATGAACTCTCATTCCAAAGTCTCCTTTCCATTGAAAGTGATGGTACCTCCTGTGCATTGATACCTCTGAGGTATTTAAATGTCTCTATCGTATCTCCTCTATTTTGCCTTTCCTCTAGGTTATACATGTTTAGATCTTTAAGCCTGTCCCCATATGCTTTACAATGACTATCACTAGTTAATTTTAGCAGCCACCTTCTGGACTGACTCCATCCTGCTTATATCCTTTTGAAGTGTGGTCTCCAGAACTACTATCAGTATTTCAAATGAGGGCTCACCAGGGACTTAGACAAGGGCAATATCATATCATCTCCTTTTTTCTGCTGACCATTTCTGTCCCTATGCCTCCAAGCATCTTTCTGACTTTTGCCATCTCCTTATCTACCTGCTTGGCCACCTGGAGATCATCAGATATGATCATCCCCAGATCCCACTCTTGTTTTGTGATTAGAGATAGGCAACCTGTGGCACACAAAGCCATTTTTACTGGCACGGTAGCAGCAGCACGCCATGGGATGGCACAGCACTAAATAGCAGCTGAATAGCAGAGAGAATTTGATTGCGTGTGGGAGGGAGGAAGAGAGATTGTTATTGCAAGTGAGAAAGAAAGAGTGAGAAAGAGAGAGTGTGTGATTGCATGTGGGAGGGAGAGAGATTGTGATTGCATGTGAGAAAGAGAGAGTGAGAGAGAGAGAGTGTGTGATTGCATGTGGGAGGGAGAGAGAGTGTGTGTGTGTTGAAGAGTGCGTGTATATGAGACAGAGAGAAGAGGAAGTTTGTGTGCACCCTCCCCCACCCCAACTAATTTATAATAATCTAAGGATAACTGGAAATCAAAACTTCCCAGGTATGGAGAACTTTTTTTTTTTTAATTCTTATATGTTTTAATTATTCAGTGTTAATAGATGTTTGCTGTTTAGATATATTGTATTGGTGTTTGGAAAATGTAAAAAAAATATGTTTATCAGTTTTTAATTATTGGGTATTATTCTGTCAGCTGTTTTGAAATATTTATTCCATTTATTAATATGGATTTACTATTATAATTGATGTTTTATATTTCTTAATTTTTTTATTTGATGTTTTATGAGGTATGGTAGTGTTCCTGATTTTCCATTGTTGTACTGCTACAGAGTTTGACTTGTTGCAGTTTCCAGTTCAGTTTTTGCATGTTTCTATTTATACTTATTTATGGCCACTTTATTCTGTATTTGTTGAGATTCTGTGTGTCTGACTGAGGTGAGATATTCATGTAGCTAGCATGTAGTTTCTGTGTAGGGATTTATAGCAGGCTGGCCTGTTCTGTTTTCCTAATAGGTGGTATATTGGCAAGGAGGGGGAGGGAGTTACGAGACATTTTTCTCTTCTCCTTTTTATAATTTTACTTGAGGAAAACATATCAATTTCAATCATATTTTTAGATAACTCCTGAATATTTTAACTGAAAAGTAATGTCAATTAAAATTAATATTCAAGAGTTGTATGAATCAGGGTGCTGACCAGCTTGTGGCACTGGAGGACCCCTGATTTAAATCTTGTCACACCACTTCAATAATGTTGCCTGCCCCTGATGTAGCCTGTACCTCTCCCTTGAATTTTTGCAGCCCAAATGCATGACTCTGCATGTTTTAGAATTAAATCTCAGCTGCCAGTCTCTAGACTATTCTTAAAACTTTGCTACAATCCTCCTCATGTGTTCCACACTTTGCTAGGTGTCTATCCTGTTGCAGATTTTGGTATAATCTGTAAAAAGACAAACTTTTCCAGACAGTCCTTCTGCAATATCAGAAAAATGTTGAAAAGAACTGTTACAAGGCCCAATCCCTGTGGCACAGCTCCAGTCACATCGCTTTCCTCGGAATGAGCTCCATTTACCACTACCCTTTGCTGCCTCCCATGCAACCAATTTCTCATCCAGTCAGTTACTTTAGGGCCCACGGTTTATAAATTACATATGCGGAACTGTGCCAAAGGCCTTACTGAAATCCAAGTACATTACATCTAACACTCTCCCCGATCCAATTTTCTGGTCACTCAGTCAAAGAAATTGATTAGATTTGTCTGAGAACACATCTAGTTAAACCATGCTGTTTCAGATCTTGTAATACATTTGATTACAGAAACTGCACTATCCTCTGTTTTAGCAGTGATTCCATACCGGCCTATAGTTCCTAGCTTCTTTCTTACTGCCACTTTTGTAAAGAAGTGGAACAGTATCTGCCTGTCTCCAGTCCTCCAGAACTAATCCTGATTCTCAAGAAATATTGAAAATGCCAGCCAGCATTCCCTTAAAACCCTCAGATGCATCCCATCTGGCCCCAGTGCTTTATCTAATTTCAGTTTAGCTAGTTCCTCACGAACACAATCTTTTGAAATTGTTTGAGTTTTACCTCACTTCCAATCCTATTTGTGTCCATTTTCTGTGGTCCTACTCCTAGTCCTTCCTCAATGAACATGGAACAGAAATTTAATTAAAGAATTCTGCTTTTTCCTCATTAGCTTCTACATATTCCTTCCCTTCACCTCTTGAGTCTCACTATGTAACCTTTGCACTTCCTCCTATCACTAACATAGCTATGAAAAGTCTTGTCCCCTCATTTTACTGTGCTTACTATTTTTCCTTTTATTTACATGTTCATGTTCCTGACCGCTTTACCAGTTTCTCTTAGCTTTTCCAGATATTATTGCCCATCTTCCTCTTTCTGCCATCTCTTGTAGTTTAAGAACACTAAGGGGCAGATTTTAAAAGCCCTACGCGTGTAAATCCAACTGCATTTATGCGCGTAGGGGGGTTACGCGCGCCAAGCCTATTTTGCATAGGCCTGGCGATGTGCGCAAGCCCCGGGACACACGTATGTCCTGGGGCTTTGTGAAAGGGGTAGGGCAGGGGGTGCGCCGGGCCGGGGGATCACACGCTGGCACTCGATCAGCAGGCGCAACTTATGGAATAAAGGTTAGGGGGGGGTTTAGGTAGGGCTGGGGGGCGGGGTTAGGTAGGAGAAGGGAGGGGAAGATGTGGGGGGCGGAAGGAAAGTTCCCTCCAAGGCCGATCCAATTTCGGAGCGGCCTCGGAGGGAACAGGGAAAGCCATCGGGGCTCCCCTAGGGCTCGGCGCACGCAAGGTGCACAAGTGTGCACCCCCTTGTGCGTGCCGACCCTGGATTTTATAACATGCGCACAGCTGCGTGTGCATGTTATAAAATCGGGCATAGATTTGTGCGCGCCGGGTTGCGCGCACAAATATATGCCCGCGCGTAGGTATTAAAATCCGGCCCTAAGCCTTTTCCCTTACCTTTTCAGCTACTGCTTTAGAAATCATAGTAGTCTCTTTTTCCTCTTTCATTTATTTACTTTCCTAAACAATACATAGAGACTTGTGGTTTGAGTGATCTTTGGAGATAATATGCATTTAAAAGAAAGGGAATATACTTTTTATTCGGCCCTCCTTAAATTCATATTCCAGAACAGACACACTATTTAAATGTAGGCAATGGCTGTCTGCTCTAAGAGATGCTAAGACAGGAGACATAGTTTGGTCTGACAACTCTCCAGTTAGTGTTAGGTGTGAATTGAAGAATCGTGTAAAGCTTCAAAAAAATTGTTTTTTAGATCCATATCTCCTAAAGAATCTGCAGAGTAATGAAGCCATAGGACAAGTCCTATTGGATTATTGCAACTGAAATAAGACTCCTGGTATGGCCAAATATGTTGTTTAAGATGCGGCAAAAGCTAATGAGACCGCTGCTTTAGACACAGAATAAGATAAGTATTATTGTAGCAATATCTAAAAAAAACCTGTTTTGAAAAAAATGGTCGACTCATTTATTCAAATTAGCATATGAATCACATGATTACGATCCTCTTACTGGCCCCTATGTCTTTTTATTTTATTTTGTCATTTGTCTTTTAATGTTTTGTTTTTATTGATTATGTACATTTAATCTGTACCCCGCTTTGAACTGTGGAAGGGCAGATAATAAAAATGTATAATAAATAAATTAACAGTCAGCAGAAGTTATTTGCTCCATCTCCATCTGTTATGATGGCAACTTAAATTGAGGGTCAGTATTGACTATTAAGGAAGGTTTGATTGATATTTAGACATTTAGGCTAATGGCCTTTTTATGTGGTATTGTACTGTTAGCTCTTCCTATTAATTGGACTCTCTTGATATTGATATTGTTCCTCGGGTGATACATAGAGATCAGATCAGTTTTGTAACTGAAAGACAGTGGGGAGGATATTATTGTGAGGTGTTGTGTAGGCTTAACACAACTGGACAACGGAGAGTTTTCTGACACTCTCTTATTGATAGATACTGAAAAGGCTTTCAAGCAGGTAGAGTGGGGGGGGTCCCTGTTTCATACTTTCAAACTTTAGAAAAGTTAGGTTTTGGAAAAAAAATGTTGAATTGGATTAAGTGTATGTATCAAGAGCCTAAAGCCAAGTTAAAATGAATGGATGCACCTCAAAAATGTTCTCATTGGGCAGGAAATCTTATAGAGATGCCCTTTATCGCCTTCACTCTTTGCATTGGCAATAGAACCGCAGACAGCTAAAATTAGGCCTGATAAGACTATCAAGAAGAGGATACGGGTGGCAAAGCAGAACAAACAGAAAATTGCCCATTTTGCAAATTATGTTCTATTTTATGAAAGGGAACCTGTTAGTTCATTGAGTGAAATAATGAAGGTAAATGATACCTTTGGCAAAGTATCATGTTCTTAGCTTAATGCAGACAAAATGGAAATTCTGGAGATAAAAGTTAGAAAAGACGTGAAAATGGAAATTCAAGCTAAATATCTAAGTGGGCTCACACATCAATAAAATAATAACGAGTTAATATTTCTCAGAATCTGGATAGTTTGTATTCATTAAACTACCTGCCACTTCTGCAGAGGCTTAGACAAGACTTATTAATATGGGCAGTATACTCAATCTCGTGGTTGGGTAGGATCGCAACCATTAAAACAAATATTCTTCCTAGAATCTTGTTTCTACTTGTTATATTGCCAATTAAAGCACCTGACTCATTTTTTTGCATCACTGCATACATCCTTATCCAAATTTATATGGTTAGGTAAGAAACCCAGGATCTCTTGGAAAGGTTTAACTTGTCACAAAGATATGGGGTGTTTATGTGTCAAAGTCTAACTGACATCAAGCTTTATCAGACAGCGATTAATTTAAAGAGTATTATTAGTTGGCACCGTAATTCTGGAGAAGCACTGGGTAGATTTAGAGATAATTTAGGCTGGAGAGAAGGAGTTAGTTCTGTCACCATGGATTCCAATAAAAAAGCAAACTGATATTTGGAATAAACACCCATTTATAAGTGTAATTCTATATACTTTAAACAGGATTCTAGAGACCCAAAAATGTCATCAATTCCCACACCACTTACTCCTTTATGGGGGAATCTGGATTTTCCAGATCATTGTAAAAGACTGAATTTCTCATCTTGGTATGATAATGGGTATTTTGAAATAGGGCAGATGTTAAAAAAAGGGCAATTCTTATTTTTCCAGCAACTAAGTCAGAGAGAGAGGATATGCCCAGATAGTCTATATTTCAGTTTTTACAACTGAAAGTTTTATTTACTAATCATCACTCTCTCAAAAATGTGTGTGGGAGAGAATTCACAGATTATGAACTCTTGGCAAAAGAAGAGCAGGCTGGAAAGAGGGCAGTCTCCAAAATGTATCACCGATTACGATTACACCTAGAGGATCCCCTTAAATCAATAAAATATCATTGGAAAAAGGATGTAGGAAGAGATATTTCAGGAGCTATCTGGAAACAAATTTTATGAAGGACTAAGAAGGGAAATTCCATGTGTGTTACTTCACAGGATAAGTGATAAGCATATATATCACTGGTACTATACTCTGGATAAATTAAAAAAAAAAAAATGAGGCTCAGGGACTAAGTCTTGTGCTGAAGGGAACGTGGGGAGAAAGGAATTTTTATTCCTATTTGGTGGGATTGTTCCAAAATCAAAATCTACTGGGCTGCAACTCCTTCGCGGGTCCATCACTTTGCTGGAATTCTTTTGCCATATGACCCTTTTGTGGTTCTTTTAAGTCTGCCAGCTGGTTCCACTTTTCCTGTTAAGTGGCGAGGGATAAGTCTAGTAGTACACATGCTGGTGGCAGCTAGACAAAATAGAGCCTGTCATTAGAGGGAAGCTTCTGCCCCCTCAGAATCTGCCTGGTAAAAGTTCCTCTCACAGGGATACACTATGGAATATGTGACTTAATTAATTAGATATTTTTATAATGATGTTCCAAAGGCATGGGAATCCTTTCACACCAATGTTGGTTTTTCATTTCACTCTAAGGAATGGCATGTTGTTTGATAAAAGGGTTTAGGCGGGTATAACACCAATAGAATTTTCATGGGGAGGGGTCTTCTTTTAGAAAAGAGGTAGTGCAAGGAATATGAGGATTAGAATGTTTTGCATTGTGAGTTGTAATTGTTACCTGCTATTCTTTAGTTTGTCCGGGGGAAATCTGACAAAGCCTAGGCCAAGCCCAAAACCTCGGCCTTGCATAGGCCTAGGCTTCAGTAGGTAACTGTGATCTCAGTTTGTATGCAAATTATCTCATGCATATTCATTGTGAATATTCTTTAAACCTGGCCTGTTTGTGGCACTCGAGGACTGGAGTTCGCCATCACTGGCCTAGGCCCTACACAAGGCCCAGGCTTGGAAGCCTAGTCCTGATTCTGGGGCCTAGGCCGGACATTGGGACCTCAGCCTCAGCACACGCTCAGGCCTAATGCCAGTGCCTGGCCCAGAGGCCAGATGCCTGGAGGCCAGGTCCCGACGACTGGGCCAGAGCCCAAACTCAGGCCCAATGCAAGGGTCCAGCCTGGAGGATGAATCCCGAGGCCTGGCCCTGGCCTAGGCCAGAGCCTGGGCCCAGGCCCAATGTTAGGGCCCGGTCCAAAGACAGGTCCCAACTCCTGGGCCTCAACCTAAGCCAAAGCCTAGACCTAAGCCAAAGCACATGCCAGAGCACAGTCTGGAGGGTGGGTCCCAACACCTGGGCCTTGGCCTAGGCCAGAACTCAGGTCCAGGTCCGATGCTGGAGCCCAGTGTGGAGCTTGTGTCCCTGCACCTGGGCCTTAGACCAGGCCAGAGCCCAGACCCAGGCATGATGCTGGGCCCATCCCAGAGACCAGATCCCAACACCTGGGCCTTGGTTCAAACCCAGGACTGACCCCAGGGCCTGGCCCAGAGGCAGAGTCCTGCCGCCTGGGCCTGGGCCTCAGCCAGAGCCCCAACCCAGGCCAGAGCCTGAACCCAGGCCTGACAAATCAGGTCAGCAGGGATTGTGAAATTTCTGACCCTGGCAAAATGTTTTGGGGGGTGAAGGCCTTTGCTTGGCTCTCGGCTGAGGCCCCAGCATTGTGCTTGGGTGCAAGCCATGGCCCCTGCATCAGGTCACAGCCTATACCTAGGTGAAGCCCAAGCCTAGGCCGAGGCACCGGTATTGCACTCGAGCATAGGCCATGGCCCCTGCTTTGAGCCTCGGCATATTCCATTGGTGAGGCCCCGGCCTTGGGCCTTGGGCCTAGGCCTAGGCCCAATGGGAGATTTTGTTTTTTCGTTAGTTTAATTCAGGGACCTCTCAATGTGTTTTGGATCCCCATGAAAGAAATGAATTGGCCCTATTCATTTTCATTTTTCGCATTCAGGTAATACAAATGCATATCCCTATCTCCCATTAACCCAGCAAAAATTACATGCATTGTGGAACCTGCACATACTTCCAGCCAGGCGAAGGATGGGCAATTTTCACATAGCCCCTTTTACCAGCTATTTTACCAAGGTCAATGGCTTTTAAAAATTGTCCTTCCCATGTCACAGTCTGGCAGCTGGACTCAGAGAGCACCCCTGCAAAAGTGGCACAGGGCTGCAAGGCAGGACTAGGGATGGTCTTCTGCCTAACCAGTCTCCTCACCCACAGGTTGAGCCCCTGGGTTCTGGGGGCTGGTAGGACTTTTCTCCTGGCAAACATTATGGCTGGGAGCTGGGTACAGGAGCAGGTTGGGAGCTGGATACAGGCACAGGTGGGGAGCTAGAGTCAAGTACTGGCTGGGCACTGGATATAGGTACTAGCTGGGAGCTGGATACAAGTATTGGCTAGGGGTTGGCACAGGTAGTGGCTGGGAACTAGATACATGTACTGGCTTGGCTCAAACCAAATTTCAAGGGCAAGGCCTGGAAAACAGACATGATACTGAACTGGACAGGGCAGGGGAAGGGCCGGACAAGGAAGGACTGAATAAGGACAGGATTGGACAATGTTGGGTTCCATATTAGGTGCTACAACCCAAGAAAGAGATCTAGGCATCATAGTGGATAACACATTGAAATCGTCGGTTCAGTGTGCTGCGGCAGTCAAAAAAGCAAACAGAATGTTGGGAATTATTAGAAAAGGAATGATGAATAAAACAGAAAATGTCATAATGCCTCTACATCGCTCCATGGTGAGACCGCACCTTGAATACTGTGTACAATTCTGGTCGCCGCATCTCAAAAAAGATATAATTGCGATGGAGAAGTTACAGAGAAGGGCTACCAAAATGATAAGGGGAATGGAACAACTCCCCTATGAGGAAAGACTAAAGAGGTTAGGACTTTTCAGCTTGGAGAAGAGACGACTGAGGGGGGATATGATAGAGGTGTTTAAAATCATGAGAGGTCTAGAACGGGTAGATGTGAATCAGCTATTTACTCTTTCGGATAGTAGAAAGACTAGAGGGCACTCCATGAAGTTAGCATGGGGCACATTTAAAACTAATCGGAGAAAGTTCTTTTTTACTCAACGCACAATTAAACTCTGGAATTTGTTGCCAGAGAATGTGGTTAGTGCAGTTAGTATAGCTGTGTTTAAAAAAGGTTTGGATAAGTTCTTGGAGGAGAAGTCCAATACCTGCTATTAAATTCACTTAGAGAATAGCCACTGCCATTAGCAATGGTAACATGGAATAGACTTAGTTTTTGGGTACTTGCCAGGTTCTTATGGCCTGGATTGGCCACTGTTGGAAACAGGATGCTGGGCTTGATGGACCCTTGGTCTGACCCAGTATGGCATTTTCTTATGGACAAGGACTGAACAAGAACTAAACAAGGACAAGACTGAACAAGGACTGGACAAGGACAGAACTAGACAAGCAATTGGAAACAAAAAGGCCAAACAGGGTATGAGACAGGGCAAGGTAATTCTATTGGGCCCAGAGTCCTCAAGGTAGGATAGGTAGGCTCAGAATACTACTGAGCAAGGCAGGAGGTTACAGAACAAGGCAAGGAAGCCTGGAAGGCTATAAAGCAAGATAGGGAGCCAACGTAGGCTACAGAGCACAGCAGAAGGCCACAGACAAGGCAGGAAGCCAAGGTAGGCTATAGGGCAAGGCAGGAGGCCCAGATAGGCCACAAGGCAACAGAGGAGGCCTGGGTAGGCCACTAGACAAGGCAGAAGTCCTGGGTTGGCCACAAGGCAAGACAGGAGACCTGGATAGGCCACAAGGTGAGGCAGAAGTCCTGAGGCTAGGTATAGCAAGACAAGGCTGGCTAGGTCAAAGAGCCGAGGTGACTCCATGAAGAGGCACTGAGGGACTGGATAGGCTTGGCTAAGTAGGGCTGGGGCTAAGGCATCAGGTAATCAGCGAGGAGGTAACTTGTGCTACTGGAAGCGGGGCTCGCTGAGGACTCCTGGTGGAGGGGAGGCTGCATAGCAGACGGAACCTTGGCATAGGGAGGCTATCTAGCAGTCAAAACCATGACACCCCATAACTACCTTCAAGTCGTCTGAGATTATTCCTAGATCCCTTTTTTTTCTTGGTCTTCTGAATGATACAGTATGTAGCTAGTAGGTGTAGCCCCCATCCCAATTATGCACTGGGGGCTTCCTGGAAGCATCATGGACCAGGCGCTGCCCCCATAATCTTCTGGGGTTCCCATACAAGTTGAGAAAAGATAACTCTCTTCAAGACCCTTACGGATTCTTTCTCTTTCTCAGCTCTTCTGCACACCAGTTCATTCACTTCAAAAATCCCTACACTGACTTCCAAGCTGCTGTTCAAAATAAAGTCTTATACTGCACTGATGGCAGGTAATGTTAATGATCTCACAGCACTCATATACTACTAATCATTCACCTAAATCAGATACTGAATCTCCAATGAAGACATCTTGTCTAAATTCCAAAAGTGTTTTATTCCAAAAGGTAATCAAAACATGTAACTTATTAGTTGCAGTCTTGAGGGGGAGGGAAGAGAAGAGGTTGATCTCAGATTCAGAGCACAGACTCTAGAGTTCAAATAGCTGTTGTAGGAATTGTACTGGAGATTTAAGTACACTTATTGTCTGTATATATTTATATATATGGTAAAAAGGAAATGCTTTTTCAAGGAACAGGAGAGATGAGAGGCAGCTTGCTTCTTTCTTCTTTCTCTCAGATGCACACACACATACTGAAAGCCTCCCAGCAAGCATGAACCAGAATCTGAGCCAATAGGAAGGGTCCAGAATCAGTAGGAGCCAGAAACGTGACCATAAAGAGCCAAAAACAACAAAACTACAGGATTCTAGGGTCTTGTAGTCCTTCAATGAGATCACACTAGCTTACAGGTAAGAACAGAAAAACTTTATATATAAACAAAAAACAACAAATCTGCTCACAGTTTATGGGGGCAGAACAGGTAAAAACAACGTTCACAACTCTGGCACACTAACTAATAATGCATCATTGCGAAACACATCCAAAACTCTCCCAAAAATATAACTCAGTCTTTCTTTCTTTTATCAATGAACACATTTCTTTTCCAGTAAGCTCTTGTGGTCAGGGACCCTCCTTCTTTGGACTCTCCCCAATACCTATTTGGTAACTATTTGCTAAGGGTCAGTATCTGTTTCTCAGCTTCTCCTCCATTACCACTTAGAAAGTCTTGCTAACCTCTTTATCAGGGAAGTGTAACTCCAGAACTCAGTCCTCTGTGGAACGACTTCTTCTTTCAGCTTAAAACTTCTTCACGGACAAAATCCTCTCTAGTTCTCTTTTCTGAAATTCTTCTTTCACTTGGTCAGCCTCTTAGGATTTCTATCTGTTGAAACTCCAAGAGTTCTCTCCAAAGAATCCTGGACACCCCAAAGTTGGGGTGTCCAGGATTCTTCTCCTCAGGTTTCTGTCCTTTCCCCCTACTCCCCCGAGATCTCGTCGTTTCCCCCACTCCCCAGTGGGAGGTGCTGTAGTTTAATCAAACTAGTGCCAATTTTGAGAACATCAAAGGTTTCTAACATAGTAACATAGTATATGACAGCAGAAAAAGACCACCATGACCCATCCAGTCTGCCTAGCAAGGTGTTAATGGTTGTAAATAGCACTCTGTGCAAGTTACCCCTGTGTCTTCTATTTACTGGTGCTACTACCACAGTGCCATCTGTTTAGGTTTGAATCCAGGGGCAGCAGAACACCTTTTTGATGGGGGGGGGGGGGGGGGTGCGGATTCCAACCAAGCTCTACCCCTACTCCACTCCTAGTTCTGTCCATAGCTCTGCCTCACTCCCACTACCAAGTTATTACTTTATGATTACAGGTAGTCATTCCAAGCAACTATATCATGTATGGAGAGAGAAAAGATCATTACGTACCAAGAGATGTAATGAGAGACCAAGAAATGTGGCCTGAAGATAAAGAAACCATTCTAATTGTTTGGGCACCAAGCACAGTTCAAAATGCAGCCCACTGAGGGCCCCTGCAGGCAGGAGGACTGCACAGCATCCAGGGTAGTTACAGTTAGCCTGCCATGATTCTTCTTCCAACTGAAAATTTCTGCAGGTATTCCTTGGGTCAAGGGACCAATAGGAAGACAAGAAAGGCAAAGAGAGAGAGGGAGAGAGAGAGAGACAGAGCAAAACAGGAATAGATCAAATTAGGGAGCTCAGAAACATTCAAACAATAACTAGTCAGGATAAAGAGCTCTATAATATGCAGAGACTCTAAGCTAAACAATTTCACAAGATAACACTGGGTGGCAGCATATTAGAAAACAACATGCATACTTTGCAGATGTAGAACAATAAATCTATATCCAGAATGGGACTAAATATCCTCCCCTACCCAGAATCCTCTCCAAGTGCATCTCTGTCATGGAAAAAAAGTGTTACGCCCCTCACCTCTGATCCGAAGCGACTCTGGCATAGCCTCCGGCAGCATGCTGTTCTAAGGAGGCTTCCTCCAACTCTGGACTGCCTTTATAGGTCTCCTAGCCGGGGCCTTTGTTAGTGTCATTAGTAGCACAGCCATGCATGTGGACGAATGGACTCTCGCTGACCACGCTGTCGGCCCCTGGAACCCAAAGGCTCCACCCACGGGGAACAGGGCTGGTGCAGGTGAAGCTCCAGCTCCAGTCCCAGTAAGAGCGTGTCCACCAGCTGTCGGAGTGGGCTTAGTAAGTTCGCTTACTAGGCTGCGTCAACCACACCACAGCCCAAGGGCTCACAACCATGACACTGGGGATGTTCAGAGTGTGGAGTTTTTTTTTTGTCAAGTTCAAAAGTTTATCCTATTTCTTGAACTGGAAAATTTCCAGATAGTGTTCTAGGACAGCCCCAGTGGAGGTGTGTGCTGTGTGAGAGTGGCAAGCATGAAAGTGGACCAATGGTTTAAGTTATGCCTGGTAAAAAAAAATGAGTTTTTGACCTGCGAAAGGGGCCGGACACTGAGGAAGTTGCTGGTGGGGTAAGAGAGTCTCTGAAGGGTTCCAGGCCACAAGCGTAAGGAAAAAGAAACAACTGGTGCTTCACCCAGAAGCACTACCGTAAGTGTGATAGAGGAATAAAAGTGAGAGAGGGAACATGGGTGGTACTATCATTAGGCAGGGTGAGGTGGCAACTTCAGGCGGCAAAGTTCTGAGGCGGCAAAAAGTGCCCCCCCCCCTCAAAATACCTCTGTGGCAGCCGCCGCATCCTTAACGCAGAAGCAAACATCCACGGGAAGGAAGAAGAAGACAGCGGAGGCTTGAAATTGTAACCTGCCCATGGGGATCCCAGGCCCCCACAGGCAGGAAGAAGACAGCAGCAGCAGCGTGAAACTGTGACGTCCGGCAGGCAGGAAGCAGACGGCAGTGGCACAAAATTATGACATAACCACGGGGAGCCCGGGCCCCGCGAACAGAAAGAGAAACCTCGAGCCGGGACAGAATTATGATGGGAACTACATAGGCAGGAAGAAGAAGAGACCCAGTAGGTGGAGTGTGAGGGAAGAGAAGAGATGGGGGGGGGGGGGTGAGTGAGCGAGAATGGCATGGCAGGAGAGTGGGTGAGAGGGCAAGGGAAGGGGTAAGTGAGTGGATGAGAGGGAAGGGAAGCAAAGGGGGCTGAGTGAGTGAGGTGGATGAAAGAGAAAGTGGAGTGATTGAGAAAGGAGATGGAAAGGAGGGGTAAGAGAGAGCCTGTGCATGAGTGTGGGTGCACACGTGTGAGCAACTGTGTGTGTGTGAGATAGAAAGTATATGTATGTGAGACAAAATTTATGTGTAGCCCCTTTCCCCCACTACTCCAGGACAATGTCAGGGTAACTGGAAATTTAAAGATCCCATGTATGGAATTTGTTAAAATCCTTATTAGTTTTAATTATTGGATGTTATTTGATGTCTCTGATGTTTTTTTTAAATATTTTATTGGCTTTGGGAACATTTTTATATGAATTTCTGAAGGAACTAAAAAATGAAATTTCAGACCTATTAGTAAAAATTTGTAGCCTATCATTAAAATCATCCATTGTATCTGAAGACTGGAGGATAGCTAATGTAACCCCAATATTTAAAAAGGGCTCCAAGGGCAATCCGAGAAGCTACAGACCAGTGAGCCTGACTTCAGTGGAAGGAAAAATAGTTAAAACTATTCTAAAGATCAAAATCACAGAACATATAGAAAGACATGGTTTAATGGAACAAAGTCAGCATGGCTTTACCGAAGGCACACAAATCTGCTTCATTTTTTTGAAGGGGTTAATAAACATGTAGTAAAAGGTGAACCGGTAGATGTAGTATATTTGGATTTTCAGAAGGCATTTGACAAAGTTCCTCATGAGAGGCTTCTAGGAAAAGTAAAAAGTCATGGGATAGGTAGCAATGTCCTTTCATGGATTACAAATTGGCTAAAAGACAGGAAACAGAGAGTAGGATTAAATGGACAATTTTCTCAGTGGAAGGGAGTGGGCAGTAGAGTGCCTCAGGGATCTGTATTGGGACCCATGCTTTTCAATATATTTATAAATGATCTGGAAAGAAATACGACGAGTGAGGTAATCAAATTTTCAGATGATACAAAATTATTCAGAGTAGTTAAATCACAAGCGGATTGGGTTAAATTGCAGGAAGACCTTGTGAGACTGGAAAATTGGGCATCCAAATGGCAGATGAAATTTAATGTGAATAAGTGCAAGGTGATGCATATAGGGAAAAATAACCCATGCTATAGTTACACAATGTTAGGTTCCATATTAGGAGCTACCATCCAAGAAAGAGATCTAGGTGTCATAGTGGATAACACATTGAAATCATCAGTTCAGTGTGCTGCAGCGGTCAAAATAGCAAACAGAATGTTGGGAATTATTAGAAAGGGAATGGTGAATAAAACGGAAAATGTCATAATGCCTCTGTATCGCTCCATGGTGAGACCGCACCTTGAATACTGTGTACAATTCTGGTCACTGCATCTCAAGAAAGATATAGTTGCAATGGAGAAGGTACAGAGAAGAGTGACCAAAATGATAAAGGGGATGGATAGCTCCCTTATGAGGAAGGACTAAAGAGGTTAGGACTTTTCAGCTTGGAGAAGAGATGGCTGAGGGGGGATATGATAGAGGCAGGGCCGCCATCAGGAATTTTGAGGCCCCATACAGTAAGCAGACAGCGACGGCCCGCGCGCTTTGCCGGCGCATACTGTCTGACGCGGCGGTGACGTCACAGCCGCGTCAGACAGTGAACGCTGGCAGGACAGAGCGCGCGGACGAGTCTCTGTCTGCGGTGCTCTGTAAATCAATGCTATGTGTGTCTAAAAGACACGCATAGCATTGATTCTCTCCCTTCTCTGGGGCCCGCACCCAGGGCCGGCTCCAGGTTTCAGTAGGCCCCTGGGCAACAGACTGTCGGAGAGAGCCTCAGTGGGCCTCTTTGCCATGAACTAATACATCCCCCAAGCGCACCTGCCGCCTGGCGGCTGCGGCGGGCCCCCATATGTGGCAGTAGATCCTGGGGCCCCATACTGCAGGCCCAAGAATACTGCCCTGATGGCGGCCCTGGATAGAGGTGTTTAAAATCATGAGAGGTCTAGAACGGGTAGATGTGAATCGGTTATTTACTCTTTCAGATAATAGAAAGACCCAGGGGGCACTCCATGAAGTTAGCATGTGGCACATTTAAAACTAATCAGAGAAAGTTCTTTTTCACTCAAGGCACAAATAAACTCTGGAATTTGTTGCTAGGGGATGTGGTTAGTGCAGTCAGTGTAGCTGGATTTAAAAAAGGTGTGGATAAGTTCTTAGAGGAGAAGTCCATTAACTGCTATTAATCAAGATGACTTGGGGAATGGCCTCTGCTATTACTGGCATCAGTGGCATGGGATAGACTTAGTTTTTGGAAACAGGATGCTGTGCTTGATGGACCCTTGGTCTGACCCAGTATGGCAATTTCTTATGTTCTTATGAATGTTATTCTATTCATTGTCTGTCTTGAAATATCTATTTATATTAGTATGGTTTTACTGTTATGATTGATATTTCCTGATTTTATTGTTTTATGAAGAATGCTGGTTTCTGTTTTTTCTATTATTGCATTGCATGCAAAGTCTTGCTTTTTGTTATTTCCAGTTCAGTTTTTGTCTGCACATTTCTGTTTGTGCTTTATGGTCATTTTATTCTGTATTTGGTGAGAATCTGTCTGTGTTCTGATGTGAGAAGTAGATGAGGTATTCTGCACCTGTACATTTTCTGTGTAGGGATTTATAGCAGTCTGTCTTGTTCTGCTTTCTTAATAGGAAATGTATTGATGTTTTAGGGCCTGGTGTAATGTTTGCATTTTCCTAAAATGCAAGTTAATATAACATCCATGTTGTTGTAAGTGATATATTTATATCAGAAGACTGTACTTTGAATGTCCTTTTGCATGTAAAATCTGTTATTTTTAATGCATAATTTTTAATTGCATGTGTGGTGACAGCGGGGGTGGGCACAAGGCTGTAGAGATTGTTGAGCACCTAATACCCTTGCATCAGCCCTGAGAAAACGTACTGTGCACAGATCCTCTCCTTTCACCCATCTCCCACTTCCCCAGGGTGCAAAGGCTGAGGAAGGTTGGGAAGCAGATGGTAGGGTTCCCAGGCGTGTGACAGCGTTGCCATTTTTCCTAGAAATATTATCACCAACAGGCTTATCTGCCACATTTTCTGGGAACTCTGACTCCTGCCTGCTCACTTCTCCAACATTTCAAATCATTGATAGGGCAAGACTCCAAAGGGTGATTTGACCTGCGCCGTGCCTCCTCGTGTGTGTGTGTGTGGGGGGGGGGGGGGGGGGGGGGAGAGCACCGTCTCATCCCTTACTTCAGGCAGCAAATTGCCTTGAGCCGCCCCCGAGAGGGAAGGATCTTCAGAAAGTTACCATCAGCTCTCCTGGTCTTGAGGAGTGCTGTAGAGGTCAAGAATTACTGGATGAAAGAGAAGAGATTTTGTGCTTAGAGATTTTTCTGAGGAAGTGCATTGTGGGGGTTGGCTGGGCCTAGGGGAGAGGCATCAGGCTGGCTATTTCATCAGGGAGCTCGAGACTAGCACTGGCTCCAAAGAACTTGGGGGGTGCACTGTCTCTGGAGCAGCTCCGGAAGGGAGGTGTCTGAAATCCAAACAGCTTCTAAAGAGTGAGTAAACAGTTGGGACTTCTATGGAGAAGGAATCATCTATCCAGGACCTCCCTTGGGTCCTCAAATTTAGGCAGAGAAACTGTGAGCAAGAAAGTGAGGAGAGTGGTGTGAATTTGAATGCCCCCCCCCCGTGAAGAAGTGAGAACATCTAAAGATTGTATGAAGGTGATTGAACCAGGCCCTGGGTGTTGGGAGTAACCTCTACACCAGTTTGATCAAAGGGAAGGTGAACTGGAGATTCCCTAAGACTCAGGGAGTAACCTTGCAGCCCAAGGAGTACCTTATGAGAGTTAGGAATTTTGAATTGTGTTTTCTTGTGATCTGACCAGGATGGCAAGGAAAGTGGATATGGGAATGGACTTATGATTTAAACATGATGATTTGGCTATCGTTACTTCTGTGTTTTTTAAAATCAATTTTGACTTTTTTTTGGAGCACATGTACTGCTCGAACAGTGGAGTTTATGGACTGTGTGTGGAAGTGTCTTCAGCCAGTTTGGCCTTACAGGAGATTCTGTCCTCATCCTACACGCCCTGTGAAAGACTGTTCCAGCCAAATGCTCCCCTCGGTCTTGGAAGGTGGCCCCTTGGTACAGGGGTTACAGACATATATTTAAATTATGTGAATAAGGTGAAAATGAGTTCATTCGCTCATGTCATCTTATTTTTATTAACCTGCAATACATGATGGGCATTTCTGAAGACACAATTTAGCACTCAAAAAATGTCCCACCATGTAGACAGGTGGCAAAAAGTGGAAGTACGCAGTACCCTGATCCATTCTTACATCCCCCTTCTAGCAAATTGATCCACGCCCTCTACAGACTCCTAGTTCATGTTTAAACTACTCCCCCCCCTCCCCTCCTGCCGATCCCAGAATTATTTTACCCCTCCTGCCCAAGTCACCCCAGACTCCTGATCCAGATCATAGTGCACAGCACTGCCAATCAGCAAAATTTTAGACTTGATATTGAGGCTGATAAGTGGGAAAGCTGTAATCTTCTGCCAGCAGGAGGCCTGAAGATGGTTCCATAGGTTGGTAGGGGAAACAGTATGGATTTGAGGGTTCCAGGGTGAATTAAAAAAAATGGGTGCTAGGAAGAAGAAGGGAATCTAAGATTCCCTCATCCCCTCCTGTGCTAACTTAGGGCTGGCAAGCTCAGAGGACCAAAGATTTATTGTAGTGCTAGGGGCCGGACCACTGTTACTATGGAAATCTTTTCACAAGCACTCATTTCCATACCCCAGCTTTAGTGAATCCAGCAATATGCAAACGTTTGCTATGCATATTAACCCTGAAAGGTTTGCCTTTCAAACATAACACACTTCGGTGAATCAGCCCCTTTCTATCTGTGCTTTTTGCACTAGTCTTTAAAGGAATAGAACATGCATTCTTTAAATTTGAAAACAGCCCCGAGGAAAAGTACTCACTGAAAACATAACACACTTCGGTGAATCAGCCCCTTTCTATCTGTGCTTTTTGCACTAGTCTTTAAAGGAACAGAACATGCATTCTTTAACTTTGAAAACAGCCCAGGGGAAAAGTACTCACTGAAATTTGCAACTGCTTTTTCTGTGGATACTTTTTCCCCAACCAAAAGTATGCACATACTTGTCTCCCCCAGTCTAACCCCACCCATTGGAGCACCCTCCACCACAATGTGGGTAAGAGTATATGTAGGGATCTTATCAATCCCCTACTAAAGGTTAGTTAAAGGAATATACCATTGGTGTGGGGAGAGACATGATATTAACCTTGTGGGTTTGCAGCTCCCCCATGTGGAAGCTTATAATGGAATGTCCCTTTGATTCATAATGCCTGATCACCATTTTGTTTGGTGGATTTCCTTTACTTTGTTTTTTTTTTCATTTATCTTTATTGAGGCAGAATAATAGTACAAATATTTTGGGTTTTTTTAAGAGGTGGCATGTCTTGGCTGTGCTCTGCCTTTTCTATTAATTGAATTACAGCCTCCATGGAGACCTTATGTTTGGATGGCAGTTTCTTTCTACTCTTTAAATTAATTTTATTTAAGTTTGCAGTGCCCAATCTCTTGGAACTCAATTAAACTAATTTAAGTTTGCTCTTCACTCTAATGGGAGAGGTTCCCGTCATGCACGAAAGACCTGAGATCATCAAGATCCAAGGAGAGGATGACTTCCAGCCATCCTGAAAGGAAGAAGGAGCAAGTGGAGAGAGGAGAGGAGATGGACCCCCATCCAGGGCCCATGTATATCTACTGAAGATTGGGAGAAGAGAAGTAGGAGGTATCAAACTGATACTGCATGAAGAGAGAGAGAGAGGAGAAGGATACATAGAGGAAGTAGGAGATAAAAGACAATATAACTTAAATTGCAAACTAATCGGAGAAAATTCTTTTTCACTCAACGCACAATTAAGCTCTGGAATTTGTTGCCAGGGGATGCGGTTAGTGCAGTTAGTGTAGCTGTGTTTAAAAAAGGTTTGGATAAGTTCTTGGAGAAGAAGTCCATTAACTGTTATTAATCAAGTTGACTTAGGGAATAGCCACTACTATTACTGGCATCAGTAGCATGGGATCTACTTGGTGTTTGGGAACTTGCCAGGTACTTGTAGCCTGGATTGGCCATTGTTGGAAACAGGATGCTGGGTTTCATGGACTCTTGGTCTGACCCAGTATGGCAATTTCTTATGCTCTTATGTTCTTAACTGCCACTCTGTGCAGGTTACCCCATGCCTTCTGTTTAGGGTTATAACTGCCGCTCTGTGCAGGTTCCTCAATGCCTTCCGTTTAGGTTTAAACCGCCGCTGTATGCAGGTTACCCCCATGCCTTCTGTTTAGGATTGTAACTGTCACTCTATGCAAGTTGCTCCCATGCCTTCTGTTTAGGGTTTTAACTGCTGCTCTGTGCAGGTTACCCCATGCCTTCTGTTTAGGGTTATAACTGCCGCTCTGTGCAGGTTACCCCATGCCTTCTGTTTAGGATTATAACTGCCACTCTGTGCAGGTTACCCCACGCCTTCTGTTTAGGGTTATAACTGCCACTCTGTGCAGGTTACCCCCATGCCTTCCTTTTAGGGTTAAAACTGCCGCTCTGTGCATGTTACCCCCATGCCTTCCTTTTAGGGTTAAAACTGCTGCTCTGTGCAGGTTACCCCCATGCCTTCCTTTTAGGGTTATAACTGCCGCTCTGTGCAGGTTATCCCATGCCTTCTGTTTAGGGTTATAACTGCCACTCTGTGCAGGTTACCCCCATGCCTTCCTTTTAGGGTTAAAACTGCCGCTCTGTGCATGTTACCCCCATGCCTTCCTTTTAGGGTTAAAACTGCCGCTCTGTGCATGTTACCCCCATGCCTTCCTTTTAGGGTTATAACTGCCGCTCTGTGCAGGTTATCCCATGCCTTCTGTTTAGGGTTATAACTGCCGCTCTGTGCAGGTTACCCCCATGCCTTCCTTTTAGGGTTGTAACTGCGGCTCTGTGCAGGTTACCCTCATGCAGAAATGTTACACCAGAAGTTACCAGAGGTTACCAGGTCGAGGTGACAGCATTCTTTGACCAGAGCAAATACTGAACATCCACAGAATCCTGGAATAGACCTCATTATTGTCCTTTCTGTACTTTGCAGTTTTATTTGACCATAATCTTTACTATTATATTTTTGGCTCTTATTGTTTAACCACTTTCTATATTACTTTGGCAATGCACGTGTACAAATGATCATGCCCACAGTTTCCTGAATCTGCTATTTTATATATATATATATATATATATATATATATATATATATATATATATATATAAACTTGGTTTGTGTACACACACTGCCTGATAGTGGGGCTGCCACCTCACCCAGTCAACTCGAACAGGCTGGTCCACGCCTGGTTCTGTGAGATGGTAACTCCGGCTTTTCTCAGGGATCTCAGAACCACAAAGCCATGGATATGATGAGGCTAAACCAGGACTGGATCAGCCTATTCAGCTTAACCTGGGTGAGGTGGGCAACCTCGCTGACAGCCTGGCATATAGAGTCAAACAGAACACACGCACAAGTACACACAAAAGCCATTCCCTCCAGGGAAGGAAAGGGGGGGGGGGGGGGGGAGGAGGAGGGAATCCTAATTTGGGTTGTATGCCATTTTGCTGCCTGTAATTTGTGTAATGAGGCTGTGAAGGAGGCCAAGAGCTGCTCTGCTAACAGCCACTAATTTGTCTGTGGGACTGCAGCGGGAGAGAGAGAGGGACCCAAGAAAATGACAGAGAGAAAAAACAGAGAGAGAGAGAGAGAGAGCGAGCAGTCCTTCTAGCTATATTGGCAGGGCCAGCTTTTGAAGTGTGCCACTCCTGTGCGGCCGTAGAAGGCGCCGTGCTCTGGGGGGGTGCTGCTCCCCCTGCCTCCCGTATTCTTCCATATGATGCCTGGGGGGGGGGGGGGAAGCGAGCAGGGTACTGATGCTGTGCAGAGGGTGAGGGAAGTGTGGAGGGTGGGGTGAAGGAGGGGGGAAGATGGTTATACTCTGCTGGAGCTACTGCCACTGCCAAAAGAGGGAATACTGTACCACAGCTGCTCTCATGGGATGGGGGGTGGGGGGGGGGGGGGGTGGGCACCAATTTCAGTTTTCATACAGGGCATGTTAGCCTAGGGCTAGCCCTGCTTATTGGTCTTGTAGAAAACTGGAGTCACAGTATGGTTGCGATAGCTTTCAAAGGACCAACAAAAAGATGTTCTACATGAGTTTTCTGGACTACACAGGTCCCTTTATTAAAAAGGAGGAGCTGGACTGCTAGAGAACCTCCATGCTAGCAGTTTACCCAGGACCGGATTTAGGTGTTTTGGAATCACTAGACACAAGGGGCCTGATTTTCAAAAGCATTTACTCGAGTAAAACTGGATTTTACTCGAATAAATACACTTTACTGGAGTAAGTGGGCTTTTGAAAATTGCTAAAATACATACCATTGAATTGTCCATAGGATTTACTCAAGTAAGTGCATTTTACTCAAGTAAATGGTTTTTGAAAGTTGCTATGAGAATACGTTACATTTACGCATGTAACTCCTTTGAAAATTACCTCCAAGGTGCGGGGAGTGCCCTCCTTCAAGGAGGGGGGGGGGTGTCTATCCAAAGATGCCACATAGTGAAAGAGGTGCTTTCTCCTCTCTCTCTCAAGTGCCACTCAGCCTGAGCAGCAGCATCCTATCGGATCTATCCCTTAAAGGCGCCGGGGAGGGACGGCAGCAATTCTACAGTACTCTAAATGCTACCTGTCTGCCCCTGCGCCTTGACAGGACGGTGCCACTCCTCCCCAGTGGCACTTAGAAGAAAGTGCAGCCAGGAGAGAGAAGGAAGCACTCCTATGCAGCTGACTACACCGCCGAATGGGAAGTTTGGGTCTGAGAATACATGCAAAACACAGGCAGACCCTCACCAAGTGACCCCAAATTTGAAATAGAAATGAGCATATAAAAACTGAACTGGAAACCCCAAGAAGCCAGACTGTGTCTGCAGTGCAACACTGGCGAAACAGAACAGAAATGCATTTCCTCCTGTACTGTTCAAAATACAAAAGATGACTAGACTGTGAGCTCTAAGTAGTAGGGACTGTCTATTATATATATATTATGTCTGTATAGCGCCACATAGTGCAGGAGTAACCTAGTGGTTAGAGCAGTGGGTTATTAAACGAGGGAAACCAAGGTTCAGATCTCACTGCTGCTCCTTGTGATCTTGGGTGAGTTGCTTTACCCTCTATTGCCTCAGGTACAAACTTACAGGGTAATTTTAAAAGAAATAAGCATCTACCCATAAACGTCTGTATCGGTATATGAGAAAAATGGCAATTTTAAATCACTGCGCATGTATCGTTTAAAATACCCCTCCTGTGTGTGTGATCTTAAGAGGTGGCTCCAGACAATGTTCCATACGTATTTCTGCTAGGGCTTTAGTGACTTTTACATGTGTATGCAGGTGGTTTTAAAAACATGCTCGAGCAAGGGAAAAACCAGTTTTTCAAAGTAGTCCACCAGTTTGCCCAGTAGTCCACCAGTTCATAATCGAGGTCTACAAGACCCTCCGGTTCTTCACCCTGCAAGCACCTCACTTGAACCTGAATCCCCATGCTATGCTAAACGCCCTAAAACCCGAGATCTCCAGACTTGCTCCTCATCAGGCCCTGCAGTAAAGTTACGCAGATATAACCAGCCGACGCGAGCACCTTGGTCAGCTTTTTTAAAAAGAGGACTTATGCGCACAAGTCTTGACCCCCACCCTGGAATGCCTATGCCACAAGCTTTCTGCCCCCTTATTCTTGACGCATGCGCGGGAATGAATGCGTGTACTTTGCGGCTTATTAAAATGAGTGTTGCTCGTGTGTATGTGGTCGTTTTTGTGCAAGCAATGCTTTTATAATCGACCCCCTTAGATTGTAAGCCCTCTGGGGATAGGGAAATACCTACAGTACCTGAATGTAATGTCTGTGTTGAAAAGTGGAATATAAATAAATAAAAAATCTGGTATACACTAAACTGACAGAGAAAATCCTGCATATGAATAAGCAGGAAAAATAAATCTCTCTATAATCCTTTGGGGAAAGAGAAGAAACAGCAGCAAAATCTGTGATACCTGCCACCAGGCAGAGAAATAATCTGACAAGGGGAGGATACTGAGCAACACCAAAACCTGGGAATTGTCTCCGTTTCTTCTCCTCTGTATTGTGTCACTTGGATGGAACATTTTTTAAAAGCTATTTACTGGGGTAAAATAACTTGGCTGAAAATTTCCCTCCTCTGTCCAGCTGACAGGGTGCACGGCTTCCACAGCACAGGTACTTTTAGGGCTGTTCCTGGGGGCGTGTAGAGTCGGGTGAGTAAAACGGCACATGTGCATTTTATTTTCAAATGTATGCCTGCTATTTTACCCCGAACGGCCCCAAAACAGGAGATGCAAAGTACAATACATGTAGCGATTTTTAGCATGCATGCTTGGCAGATGCAAATTATCAAGAGAATGACAAGCAAGTAGTTTTCCTTTGAAAACTGGCTGCAATATGAGTTAAAAATGCAAACTCTGTGGGACATTCAAAATTGCCCCCTTAACCTATTACTTTGGCCACATTAGAGATGATCGTGCCAATAAAGTTTATTGAATTAAAAGACAGAGGACAAAGGTGAAGAGCATTTCAGGGGAATGTAACACCTTTGATTGGAGTTGACAACTCTCCCTACATTGGGTGGGAGTTTCCTGGAAATGCACTTTCCCTCAGGAGCTGCGCCCCCCTCCCCCCTCCCCTGGATTGAGCTGATCCAGCCAAAAAGAGGTAGGATGGGAGAGAACTGCGGGGCACAGGGCAATCCAAGCAGGACAGCCTGATGCAGGGCTGCAGCAGCAGGACAAACAAAGTGAGTTGCTGGGGGGGGGGTCATAGTTCTCTCCACCCCACTTCATTTCCTGAGGAGAGATTAGCTCGGACGAGCCCACTTTGTAATTTGTTTTCCCTTCTTTTCCTACCCTTTTATTGTAATCATTCTGTATATTACTTTGGCAACACTTGTGCCAGTAAAACTTATCTGAATCTAGTGAGGCTGGCCTCCACCAGCCATTCCCAAATGCCACCCCATCCCTCCTGCTGTAAGAGTGTTGGTGACAGGGGGTGCAGCTGTATGAGGACAGAGGGAGGAGGATAGGGTATGCTCCCTTGCTGTCAGAGCCAGCGTTTAACAGTATTAGGAGCCCTAGGCAAACGCTCAGTCTTGCATTCTTCCCCTTACATACAGGGGCAATTCTGGCAAAGCACCCCTCTCACTATCCACCCCATTCAGTATCCACCTCTCATTCTCTCCTCATCCTCTGCCAAATCCTGCATCCCCCTCCCCCCCCCCCAATCCCATCCACAGTGCCCAGTGTATCTTTTTCTATCCCCATGTAGCATCTCTCCTCTCTTCTTCTCCTCCCTCCCCGCATCTCCTCTTTCTCCCCTTTACTCCCTGCTCAGCACAGCAGCATCACCCCAACCTCGTTGCCTCCATTTTCATTGCCCAGTAGCATCTCTCTCTCTCTCTCCCCCCATCCCACCCTCACCTGTTTACCATCCCCTTCTCTCTCTACTCATCCACCCTCTGTCCACAACTCCCCCCAGCTTCCTGTCTCCATCCCCTACCTCTAGCCATCATCCCTTCTCTCTTGTAATACCGTGCCTTAAAAGTGAGTAGTCGGCAAGTTGAGGATTTTGATGGCCCCCCCCCCCCCCCCCCCATCTCACCCAAAAATGTTGGCACCCTAAATGACTACCTAATTCTTCTTAGTGGAAGAACGGGTCCTGCTTGCTGTTCCTCTCCCTCCTGAGCTTTTTGTTTAAAAAAGAAGCCCAGGCTGTGAGAGGGAAGTGGATGGAGAACAGGGAGGGGAACAGGAGTGCAGGCCTTCCCTGTCCTCCTTCTGCTGCAGCCACTGATCAGCTTCCCATAGAACCCCACAAAAGAGGAAGAGTAAAGATACTAGGGAGGTGGAAGCAAAGAACCAGCAGGGAGGGGAAGAGGAAGAAAAGAACCTGCAGGCAGGCAGAGGGACGTGAGAAACCTGAATGGAAAGTAGGGTCAGGAAACTAAAAGGGGGGGGGGGGGGGAGATGAGGCTGAGGAACCTGAAGGTTAGGGAAGTGGAGCCTGAAAACAGAAAAGGGAGACTAATCTGGAGGTTAAGGAAGTGCAAGAGAACCTGAAAAGGGAGCAATGGGACCCGACTGAAGAAGAAAAAAAAGGGCGAGGAGCACCTAGATGTTGAAGAAAGAGGAACCTGAAAAGGTGGGGGAGGTGACTAAAGAGAGGAACCTGGATGTGGTGGGGGGAGTAGCACAGGAAATGATGACAAATACAGACCAATTGGCACATCTAGGGCCGCCAACTAACTGCCTAGTTTTTATTGGGTCAGGCCAGCTGCTGGAACAAGTTTAAAAAGCCAGCAATGCAAAAGTTGGATTAGCCCCTCTCACTGCTCACAAACTGTGTCGAAGGATACACAGCCGGCGGGCGGCAGGACTGCTGCAAATCCGATGGGAAGAGTATTCCTGGGGAACTCTGCGCAACTGCACAGCGCAGAATTCACCTCTTGCACAGAATTCTGCATTTGCTTTGCAGAATTTGGCACAGGGACCAGGAACCAGCTGTGTGAGCTGGAAGGAGCATGTGTCAGCGTTGGCTCACTCAACAGGAGGAGGAGGAAGCAGATCAGTCAATGTCAGTCCACTCAAGCTGGAAAACAAAGGAGGCTGCACAGGACCGAAGACAGGAGGCTGAGCGGTCCTGGTCTTCCCACTCAGCTGACACAGAGGGGCAAGGGGGCAGGGTCTAAGAGAGGAGCTTGGGGAGGCAGGGTTAGGAGAAAGATCTGGGCAGGGGGTTATTTGGGGGAGGACGAAGCAGAGAGAGTGCTGGGGGTGAGGAAGAAAGGAAGCAGGGGGTGGGGAAAGTGAAAGAACTGAGAGGGAGAAGTTTTGAGACAGATAGAAAAGAAAATTAGTGCTTACCTGATAATTTTCTTTCCTGTAGTACCAAGGATCAGTCCAGACTGCTGGGTTTTGCCTCCCTTCCAGCAGATGGAGACAGAGAAAAACTTGTAAGGCACCCCCTCATAAACTGGTGTGCTTCCTGCCTCTCCTCAGTATAATCAATATCAAAGTAGAATAAAAATAACATGGAGGATATAGGCACAGCAAAGAGTTCAGAAATTTTGTATATCAAATAACGAACCAGTAAACTATTGAACCTATTAAGAAAACTGAAGAACATGTAGCCTTCTTCCAGTTTCTGCAGTAGAAGAAGAAATTAACCAACCAACGCGGACTCTCTCGATAAATCCTCTGAGGGACAGGTATCTGGACTGATCCGTGGTACCACAGGAACAAAAATTATCAGGTAAGCACTAATTTTCCTTTCCCTGTACGTACCCGGATTAGTCCAGACTGCAGGGATGTACCAAAGCTTCCCTACACAGGGGTGGGACATAGAGAGTCCCGCTTGCAGGACACCTCTGCCAAAACTACCATCATCAGGAGCTTGAACATCCAAACGGTAGTGACAAGCAAAAGTGTGAAGTGTCTTCTAGGTCGCTGCCTGCAAATCTCCTGTGGCGACACCAACTGACATTCAGCCCAAGAAGAGGCTTGAGCGCGGAGCGAGTGCGCTTTCAAGCCTTCCGAACCAGCCGTCCCCAACAAATGTATGCCAACGAGATAGCCTCCTTCAACCACCTGGCTATAGTCGCCTTGGATGCCTGTTGACCTTTCTTAGCGCCAATCCACAAGACGATCAGATGGTCTGAAACCCGGAACGAATTCATGACCTCCAAATAATGCAGAAGAACCCTCCTGACTTCAAGTCGCTTCAGTTCCCGAGCATACGGTGTCTGTAAATCAATACGCGAAAATGCCGGAAGCTCCATAGACCTATTCAAATGGAATGATGAAACCATCTTCGGTAAGAAAGATGGAACGGTTCTCAGAGAAACCCTCGAATCCAAAAACGTAGAAAGGGCTCCCAACAATATAGGGCTTGAAGTTTGGACACTCTACGAGCTGAGCAAATAGCCACTAAAAACACCGCCTTCAAGGTAAGGTCCTTCAAGGTAGCCCTCTTAAGAGGCTCAAAAGGTGCATCACACAAGACTCGGAGATCTAAATTCAGACTCCACAACGAACATATCGCCCAGACTGGAAGATTCAAATGCTTCGCCCCTCGAAGAAAATGTACATCATCCGGATGAGATGCAAGGGAACTGCCATCAAGCTTCCCTAGAAGGCATCCCAGAGCTGTTACTTGGACCTGAAGGGAATTAAAGGACAAACCTTTGGCTAAGCCAGGAACTCGCCCCTGCGAACTGCCGCTGTGAAGGAGTGCCAGAATCTGAGGGAATGAAGACCTATGGGGAAGAACGCCCTGCTCTTTGCATCATACGTCAAACATCTTCCATACTCTAACATACGTCAAAGAGGTAGAAGGTTTACGTGCCTGCAAGAAGGTAGTTATAACTTCCTCCAGGTAACCTTTCTTTCTCAATCTCCTCCACTCAAAAGCCAGGCCGCTAGATAAAAGCGATCCGCCTGATCGAAAAATATAGGACTTTGACGCAGCAGATGGGCCAGATGACCCAAACAAAGAGGACTGTCCACGTCCAGATTGATCAGGTCTGCAAACCACAGGCGACGGGGCCATTCTGGAGCTACTAGGATTATTTTTCCCGGATGAACCTCTATGCGGCGCAATACTTTCCTGACCAGCGGCCACGGGGGAAAAACAGAGTAGGATTTTGGACGGCCATGGGAGCACCAAGGCGTCAACCCCTTCGGCTCTGTGCTCCTGTCTGCGACTGAAAAAACGGAAGGCCTTGGCATTCCTCTGAATTGCCATCAAGTCTAGATGGGGATGACCCCACCTCCGAATAATTAGGGCTATCGCCTCTTCGGATAACTCCCACTCCCCGGGATCGATCTGCTGCCGGCTCAAGTAATCCACCTGCACATTGTCTGTGCTCGCGATGTGCGATGCTGCCAGAATGTCCAGATGCTGCTCTGCCCAGACCATGAGCTGTGCCGCCTCTGCGGCTACCGGACAACTTTTGGTTTCGCCTTGACGGTTGATGTAGGCCACAGTCGTCGCATTGTCGGACAGCACCCACACCGCTCGCTTGCGCACAATCGGTAGAAACAATTGAAGCGCTAGCCAGACCGCCTTTGTCTCTAGGCAATTGATGGACCATTCGACTCCTCTGTGGACCAGGTTCATTGAACCGCCTGCGACTTGGAGACCGCTTCCCAACCTGACAGGCTGGCATCCGTGGTGACCACTACCCACTGAGGCACTTTGAGATCCACTCCTTGAGACAGGTGCTCTGGGATCAGCCAACATCCAAGACTGGATCTTGCGGATTCTGTGAGCGGCAAAGGGATCTGAAACTCCTTTGATTTCGGATCCCATCAAGAAAGTAATGCTGTCTGAAATGGTCTCATATGAGCAAACGCCCAAGGAACCAACTCTAGAATGGATGCCATGGAACCAAGGACCTGTAAGTAGTCCCAAACCTTGGGCATCGAGAGCAACGTTATGTGCCAGACTTGCTGTGTCAACTTGGAAATTCTGTCTGGCTGAAGAAAATTTTTCCCCCCTGGGTATCGAATTGGGCTCCCAAGAAGTCCAACACCTGGGATGGAAAAAGATTGCTCTTTGCTTGATTGACTACCCAACCCAGCGACTCCAGGAACCCCACAACTCTTCTGACTGCTGCCTCGCACAGCCCCTTCGACTTTGCCCAAATGAGCCAATCGTCGAGATATGGATGAACAAGCACGCCCTCCAGTCGAAGGGCCACTGCCACTACCACCATCACTTTGGTGAATACTCGAGGTGCTGTTGCAAGACCGAAGGGCATCGCACAAAACTGGAAATGTTCGCCGAGGATCTTGAAGCGAAGAAACCTCTAATGATCCTTGCAGATGGTTATGTGCAAGTACGCCTCGGTCAAGTCCAGAGATGCCAGGAACTCACCCCTGTGAACTGCCGCTATGAAGGAGCACAGGGTCTCCATCCTGAAACGCGGGATCTTGAGGGCCCTGTTCACCTTCTTCAAATTGAGGATTGGCCGAAAAGATCCTTCCTTCTTGGGGACGATGAAATAGATGGAATAACGCCCTCTTGTGAGTTCTGCCTGGGGGACAGGTACAATGGCCCCCAGACTCAGAAGATGATCGAGGGTCTGGCGCACATACCATCCTTTGGCGGGAGAACTGCAAGGGGACACTAGAAACAGGTCTGGGATGGGCTGAGCAAATTCCAACGCGTAACCTTGTTTTACAACCTTGAGAACCCATTGGTCGGAGGTTATCTTGACCCACTCCTCGTAGAAATTGGACAGCCATCCGCCCACTGTGGGAGTCAAGGAATGGGCCGCCCGTATCTCATTGTGCGGACTTGGCACCAAGGGAAGCGGAGCCCGCACCCTCTCTGGCGGGCTGCCTGCCTTGAAAGGATTGAGACCACGGCTGGGCCCCTACGACAGGATGCCGCTGCGTCGCCCCCGGGGCTCTGCTCTGTTGAAATTTTCTTTGGCCTTGAAACTGAGCGCGTGCTGCAGGAAAATCTCTGGAGTGCCTCAGTCTATCCTCCAGAAGCTTATGAACTTTGTTCTCGCCCAGTGACAATCAATTGCTCCAAATTGTCCCCAAAGAGGAATTTTCCTTTGAAAGGCAGCGAGCTCAACTGGGCCTTAGAAGAGACATCCGCAGACCAATTGCGAAGCCACAGAAGCCTCCTGGCAGAGACAGCAGACGCCAAGGTCCCGGAAGAAGTCCGTAGGAGGTCATACATGGCATCAGCCCCATATGCGACCGCCGCCTCCAGGCGTTCCGCATGAGTGGATTCCTGAAGTGGTAGGTCCTGTGACGTTAACAACTGCTGTACTCATCGTAAATAGGCTCGGAGCATAAAACTACTGCAAACTGCCGCCCGAATGCCTAGGGCGGAAACCTCAAAAATCCACTTGAGGAGAACTTCCAGTTTTCTATCCTGCAGATCCTTCAAGGCCGCCGCCCCAGCCACCAGGATCGTAGTTCGCTTCGTGACCGCTGACACCGAAGCGTCCACCTTGGGAAATCTCAGAAGCTCCAAGACCTCCTCGGGCAGTGGATACAGCTTTTCCATCATGCGCCCCACTAGGAGACCCGCATCTGGAACGTCCCATTCCCGAGACATTAACTGCTGGAACATGGGATACAGCAGATAAGTCCTGGCGGGACCCTGCAAACCAACGAGGACCGGATTCATCGAACCCTGGGGAACTGGTTCCTGAGGAAGGTCCACTCCGAGCTCCGCTAAGACCCAAGGAATAAGCGGATCCAATTCCTCTTTGTGAAACAGGCAGACCACCTTAGGATCATCGCCTTCCAGAGAGAAGCTTTACCAAGATCCTCTTCCAGGTCCCCCCCAGGGAGAGGTGGAGAAGCCAGGGATGCATCCACTTGGCCCAAGCTCGCTGGATCAGATACTGGGGCTCCATCCCCCAGAAGAGAAGAGCCCCCAAAGCTTCTTTATCTGAAGTGCACCCTGGGGTCCTGCAACTGAGGGACCCTGGACCGAGGCCCCTCAGACTGCCCCTGCGCTATGACTTCCTTTTGCAGTGACTGGGTAGCCAGGAAAGCTTTGTGCATAAGAAGCACAAAATCCAGGCAAGGAGCATCGGGGTCATCATCAAGGTTGTCTTGGGGCCAGTCCCGCTGGTCCCCAGGGGGATGGAGATCCCCTCGCCCTAATGCTCTGGCTTCTGCCGTGGCAAAGGTATCCAAAATGGCCACCGTTGAACAGGTCAGCCTGAGCGCCCCGAGCAGCCTGTCGTCTTCATGGAACCATTAACGAATCTGAGGTGCCTTCCCTACTGGGGAGGCACCTGGCACAGAGACCCGCGCAGGAGAGCCGAGAATCGGACTCTCTGCACAGCGTACAACGCGTCGGACATGGCATGACAATGGTAAGGAGGAGAGAAGAGGAGAAAAAAATGGCGCGAACAGCACCACTGTCTCCGAAAGCAAAAAACGCCCCGTTACAAGTCGGTCCGGCCGTGCAGCACCCTGGAGAAACCCCGAAGGAGGCTGCACAAAGAGAAATGCCTTTCTAAATTATTCTTTTCTTTTTTTTTCCCCAGCCGGGGCTGAAGGGGGAGGGGGGAAGGGACCGGACTACAGGTATCCCCGCAAAGATCCTTACCAGAATGGAGCCCCACGGAATCCCCAATCCCGACTCCAGAAGTGCCTACTGCCAGAAGGGATGGCCTCACTGAGACCTACCTACTCCCTGGGAGGCTGAATCCACCATCCTGCTGGCTTGTTGAAGCTGCTTTGCCTTTCACTCTGTTTCTTTTTTTTTTTTTTAACTTTATACACTGTTTGCTGCCACAAGCCTCACTAATGTGATCCTCCTGCTCTTTTTTTTTGAAAAGTCTACACCCCAAATAGAAGTGCAGACCACAGGTTTTACACCACCTCCATCTCCTGGAGACAGAGAAATACTGAGGAGAGGCAGGAAGCACACGGGGTTATGAGGGGGCGCCTTACAAGTTTTTCTCTGTCTCCATCTGCTGGAAGGGAGGCAAAACCCAGCAGTCTGGACTGATCTGGGTACGTACAGAGAAAGGGAGGTTGAGCTTGGCGGCAGAGAGAGAAAGCAGGGTCTCTTGTTGGGGGTGAGTGAGGGGTAGAGACATAAATGGGGAACAGGTTTGGGCTTTTGAGGGCAGAGAAAGCTGGGAGACAGAGCTGGGGTTGACCCTGGTAGGAGGGGGAGGAAGGGATCAAGGCTGGGGAGAGAACTCCGAAGAGTTGAGTCTGGGAGAGGGACTAGGCCTTATGATGGGAAGATTCTGCTCAAAAAAAAAGAAATTATGCATCTTTGAGTAAATATTTGTCTTCTGTGTCGCATTATAGCTTAATTATAATCAAAGACGGTGATTACGTTTTGTTATTTAAACCAATAAAATCCGCAGAATTTGAATAAATTGTGCACAGAATTTTTCATTGTTTTTGCGCACAGTTCCCCTAGGAGTAGAAAGAAGAGGGAGGAAGCAAGAGCTGCTCCCTCTCTGCAGTGCCCCTGTCTCTGCGCGGCTCCCTGTTCCCATGGGGAAGAGGAGGAGGCAGGGCAGCTCCCTGAAGCATACAATCCCTATATGGGCTCCCTTTATCCCACAGGGGCAGAAGGGGTGTGCCGCGGACACAGGGGGGGGGGGGGGGGGGGGAGTTCTCTCAGCTCCCAGGTCTCCCTGACTGCGGTGGGAGGAGGTTTCCCCTCAAGAGTTGGCAACTGCAGACCCTTCCAGCCGCCCAGCTAGGAGTCTTCCTCTGGTTTTCTACCATCATGAGTCGATGAGCATTCATACTCCCATATACAAACCACCACCATACCCCCCATGCCTTCCACCTTTACCCTCCCCCCCTCCCTCCCCCAACACCACTGTCCTTCACATCTGTCCCAACTATGTCCAAATCTGCCAAAGTGCTGGCCTGTCAGATTTTGAGCCTCTGCATTGTAAGCCACAAGATTATAGAGTTTGAGCTTGGCTTTATTCCAAATGGTAACATAACAATGGTATTCTGGTACAGATAACAGGTTTCAACATAAATGTCCTTGGAAGTCCTTTTACTTCCAAGGACATTTGCACATGTGTTTCAGTTCGCAGCGGCCATATACAAGTTCACTTTGCAGCACATCAAGACCTCATGTCCAACCCAGGGTCAGTGTTTGCAGGAGAATAAGTCCAACTTACTTAACTAATGAGCACTGTCGGATCTCCCACCGGGTCTTCCTGCATACAGGCCAACAGCCCTAGAATTACTGAGAGCAAAACATTGTTCCCAGAAAACCCTTTTGAAAGCCCAATCTGATTCCTCCGGGGCAGGGTTGCGGGTCTTACCTCAAATCCTAGGCAAACCCCTTCTAGTTTGTTCAGTTTGAATTTATTGGAGAAAACCCAGTGGCTTGAGGGAAGATCTCCAGCCTTTGGTCCCACCAAACAAGCATTTCAAGGCTGCCCAGGGCACTTTTGCCCTTACACCCCCAACTGGTAAGCCATTTCAGGCCTTGTCTTCTTCTTTGATTCTTGCAGGACTGATATTTAATCAGTACCCAGATGGCCTTCCATGTCTTCTTAGCAAGCTTTGTAATAATCCACATAGCCACCAAAATTAGAGAGGCTGTGGTGCAAAACATCCAACCTCTCCATGCTCATTTATTTTGGGGTTTTAATAATCGTCACTTCATGCAGGTTAACCCAGTCTTCATGTGCAGCCGCACCACTGCTATTTAAGATTGTAACTGCTGCTCCATACATGCTACACACCAATGCCTTCTTGCAAGCTTGAGGAAGAAAAAAAAAAGAAAGAGAGAGAAACGGAGAGAGAGGGAAAGAAGGAAAAAGACAAAGAGGGACTGGCAGAAAGGAAACTGGTTGACTGTGGTTGAGGTGGCAACCTTAGACTTATCCAGTCCTGGGGTTGCCCCATTGCATGCATGGATTTGTAGTTTTGATTTTTATAGGGCAATAAATGGGAAAATGAGAACTACAAACTCATGCGTATAGTAGGGGGAACATCAGGGCTGGATTAACTTGTTCAGTTGACCTGGGGGTGAGGTGACAACCCTATGAAGGAGTGAGAGGGAAATCATCCCGGACAAGAGAAAAGGAGCAGAGAGAGAGAGGAGAGACGCACACATAAGGAAGTAATGAGAAAAGGATAGACATGGAGACACACAAAGAGAGCCAGGCAGTGAGAGAGAGAGGAGGAGAGGAAGTGAGAGACACAGGGAGTGACTGGGTGCTCCTTGCTTCTAATATTCTTCATGTTCATTCTGCTGGGGGCGCAGTACCACACTGTGGTAGGTCTTGATGCAGGAGAAGGCAGTAGGTGGGATAAGGCGTCGGTCAATGAAGTTGTTTTCTAGTTGCAGGGAGATGAGGTTGGAGTCTTCAGCCACTCGGGTGTCACAAATAGAGTTGAGTGGGATGTGCCTAGGGAAGAGAATTGAAGAGAATGTGATGGCTTTCTGTGGTACAAGAACCTTCTTCCTACAGGGATTTTTTTTTAAGGACTAGTGGTTTCAAATACTAATCTGACCATGCTGAAAGTGAGGAGCAGCATGTACAGAGTTCTGAGGTCTATCTGATCTTGCTGAAACTGAAGTAAGAGATCTGAATTCATGCTGCATAATCATGCTGAAGTTGAGGTGAGGGACCTAAAGCCTACCTGATCTTGCTAAATTTTAGGTGTGGAACTGAGACCTTCCTGATCATGCTAAAGCTGAAGAGAGGGATCTGAGGCCTGTCTAATTTTGCTGAAGATGAAGTGAAGCGCCTGAGGCCTACCCCCGGCATGCTGAGACTGAGGTAAGGGACCAGAAGCTTACCCGATCTTACTACAACTGAGATGAGGGATCTGAGGTGCAGTACCTGGAGGCCTACCTTATCTTGTTGAAACTGAGGCGCAGCACCTGAAGCATCCTGAGCTTGAGTATCCCTCGTGGTACCATATGCAGCCAATTGTTGTCTAGCAAGAGCTCGCTCAGCGACTTGTAGAGGCCCAGGAAGGAGACAGCATGGATGCCGTCATCTTGCAGGTGGTTGTGTGAGAGATGCAGAAACTCCAGGCCAGGCTTCAGATGGGCGAAGACGTACCCGGGGATGCGTTCAATCTGGTTGTGGTGCAGGGTGAGCTGCCTCAGACCCCGCGGTAAGAAGGAGGGGACGTGCACCAATCGATTATAGGATAGGTCCAGAGACTCCAGCTTCCTGGGAAATCAAAGAAGGAAAAAGGATTATGTGGGAGAAAAGAAGTTAAGTCTGTTGGAGAAGTTGCTGTTGTTTTGTGCCAGCGAACAAGAGGGCATGGGCTCCCAATCCTCGGGCTGGCAGGGCAGCGGTGGTGGGGGGGGGGGGGTTCTGTGAAGAAGCAAGGAACATTTAAGAAGGAGAAAGCAGGGGGGGAAATAAAAACCCATACTCTGGAAAGATGGCAAAGAGGTTACTTTCTATGGGAGAATCAGCATCTGAGAAAGAGGATAGAGAGAGGACAGCAGAGGGAAAAAAAACAAACCAACGGGATGAAGGCGGAATGTTTCAGTGAGGAAGGGAGTTTGAGATGAAAGCTTAAAACACCTAATGTGTTTTTTAAAATATGTATTTACCTTTTCCCATCTGCCCGCCTCCCCTGCCAAGCTTCAGTCTCCGATCAATCCCGCCCCTCCCCCACCCAACCGGAATTTGCAGGCGCCGAAAGTTTTATATTTTTTTTTTTTTTCGTTATCGCTTTATTCTCTCCTTCTCAGTGAGAGGCCGGCAATTCATTTTCTCCGGGGTAAAGGCTGAGAGGCGCAAGAGCCCGGGGAAGGCGGGGGAGCACAGGCGCTGAGTAAGCCCTGAGCTGTAATAAGGAACCGGCAGGAAACTGCACCGCACATGAAAAAGACAGCAGTCTCCAAGGTCCTTGCAGGAGGAGGGAAAAGGGGAGCCTTAGGCTTCAGCGGGTTTTTGGACTGCTTTCTCCTTCTCGGGCACCTTTAAGGGTAATACGCTGTTCTTTTGGCATCTCTCTGACCTCCGCAATGGCTCTCGCCTTCCCCTCGCCACGGGTTTAACAGAAAATGTTACTGGAAGTCCATGAAGCGTGGGACTGCAAATACCCCGCCTCCCGCCACTGTCTGAATCAGTTATCCCTTTCATGTGGAGCTCTGGCTTTTCAGCTGGGTTTTTTTTTTTATATATATGTGTATATTTTTTTTTTCCAAAAGGGCAGGAGGAGTTCTCAGCTGCAGACTGATAATTGGCTTCATCTGGTCCCCGAGGTGACTTGCAATTTCCGCAGGAAACTCCAAAGGGCTCTGTGAGCAGCTGCGTGAAGCTGTACAAGGCTCAGAAGGTCCCTGTACGTCAGTTGACGGGAGACATCTGTGCTCCTGGGTTGTGAGGGGAGGGGGGTTCTTGTAACTGGACAAGGGATGATTGTGAAAAAGATATTATTCATGCAGATGAGAAGAGCTGTGAAGAGGCCCGCACTGAAGATATGGAGAACTGTGCTTCCTGAGGGTAGGGGAAATGCTTCCCTTGGCCTAGAACTAAAGCTCGCCATTGTATCTGTCACAGGATGCCATCCTAAAATAGCATAAGACATAGCCTGATCTAGAGCATTGGCATTCCTAATCTGAAATGTGACTTCTGGTCTAGAAATTTATTTCCCTGATAGCAAGAGTCTTGATTAAAAAATATACATTTCTTCCTTAGACTTTTCCTGATGAAAATGGCTTTTCCCTGACAAACTAAACGTCCCGTTATCTAAAACAAGAACAATTTTTCCACCTACAAAAGAGACTTCTTCTGAGTTTAGAACATATCTAGTGAGCTATGGCAGGATGTCTTCTGAATAGTATATGACTTCTCCTAAGTTAGGATAAGGTTTTTCTTGCTCTAGAATGACCCTTCCGGGGTCCACTTGCCTTCTGATGCTCCACAACAAGACTTCTGCAAGACAAGAATACTTCTCATTTAGAAGGGCTTTCATGATCAAGAGCGGTGCTTTGATTTCAGAGGGGAACAGACCCAGCTGTACAAGAGAAGAGGTGGCGGAACAGCATCCATAAGAGATGGTCAGGCCTGTAATTAGGCTGATGTGACCTGTACTAGGCACTTCTGCCTTGGAAGGCACTGCAGTGCACTGATAGGGAAGACCAGCACAAGGTTTTCGGCCACCCTGTGTAATTTCAGAATTTGCTGTCTCCAATCCACACCCACAACCTAGAATGACCACTGATGCACCTCCAGACTACAGGGCAACAATGTGGATTAGACACCAAGGTAGTCCAAGTGCAAACTTTTATTTGAGTGGAGACTTTAATTCATACCCATGCCCGACTCAGGCCGAGTTTCGCCCCACTTGGGGCTGCCTCAGGGGCTGTGTGAAGATGTTCTCTATTTATATATCAGGAAACTCTCTTGGATTAAATACATCAAATATCTTATAATCTGGTAGTTCCGTTGGTAGTGCAGATACACATAGTCTCCGCTCAGGTACAGCAAGGTTCCTGATATATAAATAGAGAACATCTTCACACAGCCCCTGAGGCAGCCCCAAGTGGGGCGAAACTCGGCCTGAGTCGGGCATTGGTATGAATTAAAGTCTCCACTCAAATAAAAGTTTGCACTTGGACTACCTTGGTGTCTAATCCACATTGTTGCCCAAACGGCGTTCTTAGACAACCTACCCTCTTGTTTTATCAGTCCGTCAGACTACAGGACATCTCAGTAAAAACAGAACCAAACATTATCACATTTAAAAGACCCTACAGGGTGGGAGCTCCCTTTGATTGGTGTTTGATTCCTATGCACAGGTTGAGAGAAGAGACTGTAACTGAAAAGCCACTGTGTTCTGTTATCTGTATCATTTACCAATTCTGAATTCACCTTTATTTTGGACACACACAAAGAAGTCGCCAGTGTTTCATTGGGCAATACAGACCACAGTGGGCAGAAGGAAAAAATACACCCCTCTCTCGGAGACAAGGAATTAAAAGTAAAGTCATCCTTAGCACTCTGGGCTCTGAAAAGATAACCTTTCCCCCCACTCAAAGGAGTCACAGCCTGGGGGAAAGAGACTGTGCTGTAGGAGTTAGCCAGGAATGGTTCCAGCCCCAAAGAGACTTTAAAATCTTTAATGGCTCTTTCGGGTAGCAGCCCGTACCCAGGGATGGGGCTTACATATATAAAGGCAGGGGAGAGAGAGGATAGATGGACACAAGGAGGCTAAGAAGAGCACAGGGGAGAGAAGTGAGTACAAAGAGGCAAAGGGTTGAATGGAGGGAGAGGAGAGCAATAGGCACAAGGAGGCACAGGGAAGGGAGGAAAGAGAAAGGGAGAGAAGGCGGCCATTGGAAGGGACGGGGGGTCACAGGAAGTAAGGGAAGAGCAGAGGAATACAGTGAGGACAAATCGTGGCCTTGCACAGATTATTGAGGAAGAGGAGCAGAAGCAGATCTGAGGAAGGTAAGATGTTTCAGAGCAGAAAGAATAGGAATTAGAGGGAAAAGTTCTAATTCAGCAAGAAAGCAAGACATTAATATGTTCTAGTACACACGATGGTGGCAAAAATCACAGTGCACTGCAAGCGATTTCTGGTATTCGCAGGGGTACTGGAAATTGCAGAGTGAATTCCACCCCATCTCTCCTTTCCCCCACTCCCCCCACCAACTCCCTGGCCATCTTGGCTATCTTCAGAGTGAGCAAAATCCAAACGTTTGTAGTATGCTCCCCTTCCCTCCCTTTATTTATTTATAAATAAGATTCATAGCCCGCCTTTTCCTTCATTCAAGGCGTAGCACAATTTAAAATGTGAAGGGCACACACCATGTGCCAGAACCTTTGCCCCGGGGGACCTGTACATAGCCGAGATCCAATCCCTAAAGCAAAGGCTTCCCACACTTTGTTCAAGAAAGACTATTCACCTTTTTCCATGTCCCCTCAGCATTGTACATCATAGCAAGTGTTCTGAGTACATTGTCAAATAAATGTTGACTTCTCCCTAATAAACCCAACCTGATTTTTCTGAATCAATCCATGCAATACCTTCTTCAGCTGCCTGCCTACAATTTTAGGCAAGATGTTTAGATCTACGATTAACAACGCTGTATGCCTTTTAAGAGGTGCACTCATCCCTATGTTTCCACTCCATAAATGCATTACAGAGATAAGGGCTTCAGTCATTATCTCAGCCAGATTCCTGGACTGTAGTATGCTTTGATACAGTCTAGCCAGAGAAAAAAGTTATTTGCCCATCCAGAGCTTTGTAAAATTCAATGCCAAAGTCATCCAGTCCAACCACCTTTCTCCAATCAAAAAAATAGAGACATCCCTCAACCTTCAGTCTCTCAAATCATGTCCTATTCAGAAAGTCCCATACCATCTCCCTCTCTGGTTCTCTCTGCGAGGTATATAAGAGACTTGCTGAATTGGTGAAAGCCAAAATAATCTCCTCTAGAGAATTGACTATCTTCTCCCCTACTTTCAGTTCCCTAATATTTGAAGCAACTATCCAGCCACTTAGTTGCCTTGCTAGAATCTCCTCCACTCTATCTCCTTTTACAAATTAGGTTCTCTTGGTTAATCTCATTTATTTATTCGAGTGTTTTATATATATAGTTATAGTCTGTCTTCTCGTTCATCAACATCTTAAGCTGACTGTGAATTTTACAAACCTTAAGCCAAATATATTTTGCACTTTTATCTAAAACTGCTAGCCTCTGAAGTTCACTGTCAAGTGACTAGATCTTCTACTCCCTAATTCTTTTTCCACTTTTATCTAAGACTGCTAGCCTCTGAAGTTCACTGTCAAGTGACTAGATCTACTACTCCCTAATTCTTTTTCCACTTTTATCTAAGACTGCTAGCCTCTGAAATTCACTCTCAACTGACTAGATCTACTACTCCCTAATTCTTTTATCTAAGACTGCTAGCCTCTGAAATTCACTCTCAAGTGACTAGATCTTCTACTCCCTAATTATTTTATCTGACTGCAAGCCTCTGAAGTTCACTCTCAAGTGACTAGATCTTCTACTCCCTAATTCTTTTATCTAAGACTGCTAGCTTCTGAAATTCACTTTCAAGTGACTAGATCTTCTACTCCCTAATTCTTTTCCCACTTTTATCTAAGACTGCAAGCCTCTGAAGTTCACTCTCAAGTGACTAGATCCTCTACTCCCTAATTCTTTTATCTAAGACTGCAAGCCTCTGAAGTTCACTCTCAAGTGACTAGATCCTCTACTCCCTAATTCTTTTATCTAAGACTGCTAGCCTCTGAAATTCACTCTCAAGTGACTAGATCTACTCCCTAATTCTTTTTCCACTTTTATCTAAGACTGCTAGCCTCTGAAGTTCACTCTCAAGTGACTAGATCTTCTACTCCCTAATTCTTTTATCTAAGACTGCTAGCCTCTGAAGTTCACTCTCAAGTGACTAGATCTTCTACTCCCTAATTCTTTTATCTAAGACTGCTAGCTTCTGAAGTTCACTGTCAAGTGACTAGATCTTCTACTCCCTAATTCTTTTATCTAAGACTGCTAGCCTCTGAAGTTCACTCTCAAGTGACTAGATCTTCTACTCCCTAATTCTTTTATCTAAGACTGCTAGCTTCTGAAGTTCACTGTCAAGTGACTAGATCTTCTACTCCCTAATTCTTTTATCTAAGACTGCTAGCCTCTGAAGTTCACTCTCAAGTGACTAGATCTTCTACTCCCTAATTCTTTTATCTAAGACTGCTAGCCTCTGAAGTTCACTCTCAAGTGACTAGATCCTCTACTCCCTAATTCTTTTATCTAAGACTGCTAGCCTCTGAAATTCACTCTCAAGTGACTAGATCTACTCCCTAATTCTTTTTCCACTTTTATCTAAGACTGCTAGCCTCTGAAGTTCACTCTCAAGTGACTAGATCTTCTACTCCCTAATTCTTTTATCTAAGACTGCTAGCCTCTGAAGTTCACTCTCAAGTGACTAGATCTTCTACTCCCTAATTCTTTTATCTAAGACTGCTAGCTTCTGAAGTTCACTGTCAAGTGACTAGATCTTCTACTCCCTAATTCTTTTATCTAAGACTGCAAGCCTCTGAAGTTCACTCTCAAGTGACTAGATCTTCTACTCCCTAATTCTTTTTTCCCTTGCTGCCACAAAGATTAAATGACTTTGTAAAACTACCTTCCCCACCTCCCAAAATATTACTTAATGCCATCCCATTCTTATATTTTTCGTTTGTGCCTAGTAAATTAATGCTCACTTGGTTTCCTATTTCTCCGTGAACCTGGTCTCCCCAGTCTTGGTGGCCAAGTATATTTTAATTTTTAAAATACCTTTGGCTATTTTAATATAAGATCTTTTTAATCTGCTTTGAATTCAATATGGTTTATATTTAGTTCCTGCTTCCAGTACTTTCTAGACAAAGTAAAATAGAAGCTCATTAAGTGAAAAGGCTGGCTAATGGATTCAAACTGCATTTGGGTTAAAGTTTCTAAGAAGTTGGTGCTCACATGCCTCCTATTTTACAGAGGAGAATTTGGGCTTCCCAGTCTTAGTCGCAAAGTATTTTCAATTTTTTAAAATCTGCTTTGAATTTGGCATACTTTTATTCACACCCACTCACACTGCCCCACTCCCTCCCACCCTAATTCCAAATCCTTTTATTATTATTTGAATTTATTTCTCACCTTTTTTGAATAAAAAAAATCACTCAAGCCCAGGTTTCAATGTATTAGAACTGCAGCATACAATCAGTAGTGCTTATCAGTACCGGTCTGAAGAAGGTGCACAGTAAGGACTACATTTGAATTAAATCATGAATATGATTACACTTAAAATAAACAATTTAGACTAGATAAATCAACAGCAAAATAAAACAAAAGGCTAAATAAAATGAAAACAAAATCTCAGCAAAACAATAGGTTGCAGCAGTACATTCAAAGCACTCAGAATAGTGCCAGACTTTTTATTGCAGTCAGTTTAATTCAATTCATATGTGAGGGCTGGTTTGTCAATAGGCACACATTATACTTGCACCTAGGTGGCAAACATTTCAGGGCAGTAGGCTGGCTAAAATGTGCTGCCTTCCTCTGCTACCCTGTCACAGTCCCTTACAGAAGACTGTCTCTTCCATGGCCCTGTCTGAATATAAATTGGTAAAGGTCCAACCAGTTTCTCTCTGCCAGCCAGTCATTTAGTTGAGCTCATACTGTTTGTTCTACTAATTTCCCCAGAAATGGTATATTAGACCAGTGGTTCTCAACCTTTTTTTCTGTTGGGACATACCTGATAGATAGTTCCCACATGCGTGACTTGCTGAACACATGACAGTCACAAGGCTAACCCCCACCCCTACCCTCAGTAATGGGTATAAAGCAGAACTAGTTCAATCCCCATATAACTCACGATACAAAAAAGATATTCTGGTATTATCTCAATAACAGCAACACAAACTCCCTCTACTACCGGGCACAATAGCCCTACTTATAAAAAGACAGCAGTTCACCACCAATGCATGTCCTATTGAGAAAACACAACAAATAGCCTACATTGCTAGTTAAATATCTCACCTCAGTCACACTCACAGAACTGACTTTCACCAAGTACAGAAAGTCCTCAGATTACAAATATGGAGACAGAAACTGGAATGGAAACCCCAAAAAAGCCACTGACAGAAATATAGCACCTAACGTAGTATCAGGATCTGCAATAATGCACACAAACTAATCCGCACAAAGTTGACACCTGCATTATGGCATGCATTCAAACAGTAACAACTCTACCTATAAAAAGGCAACACTACAAATATTAAATCAGGCCCTAATACATCTCCCATTAGGAAAACAGAAAAAGCCAAGCCGTTATAGATTCCCACCAGAAATAATTGTAAAAGCCTATAAATAAATGTTTCAAAACAGAACAGAACAACATCTAACAATTAAAAACTTAAAAAATTATTAAACATTCTCCAAACACTAAAATATTTCAAAACAGCAGACACATCACATAATTTCTAATAATTAAAATGGCAGTCAATCAAGAAAAATGAACTTAAAAAGCCACCTTTACTTACCTTTTCCAGCAGTTCTCCTACTCCTTTCCCTTGCAGGCCACACCAGACACAGCAATAGTTGCTAAAAGCTGTCCTCACGGTCCTCTTCCTTAGGGACCACAACCAATTTCTTCTCTCTCACACACACGTCACATCTCAGGACCAGTTTCTGTCTCTCACACACCAATCATCTCCCCGACCAGTCTCTTTCTCTCACACACACATACATATCAGTCACCTCCCTGATCCATCTTTCTCCACATACACACGTCACTTCTCTGACCAGTCTCTCTCAATCACACAATGCTCTCTCTCTTACTTACACACAAACTCTCAATCACACACATGTTCTCTCTATCTCACTTACAAATAAGCTCCCAGTCACACAGATGCCCCCCCCTCTCTCTCTCATAGCCACAGCCAGCCAGAAACATACTCCATCTCTCTCTTACACACGCACACAGAAGCATCCTCCCTGTCTCACATACACACCACACAAACACACACAAGCACCCTCCTTCTCTCATACACACCACACACACACACACACACACACACATAGCATCCTCCCTGTCTCACATACACACACACACACACACACACACACACACACCCTCCCTGTCTCACATACACATACACACCACACAAACACAAAATCACCCTTCCAATCTCAAATATATACATACACACACACTGGCCCCCAGCTGAACAGCTCGTCTTCGACCACACCGGCCTGGTCTCAGGCGGCAACGGTCAGTGGCTCCGATGTTCGGTCCTGCTGGCCTGGTTTCGGGTGGCAGCGGCTCCAATCTTCAGCCCTGTCAACCTGGTCTCCGGTGGTGGCCAGCAGCACCGATCTTCAGACCCACCGGCCTGGTCTCCGGTGGTTGCCAGCAGTGCCTATCTTTGGGTCTTCGGCCCCACCAGCCTGGTCTCCGGCGGCGGCCATCAGCTTTGGTCTTCAGGTCTTCGGCCCCGCCGGCTGCGGATAGCACGCAATACACCTGCTGGTGCCTGGCGACACACCGGTTGAGAATCACTGTATTGGACAATACGCAGTAGCGTTCAGATTTGTCTAGATCCAGAGTGGCTTTTTTTTTTTTTTTTTAGCAAGGGCCGAACCATGGCCTTTCTCAGATCTGTAGATCAGTGGTTGTCAACAAGTCTTTTGGGACACTCTAGTGTGTTGCGAGATCCTCAACAGCCCAGGTAGGAGTTGGTTGACGTCTCCTTTATCAGGCCTGACAGGAGGCTGCTCTTGCTTTCTTCTCCTTTTTCTGGTCCAGTGGGAGACTGTTTCCTCTCTCACTCATATTAGAATGAGATATTGCCAACTCCTGCTCCTTTGGGCCCAGCGGGACACCAACTTTATCATCCCCTGCTTGGGCCTGAAAGTGATACTGCTGAGGCAATGTTCACCCTGTGGGGAGGTGGAGTTTGGGGGATGCTAGGGAGGAAGAGGTGAGTGTGAGGGCCACTAAGTAGGAAGAGGTGGGTGGATGGTCGAGGATAGCTGAGCAGGGAGGGGGAGAAGGGAGGAAGGAGGAGGTCAAGGGAAGAGGATGTGGTGGGGTCAGGAATGCTGGGCAGGGCTGTGAGTGTGAGGGGATGATTGAAAGGGAATAATTGGGAGAAGTGAGAAATGATGGAGGTAGGGAGGAGGAGTAATGGAGTGAAAAAGCCATAATATGTCAGTTTTGGGAATGTGTATTTTTTCTATCTTTGTACTTTATTAGTGTAGGAGGAAATGTATTTCTGTTTCTAGTTCTTCAGTTTTGCACTGCTTGCAGAGGGGCTTCTTGGGGTTTCTAATCCAGTTTTTGTCTCTACATTTGTAATTTGTGGTCTTTTATTCTGTATTTGGTGAAGATCCGCTTGTCTGTGCTCTGTGTGTGTGACCGAGATGAGATATTTTACTAGAAGGTGGGATCTGTATCAATCTTATTTGTTATGTTTTCTCAATTGGTGGTGCACTGCTGCCTTTTTCATAGATAGGACTGTTGCTATTTGAGTCCTTGGAGTTAGTGCTGCTATGAATGGCAGATTTGCTACACGTGCTGAATGTATATTTGTTTTTCAGATTTTGTATTTTACATTGCACCTGGTAGTACAGAGAGTATGTTACTGAGATATCACCACAATCAGAATATCTTTTTTGTTTGGTGAGTTGTATGGGGAAATATCCTAATTCTACTCTGCACCAATGGTTGGAGATCAGGGGGTTCTGAGGATGCACAGTATGGACCGGATTTTAATAGCTACGCGTGCACAAATCTACGCCCGATTTTATAACATGCACGAGCAAACACGTGCATGTTATAAAATTCGGGATTGGCGCGCACAAGGGGGTGCACACTTGTGCACTCCCTTGTGCGCGCTGAGCCTAGGGGAGCCCCGATGGCTTTCCCCGTTCCCTCCGATTTTGGAGCGGCCTCGGAGGGAACTTTCCTTCGGCCCCCGCCACCTTCCCCTATCTAATCCGCCCCCCAACCCTACCTAAATCCCCCCCACCTTTATTTTATAAGTTGTACCTGCCTCTGGGCAGGCGTAGGTTGCGCGCATCGGTCGACGGCTGGCCCGCGATCCCGCGCACAGCGGCAAATGGTCACTGTGCCTGGAGTCTCCAGCCACGCCCCCGCCCCTTTTTTTAAGCTCTGGGACATATGCACGTCCCGGGGATTTATGTGCGCCGCCGGGCCTTTTGAAAATAGGCCCGGCGCACGTAACCCCCCACGCACGTAAATCCACCTGGATTTACACACGTAGGCTTTGAAAATCTGCCCCTATTTGTTTACATTTAGCCCCATGATGGATCATGTCTTCAGTGTGTCACACATGTGAGCATCATCTGTCAGGTGTTGTCTCACCCATAGGTGTCAGGAATAGAGGGGTCTGAGAGGCCATGGCCTCTCCAAAATTTGGCCAACTTGAATCCTCCCCTCCTGTTTTCAAATTGCTGCAGGAGAGGTATCTTCTTAAAAAAAAAAGAATGCATTGGTAGCCATGGGACGGTGCTTGTTGTATAGTCTCTTGACTGCCTGCATGCCCCAGATCTCCTTACTTACTGTTAATGAAATTAAGAACATAAGAACATGCCATACTGGGTCAGACGAAGGGTCCATCAAGCCCAGCATCCTGTTTCCAACAGTGGCCAATCCAGACCACAAGAACCTGGCAAGTACCCAAAAACTAAGTCTATCCCTTATTACTGTTGCTAGTAATAGCAGTGGCTATTTTCTAAGTCAACTTAATTAATAGCAGGTAATGGACTTCTCCTCCAAGAACTTATCCAATCCTTTTTTAAACCCAGCTACACTAACTGCACTAACCACATCCTCTGGCAACAAATTCCAGAGTTTAATTGTGCGTTGCGTGAAAAAGAACTTTCTCTGATTAGTTTTAAATGTGACAGGTGATTTGGAGCCTGAATGAGGGTGTGTGTGACAGAGGGATTTTGTGAGGGAGCCCATGTGAAGGACATGTGTGAGAGAGACAGGGAGCCTATGTGTAGGGGTGTTTGAATGTGCAAAAGAGAGAAGAAGCCAGTGTGAGGGTATGTGGGTGGGTGTGTGTGTGATGAGACAGGGAGCCTGTGTGAGAGGACAGAGGGAGCCCGTGTGAGGGGTGTGTCTGAGCGAAAGAGAGGGAGCCTGTGCAAAGCTGTGTGTATGTTTGTGAAAGAGGGAGCCTGTGTGAGGGTTTGTGTGAGAGGGACAGACTGAGCCTGTGTGAGGAGGTGTGTCTGAGAGACTGAGACAGGGAGTCTGTGTGAGGGGCTTAAGGGAGTGGGGTCAAATTCTGGGAGTGGAAGGCTGGCTGGGAGGTGGAGATTGTGGAAGGGTTTGAGCCAACAGGGGGAGGGGAGAGATGATAGAGAGTGGAGAGGGCAGAGTGAAAGGGGTATGAGCAGGGGAGTAGAGAGAGAGAGGTTGGAAGAGACACTTTTACAGTGCACGTCTAGGGCAATTCTGCTCAAAGTATTTAAAACTGAATCTTTGGGTAACAACTTTTTCATATTGCATTTTAAGTTAATTATTCAGAGACTGATGTATATTGTGTTATTTTGACCAATATAAAATTTTCAGAATTCAACAATTTTATGTACAGAATTTCCCCAGAGTACTCTGTGATATTCTCTTGTCCTATACCCAGATCCCTTATCCTCCTTCCTCCTCAGACCCATTGTATGTAAGAGAATGATGGTTGGAGGAGGAGTTGGAGGCACTTTGCATGACTCCCCCAACCTAAAAGGCCCTAGTCCCAGGGAAAAAAAAAAAAGGTAGAGGAGCACTGCTGTAGATAGTCCCTCTGAGTTTACAATTTTGGAAGCCAGGGTATGAGGTCCCCACTTGCAAGCTTCACTATGAGCAAGGGCTGAGGATACAGGTTATTGGGCATAGGGCAGACAAAGACTTTTTCAAGACAGTCTTCCTTGGTCAGGGTAAATGAATCCCATACTTCTACTGTATGCGAAGGATTCCAACTCATCTTTGTCGACATGTGGGAGATGTTTTTCTCTTCAGTTTTTATTTATTGAATTTCAGTTAACATTACAAGCTTAAACTTGCATTAAAAAACATGAAATCTTAAAGCAATTACAAATAAGAAAAAAACCCCACAAAATTAAAAAGATTCTAAGTCTCAACAGAGTAACAAGTATCAGATCATTATTTATTTGCACCAGAGTTAATTGGCCCTATCTAACCACCGATGTTTTGGAATCCAAAACATCCAAAAAAAAAAAAACCTGTAGGTGAAATGGTTCAAAAAACACATAGCTAGGCTGCTGAAATTTCACAATAGATTTTCAAGGAAAATGAAAAATAAGCAAGGCACCAGAGCCAACAACTCGTGGCACATTGCTAGAAATTTTTTCCTGTGATCCTGAGTCGCTCTAGAAATATCAGAAAAAAATCTAGTTTTCAACCCCCAAATTCATCTTGCCTAATCTGAAAATAAAGTTTAATTACTGCATCCTAATCCTAAACAAAAGCAAAGGAAATCAAAAGTGTAGCCCTTGCCAAACCCTCTTCCTGCCCTGATCTCTCTAATATGTCCTTCAAATCCAGTTTGTCACCCAAAGCTTGACCTTCTTCTTGAGACTGACCCAACATTTCTGATCTTGTTGTTGTCAAGAGAAAACAGGATTTAGCTATGGGTGGCACAGCTTCTATGGGAACTTTCAATACCTCCAAAAGATATTCCTTAAACAAATCGAATAGCAAAGTAATATGAGATTTAGGAAAGTTCAAAACACAGATGATGTCTGGAAAAGATTTCTAAATTCTCAATTTTCCTATCATATACTCAATTTCTTTGAGTTAAACTTGATTACACATTAGCAGCTTTTTTGGCCCGTTGTTCCAGAGCCTCTACCTTATCTTAATGAGAGAGCAGGGAAAGTTCATGTGAAGCAGATACATTGATGTATATTCTAAGAAGTCAATACAACCAACGAAGAAACGGATAACAGTAGAGCCCTAACAGAGTCTAATGTAATAATGAGAGGCTTTTCCAGGGTGACTCTATGGAAGAAGCACAATGGTCCTGCTGCACAAACATCTAAGGGCACATTACTCACCCCTTTTGTTTCTCCCACCTTTGGATATGCCAGGCTGTGCACATCCTTCTCCAAAGACCACACCAGACATTTGCTGATCAGCAGATCCTCTCTGCAATTGCACAGTCTCTACACTGGCGCCTTTCACAGATTGAAACCCTGTGAGAATTCAGGAAGTAGATCCCCCCCCTCGGTCAGCGTTGAAGAAACCACAGCACACAGCCGATCCACTTAACGTGGAGACATTGCGGTACGGTGGCGAAGGAGCTGAGGGTGCTCCAAGGCTCAATGATATCTCTTTATCTGGCTGCCGTGATGCTTGATCATCAGAAGGAGCCAAGGAACTTGCCCCAGATATATCAGTTGATGCGGGTGTTAGGAACCCCTCAATTTTCAGCTGTCCAAGGGGAGTTGAGGAGCTAGGGGGTAAGTCCTTCAGCCTCCCATTGCTAATTTTACAAAGTAAAGGACAGACTAAGGGAGCTCACAAATATGTTCTTTCATGCTGCTGCCGGTTTGGATCCGTGGGAGATGTCTTGAGGGTGCCTGCAGAGGTCTTTGATTTTGTTCTCAAAGAAGGAGGCAAGCTTGTTTGATGTTAGTTTAGATTGATTCTTGTTGAGGTGAGGGTTGTAGTAGGCCACTTACTATTTCAAATAGTTTCTTGGTTGGCTTTGGGACTTGTTCAATACACTGAAAGAAGTATCTTTTTTTTTGGCTTTAGTCATGGCACTGTGGAATGTTGTCATATGCAATTTGCATTAGAGTATGCTCTCCTCGAGGAGTGTTTTGTGCCATTTCCTTTCTAGACTGCGTTCTTGTCATTTCAGAGCTTGGAGTTATTGGGAGTACCATGGGGAGCCATCAGTAAGAAGGACATAGAACATTTTTGTGGGGCAATTTTGTACCAGGGCTTTTGCTAGCTTCTCATGCCATACCTTTACCTAGTCCATTACAGATGCTAGCTTCTCATCCATTGGGGAGGAAATCTATGGCATTTCTTGTTCCGGATCACTTTCAAGGATCTTGTTGCATGTGTGTGTGTGCCTGTTTAAAGTCATTAGCTAGGAGAACCTCATTAATGAGTGACTGATTGAAGAAACATTGCCAGTCTTCAACACAGAGATTTCACCTCATGGGGGAAGAGCAGGCACAGAACTTAGGGGCAAGACAAGAGGCAAAAGCTCATGTTTGTTTTGTTTTTGTATTAAAATTGTTCTCCACATAGTGGAATACAAATGTATAAACAAATATATAATTGAGGAAGGCTGTCTTTCCTTACCTGCTGGGTTGTCATTTGCATAAAGTACCCATGCTTAACTCTGGGAGGAGACTGGAACTTCTATTTTTGCTCAGTTTTGTAGAGAAATCCACTAAAATTAGAGTAAATTGCTTGCTTTGTAAGCTCAATCTTTTTCTGAGTAAGTAAACTACTTTTTTCTCTCTGCAGGGGACTTGCAGCTGAAACTTTGTAAGTATACAATCTTTCCAGCCCACCCTGGTTCCACTTCTTATGTATTTACAGATCTCCGATTAGTGGTAGGAATTTCAGATGTGTCTATTCATGTAAGTAAAACAGTCTCTGGTATATTTTTTATTTTTTTGTTGTTAACATATAATGAATGGTGGATGAGGGGAGTAGTACAGTGTCTGTGGGTCTGCATAGTACACTATTTGCTTAGCATGCTAGATGGATTTAACATGCATGCTAAGTTTAGTGCACAGGCCCCATAGTTGAAATGATCAAGTCTTGGTGTAATGGAAACCAGGATTGGGATGTAATTATATCAGGCTATAACCTTTTCAGAAGAGTCAAAGTAGAGAAAAAGGGGTCAGGATTAGATCTTTTTATTAGGAACACAACAGTAGCCACTGAAACAGAGAGAGCATGGAGAACCTGAATTATTGGGGGTTGTCCTGAAAAAATCTATTGTAAGAGAGATTCTGTTTACATGGGAGTATTATACAGACTTTCAGTACAGGGGGTAGATTCATACATGATCCGAGGCATCACCTGGATGTCATGCAAAGGAAAAGTCATGCTTGTAGGTTACTTCAGTCTACTAAATGTGGACTAGAGCCTACCTATTACATCATCTAGGAATGGAGAAGCCCTGGATACCCTAGAAGGGGCATTCCTCAGGCAGCTACTGGAAGTGCTTGAAGGGAGACTATGCTGGATCTGGTTCCCCCAAATGGATACAATGTCACTGTATTGCTCTTGGCACTCGATCTCTAGATTGAATCTCTAGACAGTCAATTGAACTTTTTTCCCTGCTTCAGATTCCAGAGAATTCAGTTCTTGAATACTAAACAACATTTATTAGAATGATGAACAGTGCAACACCCACTGTGACAAAGCACCAAGAAGAGCCTGGTTCAGCTGTTATAAGTCTCTGGAAGCCTAGGAGTCAAAGACAACTGTAGCTGTAGTAGAAGCTATGGATATTGTGAATAGGTGAAAAAGCAATGCTTCTAGGAGCCTGTAGGAGGATTCAGAATGAGCTATTAGCCTGAAGAGCCTTTTCCCCAGCTGAAAAATCCTTCTAGGCAGGGAACAATCCCAAACTGTTTTGAGTCAAGTGACCATTAGGAAGAAGACAGAGAGAGAGAGAGCAAAACAGGAACAGATCCAATAGGAAGTTAAGAAGCATTCAAACAGCAACCAAAAATAACCAGTCAGGAGCTCATATGATATAAAGACTCTATAAGTTAAGAATATCATAAAATGACACAGGGTGGCAGTATAATAAACATATAATATACTGTGAAGACAGAACAGTCACTGACTTCATGGTAAGAGAAAATTTAGGTTCTAGTGGTCACCACACTGTGTGGCTCAATATTAAACTCCACTGTGAATGAGCCATGCTAAGACCAGGGTTTGGAGGGCTGACATCAAAATGATGAGTGATAGTATTGTGAAAGCTCTGTTTGGATTCTGAGAGCTGATTGGGTATGGAGAAATGTTGCTTGGCAATATAAGGGAGGACTGAGAAGGCAACAAATCTTTATGTTAGGCAGGCTACCAAATATAAAAAGAGAAAGATGCTGATAAGGTTCTCTATGGAGGTAACAGAAATGGGAGAGACAAGAGATTAGCATTTAAAAATACCAAAAACACAAGAGGAGGAGGACAGGCAGAATTACCAGAAAAGAACATAGTGAGGGTAGAAGAACAAAGGTCCATACAGAAAAAGTTGTCCAGTCGATAAAATGAGAAGATAAAATCTGTGTTTAAAAAAGGACTGGATAAGTTCTTGGAGGAGAAGTCAATTACCTGCTATTAATTAAATTGACTTAGATAATAACCACTGCTATTACTAGCAACGGTAACATGAAATAGACTTAGTTTTTGGGTACTTGCCAGGTATTTATGGCCTGGATTGGCCACTATTGGAAACAGGATGCTGGGCTTGATGGACCCTTGGTCTGACCCAGTATAGGCATGTTCTTATGTTCTTTAGATATATAAAGGAGAGGCAAAAAAACAAAACAAAAGGGGAATAGATAAGACAAAGGGAGAAAGTGGGATTTGCAAATACAAGGGCTAGCCAAAGGCAGAAATCTTAAATAATTTCTTTTGCTCGGTATTTACAGAAGAAGGGGGAACGTGATGGATCTAAGGTGGGAAATGGTATTGATAAATGTTAAATGATTACAAACCAAATTATAGAGGGGAAGGTACTGAAAATACTTACATAATCAAGATTGGATAGGACAAAGAGACCCGATAGTGTACAGCCTGAGAATACTAAAAGAGCTCAAGAATGTGATGACCACACCTCTCGCAGCTCTGTTCAATATGTCCTTGAAGACAGAGAAGAACTGGAGGAGAGTGGATGAGGTCTTCCTACATAAAAGTAGGGACACAAAGGAAGCAAGCAATTACACACCCATTAGTGAGGAAAACACTACTAAAGGAAAAGATAGTCCAGCACCTTGAAACAAATAGAGTACAGGATGCACGACAACCTGCTTTCACAAAGGGAAGTGTGGTAATGAACGGTCAGAGGGTGACCACAGAACAGACTTCAGGCTGGACTCTGGCAAAGATCTTTTATAAATCTGTTTATTTCTAGAAAGTAACAGCCAAAACAACTTTGCTATTCTTACATATTTCAACAAACACATGGGACAATGCAACTTACAGTTCAGTGCAGTTCTCTTTCTTGAGGCTTCCTTCTTTCTCCTGACTAGTTGGATATTTCTGTTTGTCACCGTGTATACAGGCAAGTGTTTCTTTCCTCTTATAGGTGATGTGCTCATTTTGGACCAGGTCCTTGAGAATCAGAATCTTACTACACCCTGATTCTTCCAAGGCTTGGGTGGGAACTTCATCCAGCTCCACCTGGTTCACGACTTCCTTAAATCCTTGATGTGGAAGTTCCAACAAGTTACAAGTTTGAAGTTTTACAATAGTGTTTGCCCATTCTTTTCCAGCTTTTCATTCTAATTCTAGGGCTTTGCCTTTGCCCCATGCTCCTTCTTGCATTGTTCTACTAGCTTGCATTCCCACTATTACTTTAAGCCATTGTAATACTTGGCAGGCTGTGGGACGGCTTTTCAACTGGCCACACTCGCCCCAGGATGCTGGCAACCTGCCCCAGTGCCAGGTCTTCCTCTTCCCAGCTGGGACGCCACTGCTACAGCACATGCCCATAGATGCAGGTGCACACACACTCACCTTAATTTTAGGCCCCACAGCAAGAAACCCTGGCCAGCTTTGCTGGATGTTGTCACAGGAGGTTGGCTGTTTAAACCCAGCTATACCATTCATCAGTGCCTCAGCAACATTTCTTCCTGATTTTGCAATGTGTGTTGCTATTGTTGTCTCTGTGCTTGTCTTGCTTGTTGGCTCCTTGCCTTGCCTTGCTGTTTCCTTGCCTATCCTCTTTGTGCCTTGTCCTGACTTGCCTTATTTGTTCCTGCCATGTCTTGGTCATCAGTGCCTTGTCCTTGATTCATATGTCCATATGTACCTGATTTCTGGTTTTGACCCTGGCCTCGGACTCTGACTTATTTTCTTTACTGCTGCCTGCCCCGACCTGAACCTCGAAACTGCTTGCTCACTACCTGCCCTGACCTTTACTTACTAATCAACTTCGTCTGACCTCTCCTTATAGGACTGTTGCCTAAGCCTGCTGGGCTCTGGAATCCAAGGGCTCAACCTGTGGGAAAAAGGCCTGGTATAGGTGAAGTCCTAGTTTTAGTCCTTGTAAGAGCATGTCCACCAGCTATTGGCGTGGTCCTAGTGGGTTTGCGTATTAGGCTGCATCAACCACATCACATTCCAAGGGCTCATATCCTTGACAAATTGCTTGTCCTCGATGCAGGCTATTTCAGGGTTGGTTCTCCAAGTCTATCAGAAGTAATACCAGCTCAACCACATGACTGGCTTACTTCAAGATCTCACAGCCCAATTGGACTCCCTGCAGGTCAATGTACCGCACCAGCACCTCCACCAGCTGCACTGGCCCAATATGCAGGACCCATGCCTCATCTGCCACCACCACTCGGGTATGACGGGGATCCCAAGGCCTGCAGAGGCATTATTAATCAATGCCTGATGCACTCTGAACTACAGGCCGCCAGCTTCCCCTCGGATCAAACCAAGGTGATGTTTATCCTCTCTCCTCTAGCTGGTTCCACTCCTGTCTGGGCTTTACCCAATGGGAAAGAAACTTACCCCTTATGGGCTATCTGGACAACTTCCTCAAGCAGTTCTGGCAAATCTTTGATAAGCCTGGTCGCTCCTCAGCCACTAAGGAATTACTCAGCATTAGGCAAGGCTCCCGAACAGTTGAACATTATGCCATTCAGTTCTGGATGTTGGCCTCGGAACTGCATTGGGGCAAGGACAGTTTGACCACCATTTTCTGGCAAAGTCTGATGGAGCGTATCAAGGATGAGCTGGCCGGTCAGGACCTGCCACCCGAACTGGAGGATCTCATTGCCCTTGCTGCCCGGGTGGACATCAGCTTCCAAGAGCGAGCCTGGGAAAGAGTGGCATCGACAGTATTTCAAGCTGGTGCCCAAATTCTAGCATTCTCTGATTCCAACTATGGACTTTTTGACTGTGCCCTCCACAGAAGAGCCTTTGCAACTTGGCAGGGTCCAGCTCACGGAAGAAGAAAAGCAGAGGTGCCAGCAGCTCAATCTCTGTCTTTACTGAGCCGCTCAGGGGCACTTTGCTGACCGTTGTCCCGAAAAAGCGGGAAACCTCTGAGCCTAGGGTTGGTTGGAGAGGCAAACCTAGGCTGCTCCTAGAATGCATCTTTTTTATCCGACTAGATCTAGCTGTATAAGAAGCTGTATATACCAAAACTTGCCATTTGGATAGACAACTTTAAGTTATTCATCTAAATGGCTTTTGAATATCTACCTCACAGAGGGTAATTATCCAACAGCCCGTGCAGCAGTACAGTTTGTGTGTACACTGAATGCATGTAAGTTTGCTCTGAAAATCCTTGGGTAATTGGCCAGGTACACACACATTTACTCGTGCAAAGTTGCACCTCCTCTTCAGAGAGAGGAATGTATTTATGTACATATACCAGCCTACTTATTAAAATCAAGAAGTGTATGTGGAAGTGCCAACTCCTCCCTCCTGGAATGTCTCTCTTCAGTGCGCATAACACTGTGCCTGAAATTGGGTCACGCAAGTACTTATGCGTGCACTGAGCCTGGGTCAGTTTAGAATATCCATTCATGTGCGTAAAATCGGATTTTATGTGCAGACATGGCTTTGCAAATTACCCCGTACATCATAATAAAATACAATAAAAGCACAATAGGAAGCCCAGAAAAAAAATCCAACCTCCTACCAAACACTCCATGCTCTTACCACACTCCCTGTCTCATAGCTAGCTAGCCTCCCAACTATCCCAAACAGGGTCCTTAAAGGACTGCAACGGGGATCCCAAAGAGGCAACAGCCTTTGGGTCACCCCTTTGGAAGCAATCTGCTGCGACTGGCCTTGATCTTTAAGACCAGGGTGGATGATGCTGAGCTAAACAAACCAATAAAAGTCTACATGAGGGCAGAACCAGAGCCCAGTCTCGTGGCAGCAGGCAAAGAAGCAGAAGTTCAGCAGGAGTGCTGGGGATGCTGGGGTGGAAGGAGTCATCACCATTGTTAAGGGTGGCACCCGGTGGCTGGATTTAGAGCCCATGTATGGGGTTACAGAAGGATCCCTGCTGCATGGCTTCTAAATGGCCTCAGCACAATCGCTGCAATGACCAGAGAGGGAAACAACAGGAGACAGGATTCATCAAAATGGGGGGGAAAAAATTCCTGTGTAGTGGCGACTGAAGGAACCAGGGTTGGAATCAGAATCCCAACCCTGGTTCCAACTGAGCTGGAATAAAAAGGAGAGAAAAAAAGGAACACAAGAATTGGAAACTCTCTACCTAGAAAGAGATTTAGAAGTAATCATCTTAACTAACCTCAAGGTAAACCAATCAACATAATAAAACAGCAACAGTATGCTCAGTTGCATAAGTAGAGGATCAGCAGTAGGAAAAAGGAGGTAATATTGTGCTTTGCAGGTCACTAGTGAGACCCTCTATTTGAATGCTGTGTTCAATTCTGGGTGCTGTACTTTTGTACAGTCACTGAGAGGATGGAAGTGGTTCAGAGAAGGGCCACTAACATGACTCAAGCAAGGCCTACAACACAAAACCTACAAAAGATGCTCAAAATGTACTCACTGCAGGAAAGAAGGAAAAGTGGGGGACTTGATAGAATAATGCAAATATTTGACGGAGTTCAATAACAAAGTGGAAGGTGAAGTTTTCCATAGAAAAAAAAAATTCAAGGACAAGGGGGTCATAAACTGATCATGCAGAGAGGAATGTTCAGAGAAAACCCGAGAAAATATTTCTTCACTGATAATGTGGTAGATGCCTGGAGCAACCTACCAGCGGAGGTGACAGGATTCAAGCATGCGTTCAGGGCACCCCACTGGGTCATGCACAGCTGAGGACTGGATCCCTGCTTGGGGAATTCATGGCTGATACAATCTGAAGACAAGATCCAGGAGCAAGCTGCAAGTCTGACAACCTAACAAATCCTTACAGTAAAAAGAGTTCCAAACAAAAAGAGCAAAAGTACCAACCAAGAAGTCCAGCCAGACAAGTTAGACAGGGACAAGGCAAGGTCAGAATCGCAGACAAGTTTACGACTGGATCAGCTTAGAGGACCAGATTAGAAGCAATGACCTAGCCAGGAGCCCAGTTCCGGGTAAACCTGAAATAACCTGAGCACAAGGGATTGAGTACCTGCTGGCCCAGTCCAGAAACAGATTAAATAATAAACACAAACACGGAAGCAGTGGGAGAACAGCACATAGAAACGAATATTCAGGACCACAGAATGCCAGTCCAAGCTCGACCAAAGCTGTGCCCTTAAACACGCTTGGGAAAGATAGAGAGAATGGTTGTAGGAGCAGGGCTGGAAGGTAGCACAATTGCAATCAACCCACCCTTCCCTCCCTTGAGAGCAGAGAGGCAATAAGGAGAAAGCAAGGTGCACAGAAAGTAAGAACAAGCTAGTGGTACTGCAGGCTCTAGGTAGCTCAGTGGAAACCAGCAGGCTACAACTCCCCCAGAAAATAACCAGGTTGATGCCAGCCAGCTACTATGTAGCAAAGCCACAACCAGCCAGCAGTCTCATTAGCTTTAGGATTTGTTTAGAGTATGTCTGAGCAAGGCATTAGTGGGATTTGAACTGGTGTCAGCTGGGAAGGAAGGACAACAGCTTTAACTACTAGAGTAACTGGCTATATAAATAAAGGTGGATCCGCAGGAGCAAAGGCTCAGGCAGATAAACTGGTGACCCTCACCACTGAGGCAAGAGGATTAGTCAGGCCCCAGATAAAAGCAGCTATGAGAAACAAGAAGTATTCCTGGCAACCAGAAAGCTACCCAACCTCTGTTTGGAGAATCCTCAGTTTGCTTTCTCTGTCTTTGCCTCAGTGTGGAAATCGGTTCCAGCCCAATGCAGTTCCAGCCCTGCCTTGTTCCTGCCTGCTTCTGTTCCAGACTTGTCCTGTTCCTGGCTGCTTCAGCTACAGCCTTGCCAAGCTCCAGTTCTTGCTTTAATTCTTGCTTTGCTCCAGCCTGCGGTAGGCCTCACCCAGCGCCCCCATCCAGTTTCTCCTGGCATCAAACTGCACCAGCTCAGGACTTATACCGGTGCTGCCTTAAGAGGTTCTTGTGCCAGTCCCTTCACAGCAACCTCCTTAAGCCTTCCTTCCTGCCTTGATCCAGGGTATGATCCACTGTTTTTATTATATCAACCCTATTCGGGAAAGCCTGCACAAATAGGAAACAAAAGGACCTGGGCTGACCGAACTGCTCGGGAGCTGCGTCTAACACGGCAATGTCTTCCTAACTCTTCTGCCTCTGCCCCTATCCCCACCATCATTTTTTCTTCTTCCCAGCTTCCCTTCCTTTCTCATTCCCAGCTAAAATTTGAGCCACAGCAGGAACCAAGTCATGACCGGCCTTGCAGAGCAGAGAAGAGTGCCAAGAATGCTGGGAGAACAGTAAGTAGGACACAAAGTTATCAGCGTGATCAGTTTTTCAGACAATGACTGAACTGCCTACCTCTCCTGTGCTCCTTGATTTCTTCTGGGGTTCCCTCTATCTCTCTTTTCCCCCAGTACCAAGAAAGTTGTCCTACCGGTCTGCAGTGGTCCTCCCAGAGTCAGTCCTTCTGGCTACTCTTGATAATGAGGCACCTGAGCCACATCATCGGCCCAGCACCAAAGAGATCATGTACAACTGACTGAGGCAAGCCTGTGGCCATATCTGTGCCACGGGATGGATTTCTTCCAAAGATAAGCTTAGCGTTCTCATCCTGATGTAGCCCATACTTCAGGGCTCAGACTAAAATGTGCAGGGGACACACTCAGTCATGGGCTAAGTCCTTGTACACAGTCACAAGTCCATTCAGCCCTGGGGCGTGAATTCTCTGAATTGGGGGAAGGCTGAACCCCCAGAACCCAAGACTGCAGGGGGAATATTTCTCTCTCTCTTGGGTGTACTCGTGGTCTCTTGAATGCTGCAATGTCTCTGCGCCAGTAACTACACTGGACACTCTGATGGGGTGATTCAAAAATGCAAACTTTACAGTAGAAATTCATCAATGGCCATCATTTAGCACCCGTACAGGTTCTCAAGTCCAATCCAGTCTTTATCCCAATCACAGTCCTCTTTCTCTGGGTGAGTGTCCCTCCAGGTGGCTGGCACTGTTAACGTCTCCTCCCAGGGTTTGGCAAATAGGCTCTTAGAAGAGCAAAGCGTGGAGTCCCCTATCCACAACAGATCTCCCTGCTGAAGATGAAGAAACAAAAAATTCCTGAGGTTGCAGATGTTCTCCCAGAGTCCCACACACTCCTGTTTAACGATGCCAATGGGAGTTTCCAGCTCAACTCTTTTTCCACTCTCCCCACTCCCCTATCGGGTGTTGAAAAGGGGTCTCAGTTTGAAAGTCCTAACTGCAGCAAACAGATGAAATCCTTAATCCGTATCACGGGCAAGAAGGGTGGCCAAGTCTTACCTCTCAAACTAAAAGAGGACAAAAACATCTTCTTAGGAAAAAAAAAACCAGGGATACTTCTCTTGTGCGAAGGAAGAAAAGCAGGTCTTCTGGTCCCTGTCATATTTAATCCTCCTGAAGCCAGACACAGAGATTCTCCACGGTCCAAAAACAACTCCTAAACAACTCCCACAAAACAGAAAACAATCCCATCCAGACTGGGTGGGTATTGAATAGAGAGGTGCCTCTCCCCTTTGCCTAGTTATCAGACTACAGGGCCTAGATTTGGTGATCGGGGAGCTCTTCCTTCAAAACCCAACTCTAAGCCCCGCACTACCCTCTACACTCACCTGCAGTTAAGCATTCTTAGCATCCTTGGATGAGGTGCTAGACAGGAATGGTATAACTCCTTCTTCACTCCCTCCATAGAGCCAAAACTGGGACATCTAGTGGAGACTTAGGGGAGTCCCTGCATAGGACTGAAGATAAGCGAATTGCAGGGAGGCTGGGGCATGGCCTCCTGCGAATGTAAGGCCCTTTAGCTTCGAATCTGACCGAAGGCCTGGATTAATTCTTGCTCAGGTTCTAAGGCTGAGAGATGGATCTATGAGGGTAGTTTTCAAAGCCATTTCCGCAGGTAAACAACAGTACTTTGCCCGGAGAAACTGGCTTTTTGAAAACTGGCTGCCCTCTCTGGGGGTAAACGTATGTTCACACTCTTACCTTCAGCATAAAGAGGTATTCTTGAGGGCAAGTTTCCTTAGAAAAATTTACCTGCATAAAACAGCAGGAATAAAGATGCGTGGATAGTATTTCTGGGATGATTTTCACAAGGAAAATGTACTTTCCCTTTAGTGTAAAGTCTGTGGGCAGTTAGAAAATTATCTATTATATCAGCGTGGAACCTTTTCTCACATGCACACATACACACAAAACATTCCTTTTCTAACCCACGCACCCATACACACAGAAACTCCCCTAATTTCACATACAAACACAGCCACACAATCATACACCCATATGGAAATTCAAGTTCTCTCTCAAACACGCACAATATAGAAAACTGCAATTCCATAAACCCTCTCACAAACATTCAAAGCCTATCTTTGCACAATTCTTTCCTGTCACACACACACATTCAATCATCATCTTTTTCTCTCTCTCTCTCACAGAGACACCCATACAAAGACAAATAAGAAAGCAACGTTTTGCTCACATCCACAAACACAGCTTCCCCTTGTCTCACACACGGGCAGACAACAAACACATTTTGTAAATTTGCACTCAGCTGAAAGAATGTCTTTGGAAATGCTGAGCATGCCATGAAGTGCACCTTTCATAGTGACATGGTAATCAATCAGTCTTGTCCTTGGTGGCTGTCTCAGGACCTGACATGCTGTTTGAGCTTGTTTGTAGGGATGCTGTTCTGGAAGGGAGGAAAGGTATGCAGGCGGAGGGAAGTCGGAGAGGAGAGCGAGAGCACAGGAGGAAAGGAGTAATGTGCAAGAGAAGCAGACAGGCAAGGAAAGAGTACAGAGAAAGGGAAGAGAGAGACTGCAGGAAAAAAAAAGAGGACAGAAGAGTGAGGAATAAAGGGGGAATATGATAGAATAAGGAGAGAGGAGAAATAGAGGGATAGGAATGAAGAAATTACTGAGGGAAAGAGAAAAACAAGAAATGAAAATAAAAAGGAAAGAAAGCAGACACCAGAGAGAAGTGGATCAGTGGATGAGAAAAAAAACCAGGGAGAAGCAAAGCAGAAAATAAAACCGGAGATACCAAAGCCTGGGAAACTATTGCATTTTCCAAAAGGAAATACTTACTGGTCAATAAAAAAAATCTTGAGATCTATTTCAAAGCATTATGACAGCAGTGGCCAACTCTGGCTCTGAGAGCCACAGGCCTGGTTTTTAGGATATCCACAACGAATAGATGCATGCACTGCCTCCACTGTATGCAACTCTATCTCATTCATATTCATTGTGGATGTCCTGAAAACCTGGCTGGCTGAGTGTGTCCCGAGGACCGGGTTGAGAAACCCCCCTTCTACTACGTATCATAACATTCCTTGTTTTGAGACTAGGCTGGCAAAACTTTCCCCCTGTAGCCTTCCCCTGATCTCTTATATACTTTTCACTCAGTGCACGCACAACTAGTACCATGTGAACAAGCATCCCAGATATGTCCGCCAAAAATCTGGTAGCTTATGGCGGGAGCAAAAGTACTGGTATGGCACAGAAGAGCCGGTTTGCGTGGGCCGATGGGCCGACCAGTAGAAGAAAGGGGAGACGCAAAGAGCAAGCTTGTGCATTGACCCTGCAACTGCCATTTAATTTGTGACTGAGGTATGTGCCAGCATACCATACTATGCTTCAGGGCTCCCAGAGAGATTTTTTTTTTTAACTATTTTGATGATATGGGTTTTACTCATTTTATCAACCAACCCACTTATAAACAAGGTCATAGTTTCTTTTACCCAGAAGATGCCCAAATTGAAGCAGATTCCCTGAAAACACCACCTGTGTCTTATTCTGATCATTTTTTTAGGTTTGGTTTAGCAATACTTTACCAACCGACTTCTTTTCAGTCCAGGAAAGCCCAGGTAGCGATAAATAGTCTAAAAAAAATATGTCTCAATCTGACCTGTCATTGAAATATAGTACACTATTACCAGGATATAAGGATTTATCATTGGAGCCTGCAGGTCAAGACTTGGAACTTTGTATTGAAATTAGTGTTAAGAAAATCACACCCTTAAAGACAATTTTTATTAAGCATCTTTAAAAAAGGCCCCTCAAATTTAATTTTGGGGGTTTTTTTAAAATAATTTTTTATTTATGCATTTATAACAATGTTAGACATAAATCATCCAATCTAGAATGAGTAATTAACAAATTATTTAAAAAAAGAAACTAAGGCTAGGATATACCAATATCCACCTAATCACAAGGTACTCATTTTAACCCAGTAAAAAAGTAAATTGGGAGATCCAAGGGTTACTAGAACACATTTTTCCACAAGTAGGTAAAAGGAAAAAGGAAATAAAGAGAGATAGTGAATATATACTTTACACCCTGACTAAGCTAAGTAACAATGCCTTCAATTCTATGAGAATCTAGGAAAAAACTCAACTGAGAGGGCTCAAAGAATATATACCGAACAATATTCAGTTTCATTACGCATTTACAGGGGTATCTAATGGTAATCTGTGCACCTAACTGGCTGGCCTCCTGGCACATTTCTAGCAGCTTCTTCTTACGGGTTTGAGTAACACTGGTAATATCGGGGTATACCCAGATCTTCTGGCCGTAATACAGTTTTTCTCTATTACGAAGAAAAAGTCTCAAAATAGTCTCTATCAGCTGAAAAGACAATTAACAATGTTCCTCAGAAATCCACATGATCCTCCCCTGATGTTTCCAGTAAGGCTGAAAGGTCGGTGCCCAAATTCTGAAGTTGGTTAACAGAAGTATCAACATTTTCTCTTTTTTTTCTGTAGATGAGAAATATATATTGTATAGAGGTGGGATTGCCTCTACTGGAAGATGTAATATATCCATCAAATATTTTTTAAATTGATCTCGTGGAGATCTTAATTTTGCATGGGGAAAATTTAAAACTTTTAGATTTAAATATCTAAGAGAATTTTCCAAGTTCTCCATTTTCTTTGAGGTTACTACTTCACTTTGTACCAAATTTCTCTGTACTTCTTGTAGCTGTGAGACTTGATTATCCAAATCTTTAATTTTGGCATCATGAGAACTGAATAATGGTTCCATACATTGGATGCTTTTTTGTGAATCAGTTATAACCAAAGTTAATGTAGAAATTGACCTTTCCAAAGTAATCAAAGCATTCCAAACTGATTTTAAAGTTATAGCCTGAGGTTTAGGCAATTTTGAATTGAAAGCGGTTCTTACCACACCTTCCTGACAGACTTCTAATATCCCGACAGGATCATCAGTCTGTTCTTCTCTCCCATCGTGAATGGAAACTGTTGCACTTGGGCTCAGTTGATTTGTTCTCCCAAATTAGCCTGCCACAACGCAGGTTGAATCGTCAGGCCTGCAGTGCCTTCAGTTGCAAAGCCCACGCCAAATGCACCAGATCCTGCCTCTGCAATCAGCCCCACTTCCGGCTATGGCTGTCATGAAGCCCGATCCAGACCCATGCTGGGTCGTGGAATGGTGGAAAAGGAGTCACGGGAGCCCCGGGGCTTAATGATGTCTGCATGTCCTGCAGAGCCAGGGCATGTTCCTCCCCTGGTTCCACCTCATGAGAGGTCTAGAACGGGTAGATGTGAATCGGTTATTTACTCTTTCAGATAATAGAAAGACTAGGGGGCACTCCTTGAAGTTAGCATGGGGCACATTTAAAACTAATCGGAGAAAGTTCTTTTTTACTCAACGCACAATTAAGCTCTGGAATTTGTTGCCAGAGGATGTGGTTAGTGCAGTTAGTGTAGCTGTGTTTAAAAAAAAGGTTTGGATAAGTTCTTGGAGGAGAAGTCCATTACCTGCTATTAAGTTCACTTAGAGAATAGCCACTGCCATTAGCAATGGTAACATGGAATAGACTTAGTTTTTGGGTACTTGCCAGGTTCTTATGGCCTGGATTGGCCACTGTTGGAAACAGGCTGCTGGGCTTGATGGACCCTTGGTCTGACCCAGTATGGCATGTTCTTAGAGAGAGCTGGGGGAGAAGCGGTATGGCGGCAGCCCGGGCCACAGTGTTAAATGCAGCCGATTGTAGGCCTGTCCCGCAGCCAGCCAAAATGTTACATTCTTAGTCTCTTTGGCAACTGTTATTGAAGATTTTGGTGTTGAATTTTATTTTTACATGGATGATATGTAACTTGTGGCCTATATAGCTGCAGTAGCTAATTTTAATGTATGTTTGGAAACTATATTATAGTGGCTTTTCCAGCATAGAATTAAAGCTCAATCCTGACAAGTCCTTGGCATTGTGGTTTTCTCCTAGTATTCTTCTGCAGATTTCAGGAGTTACATTGGAATTAAAAACCAGCATAACAAGCCTAGGAGTAAAAATGAACTCCCAATTCTCCGTGATTTCTCAAGTCTCTGTTTTCTGTCATCTGCTCTTAATTTGTCTGTTGCAACTTTCCTTAGAACATGCAGATCTTGTCACCATCATTAATTCACTGGTGACTAACAAACTACATTACTACAATTTCCTATTTCGAGAATTTCCTAAATACAGTATTAAAAGATTACAACTGCTTCAGAATACAGCAGCTAGACTACTGTCTGGGAAAAAAAGTTTGACTAGATCACCCCTATTTGACACAATATGTCCTGGCTCCCCCTTTAAGCAAGATCTACGTTTAAAATATTCTGCCTTTTAAATCTTTACATGGGGTCTCCCTAAACAAGGCCTCTTATCATTCCATCACTTTCAGGAATTTGTTTGACTTCTTTCGGATTTATTTATTTATATGTATGTTCTGCCGAGCCAGCAATCAGTTCGTCCCCACAACGGAAATCCTGGAACTCAGAAAGTAAAGCAATCAGTTGGGGAGAGTGAGAAACATTCAAGGAGTGGTGTGCAGAAAAGGTCCATCTTCTTTCTTACTTCAATGTGCCCTGGGTGCAAGTTAAAAGATCTGTCCCGCCCAGGAGTTACATGAGGTAATAATGATAATTTGGAATCAATAAGTATGCCCAGATTCCTTGCTTCAAATACTCTCTGCAACTGTACTCCAGCGAAAGATATAACTGTATCAGGGTTAGATGGAGGTACTCTACCTATCCACAGTATCGAGGTCTTAGCTACATTAAGGACTAAAGAATTAGCCAATAAACACATTTTAATTTCTCCCCTACAATGCTGAAGGAACTCAGTAGAAAATTCACCATTCATACCGGGACTATAGAATTGGTATCATCTGCATAAATAAAATAAACAACCAGAGCTTTAGCCAGGCAATTTGGCACCTATGGCCAAGTAAAAAAGTGCACCCTCATCCTATGCACAACAGGAACTTGGAGGTTGTCAATTTTTTTTAACTTAAAATGTAACATTATTATTTATAATCTATAAGTGAACAGAAGGGTGACCCTGACCCCAAAAGTGTGACCCTTAGATCTGTATGACCCTTAACCTCTATCCAAATGATTTATTTATTTGTTCTTTCATTCAATTTGATATATTACTTATAAAAACTTTCTAAGCAGTGCACAATAATTATAAAATCTACAACCTACCCCCAACATATTCTAATATAAAAATGTTAAGCAATAGGGGTTGAAAAAGGAGTGTGTGCCTTTAAACCATAATGTCATGCCTTTTATCTTCTACTGAATAGTAAGATTTTTGATTATATTAAACTAATTAGGGTCTAGATTTCAGGGACAACAAAACTCTTTCCACTACCAGGCACATTGTGATGCACCATAAAACCTGACAAAAACACATTAGGAACATGCCATACTATAACAGCACTAACACTCAAGACTCACACAATAACCTTACCTATGAAAGGGCAGCACTACAGATACTGTGTTTCTCCGAAAATAAAACAGGCCTTATATTCTTTTTTAGCTCTGAAAAAACGGTTAGGGCTGTCTTATTTTTTTTCCCATGATTGGTGAATGAGGACAAGGTTAAGCCTGCCTCCTCTTTCATTCAACAATCAGATTAAATTTTCAGCCGAACCTTTCGGTTTGGCCTTCGTTATTGGTCCGCCACAGGAAATTTCGTTTTATTTATTTATTTATTTATTTATTTATTTAAATTCTTTTAATATACCGATGCTCAAGACCAGGTCTTATCGTACCGGTTTACAATAAACTAGGGGGAAACCAGTTAACAGAGAAAGCAAAAAGTTACATTATAACAGGGAAAGTGGAACTAGGCTGTTAGAGAAAAGAAAGGTTAAAACAAATTCTAACTGGAGAGAAGGGCATAAGCAGGAGAGGGTGCTTACAATGTAAGAATTATGTACAAAATTTACATAGTGTATATGAATTAAAGAAGTTATAAGATAGTCGAGAAACAGTTCCTTTGAGTTGCGGAAATGGACGCACCCGTGGGGTATGCTAATGTGTGGGTGACCCTGAGGCTTTTTCAGGGGTTTTCCCGGATTCAGGCCGATTTTATTTCATCTGCCCCCCCCCCCCAAAAAGAAGCGCGAAACCCGGAGGGGCAGATGGGGGGAGAGGGTTGTAAAAAAACCCAAAACCTAAACCCACCCCAACCCTTCAAATTTAATTCATTGCAAACCCCCCACCCTCCCAAACCCCCCCAAAAACTTGCCAAAATTCCCTGGTGGTCCAGCAGGGGTCCCGGAAGCAATCTCCCACTCTCGGGCCGTCAGCTACCAGTAATCAAAATGGCGCCGATGATTCTTAGCCCTTACCATGTGACAGGCTATCAGTGCCATTGGTCGGTCCCTGTCACATGGTAGGATCAATGGATGGCCCGCACAGGGGTTGTCTACCTATTACCAGGATGCGTACGGCACCCGCTCCTTGGGGGCCTTGCTCGTCTGAGATCTCCGCTCCTCGGGGCTCTCCCTTACTACCACTACCAGCATCAGAGTGAGTACTGCCGCTCTTGTTCTATCTTGCTTGTCTTATCTCTCTCTCCTTAGAGGCTCGACCTATCCTGCACCACAGGTCTGGTAAGACTGAGGAACTGCCTTTTTCTCTCTGCAAACCTTCAGACGGAACATCATCATCTGGGTTCTCCTCTCCTAGCTGGAATCATCATCCGATCCTCGGGTTACCATCTACGTTGCAGTACAATAAAGCTTTCTCTCTGTGTCCATCTCTGCTTAGAGCTAGCCTGTCGCTGCAAGTCCCCATAGGGCTCCGCCCTGTGGGAGGTGTCATCTCTTACAGCAACCAGTGGCCCACGCTTCAATGTCCAAAGTACAACAGATTGCTAACTCCATGGACCCAGCACAGCTCGCAGCCTTACAGGCCATTCCTGACCTGGCCCAGCGGATTACAGAGCAACAGAAATCTCTGGAGACACTAGCCGCTGCTCTTAACCAGTTGAACACTCGACTGAATACGCCGACGGTTCCAGAGAAAGATTCATCTTCTCAAGTGGTTGCAGTTCGCACCACTGTACGACTACCAGCTCCTACACGCTTCTCTGGTGATGCCCAGATGTGCAAGGGTTTTATTAACCAGTGCTGTATGCACTTCTCGTTGCAACCGAACTACTTTCCCAATGCGGTTTCCAAGACTACGTATATCCTATCGATACTCGATGGAAGAGCCCTGGCCTGGGCTTCACCTCTCTGGGAATGCAGTGACCCTGTTTTGAATGATCTGACTGACTTCTTGAGCCTGTTCAAATCCGTGTTTGATGATCCAGCACGTCAGACCATCGCAGGGTCTACTCTTCTTCACCTTCAACAAGGTAGCAAGCCTTTACCAGACTATGTTATTGAATTCAAGACACTAGCATCTGAACTTCATTAGGATTTGGGATGTCTACATGCTATATTTCTAGAGGTCCTCAACACTCGTATAAAAGACTAACTAGCAGCTCGTGACTTGCCAGACACTCTGGAATCTCTCATTGATTTAGCTGGGAGAGTTGATCGCAGGATATGCGACCGGACTCAGAAAGCCAAGTGTCACAAGAAGCACTCTACGGGAGGTAATTGCCCTCGAGCCATGCACATGACTTCAGCCCAACCTTCTGTGCCCGGTGAGGAAGAAGAGGAGCTGTGCAGCTAGGACGCAGTCACCTGACTTCTAAAGAGAGATGTTTTCGCAGATGCTCTGGACTCTATATGTACTGCGGCAAATCCAGCCATGCTGTCCAGACCTGCCCTATCTGTCTGGTAAAAGGCCAGACCTAGGATCTGCTGGAGGACTCCTCCTAGGTCTAACTGCACCTTCTCCTCCATTATCTCTCCCCATCTCTCTCATCTCCGGAGGCCTAGAATTTTCCACTCTCGCGCTCGTGGACTCAGGTGCGGGAGGAAACTTTATGCTTAAAAGTATTGCAGATCATCTGCGAATACCTACTACACCCATAGCTACTCCTCTTCTGCCGTCTTCTATACATGGAGAACCACTTCCAGAGGAGGTATCGCTTACCATGCAGCCTATATGTCTTTGTACTGGGGCCTTACACACTGAGAACATCTCCTTCCTGCTCCTTGAGAAGGCTATTCACCCTGTGGTACTCGGCCTACCATGGCTACAGGAACACACACCTCATTTCAATTAGACCACCGTGGAGCTCTCTGAGTGGGGCCCTGGCTGCCATGATCGTTGTTTAGCCAAAGTTTCACCGCTGCCCTACATGGCAACAACTCCCTCATTACCTGGTCTACCGCCACAATATGTCTCTTTTCAGGACGTCTTTTCCAAGCAAGCAGCAGACATGTTACCTCTACACAGGACCTTCGATTGTGCGACAAATCTCAAGCCTAATTCAGAGCCTCCCCAAAGGAAGGGTATACCCCCTCTCAATAACACAGACTGAGGCCATGTCAGCCTATATCCAAGAAAACCTGCAAAAAGGGTTTATTAGACCTTCTAAGTCCCCGGCTGGTGCGGGGTTCTTTTTTGTTGGGAAAAAAGACGGATCTCTTCGCCCTTGTATCGATTACAGAGGTCTTAATGAAATCACCATGAAGGATCGCTACCCTCTACCATTGATAATCAAGCTGTTTAACAGACTCCAGGGGGCCAAAATCTTTACTAAGCTGGACTTAAAAGAGGCCTACAACTTGGTTGGAATCTGTCATGGGGATGAATATAAGACAGCTTTTAACACCCATGACGGACACTTTGAATACTTAGTCATGCCTTTTGGATTGTGCAATCCACCAGTGGTGTTCCAGAATATGATGAATGATATTCTGCGAGATTTACTGTACCAGTGTGTGATAGTGTATTTAGATGACATCCTGATTTTCTCTCAGGACCTCCAGACTCACCAGGCTGATGTAATAAAGGTACTACAAAGGCTACGCGACAATCGCCTTATGCGAAGCTTGAGAAGTGTGCTTTTCACCAGGAATCAGTGCCATTTTTGGTGTACATCGTTTCCAAGAATGGCTTCCAGATGGACCCTCAAAAGCTGAAAAGCATTCAAGAGTGGCTTCAGTCCACTGGCTTAAAAGCCTTACGCCATTTCCTTGGCTTTACTATTACCGTACCTTCATCAAAAACTACTCCACCCTAACAGCACCACTCACGGCCATGACTAGAAAAGGAGCTGATCCATCTCAATGGTCCACTGAGGCTGTTGCAGCCTTCCAAACTCTCAAAGAAGCCTTCCAAACTAAGCCTTGTCTTCTCCACCCCAATCCTCAGCATCCTTTCATTGTCGAGGTCGATGCCTCCGACATCGGGGTGGGGGCAGTACTAAGCCAATACAGTGATGCCAATGTTCTCCATCCCTGTTTCCTTCTCATGATGATTCTCACCCGCCGAGAAGAATTATGGAATCGGAGACAAAGAATTGTTAGCTATAAAATCGGCCTTTGAAGAATGGCGCCCGTGGCTGGAACGTGCGCAGCACCAAATAACGGTGTATATTGATCATAAAAATTTGGAATACCTACGATGTGCTCAACGTCTTAATCCTTGGCAAGTGAGGTGGTCATTGTTTTTCAACCGCTTTGACTTTTTATTGAAGTACCATCCTGCAGAAAAGAATGTTAGAGCAGATGCTCTTTCGCGCTCCTTCTCTACGGTGGACGTACACGATGAGCCTCATCATATCATCAGTCCGGAGAAGGTGGTGTTAGCGGCCACGCATACCATCCCCACTGGGAAAACAGTGGTGCCCCTGGGAATGAGGAAGAAATTACTAAAGTGGGCACATGACTCCCGGTTGGCCGGCCACCCCGGGCAAGAACGTACATTGGCTATGCTCCAACGTTTCTATTGGTGGCCTACCATGAAGACTGATGTCCAAACCTACATGGCATCCTGCGCCACCTGCACTAAACAAAAACCTCCTGCCGGACGTCCCTGGGGTCTCCTCCAACCTCTGCCTGTACCAGAGGAACCTTGGACGCATATTGCAACTGACTTCGTGGTGGACTTTCCCCTTTCTGCCGGAAACAATACGATCTGGGTGACCATCGATTGATTTTTGAACATGGCGCATTTTGTGGCCTAGCCAGGATTACCATCCGCTGCTGAATTGGCTAAATTATTCGTGAAGCACATCTTTCGCCTACACGGCATTCCCAAACACATTCTGTCTGACAGAGGCGTCCAGTTTACCGCAAAATTCTGGAGAGCTCTGTGTCAGAAGTTCAACATTCGTTGGATTTGACTTCGGCCTATCACCCGCAGTCCAATGGCCAAACCGAGCGAATGAATCGGACACTCAAAACAATTCTTACGCTCATTTGTGAATACTAGACAAAGTGATTGGGCAGAATTACTTCCTTGGGCCGAATTCGCCCTAAACTCACATCCAGCTGCTGCCACGGGATTAACACCCTTTCACGTGGTCTATGGCCGCCAACCATTACCTCCATTACCTCTGCCACTTTCCGTGACATCTCCAGCAGCTCAAGCCACCGCAATGGAATTACACCAATTGTGGAAACAGACTTAAGATCTACTCCTCAAAGCGGGAGAAAGAGCCAAAAAGACTTACGATGCTCACCATAGGAAGACTCCTCAATGTGTGCCTGGAGATAAAGTATGGCTTAGTACAAAGTTCCTCTGCTTAAAGCTGCCATCTGCACGTTTTGCGCTGTGGTATGTCGGACCTTTTGCCGTCCTCCGACGCCTTGGGAATTTGACTTACAGTTTGAAGTTACTACCATCCATTAAAATTCATAATGCCTTTCCATGGCCCTACTGAAACCGCTCGTACTGTCTGAATTTTCCAGCAAAGCTCCGGAACCCACACCGCTTGATGCAGAGGAGGATATTGCATATACTGTTGATGACATCCTGGATGTACGCAAGAGAGGTAAACGATGGGAGTACCTTATTTCCTGGAAAGGACACAGACCGAAGGAGAACTCCTGGGAGCCCATGGCTAATATTCTGGATAAAGACATGCTCCGTCGCTTCCATCAGTCTCATCCTCGTAAGCTGAAACCCCATGGGGGGCCCTTGGAGGGCTGCGCCCTCTGTTGCTTTCCTTTTTTCTGCCTGACTCAGTCCGTTTTGGTAAGATGGCTGCCTCTGCTTCTCCACACCGAACCCTCTGGCATTCTCGGTCTGGCATGGGCGATTGCGTTCGCCATCTTTTTCCAGAAGTCACCTAGGGCACGTGCGCTAGTATTTAAACTCCTTTCTTGATACTAACTACGAGTTAGCAAGGAATCCTCCATGCTGATCTCTCCTCGTTACCAGATGCTCTCGCTCTGTGTTCTCTTGCTCCAGGAGGACTTAGGTACCCGCTCCATGGGGGCCTTGCTTCGATCCTCTATACCCTCCGGGGCTATCTACTACCAACAAGGATGCCTAAGGTTCCCGCCCCAGAGGGCTTACAATCTAAGTTTTTGTACCTGAGGCAATGGAGGGTAAAGTGACTTGCCCAAGGTCACAAGGAGGGACAGCGGGATTGAACCCTGGTCTCCTGATTCATAGCCCACTGCTCTAACCACTAGGCTACTCCTCCTCCCTTAACATAAGGTTTGGAGGTAACCTGCACAGAGCAGCAGTTACTACCATAAGAAACTAGCTGGGCAGACTTGATAGGCCATTTGATCTTTTTCTGCCGTCATTAATAAATTACTAGGTTGCTAGAAATCGGGACACCAAGGTATCTAATACAGTTGGGGGCCCATTTGAATGGGAATTTCTTCTTTTCAGGGCTGTAGTCAGGCCATTTCGCACCTATGGCTCAGTGAAAAAGTGTGCCCTCTCTATGAACACAAAATACACCACCAGAAGGCAGTAGGGGGCTTTAATTTCTAATTTTAATTTTGACCCAGTAGTTTCCTCCTGCTTATTTGAGTTTCCAGCTCAATTGGACCCAGTATGGGGATTCTGGACCCATGAGCTTTATAAAAATGTATGGCCTGCTCTGTCTACAATTCTAGGTGGAATGCAAAATTACATGCAGATTAAAACTCATAACTATCAAAAGATTCACAAACAAGACAAACAAAAATATGTATACATCCATGCATCAAATACTATTCACCATATTTAACTTAGTTAGGTTTCTAATGTTGGAAAAATGAGCATGGAAAATAATTGTATCTGTATCTTATGGATAGATCAGAAGATTCAATATCATCAGATGTATCTTACCTGATGTAAGAGGCTGGGAAACGGCCCATGAAGTTTCTCTTTGAAAATCTGGGGGTTAGACAGAACTATAGGTCCTTGCACACCCACAGACCTTGCACCTGCTATCATAAAGCATATGCGAGAATTTCAAAATTAAATCCCAGCATAGCAGAGAGCATGTGTGTGTGCTCAATCACACACACACATGCTCTCTGCTATGTTCAGTCGCACACACAAATGCTCTCTCTCTGTGCCATGCTCAATCACACACACACACACACGCACACACATGCTCTCTGCTATGTTCAGTCATACACACGCTCTCTGCCATATTCAGTCGCACACACAAATGCTCTCTGTGTGCCATGCTCAATCACACACACACACATTCTCTCTGCTATGTTCAGTTGCACACACAAATGCTCTCTCTGTGCCATGCTCAATCACACATGCACACAGACCCTCTTACTCTTGTTGCCCCCCTCTGGAAGCACAAGGAGCAGTAGTAGCAGCAACCTCCAATCCTCCCCTTGAAGCTGCTTCTTTTGGCCAGCAGGCCATGCTGCTCCTCCTGCTTCTGACTTTGGAGGAAGAACGGAAAATGTAATTCTTCTGGTGACCCCATGGACCACGCTGCTCCTTCTGCTGCTGAGTGCTGAGCGGGAGAGGCACGTGACTGATTGCAGAGGGAGGCATGGCCTGTGCATGCCACCTCGGCTGAGCGGCAGCGTTTATATTTTTTGTTCTGGTGATGACTTTCCCGCCTTTCCCTTCAAAGAGGATGCTGAGGGGCGTAGGGATACCAAGAGCAGGCAGAGCAGTTAATCTTCTCCCGGCTCTGCTTCTTTTGTTTGGGAACCTAGTCTAATTTCAAGAATGTCAGTTTTAGATGTATTACCCTTATATCCTGGAAATGCATTGGACTCCCTGATACCTCTCTCCAGGCCATAGTACAAGTTAAGTGGAACTCTCACATACAGCAGAATGTTGTCTGCAAAAAGGGCGAGTTTGTGTCCTACTCCATCACTAGCGAGAATCCCTTTAGTAATCTTTCACCCATGGATCTTAGCTGCTAGTGGTTCTAAAGCTAGTGTGAAGAGCTTAGGTGACAAGGGACACACTTATCTTGTTACCCCTATCCCCAGGAAAGTGCTCAGAGATCTTCCCATTCAACCTAACCTGTGCCTTGGACTCACTATAAATGTTTCTAATCCAACACAGAAAATCAGTACCAAATCCAAACTTTTTTAGTACACAGAATAAATATTCCCACTCAACGCAATCAAATGCTTTTTCAGCATCTAACGCCAGTTAAGAGTGTTACAGATGACACTTTTATCAGCTGTATTCAATAAATTAATAATTCTTTTTTCTTTTTTAATTTCTTTTTTATTAACTTAAGTGCAAGAATTTTCATAATGAACCTTTTAGGACAGTAATCCAATTTCTCTTAATGGGTCATGTCAGTAAAAAAAAAAAAAAAAAGTTACCACGGATCTGCCATCCAATACAGCTGTACCATACTGTCTGAGCCTTGCCTCCCCTTCATGAAGCCTGTCTTGTCCTTGTGTATCAACTGGGACAGAATGTCACTGAGCCTATTAGTTAGGACGTCTGCTAAGATTTTAATATGGATGTTCAGCAAAGATATTAGGCGATAAGGAGGAACACTTCCCCGAGAGTTTACCCTCTTTTGGAATTGCTGTGATGCTGGCTGGCTTCATTGAACTCGGTAACTGTGCCCCTAATAAGACTTCACTGAAAACGTCAGCTAGCTTTGCGGGCAAAACTGAGAATAAATGCTGTAGTAAATTAAACCGAAACCATCATTACCAGGGCTGTCCCCCAATTTTAGGGATTTAATGGCCTGTTCTACCTCTTGACTAGTTATTTTCCCCTCTAGAAAAAGCACTTCACTCGTGCCCAAGGTTTTTAAAAGAATGTTATTTAAGAAGTTATAACAGCTTGCTAGAAAGAAACCTCTGATGAATATAAGGTTTTATAGAAAGCAGTAAAGGCTCCCTGCTATTTGTGGCAGCACCCTTTTCTACAAAAAGCTGTTTAACCACCCATGCACTAGTCATCACCTGATTTGTTTCCCACTGTATAGTATCTTGGCCTTGTTGTTTGTAAACAGTACTCCACCTTCCTATTCAGAAGCTGAGTCAGCTATTCCCGCTTGTATGCTAAACTGCCCTTCAGTGTGAGAGGGGGGATTTGTTATTCAGAAAGATTCTCATTTCTTCCTTGATTTGGAAATGTCTTTTTTTAAGCAAGATAAGCTGACTCTTATGGCAGCCTTTGGCTGCATCCCACAATACCTTCTCTGGGTCGTCTAATGTTTCACTCGTTATCAGTCTAATCTGCGATGGCCTTGTGAATAGAATCTGCATTTTCTGGGCATTTAAGTAGTGATGGGGCTAACAGCCAGTGCCTGGGCCTTTGATAGTTAGGTTCCAGCACAGAAGTCACTGTTACTGGAGCATGATCAGACCACACCGTGTCTCCCACCAGAGCAGACTGAACAGCTGTGGCCCATTTGACACAAGCGTACAACATATGAGTGCATGAGTACGAATTATGGGGAGGAGAGAAAAAGATATAATTCCCTTCCAGCTTTATAGACATGCCTCCAAAGATCAAAAAGCCCACTGTCTGCCATATGGCATGTGAAAATTTCCACATGGCTCCTTACACTGCTATTGGCGAGACCCGTTCTGACAGTGTCTGGGTTTGAAACAATATTAAAGTTGCCACCTAAAAGTGCCACCCCTCTGAGAAAGCAGCAAGTTCCATTAGCACCTGTAAAATAAATTCAGTTTGCCCCATATTGGGTGCATATATCGATCCCGAAGTAATAATGGGGTCTAAACTTCACCCCTTGACAAATATATATCTACCCTCTAGGTCCTTCTTTACTTTGTGTGCCCCAAAGAGAAGTTTTCTAGAAATTAATATACCTACCTCCCCCACCCTGTTTTTCCCCTGTAAATGAGGCCAGAAGGGAAACACCTTTTTATTGGTAAAGGTTAAATTCTCGTCCCTTTTTAAAGTGGGTCCCTTGTTAAAAGAGGATATCCGTGTTTAATCTGGATATTTCCCTAAAGAGCACAAAATCATTTTAGCTGGAGAGTCTAACCCTTTTACATGAAGTGTCAAACAATTTAAAACCTTATCTGATTCCATACCTTTTTTTTTTTTTTTTTTAATGCACACTGCAGCATATTTTACCCTATGTATTAAAGATTATGGTCCAAATGAAATACTAGCAATGCATAGCAGAAAACCTTGCTCCTGTGGCTAAACCACACATTTACCAGTTCCACTAAATAGTGAAGTTAATATAACTATAATAAACAACTCCCTTAACTATAAACCAACAATCAGGGATCAATTGTAACATATGAAATAACCGCAGTTTCCCCTTACCCTGAGCCTTCTTACCAGAGTAACCGCCTCTGGCACCATCAGCCAAAAGGAGCTTCGAGTGCCTTAAAAAATCTTGAAACTCAAGGCCCACTTCGAAAAGGGTGCTTATTCCTTCCTCCCCCCCCCCCCCCCCCCCCATCCAACATGTTATAGAAATCTTTTCACTTTGGGACTGCAAGCCATCGGTCCAAGAATAATCTTGGAACTCTGTCAGTGGGACGGAGTAAATATTTGCCACTGATAAATAGGAAAAGCTTTGCAGCAATTTTCCGAAAGATGTTGGGGACTTAGAGCTGTGTAGGGAAACATGACTGTGGTGGAGCACATGCCAGACAGATGGACATTTGAGGTGTATCGTATGTAGCTTTGGCAGCAAAGCCGACTACACTTACAGGGACGGCATTGTCAGTTGCTTTCAGAATTGTACAGAGGCGACAAAGCATCATCGAGCTGAGCACAGAACCGTTGTAACTCTCCGTGACTTTAAAAGCAAATGCTGCCTTCTCCTGTGCAAACATGTACAGCAGGCATAGCATCCGTCCTGTCTGAAACTGAACAATTTTATATTCCAAATGGAATTTTTTCCAACCATCTAGAAATAGCTACCCTTGAGAGCAGCCATATCACTAAGGGAATCATACATGACAACACAGATGAAGAAACTGGTCCCTATGAACAACGATGCGGCAAATTACAAGTACAGGACCAATCAGGTTGGAGGTGCTTGTGAGGTTATTTTGGGCACTTTCTAACCCTACTAATACAGAAAAGGCAGCTAGCACAGTCTTGGCGGTTGTTCCCTGGGATAAAAAGAAGAGCTACTCACGGGAGATTGATCCAGGCCCGGGGGGCAATGCGGTCCTCCTGTAGCCTGTTGTTACTCAGGACCAGCACACTCAGGTTTAGGGTCTTGTTCAGGACCCCCTCTGAAACTTCCTCTATGTGGTTGCTGTCCAGGTGTAGTTCCTGTGAAAATGTGACATACAAAGGATGCTTATTGGGGGCAGAATACAACCCTAGGGAGCCAAGGAAAAGGGGAGGTTGGAAGAAAAGCAAGAGAAATAAAGAGAAACAAGGGACCTGCTAGTAAAAGAACAGACCAACTGCAAGCCATGGGCAGACTCATATTTCAGCATAGGCATTGGAGGTAACTCTCAACAGCACCAAAGTCTGAAGGCGCCATCTGGCTGTCCCAAAATTGAAAGAAGCACGCCAAATGTGATCTTCAGGTAGTGCTGCGCCCATAAAAGCCCTAGGAAGAAATAATAGCATGGCGTCTGTGACCCAGCCTGCATTCACAGGCTCTGTATCAGGGCTGGGCAAACCTTTTTGTGCTGGGGTCACATTGCAAGTTATTGAATGGCAGGGCAGGGCGGGGTTAGGCATAGTAAGGTGGGGCGGGGTTGGTCCTCGACACAGCAATCAAATCTCCACCACTTTCTGCAGGCAACGTCATACATCAACATGGCATCATCTGCCGGGGTGAATGCGTCTGAGTTAATTAACTCTGGCACGACCCTAGCGGATGGCGTCAGTTAAAGAAGAAAGAAGAAGACATCATCAGAGCTGCTCCAAGGCCTGGGCTCTGGGCCTAGGCAGAGTCCCATGTGTCGGTACCCAGCCTCCGAGCTGGGCCCCAGCACTGCACCTACGTCCAGGCCGAGATCCCAGCATTGGGACCCAGCCTACAGGTTAGGCCATGATGTCGGCCCGGGCCTAGGCTGAGGTCCAGACATCGAGACCCGGCCTCCAGAATGAGTATCAGCTTTGGGCTCTGGAGGCCAGGCCCCAGCATCGGGCCTGGGTTGAGGCCCCAGCATCAAGACCCAGCCACCAGGCCACAGCATTGGGCCTGGGCTCCAGCCTAAGCCAAGGCTCAGGTGTCAGCACCTGGCCTCCAGGCTGGGCCCTAGCATTGGGCCTGTTTTTTCCAGGCTGAGTCACTAGGGTAGGGATCTGGTGTCCGGCGTGTGTCCAGGCTGAGGTCCCAGCAACGGAACCCGGCCTCCGGGCCTAGGCCCCAGTGTCAGAACCCTACCTCTGGGCTGGGCTGCAGCTTTAGTCCTGGGCCCAGGCTCCAGCCTAGACCAAGGCATTGGCTTTGTGGAGGCAAAGGTTGAGGTTGCAGCAACCTATCACATTCTCGGCCTACACAAGGCCAAAGCTTTGTCCTGGGCTTAGGCCTTGCCGGTGGATTCCCACTGAGCCAGGGTAAGTGGGAGCTGGGGGCATCCTGGCCCCGGCTTTTTTCCGGGTGGGTGGAAGGGAGAAAAAGGAGGCCTTGGGTTGCCCCGTTTTCAATTTTTGTCTATTTTGGTGGGGGTTTTTTGTTAATGTTTGATTTGTTTTTTTCACATGAATTAAATGAATTAAACATTCCACAAACTGAAATTCATGGGAAATACCTTCTGAAAACAAGCCAAAAAATGAAAACAATTTTTTTCCCTGCAAACTTCTAATTTTTACATGACTATATAGATCACTAACAGGATATAAAACAGCACACCTTTCTACACGTGGTTATTAGTCTCAGGCCATGTGACGATATACATTCCTATAAGATAGCAAGAACATTTAACATTTGGCTATTTGGAGTTGTTGGTCCCCACAGACTACCACCATATAGAATAGGAAGGACCTCTTGCATTCCCGCCTAATCAAGTATTTTTATTATCCTCCCCATTTTATCCCAAGTCTCACCTATGTAAAAAGATGCAACAGAGCTGGTGGGGCAGTGCTGGTCAGGAGAAAGGTCAGTTGTATCTAAACAGATGCCATCTCTTCTGTGCCACTTCTTCTCCATGGACAGGTCCATGCCTGCGGGGACTCGACTCTGCCTCCTGGTCTGCTGCTGGGGTCTGCGCCATTTGGGGGACCCAACTCTACCCCTGGTATGAGCCCTCCTTGAGGACCTGACTCCATCTCCTGGAGACCCAGCTCCACCTCCTGGTCCACCTTGGGGTCCACGCCAACCTGGGGGACCCAACTCTGCCTCCTAATTCACCCTTGGGGTCCACATCCTTCTGGGAACCAGACTCCACCTCCTAGTCCCTACTCTCCCAGAGGGACCCAACATCACCTCCTAATATGTTGTTGGGGTCCTTGTCCTCCTAGGGGACTGAACTCCACCTCCAGAGTCCATTGATGTCCTTAGGCTTTTCTTCCTTGGTAGGAGGATTTCCCCATGCTTGGGTTTACAGCTTCACTAGGCTCATGGGTTGCTTATTGTTCAGTGATTGAGGCTCTCAGCAGTCTCAGTTTGCAGTGATTCTGGCTCAGCTAAGCTCATGGCCAGTCATTTGTTGTTACCTAGCCTGGTGGGATCACCTCCTCTTAGCCAAAAGGCTGAGATCCAGGCAGGAATAATGAAAGAGAATATGTGCAAGCCTTTCCATTCTGCTTTGTCCCTCTCTTTTTCTCTTCTAAGAACTCGGTACCCAAGGGTTCTGACTTGGGTGAGAATCTGTTTGCTTCCTAGGACTTTTTTTGTGTACATTTCTCACAAATCTCTCTCTCACTCAGAATTCTGTAATGTAGTGCTTTTCAATCAAAGTTCTGTAAGTTAGGATTTTGCCATCCTTTGTTTTTAAAGTGATGTTTCATTTCAAGTTACCAGCAGCAGTCAAGGGGGCTGTGACATGCAAATCCCCTACCTGAGTTTCTGACTCATCTATTCAATGGCCATTTAATCACCTTCACAGTAAGAGGTCTGGCAACCTTTTCAATTTTATTCTAGCTTTCCCAGGCTGGTGGTTCATGTTACACAGCTGCATTGCCCTTTGTTTTCTGCTGCAGTTCACTTAAATGGCAGCATGCTCTTTGCCCCCTCTCCCTTGGAGGGGGGTTTCATATACAGAGTAGTGAAAGAATTGAAAAATGAAATCTGTACTTTTCATTAAAATCAGCTACAGTACCTGAAGACTGGAGGATGGCCAATGTAACGCCAGTATTTAGAAAGGCTCCAGAGGTGATCCAGGATACTTCAGACCAGTAAGCCTGAATTTAGTGCCGGAAAAAATGATCAAAACTATGATAAAGAACAAAATTGCTGAACATAGGTAATGGGACAAGCCCAACATGGGTTTAGCCAAAGGAAGTCCTGTCTCCCTAATCTGATATATTTTTTGAAGGCGTGAATAAACAAGTAGATAAAGATAAGCCAGTTGAATAGTATTATCTGGACTTTCTGAAAGCATTTGACAAAGTTCCTCATGAGAGCCTCTTGAGGAAATTAAAAAGTCATGGGACAAATGTTCTCTTGTGAACTGAGAAATGGTTAAAAGAGAGAAAACAGAGAGTAGGGCTAAATGGTCAGTGTTCTCATTGGAGAAAGGTGACTAGTGCAGTGGCCCAGGGATCTGTACTGGGACTGTGGCTGTTTATTTATAAATGATCTGTATAGAAACTAAGGTGACCAACTACCCGGTTTTGAACTGGTCAGTCTGGTTTTCCCACAGTTGTACAGTGTCCGGTTACAAGTGTAACCGGACACTGTAAAATACGGTCAAAACATGCAGCAGAAAGCAAGAACAGTGATTCTCAAACAATGTGTTGTAGCTTCCTGGTGTTCCGCTGCCAGGGACGGTTCTACCATGAGGCAGGGTGAGACGACCGCCTCAGATGGCAACATTTTGGAAGTTGCAAAAAGTGCCCCCCAAAACGCTCCTGTGGGGACCGCCTCTCCTTACCACAAGACAAGAACACGCCAGGTTTAGATGCCACAGACTGGAAGAAGAGCCCCAGTTCAGAACCTGCAGCCTGGCAGAGCCCCAAAGTTGATAAGCAGAAAATTCACACCTTCCGCAGGCCTGCAGAGGAGCCTCATGGTGGTGCAACTCAGTGATGTGCCCACAGGGGTTAACACCGCCATCGCAGGCCAGAAGAGGAACCTCGCATAGCGCAGCTCGATGATGCACCCGCAGTCTGCAAAGGAGTCTCTTTCTCGCAGGGTTCCCACCATCCTTGGGCCAGCAGAAGAATTTCAGGGCGTTGTTGTTGGTTTCATGTCAATGGGGTTTCACCCCAGCAACAGAAAGAAAAGGAAGACTTGTACAGGGAGAAGAAGGGACGTGGGCTGAGCGGGAGGGAAGGGATTGAGGGAGAAAGAAGGGTGTAAGTGTGAAAGAGCAGAGGGAAAGGGTGAGAGAGAGAAGGAGGGAGGAGGTGAGAAGAGAGGATCAATGAGTGGGGAGGGAAGAGAGGGTGAGAAGAGGGGTGAAAGGAGGGAGAAGGTGGAAAGGGTGAATGAGCAGGAAGGGGTGAAAGTGGAGGGGTGAGAAGAAAGGAATGAATGAGGTGGGAGAGGAGGGAGTGATGCGTGAAGGAGGTGATTGTGTGAGAAGGGAAGGAAAGAAAACGTGGGTGAGTGAGGAAAGTGAAGGGAAAGGGGCTGAGAAAAGAAGGAAAAGGGGTGAGTAAGGAGAGGAAAGAGAAGGGGATGGTGCGTGAGAAGAGGTGAGTGAGAGGGGAAAGGGTGGGAATTAAAGAGTTCCTTTTTCACCTGCCACCAGCCATTTCCTCCTCCTCTTGTTATATTGATGATTTTGAATTTCTTCCGTTTATGCAAATGAGGGGGAGGGGCACCCCCCACCTCGGTTGAGTGTCCAGTCCTGCTCTGTGGAAACGCTGGCAACCCTGATAGAAACAGCTGTGGAGACGGTTCTCCACACTCTCGTCTCTGACTGGAAAGGGAGGACACATCTTCTCATCTTCCCTCCATGAACTCTGGCCCAAGGCCACCCATCACTTTCAAACTTCAAACTTTATTTCTGGATTTTACCAGCCAGCAATTATTTACAGGGATATTTTGCATAGGGTAAGATGGTACATACTGAATATCTCAGAATTCATGGGACTCAAAACAGTTTGAATCACAACTTCTCCCCACCACATACATTACTCATGAGGCATACTGGAACAGCCTTTTAATATTCATGTGAAAATATTATCTCTCACCCCACAAATTTCTCCAGAACATAAATTTATTTATTTATTTATTTAAAAACTTTTCTATACCGTCGTTTAGTAGTGCACCATCACAGCGGTTTACATTTAGGCACGAAATAGGTTTGATAGTTTTCTAAGTTATCCAAGCGGTGCCAATATTTTACGGTTACATTGTTCAATAATATACTCTAATTGAAAAGTGGGTTGGAGATGCTATTTACGATTGCCGTGCTAATCGTATATGTGCATACTGTATTTAAATTAATATTTAATTATGAGTAAAATAACAAAAAATAATAAAAATATAAAGACAAACAACTCTGCTTTTATAGGTGATTTTCAGCTGAATGTATTTGTTGTTTCTTCAGGGATTACATTCCCAAAATTACACTTTCTATTGTCACTTCCATGCAGGGCCAGTGCAAGAGGATTAGGCACCCTAGGCACCTTTTGCCTTGCGCTGCCCCCCCCCCCCCCCAGGTCATGCTGACACACCCCTTCCCCGGTTGCGCCCCCCCCCCCCCCCCCAGCCGTGCTGACTCCTTCCTCTCGTTTTTTTGGGCCTTGAGCGGCAAAGAGGAGTGGAGATTCGAATATCCGCTCCTCTTTGCCGCCGCTGCTCGTGGCCCCACATGACTCGCGCCCCCTTAATGGTTGGCGCCCTAGGCCTAGACCTAGCTCCCCCTAGTGCTTCCGCTGGCCCTGCATCCATGTAATCTAGATGTGAAGTTGGTACCTGAAGACCTGGCTGCATAGGTAAAGGGTATTCCTGAGGTGGTCCAGAGGCGTTCCAGGAAGGAGTTGAGTTAGCCGGATAATTTATCAGCTAACGCTGGTCATGCTGCAGACCTATCCTAAAGTTAACTGGATACACTTATCCAGCTAACTTTAGGATATCCAGGTATATTTAGCAGTGTGGCTGTGCCACTGAATATACAGCATTAGCTAGACGGATAAGGGTATCCGGCTAACTAGCGGAGCCACACAGTTGCTGAATATGTACCTCAGTCATTCTGGAAAGACTGGAAGAAGAAGATAAAAGAAAAAAGGGATACAGTAACCAGAATTTCTTTTCTTTTCCTGTAGCAATCTGCTTGTTTCCTGATTTACATGCATATACCTCTTCCCCTTCTCCCCACTCCATCTTTGGTGAGAAAATCTAAAGATGGAATGAGGAATCATGCCATGAGCCCCCAAACCACCAGGGCCTTTACCACTCTCCTATCTTCCTCAGTTTCTCCAATGCAGGACCTGTCCAAACCTGCAAGTATGAAATGCTGATAGCAGTTTTCTCCGGGGTGTTTCTGTGTCTGGCTATGGTGCTTCTAGCAGAAATCCAGAGGAGGTTTATCACAGAAACACCCATTTTCATTTTTAGAGGGCACTGGACCCTCCGAGGATCCAAGCAGAATTGCTGAGGGATCTAAAGCTAACATAGTTCTGGTTACCACATGGATCCAGAACCCGGTTATCACCAGATACCTCCACCACTTGTGGAAAAAGGTTCCTGTTGCCCTACAGTTGCACCAACAGTGGTCAGATGCCTTTAACCCCACCTTTCTCAGAGATACGGGAGTGTAATATTTTTATTTATTTAAATACATTTATATTCCGCCTTTCGCAAAGTAGTTCAAAAGTGGATAATAATATGAACACGGACATAATTTAATAGCAAGGACACAAGCAATACCACCACATTTAGGCAATACAACAGAGATTAAAAGATCATATCAGTCTCCACCATCAAATAAAACAGAATGAAATATATAATCATGCACCCCAGATGAACATAACCAAATAGCCAAGGGACACGTCAATCACTAAAAGCAGGTTCTATAGACGTCTGAGATGCTTTAGGTACCGCCTTCCTGAGGGAGACTTTTGGAACACTGGTGCAATTACAGTTGCTGACAATTTTGGGCTTGTGCAACTCATGTTATATAGGCCTTTCTAAACAGCAATTGCATGCAATACAGATCATCCAGAATTCAGGATTGGCTAGGTAGGATCATATAACTCCAAAACTGTATGAGCTGCACTGGTTACCTGTTCCCCCTTTGGGTTTCTTTTAAATTATTAGTACTGGCGTAAAAACACTAAGGGGTAGATTTTAAAAAAGTGCACCTTCGCGTACTTTTGTTGGCGCACCAGGCGCAAACAAAAGTACGCTGGATTTTAGTAGATACGCGCGTAGCCGCTAAAATCCAGGATCGGCGCGCGCAAGGCTGCCGATCCTGCCTCCGTTCCCTCCGAGGCCGCTCCAAAATCGGAGCGGCCTCGGAGGGAACTCGCTTTCGCCCTCCCCTCACCTTCCCCTCCCTTCCTCTATCTAACCCACCCCCCCGGCCCTATCTAACCCCCCCTACCTTTGTCGGGGGATTAATGCCTCCCGGAGGGAGAAGTAAATCCCCTCGGGCCACTAGCGCGTCGGGACGCGACCTGGGGGCGGTTCCGGAGGGCGCGGCCACGCCCCCGGACTGCCCCGGGCCGAAACCATGCCCCCAGGCCCGCCCCCGAAACGCCGCATCCCGCCCCCAAAACGCCGCACCGATCGGCCCCGCCCCCGACTCGCCCCCCTCGAAAAACCCCGGGACTTACGTGAGTCCCGGGGCTCTGCGCGCGCCGGCAGGCCTATGGAAAATAGGCGCGCCGGCAAGCAGGGCTTTTAAAATCCGCCCCTAAGGGCAGAAGGCACATTGTATTTAAGAAGGTTATTACATGAACCTGCTCCTTTGCGGACACTGTGCTCAGCAGAAAAATCCTTCTTGTTCTATGTCATCATTCAAGAAGATACACTTACAGAGAAGTTGGAAGAGTGTGTTTGCAGTCACGGCCCCCACCTGGTGGATTATGTTCCCTTTGGGATTAAGAGGAGAGACAGATATCTCCTATTTTAGAAAAATATAAAGACTCATTTAGCTATGCAGGCATATCCTTGATCTAAAAATGGCTTGAATCTGTGGTTTAAAACTTAAAGCAAAGTCAAAAATAAAACTCAAGTCATGTCCTTCATATTTATAAGTGATTTTGTATCCAGATAAATTGTCCTCTTTAGATATTACTGTGGCACTTCATATACAAATTGCCACATCAATAACATTTCCTGAATCTGAACGGGGCAGGTAGAAGTGATATGTAGATAAGGAATTATGTGGCAAAAGAGGCAAGAAGAGGAATAGCATGGGAAATAAACAGGTAGGGGCAATAAAGTGAAAGAGCTTATAGTATGAAAACAAAAAAGGCTTCATAAGTGGAACTCCCTGCTCAGTTCCCTTTAATAAATTGGTGATGTTTTAACAAGGATGCAACACTGGCAGCTAAAGATATCGTTGAGGCTAGTAGCCATGTCCTCAGTACAAGAGGCATCCCAAATATGCAGTGTCCCAATTAGGTCAGCATCCACAGTGTATTTCTGAGCCAAGCATCCCTGATAGGGCATCCAGCCACTATGGTGAACTGCAGCATCACCATAGCCCATTAGCAGAAGGTGCACGGGGCATGGGGATATGATTTCCCAACCAGCATTGCAGGGATTGGATCTGAGGTACACCACCTCCCCCCTCAGAGATTAGAATTCAGATAGGGACACAGAGAGAGAGAGAGAGAGAGAGCAAAGCTAAAAATAAAAGCTTCTGGAATAAAATAAAAACATATAATAAAAAAAGTCCTCAGTGAAGTTGCATCTTTCCAAAGAAAACAGACAGAAGCTCTTGGGCTGTGTTTCTGGATGGAGGAATGAGTTCTTGTGGTTCTGATTTCAGCAGCCTGCAGGTCTTTGTGCATTTTATATATTTAGGCATACAGATGAATCAGGGAAAAAATGAAGAGCAAAGGGGAGAGACAAGGAGAAAAAATAGAGAAGAAAGAGGACAGAAGAGAGAAGGAAAGGGGTGAGGGAAAATAGCAAAAAAGAAAGAAGAAGAAAGAAAGAAAAGAAATGCTTGCCAGAATACAAATGAAGGAGAATAGACAATAGCTAGAATGAAAGAAAGAGAGAAATGAAAGAAAAGAATGAGAGAGGAGAAAAAACAGGAGTGAAAGAAAAAGAAACAAGAAGCAACCGTAACTAGAAGACAGAAAGAGAGGGAGATGGAAGAAAAGGAACAGAAGGAAAAATGGAAAGGAAATTTCAGGGTAAATAACAAGAAAATAAAACATCAAAGAAAGCGCAAAGGTAGAGACAAGGCAAAAGCCAGAATAGGAACAAAGGGAGAACACAAGAAAATGGAAGAGAAAAGAGCAAAATGAGAAGACAGTGAGATTAATCAGAATAGAGAAGAAAAAAGAGGAAGCATGAAAGAAAAGCAGCAGAAAAAATGAGAAATCAAAGGAAAATGAAATAGTAAACAACAGAAAAGAAATGAAACAAGGGGAAAGAAATAAAGGTAGCACCCCACCCCCACTCAGCAGCTTGCCATCCTTTCAGGCCGATATAGTAAAGTCCACGGGAGAGCCACTCGCCGGTGCGCGTGATTCAGTATTTAAATTAGGCCCGGCGGTAATAGCGGGCAAAAGGCGCTAGGGACACTAGTGCGTCCCTAGCGCCTCCTTTTTGGCCAGGAGCGGCGGCTGTCAGTGGGTTTGACTGCCGACGCTCAATTTTGCAGGCGTCGGTTCTTGAGCCCACTGACAGCCACGGGTTCGGAAACCAGACGCTGGCAAAATTGAGCGTCCGATTTTCGACCCGACAGCCGCCGGCCGACTTCCAATTTTTTTTTTTTAACTTTTTTTACTCTTCGGGACCTCCGACTTAATATCGCCATGATATTAAGTCGGAGGGTGCACAGAAAAGCAGTTTTTACTGCTTTTCTGTGCACTTTCCCAGTGCCGGAAGAAATTAGCGCCGACCTTTGGGTAGGCGCTAATTTCTGAAAGTAAAATGTGCGGCTTGGCTGTGGGCATACCTAATAGGGCCATCAACATGCATTTGCATGTTGAGGGCACTATTAGGTTCGGCGGGTTGGAAGCGCGTTTTCCGCCCCTTACTGAATAAGGGGTAAGGGAAAACGCGCGTCCAAGGACAGGTTAACAGTGCGCTCCGTTGGAGCGCACTGTACTGTATCGTATGTGAGAAACTCTACATCTGACGCAGTGAAACAGGCAGGCTGAAAGCAGCAGCTGTAAAGGAAATTCCAGTCTAATCAGCAAGGAACAAGAGTGATTACTGGTTTGAAATGAGCCAGCTCACTGGAATGAGGGGAGAGTATTGGGGAGGGCAGAGGCATTTGTAATTTATAAAAAAAAAAAGAATGTTTCTTCCTATAGGAGCTGCCGAATGACCATTTCTGGATTGAGACTTTTGAGCTATTCCTGGATTTTTGAACTTGATGTCCTCATTGAATTGTGGGACTCGTACTCCTTTCTTTCATTTGACAATCAGTACTACTGCTGTGCAGCAGGAGGAGAGTGTGTTAAAAAAAGAAACAGGAGAGGTCACATGCATGCGCTAGGCACAAATGGGCAGAAAAAGCCGGTGGGATGTAAACAGTGAATTCATAGACCTCTTGGCCCCTGGCAATGAGTATCCACATTGCTATGAGTCAACAGGGGTTGTTAACTCACTCAGGTCAACCCGCAGAAGTTTATCCAATCCCGATTTTGCTCCCAGAACATGCAAGCAGATGAAGAGCTGTGTTTTTCTTAAAGAAATTAGAACGCCATGTAGGCAACAGGGGTAAAACCAGGAATGGGTTGACCCGGTTGAGTTGGCAGCCTCCTCTGCAGGCAAAGGTTCATCAGTATTGCTGCTTTTGAGGTCTGTGTGAGGCTTTTGGTCCATCCCTCTCCCATTCACTTCCGGGGACACTCACCTGCAGCGATGTGGGCAAGCCCGAGGGGATGGCTCGGAGGTTGTTGCGGTCCAGCCGTAGGTAAATGAGGCTATGCAGGGGGTTGAAGAAGGTTAGAGGATAGATATTTCCATCATGAAAACCATTCCCTTCTAGTTCCAGTGTCAGCAACTTGTTGAGGCCTAAGGAGAAGTAAGATCAAGGGTTATTCAGAAGTTAGCTGCACATTGGGGTCAAAATCACTGGAGAACACTGCCTGCTTCGCGCAAGAGAAAGCACGAGCATGTTTTTCTCCTGGCCCCTGGGCTAGAGTTCACTATTTATTTATTTATTTATTGAGGATTTTTATATACCGACATTCTCGATACAAATATCGAATCAGGTCGGTTTCCATAGAACAAAACTGTCGCGGTTAAGGCGTTACAATAAACAGATTTTCTGAACATAAGAACATAAATATTCAATAGACAACAATAACTCGTCAAAAAACGTGAGTAAATGTAGAAAATAGCTAAAAATAGACGGTGAGTTAAATTGGGATGGGCAAGTGACAGTGAACAATGTTGATAGGCATAAATATGAGTAATGCATGAGCTAAAGAACTAATGCATCAACAAGGGAGTCTTTCAAAACAAGTGTGCCGTCCAGATAAGGCGTAATCGGGCCTTGAGGGGATATGGGCGGTCATGGAACTTATAGTGGACTATTTTGTTCTTTGACCCGTTCTTTGACTGTGTACATCATCCTTATTTGTTGAAATATGCCAACAATCCACGTAATAATACAGGGCTGAGACACGAACTATGCTTTGTTTCCAAAGTAGTAAAACCTCCAATTGCAAAACAGACACCTAAAGCGACCAGATATCTAATACATTTTCAAAGTACCAAACTAGGCATCCATGTGGAGCTGGACGCACAAAATAGCGAGTGGTCTAGAGATGTGGTCTTGCCCTTGGACATACCTTCTTCCAGTTTCCAGTCTGTCACGCATCTAATTTTCTTATGTCTTACTGCATCAAGTATTTAGGAATCTAACTAGATACCACATTTAGGTGTCTAAGCCAAGATTCAGGAGGAGTTTTCAATATCTTAACAGTGCTGTTCTAGTAGCCCTATAGGTCCAGGGGAAAACTGGAGTCTCAATAGCTCATGAGATCTTTAGGAAGGGTAACTTTCAATAGTGTGCCTAAGTTGGCACAGGTAGTGTGTAAATGTATTTTTTAAAACTGTGGCGTTAGGCCTAACAAGTGCACATGGAGCAAAGGTTTAGGTCACTTTATGATAAGCTTATGGGAGCATTCACTTGAATTTAATATAAAGGGGCTGACCAACTGTAGGCCCTTGCTCTCTTGCTAAGGAGATTATGGAAGAGGAGGGTGTATTTATTTATTTAGATGTTTCTCAAGCATTCTACATTGTTAACTAAGAGAAAATTACGTTCGGGTATAGTAGATATTTCCCAGTCATGTGCTGACATTTCCTTCTCCTAATAGGAAATGCTTAAAGCATATTATGTCTGGAAGGATTTTATGACTAAGCAGAGGCCTTTTTCGAAGCAATAATTACTTGGGCCATTCTTAAACCTCCACCTTGAAGTGGAATCTGTGCAGGAGATATTTGTACTTGTTACTGCTAATTAAAATAGCTCTCCAAGGTGGCTATTTGTAATAATTATGTCTGTACTGCCTAATGTGTGCCCTGTTCATAGGTGCCTGCACGTATCTGGGCTGTTGTCGGGTACCTCAGAGCAAGTAAAGCGGCATGCTTCCAGATGGGCTACTGTGTTTTTGAAGCACTATTGCAAATTCCTAATGTTGTACTCAGCACCAGACTTTTTAGACTTTTAAAACATGATGACAGTAAGTGGGGTACCTGATGGTATAAGTGAGGCAACTGTAAGGAGTGATGCAGATAGGTATAAATGGCAACCAGCTTTAACCGTTACCTCTACTTAATCTGTAATATTACATAAGAACATAAGAAAATGCCATACTGGGTCAGACCAAGGGTCCATCAAGCCCAGCATCCTGTTTCCAACAGTGGCCAATCCAGGCCATAAGAATCTGGCAAGTACCCAAAAACTAAGTCTATTCCATGTAACCACTGCTAATGGCAGTGGCTATTCTCTAAGTGAACTTAATAGCAGGTAATGGACTTCTCCTCCAAGAACTTATCCAATCCTTTTTTAAACACAGCTATACTAACTGCACTAACCACATTCTCTGGCAACAAATTCCAGAGTTTAACTGTGCGTTGAGTAAAAAAGAACTTTCTCCGATTAGTTTTAAATGTGCCCCATGCTAACTTCATGGAGTGCCCCCTAGTCTTTCTACTATCCGAAAGAGTAAATAACCGATTCACATCTACCCATTCTAGACCTCTCATGATTTTAAACACCTCTATCATATCCCCCCTCAGTCGTCTCTTCTCCAAGCTGAAAAGTCCTAACCTCTTTAGTCTTTAGTCTTTAGTTGTTCTATTCCCCTTATCATTTTGGTAGCCCTTCTCTGTACCTTCTCCATCGCAATTATATCTTTTTTGAGATGCGGCGACCATAATTGTACACAGTATTCAAGGTGCGGTCTCACCATGGAGCGATACAGAGGCATTATGACATTTTCCGTTTTATTCACCATTCCTTTTCTAATAATTCCCAACATTCTGTTTGCTTTTTTGACTGCCGCAGCACACTGCACCGACGATTTCAATGTGTTATCCATTATGACACCTAGATCTCTTTCTTGGGTTGTAGCACCTAATATGGAACCCAACATTGTGTAATTATAGCATGGGTTATTTTTCCCTATATGCATCACCTTGCACTTATCCACATTAAATTTCATCTGTCATTTGGATGCCCAATTTTCCAGTCTCACAAGGTCTTCCTGCAATTTATCACAATCTGCTTGTGATTTAACTACTCTGAACAATTTTGTGTCATCTGCAAATTTGATTATCTCACTCGTCGTATTTCTTTCCAGATCATTTATAAATATATTGAACAGTAAGGGTTCCAATACAGATCCCTGAGGCACTCCACTGTCCACTCCCTTCCACTGAGAAAATTGCCCATTTAATCCTACTCTCTGTTTCCTGTCTTTTAGCCAGTTTGCAATCCACGAAAGGACATCGCCACCTATCCCATGACTTTTTACTTTTCCTAGAAGCCTCTCATGAGGAACTTTGTCAAATGCCTTCTGAAAATCCAAGTATACTATATCTACCGGTTCACCTTTATCCACATGTTTATTAACTCCTTCAAAAAAGTGAAGCAGATTTGTGAGGCAAGACTTGCCCTGGGTAAAGCCATGCTGACTTTGTTCCATTAAACCATGTCTTTCTATATGTTCTGTGATTTTGATGTTTAGAACACTTTCCACTATTTTTCCTGGCACTGAAGTCAGGCTAACCGGTCTGTAGTTTCCCGGAGGGAACTTTCCTTCCACCCCCCTGCACCTTCCCCTCCCTAACCCCCCCCCCCCCCCCGGCCCTATTTAAACCCCCCCACCTGTGTTTTAAAAGTTACGCCTGCCATTCCCCGGCCCAGGACCCGTTTCCGAGGCCTCGGCCATGCCCCCGAAATGACCCCAGGCCGGCACCACGCCCCCCCGGAACGCCCCGAATGTTGCGTCGGCCCTGACACGCTCCCCTCGACACCCCCCCCCCCCCCCAGAAAGCCCAAGACTTATGCGCATCCCGGGGCTTGCTCGTGCCGCCGAGCCTATGCAAATTGGCTCGGCGCGCACAGGGGGATTTTAAAGGGTTACACGCATAACTTATGTGCGTAACCCTTTTAAAATCTACCCCTATATATGCAAATCTTATGTTTAAGTTTAAATTGTGAGGCTGTGGCCATTTTATCCACTCAATAAAAGATCAGTTTTGAGAATGAACGAGGTGTCATTATTGTGAACAGGGCGGGGGTGGGTGGGTGGGGGCAATGGTGTAGCAAGGGTCTCTTGTGCCCGGGGGGGGGGGGGGGGGGGGGCAGTACGTTTGTGTTGCCTCCCCCATGCCCCTCCCTTCCTCCACCACCACCATCCTCCATGTAGAATGGCTTATGGTCACAGAAACAGCAGGCAATTCAAATAACACCCTCTTCTCGCCTTCTACAAAAATACAAAAGGAGGCCCCTGGATGCCCCCTACAGCCCAGTGCCTGGGGAGTTTGGATCCCTCAGTCCCCCCTCCCTACGTCACTGGGTGGGGAGGGGGCGAGGAATTAAGGCGTGCCTCAGTTAAGTTTGAAAATCCTTCGAGACACAATATACTTTAAACCTTTCATATTAGAAGGAAATGTCAGCACATGACAGGGAACTGTGCCTGAATATAATTTCCCCTCAGTTAAATCGTTGTAAAACAGCCACAATAAATGTATGGCACCTTGGAAAGCATCAAGAGTTGTTCACGCAGAAGTGGGGAACGTGTGCACATACATTTATGAAAAGTATGCGCACACTCATTCCCCGCATAGACTTTTAACCGTTTCATAAAAGTATATGCATAGAATTAATGTGCCAACCAAGGTGAATTTCATGCAGGCTCAGGTATTTCACATCTGTGCATGTTCCCACAGTGCAGTACATGCACAATGGCTGCCAAGAGGGCGCACAACCGTGCAAGCCAAATTTCTCACAAGAGGAAGTGACAATTGGAGTGAATAAAATACGGAAGGCTGAAAAACATTTTACTTGGACCTGCAGCAACTGAAGTCAATGGATAACAGCAGCAGCAGCAAAAACTGTGGCAAAGTTTAGCCAACAAATTAAATGCTGTATTCCATAACCACTGGGATACAGAGGACCTCAGAAAAATTGGAGAGGCCTGTTCAAGAAGGTCAAAGTCAAACAGGTTGCAATTTGAGGAAAAAGGTCCTTCATCTCAGTTCACTCTGTCAACCACCGAGCACAAGGTCATGCCTGAAATGGATGAAACCACTGCGTTTGGGGTCAACCAGGATGATATCTCCCACTCAGAAGGCACACAAAGTGAGTTATATTTTTTTGGCATTCCTGTCTTCTTTCAGTACGTATGTAGCATCTATGTTTACTTTCATAAAATAGTAGCAGTAATGATGGCAGAAAAAAGACCAAATGGTCCATCCAGTCTGCCCAGCAAGTTTCTTATGGTAGTAACTGCTGCTGCATGCCCCCAAGCTATATATTAAAGGTAGTAATATTTAAAATCAAAACCAATCAACTATCAAACCCAGAACAAAATTATTGCTAGCAATATTTTTACAGGGTGAGCAGCCTTCTTGATAATTTAGACAGTGCTGCTTGAATGTGCTTTGCTTTGGGACTTGGGCCATAAAATTAGTCCAGTGATTATTCCCTAATGCCTGAGTATCAGTAACCCGAACCATAAAAGTCAGGGTCCAGCGTTGGCTGTCGCCTGAATCCAAGTCCCCTTTTTCTCCCCACTGTGAAGCTGAGAGCAATGTTGCAGTTGGGCATCAAAATGGCAGATGAAATTTAATGTGGATAAGTGCAAGGTGTTGCATATAGGGAAAAATAACCCATGCTATAGTTACACAATGTTAGGTTCCCTATTAGGAGCTACCACCCAAGAAAGAGATCTAGGCGTCATAGTGGATAACACATTGAAATTGTCGGTTCAGTGTGCTGCGGCAGTCAAAAAAGCAAACAGAATGTTGGGAATTATTAGGAAGGGAATGGTGAATAAAACAGAGGATGTCATAATGCCTCTGTATCGCTCCATGGTGAGACCGCACCTTGAATACTGTGTACAATTCTGGTCGCCGCATCTCAAAAAAGATATAATTGTGATGGAGAAGGTACAGAGAAGGGCTACCAAAATGATAAAGGGAATGGAACAGCTCCCCTATGAGGAAAGACTAATGAGGTTAGGACTTTTCAGCTTGGAGAAGAGACGGCTTAGGGGGGATATGATAGAGGTGTTTAAAATCATGAGAGGTCTAGAACGGGTAGATGTGAATCGGTTATTTACTCTTTCGGATAAGACTAGGGGGCACTCCATGAAGTTAGCATGTGGCACATTTAAAACTAATCGGAGAAAGTTCTTCTTCACTCAACGCACAATTAAACTCTGGAATTTGTTGCCAGAGGATGTGGTTAGTGCAGTTAGTGTAGCTGTATTTAAAAAAGGACTGGATAAGTTCTTGGAGGAGAAGTCCATTACCTGCTATTAAGTTCACTTAGAAAATAGCCACTGCTCTTACTAGCAATGGTAACATGTAATAGACTTAGTTTTTGGGTACTTACCAGGTTCTTATGGCCTGGATTGGCCACTATTGGAGACAGGATGCTGGGCTTGATGGACCCTTGGTCTGAACCGGTATGGCATGTACTTATGTTCTTATGTGTCAAAAGCATCAAGGCTAATTGGTTAAGGGTAGTAATCCTCATGCTTTCTGTTAAAGGTAGTAACTACTAACTGCTGCACCATGCAGGTTACCCCATGCATCCTTTTCTTCATTTCCAACCTCTAACCTTTAGAGATTCACAGTATTTATCCCATGCTCTTTTGAATTTGTTTACTGTTTTCACTCTCTTCCAGAAAGGCATTCCAGGCATCCACCACCCTCTCCGTAAAGAAAAATTTCCTGATATTGGTTCTGAGTCATCCCCCTGGAATTTCATTTCATGATTCTTAGTTCTACTGTTTCCTTTCCAACAGAAAAAGTTTGAAGTTTGTGCATCATTAAAATCTTTCAGGTATCTGAAGTTCTATATCATATTTCCCCAGCACCTACTCTCTTCCAGGGTGTACATATTCAGATCCTTCAGCCTCTCCTCATAAGTCTTCCATTTTGGATGTAAGTGCTAATCCATACCTGAGCAAAAAAAATTATTATCTTGCCAGCTTGCCTGCTAGCAGGACCATATGTTGTCCCAAACAGATTTCTTTGCAAATCCAAGCATTTATGGAAGTTTTGTTGTCAGTGCCCACATCATATGACTCTGTCTTTCAGTTCGATGCATTATAGGCAAAGTAGGTTAGAGACTCCTCTGCATAGTTTGCTGACAGGTGTCAAGGGTGGAGAAGGCCCTTTACTCTGTGGCAATAAAAGCACAATCCAAGCTTGAATGAGTTGCTTGGACCATTTCCAGTCATGCCTGAGACCACATGTTTAGGCCCTGCATGTGATATAAACTCATAGGAGGGTTAGCAATAATTGGTTTGCCTGCTCTGGCTCCGGCATGCTCCTGTAGTCTACCTCCAGTTATAGGCTGGCTCCAAAGCTAAGAGAGACCCTCAACTCCAGCTCCAGACTGCTCCAGAAACCCCTGCTCTGGCTAGAGAGCAGCTCCAAATTGCTGCACCAGCTCCAGCTGCTTTTACCAGGCTCCAGTTCCAGAGCCAGAAGAGAAAAATGTTTTAAAAAAAAAGTATAATATTGTAATAAGCTTAATAACATTTTTTAACTAATGCTACTGGATAATAAATATTCCAAGAGGCACTTAATTTTAACAACTGAAGGAGAGAGAAATCAATATTTTTTTAATTAAGTGTTTTAATTTTGTATGATTTATTTTATCGTGTTTTATTCGCTTATTGTATCTTTATTTTATTCGCCTAATGTATCTTTATTTTATTTTTTATTGTTATTTATGTATTATACATGGAAACCGTTGTGATGGCCAGTCTGATCGACGGTATGTAAGAGCTTAATAAATAAATAAATGATGTATTTATCTAAATATGGGTGATTCTATGGCAGAAACAGTTTGCAAACAAGGACAATCCATTCCAGTATAGCCATGTCTGCCTCTTCTTGTTTTCCTGATGGCATTCTCGAACTCCCAGACCTTGATGCAATTCAAAAAAAATCTTTCAACAAGAGGCTTTTTCTTTTTTCTTCTTCCTCTTTTGTAAATATTTGAGTGATGTCTTTTCAGTTGTCTCTTCTGATTGAAAGGCTTTTTAGTCGGCTTCTCATGGCAGAGTTTGCACTGTGCTTTACCCTGATATAAACTTTAAAATCAGCTACCAGCATCTGTTTTACTTTCTTCATTTTGTTTTTGCTGTTCTTATGCTTCAGTCATAATGTCAAACTAGAGAAGAGTACAGGTTCCACCCCACCAGTGTCTAATCTAGAAAAGGGAAACTAACCTTTTGCCTCCTGTGCTTTTTTTTCCACACTTCCTATCACCTGACCAACCTCCCAAACCTCACACATGCTTAGGAATTCAAACAGACTGCGATTATATAACCAGCTTTAGAACCAAGAAAAGGAAGGCATAAAAAAAATTTAATTCATAAAATATCCTTTGCCAAATAGTTGGAATGAGGTTCGATTGCTTTACTCTTACAAAATTAATTATATACTGCACTTTGTTATGTTCAGTAAACTTTATCAATATTTGAAGGTAGCAGAAAGTGGAGCAGCTCCAGAACTTCAGCTCCAGCTCCAAAGCCCTGCTACATTCTGAATCCAGCTCCAGCTCCGGCTCTAGTAATCTCTGCTCCAGCTCTGCAGCATAGCTAAAAAAAAAAAAAAATGACCAGCCCCATTCTGGCTCCAGGTTTTGGAGCTGGCTCCGAGTTCTGGAGCTGGGGGTCCTGGCCATTTCTAACTCTGAGACAGTGGGGAGGGCATTCTTCTCAGAAAAGCAGGCTAAAAACATCCACCATCAATTGTATAGCAGTTTGGCCTCTGCTGTATACCAGTTATTAGTGCTGTATGCATACTTGCAGGAGAGAAATGTTAACATCCATATGGAGAGGCCCAGGTATCCAAGAGGATATGGAAAGGCTAGGCCTGTCGTCTGCAGAGAAATGAAGATGCGTAGAGGGAAAGATTTACACTGAAGATGGAGCAGGAGGGCCAGCGGATGTGGGGATGCCGGAGGATAATGAGTAATAGAAGTAAGAGCTGTCTTGAGAATGAGTTCCCGATGTTCTACCAGGATCCGGGTTCACCACAGCTTTTTCCTGAACAACAACAAGGGCCTACCATGCAGCCAAGCGCTGAAGAACCAGAATAGCCTCCTTTTGTCACTCGACATGCACCACTTAATGCCTGTGAAGAAAGAATGATGGTTCAAAATGAACACTTTGCAAACCTGCAGGGAGAACTGCACTGTGTATTTGGAATGTGCTTAAACGTATTCTCAAACGAATGGATTCAGATCCCATTCACATATTTCCTGCATCCTTCTCTCCCTTCCCTTCTTATCCCATCTTCAGCAGAAGTGCTAGAGGGCTTAGCTCTTATGGCTTCTTTTCCTAGCCCTTTCCCCTTTTCCACATCAAGAGCTTCCAGCTCCCTCAGAGGGCAGTGTCACCTCCGACTTCACCCCCCCGAGGCACAGCTGTCAAGTGGCTTGCCTCGGGCAACTGGGAAAAGCAGAGGCTAGCCTTGGAAATAATATCCAGCTGTTGTGTATGTGTTTGTGTGTGTATATGTGTATACAGAGAGTTTTATATATAAATCACGCTCTGTATATACTACATAGTGAAATCACTTGCAACTAAAAAAAAAAAAAAAAGACTTGTACTTTAAAAGCTCAGCTGTTTCAATGTGTTCCTTATTTAGACAGCATGGATCACGGGCATGGCGCTTTAATTCTTCAAGTGCCCCTTCTGTCACCACAGCCTCCTCCTCCTCCTCTTTCTGCTCCTCAGCGTCAGTGTGGGCCTTTCACTCTCAGAAGGAGGATTGCTTATGTGCCTTAGCTATATTATGGAGAATGCAGCAGGCTAAAAAAATGTCACAGGCCTTAGTAAGGGTGTACAGCAGATATACCCCTGATTTGTCCAAGCATATAAAGTGTGTTTTCAGGAAGCCAAAAGTTCTCTGTATAACAGCCCTGGGCGGCCTCTGGGCCTCACTGTAGTGCTCATCTGCCGTATTCTTGAGGCACACTAGGGGGTTCATAAGCCAGGTTTGAGGGGACAGCCTCTGTCACCTGTGAGAGAGAAGACAACGAAGAGTGTCAAGCTAAAGTGGAGCGCACTGTTGCTGGCCTTTGGTGAGGCTGGAGTAGGCCTCCATATGAAGAGCTGCAAGAGATTTATTTATTTATTTATTTATTTATTTAATTAACAGTTTTTTATACCGACCTTCATAGTAGATAACCATATCAGATCGGTTTACATTTTAACAAGGGTAAACTGATGTAACAATTCTGGTGTTAGATGTTAGATGTTAGATGTTATCCTCGTAAGGGGATATATAGGCCGAGGACCCAATGTTTAGGCCTGTCAGAGAAGCATGTGATTCACAGGTTTAGCTTTAATAAGGAAACCATTTTATACCTCTGCCAGCATTGGAGGGGAACCTATGGCCTTCCACCCAGAAGGTCACACCTTGCCAGTCCATCTCAAAGTCACTGCAGCCCTGGCTTTTTTCACCACTGGCACCTTCCCGACCCCTGTAGGGATGGGGGAGGTCACAGCAAGAATTGCCCTTTGCTGACACAGATTCCAAAAAATCCACACATTTATAGCACTCACAGTAGCACTGTTACCCACCACCAACACACCCACAGCTACCACCAGAACACCAGCTGCACACACAATCTGAGACCCACAGACTCACAAAGAAGACAGATACACTGAAAAATACACAAGAAATTATAGAAACAACACAGAACTAGCACATAATTATAAACATTCACAATTAATCTATATCAAACGATGCTAAACATGCTCCAACAACTCTTACCAATCTCTAGGCTGCACGAACTACCACTCCAAGGACCAGGTCACAAAAGACAAGTGAGTATAAATGCCATGGGTTAAATAGCAGATATAAAAGAATGTGCGCGTGTTTGATAAGATATGCACGTACTCTGCTTATAAAATATGTAACTGTTCATACTTGCCAACCCCAGAAGATCCCCAACCCTGTTTTTTATGCACAGACTTGTACGCGCATATTCTTGCCCTTATAAAATTCACTCCACACACATAATTGCAATGTGCATGCGTATACCCCAATTTTACGTGTACAAACCTCATGTGCTTGAAAATTACTCTGTCCAGGACTGTTGTAGTACATTATCTTTCCAGACCACACAGGTCCCTTTTTCCTCTTCCCTTACTAATCCCAAGAGGAATTGAAAGCTGATGTACTGCAGCATCTTTTTTTATTGGTTCAACAAAAGATATCACAGCCTACAAGGATTCTACATGAATAACAATGATGGAAAATCTGACTTGTTTTCTGTGTGCAGTTGTGCACACACTAATGAGCTCACAACATAGCACACAACATAGCCATTTCCATTGCGTCTCTCATGCTATGGGTGACAAACCCTATTTAGGCGCAGTTGCCAAGGCATTGGGACTCTCCAAATGCTCTGAAAGTGGCAGCTTGGCATCTCCCGTGCCCAGACTTGGAGGCAAGCCTAGAGGGACAACATTCTTTTGCTACAATAAGTCTGACACCAAATCTGTTTGTTCCTGTCTGTGTGTTTCTATCCCCATGCCTCCACCCGCTTCCTCTTTCTGTCTCTGCCCCTCCTTTTCTGCCTGTCTGTTTTTCTCATTTTTTTTCCCTCAGAAAAGCTGAGAAAGTGAATCCAGATCTCGGAGTGTGTTGGTGGTGCTACACTTGTCACAGCACAGTATGCAAGTCATTGCTTTGTTGCAGCTGTACCCCACATGTACTGTGCATGTTCAGGGTGGATGCTACTAGATGCTCACTGGGAGAACAAGCTGTTTTGGCAGGAGGCTTGCATTTGACATGTGGACACATTTACTCTGTCTCGCCTCTGATAAAGAACAAGATGTCGGGGGGCTAGGAGCTGGCAGCTGCAAGCACCTTCACTTTTGAAATGGGGCCAGGGGAGAGGGCAGGGACATGGCTGACATTTCCCACAGCAGCTGCGAAACCATGGATAATACTGTTCAGGCCGATTCAGCTCACCCTGAGTGCACCGTTAGCCCCTGTCTAGACCTGCGTTTTCCATGCGCTATTATTACCCCTTATACACAGGCCGACTCAGTACGGTGCGCTCAGGGTGAGCGCACCGTTAGCCCCCGTCTAGACCTGTGTTTCCCACGTGCTAATATTACCCCTTATACAGTAAGGGGTAATAGCACGAGGAAAATGCGTGTCCAACCCCCCAAAAACTAATAGCGCCCGCAACATGCAAATGCATGTTGATTAGCCTATTGGTTAATCCCGCGCAATACAGAAAGTAAAATGTCCAGCCAAGCCGCACATTTTACTTTCAGAAATTAACGCCTGCCCAAAGGCAGGAGTTAATTTCGGCCAGCACCGGGAAAGTGTACAGAAAGCAGAAAAAACTGCTTTTCTGTACACCCTCCGACTTAATATCATAACGATATTAAGTCGGAGGCCCCAAAAATAAAAAAAAATTTTAAATCTGCCCGCGGGTTGGAAGACGGTTGCTCAGTTTTGCCGACGTCCATTTTCCGAACCTGTGGCTGTCAGCAGGTTTGACAACTGATGCTGGTAAAATTAAGCGACAGCTGTCAAACCCGCTGACAGCCGCCGCTTCTGTCAATAAGGAGGCGCTAGGGACGCGCTATTTCCGCAGGCCCTCATTTAAATACAGAATCGCGTGCTCAGGAGAGTGGTCTAGGCGCGCGTTGAGAGAGCGGGCGCTCGCTTCTGAGCGCCGGCTCTCCCGTGAATTTTACTGAATCGGCCCGATAGCAAGAACTGAACTTAATGGGGGTCAATTCAACCCCCAGCTATTTAGCCTCCAAGAGGCGAATAGTGATCAAATATTGAGTTCTGTGAAGCATCTGTTGTAGTAAACGATATTCTGCTTTTGTTCAGTGTGTTTACACACTTTAAAACAATATTTGTAAAGGTCTGGATAAAAGCAGCAGGCAGTAGACAGGATCTCGGTTATGAAGCTCTTGCCCTGCCTCCGTTCCCACTCACAAATGGAAAGTCATCCGCCTAGATATGACACTTTTATTCACCTCAAGGGGGGCTTTGCCCTGAATATATTTACTCCAGCTCAGAGCAAAAGCATCTAGTTGACTTCCCATTTACTCATATAGCCCCCTTTTTCCCTGGAGGAGGCAAAATTTTATTTTGTATTTCCTTCCCTTTTCCCCTCAAGGAAAATCATGGGACCCCCCCTGCCTATGCCACATTATTTCCTTTTACACTCCACAATTCCATTGGAATGAAACTGGGAACAAAAATGTCTCAGGAAAACACTGCAATAACAAGTACTGCCAGTGTACCCTGTCAAATGCCTTTTCGGTATCAACAGTAAACAGGATGAAAGGCTCTCTCTCTCTGCATAATACATTAAATTCAGAATTTTACTCCCATTGTCGGTTGCCAGGCGGCCTGGTGTAAAGTCCAACTGGTTCTTATGGATCAAGTGAAAAATTACTCCACTGAGGCATTTTGCCAGAACCTTAGCCAAAATCTTGATGAAATTATTTAGGAGAGAAATAGACCTATATGAACCACATAGTATACTATCTTTCCCCTCCTTGGCTAACACAATAATACCAGCAAAATTTGAAGTAGAGAAAAAAAGGCCTCCAACTTTACAGGTAAGTGGACCAATAAAAAAAAACCCAAAAAACATTAAAAATCTTGTAGAATTTGGCGGAAAATCCATCCAACCCAGGTGCTTTATTCACTTCAAAGTCCTTAATGACCAACACAACCTGTTGGATCTCAGGATCATGCATGGGAATGAGTTCATAAGCTAGGTAACAGTTTATATCTGTATCATCAATAGAGGCGTCAAAGTCATACAACTTCTCATAAAACTGTTATCCAATATCAAGCTCCTTTCTTTAGTTTTGATTTTAACTATCTGGTTTTGTGTGAACCTATTCTTCAGTTTTTATGCCAAGAGTCTGCCAGCCTTGTTACCCGATTCAAAATATGTCTGTCTAGTTAGATCCAAGTTATGAGTAATTTCCTCAGCAGCCAATAAGTGCAGTCTATTTCTGTCTACCTCAGCTCAGATATAACCTTAGCATCAGAAGTATGTTTATGTAATCGCTGCAATATCCAGATAGAAGCAATAAGAGAGGACTTATCCTTCATTCTTCAACTTCCCTCTAATGATAACCTTAAGACAATTCCAAAGAATCACTGGAATGATCTCAATCATGTCATTAAAAAGCAGATAGTCATGTATGTCCTATTCCAACTCTCTATATATGGTTTCATCATTAAATAAACTATTGTTTATTCTCCAAAACGGTCTACCTATGTCATGTCCATTGAACTGAACATAAGAACATGTGAACATGCCATACTGGGTCAGACCAAGGGTCCATCAAGCCCAGCATCTTGTTTCCAACAATGGCCAATCCAGGCCACAAGAACCTGGCAAGTACCCAAAAACTAAGTCTATTCCATGTTACCATTGCTAATGGCAGTGGCTATTCTCTAAGTGAACTTAATAGCAGGTAATGGACTTCTCCTCCAAGAACTTATCCAATCCTTTTTTAAACACAGCTATACTAACTGCACTAACCACATCCTCTGGCAACAAATTCCAGAGTTTAATTGTGCGTTGAGTAAAAAAGAACTTTCTCTGATTAGTTTTAAATGTGCCCCATGCTAACTTCATGGAGTGCCCCCTAGTCTTTCTACTATCCGAAAGAGTAAATAACCGATTCACATCTACCCGTTCTAGACCTCTCATGATTTTAAACACCTCTATCATATCCCCCCTCAGCCATCTCTTCTCCAAGCTGAAAAGTCCTAACCTCTTTAGTTTTTCCTCATAGGGGAGCTGTTCCATTCCCCTTATCATTTTGGTAGCCCTTCTCTGTACCTTCTCCATCGCAATTATAACTTTTTTTTTTTTTAAATTAACACTTTTATTGAACTTTTTCCAGTTGATATATCAATGCCATTACAATATCAATATGTAGACAAAATACATCCCCACAGTCCCCCACCCACCCCACCCCTCACCATATTGAAGGAGCTATAGCTTCCCAGCTATAAAAGTAATGATGACATGCAATGATTTTCACATTAGTAATAGAACAATCATAGCTATTATAACAAAGCATCAGTCAGAAATAACAATCTCATTCATTGTGGTTAAAGGTCAACACTTGTCCCTAGATACCCAATCTCCTAGCCCCAAAAGGGTTTACATCTGTTCTATATATTCCACAAACGGTTTCCAAGCCTTAATCATCGAGGGCATTCTCCCATATTTGGCGGCTGTTAGGGAAGCTAGCCTGTAGTATGTATGGAGTTTATCAATGACCTCCAGCAACTGTGGCACTTGAGCTGTTTTCCACTTAGCTGCTATCAACGTACGAGCAGCAATAAAGACATGAGAACAAAAGCGCTGCTGGGACCTTTGTATAACCTCTGGGTACACATGTAGCAAAGCCGCAATAGCAGAGGCCTGAAAAGGTACTTGAAGCAGGGCACTTAGCCAAGTGAAAAGAGTCTCCCAGAAGGGCTGAATTTTCGAACAGTTCCACCAGATATGAAAATACGTTACCCTATTTCCACAGCTGCACCAGCACAAGTCTGACGCAGCCGGGTATATCCTATGGATTTTGTCTGGGGTAAAATACCATCTATATATCATCTTATAGCAATGTTCACGCAATCCCGCTGAAATCGAAAACTTCCTGGCACAATATAATATGGCCTCCCAGGTCTGAGGACTTAGTTGTTCTCCCAAATCCATTGCCCAATGTTTCTCAAACGTGCTAGCTTCCTGCTTGTCAGGGAAGAAAGCATGATAAATTTTAGAAATGGGCCCTTTTATTCTGTCACTATATTGCACCATAGCCTCAAACAATGAGCGACTTGGTCGCAACAGTTTGGTGCGCAGTAGAGCCCGAATAAAGTGGACTACTTGGGCATATGCTAGGAAATCGTTCGGATTAAAGGAGGAAATATCCATCAATCCCTGCATGGAAAGAATAGACCCTTGGGACATCAGGTGGCCAACTGTAGTTACACCCACTTTCTTCGATACAGTTGACTGAGGGACCTATCTGTTATAAAGAAGGGAGGATTGATAGAAATATTTAAATGCCCCGACTAATTGCCTGCTACTCTGCTTCCAAATATTCAGAGTGGTCCGTAGAGACCATGCGATGCCCTGAATTGCCCACCAGGAGTTCCGCGGTTGCCAAAATATAGCTCGTAAAGCCATTGGACCCAGAATTGCTTGTTCAATGGACACCCATTGCTTAATTTCTGTATTACAGTGAATATCCATTAAGGCCCTCAACTGGGCTGCTCTATAGTACCAAAGGAGGTTGGGAACCCCTAGTCCTCCCTGCAACTTTGGGCGATATAACACCTGACGAGCTAGACGTGGAGGGCATCTGCGCCATATGAAATCAAAGATCCATTTTTGCCACCGGCGCAACATAGGCGGGGAATGCTTACTGGTAAGGAAGAAAACACAATTATATCTTTTTTGAGATGCGGCGACCAGAATTGTACACAGTATTCAAGGTGCGGTCTCACCATGGGAGCGATACAGAGGCATTATGACATTTTCCGTTTTATTCACCATTCCCTTTCTAGTAATTCCCAACATTCTGTTTGCTTTTTTGACTGCCGCAGCACACTGAACCGACGAACCTATACCTGCACCTAAAGTGTCAGAAACCAAAGTTTTGCCAATCCCCAACTATCCATTAACCTTCTCAGCTGAGTGCAATGTGATTTGGAGAAAAACCCTCCCCATGAAGAAAAATCAAAGAAGGTACCCTAGTAACACTAAAATCCACTCCCCCAAAATAATATGACCATAGGTACACTCTAGCAGCACTTTGCCTGAAAAAAATCCCCTTGGTTTGAATTAGGACTATAGATATTAACCAAGAAAAGTGTTTCAGAGTTCACTCTCATTTTAACTATTAGAAATCTCCCTTTCACATTTCTATGGACTTCTTTCGTCTCTACACTAAAATCCCTAGAAACCAAAATGCCAGCATCTCCATATTTATTCCATTTAGTGCAAGATGCAAGAAATATAATAGGATACATTCTTGACTGGAATGACCTCTCATCCCATTTCCTCAAGTGGGTTTCTGGAATGAAAAGTATTGTGGCCTATAATAACTTTGCTTCTTTAAATAACTTTTGTCGTTTAAAGCGAGACTTGAGCCCCTTAACATTAAGAGAAACTATTCTACCTGCCTCCTCCCAATCATCCCTCCATATGACCCATAACTCAACCCCCTCCTCCTGCCATTCCCTGCTCAGACGCAACCCAAACCTGATCTGCCGCCCCAGAACAGACCTTCTCCTACTAGAGGAATGGTGTCACCATACTGAACCCGACCTCATACTGTGCATATAAACAACAAGCACAATCAACAGATCCCAATCCCCACCCCTCAGATCAAAGGCTTAAGTAAAATAAGGTTAGAAAAAGGAAAAAAAAGAAAAAGATGGAGTCCAAAATTCAGTTCATGCCCCAACTGGGTGAACGAATGAAGAAATCCGGAGGAACTTCAAAATGCAGCCAAAAAAAAGGAAAACCTTCTGCCAGCTCAAGTGTTAGTGTCTCTAGAGGACACGGCACCTCCAGAATTCCTCTGAAGCCTTCTGTCGTCTTTCATCACTCTCTGCCATCTGGGGTAGTGTTTCCGGAAAGGTCCCACCTTACAGTCCTTAGGAACCTTCATTTTTTTATCCGCAGCCTGCAGTATTTTTGCTGCCTCATCTCTCGTCTTTACTCCGGAAGTAACCCCATTATGGATTTTGTAGGGGACAGATCATTATCAAACTCCTGTTTCCAAAGGGTCACCTTCCTTGCCTTAGACAACATGGGATAAGCTCATCTAAACCTGAGGAAACAGTAAAGTCTTCCAGGGCGTGGGCTGGCTGACCTGCAGGGCCAAACTGGGCCAATGACGCACACGCGCTGCTGTAATACCAAATAAGTCCCATGTCCGCTCCAAAAAGGTTGTGCTCCAAACAAAAAGACAGTTTATTCCACAGAGTTCATCAATCAACAAGAAAAAGAAAAAGCAGTAGTACAGAAAAAAAAATTTCAAAAATCTCAATTACTTACTTCATTTCGGCCTCAGAAATCACATCCCGATTCACAATCCTTTCTTTGGCCCACCCAGGCCCTCTTACTGTCCATACACACTGATTTAGTTACTCACAGAGCACTTACCAGTAGGGATGTGAATCGTTTTTCAACGATTAAAATTATCGTCCGATAATGTTTATATCGTCTTAAATCGTTATAGAACACGATACAATAGAAATTCTAACGATTTATCGTTAAAAATCGTTAAATCGTGTTAGTGCGCACTAACTCGAGTTAGTGCGCACTAACTCCCCGTTAGTGCGCACTAACTCGATTTAGTGCGCACTAACTGAAAATGATACAAATAAACACTTTCCAGGTCACTGAAGGTCAGTTAGGAATGAATATGTGTTCCTATTGGCTGGCTGCCCTCTTATCTATTGATATTACCAAGGTTACCACTGAGGTGATGGTTGGGGGGATGGGAAATGGAACTGGAAACTAACGAACACCAACAGAAAATGAAACAAAGTGTTCACACTTCCTAGGTCAGTAAAGGTCACTTAGGAATGAATATGTATGTATGTATTCCTATTGGCTGGCTGTGCTCTTATCTATTGATGTTACCAATATGGTTGGGGGGATGTGAAATGGAAACAGTTGGAAGCTTGACAAAAAAAGTAATGTAATGATCAGCACTCACGTGACTAGAACTTGTTTGTTTATTATTTTTGTTAGCAGGCACCTGAAATGCTAGTGCATGTTGAATTTGCCAATCACTGTGCATTTTAGAAAGGTGGTCCTGGCTGGAACTGTACACAGTTCAAATATATGTAATTGATTGTTGGTAAGTGTATTTTTTAAGTAGCCACACTGGCACCAGTATGTTATGTTTACTTTTCCTCCTACTTAACTCACTAGCTCAGCTTTGTAAGAAGGGCTTCTCTGCTTGTGTGTTGTTTTTGTTTGGTGTGAGGAGAGCAGAAACATCAGATCTTTATTCAATCTACTACAGTCATCTCTTACAGTGCCCTATCCCTATTAATACCAGGAGTGTTGTGATCTTCCTGCACACAGTGCCCTAACCCTGATACCAGTCTGAGACAGCTCCCTCCCTGCATTACTAGTGAGAGGCTGGCTTCACAGACAGGGGGGAGCTGCCTGACCCTCACTCCTGACTTCCCCCATGTCCCAGCTAGTGAATGGTGTGTGGGTGAGGGGGGAGGGAGGATGGTGAAGTCTGAGACAGCTCCCTCCCTGCATTACTAGTGAGAGGCTGGCTTCACAGACAGGGGGGGAGCTGCCTGACCCTCACTCCTGACTTCCCCCATGTCCCAGCTAGTGAATGGTGTGTGGGTGAGGGGGGGGGGAGGATGGTGAAGTCTGAGACAGCTCCCTCCCTGCATTACTAGTGAGAGGCTGGCTTCACAGACAGGGGGGAGCTGCCTGTCCCTCACTCCTGACTTCCCCCATGTCCCAGCTAGTGAATGGTGTGTGGGTGAGGGGGGGGGGTGGATGGTGAAGTCTGAGACAGCTCCCTCCCTGCATTACTAGTGAGAGGCTGGCTTCACAGACAGGGGGGAGCTGCCTGACCCTCACTCCTGACTTCCCCCATGTCCCAGCTAGTGAATGGTGTGTGGGTGAGGGGGGGGGAGGATGGTGAAGTCTGAGACAGCTCCCTCCCTGCATTACTAGTGAGAGGCTGGCTTCGCAGACAGGGGGGAGCTGCCTGACCCTCACTCCTGACTTCCCCCATGTCCCAGCTAGTGAATGGTGTGTGGGGGGAGGGGGGGGGGAGGATGGTGAAGTCTGAGACAGCTCCCTCCCTGCATTACTAGTGAGAGGCTGGCTTCACAGACGGGGGGAGCTGCCTGACCCTCACTCCTGACTTCCCCCATGTCCCAGCTAGTGAATGGTGTGTGGGTGAGGGGGGGGGGGGCGGATGGTGAAGTCTGAGACAGCTCCCTCCCTGCATTACTAGTGAGAGGCTGGCTTCACAGACAGGGGGGAGCTGCCTGTCCCTCACTCCTGACTTCCCCCATGTCCCAGCTAGTGAATGGTGTGTGGGTGAGGGGGGGGGGGTGGATGGTGAAGTCTGAGACAGCTCCCTCCCTGCATTACTAGTGAGAGGCTGGCTTCACAGACAGGGGGGAGCTGCCTGACCCTCACTCCTGACTTCCCCCATGTCCCAGCTAGTGAATGGTGTGTGGGTAAGGGGGGCGGGGGAGGATGGTGAAGTCTGAGACAGCTCCCTCCCTGCATTACTAGTGAGAGGCTGGCTTCACAGACAGGGGGGAGCTGCCTGACCCTCACTCCTCCGGGGTATTGTGATCTTCCTGCACACAGTGCCCTATCCCTGATACCAGGGGTGTTGTGATCTTCCTGCATGCAGTGCCCTATCCCTATTAATACCAGGACTGTTGTGATCTTCCTGCATGCAGTGCCCTATCCCTATTAATACCAGGAGTGTTGTGATCTTCCTGCATGCAGTGCCCTATCCCTGATATCGGGATGTGTGCAAGAAGATCACAACACCCCCGGTATCAGGAATAGGGCACTGTGTGCAGGAAGATCACAACACCCCCAGTATCAGGAATAGGGCACTGTGTGCAGGAAGATCACAACACCCCTGGTATTAGGGATAGGGCACTGTGTGCAGGAAGATCACAACACTCCTGGTATTAATAGGGATAGGGCACTGTGTGCAGGAAGATCACAATACCCCTGGTATCAGGGTTAGGGCACAAGTTCTAGTCACATTGACTGATCACATTACTTGTTTTGTCAAGCTACCAACTGTTTCCATTTCCCATCCCCCATATACTGTCAGTAGGAAACTTGGTAACATGAATAAATAAGAGGGCAGCCAATAGGAATACATATTCATTCCTAAACTGACCTTAATTGACCTGAAAAGTGTCAAATTGTATCATTTTCAGTTAGTGCGCACTAACTCCCAGTTAGTGCGCACTAACTCCCGTTAGTGCGCACTAATCGGAAAAAACGATTTTTAACGATTTTTTAACTAAAAAATCGTGCCTAAGACGATTTTCTTGCCCTGCCACACGATTTCTATCGTTAAGACGATATGGAAAACGATTCACATCCCTACTTACCAGCTCAAGAAAGAAAAGCACCTCTGTTTCTGGACAGGGAATCAACTGAGGCCTGTGGCGAGTTCCTGCACAGTACAGTTTGCCTCCTAGTCCAAGCAAAGACCCACCATAATTGAAATACTCTTGTTTCTAACTTTCTTCTAAAACTGACACACCTTCAAGCTTCCTGAGATGCTGGAAGAGTGTCTCTGCCTGCTTCTCCCTCCCTGTAACCTTTGGAGAGGGCCACAGCTCCAGTGCATACTCCTGCTTGCTAGGTGACTCTGGATCAGCCCCAGACCAAATGTAGACAGGGTTTTTTATAAGCTTCCCCCTAAACCATGCCCATAGGGGCTGTACCAAATTGTCTGTCAAAGATTTATTTGTAACACTGTCTCTGACCAAAAGATTACCTTACATTAACATAACCCTTACATGATTTCCCATGGAAGGAAACCACCACCTTAACACCACATATCCTCTGAATATTACATGCTGTCCATGCCAGTCCACTAACTCCCATCTTCCAGATCTATGACAAAATCACTATTATATCCTGTGGAGCATTCCTCTAAGGCACCCCCCCCCCCCCCCCCACACACACACACACTCAATCATTTTCAATCAGAATTTCCTCCCTGCTTTGTGACTGGATCCCATGGCCTGAATTGCCCTGCTTATATTTTTATATCTACCTGTGTGTCCTGGGACCTCCAGAATAGCCCTAAAGTGCAAGTTGCATCATCTTGATCTGTTCTCTAGTTCCTCCAATTTATCTTGTATCTCAACCTATGCTTTCTCTATCTCCTCTATCGATTTCTGTATAAGAACATAAGAACATATGACATGCCATGCTGGGTCATCCAATGTCCTATTTCCAACAGTGGCCAATCCAAGTCACAAGTACCTAAACATTAAATAGATCTGAAGCTACTATTACTTATTAATTAATAGCAGTTTATGGATTTTTCCTCTAGGAACTTATTCAAACCTTTTTTAAACCAAGTTACACTAACTGCCGTAACCACATCCTCTGGCAATAAATTCCAGAGCTTAACTATGCGCTGAGTGAAAAAGAATGTTCTTCAATTTGTTTTAAATGAGCTACTTGCTAACTTCATGGAGTGCCCCCTAGTCCTTCTATTATCTGAGAGAGTAAATAACCAATCTACATTAAACTGTTCAAGTCCTTTCATGATTTTGTAGACCTCTCTCATATCCTCCCAACACTTGTCCAGCTGTCAATCACCGTTCCTCAAACCTGGACTCTGCCCTCCTCCACCCACCTGTCAATATCCACCAGTTCACAGCATAGTTCATAGACAGCCTCATGCAGCTCTCTTTTTATAACATGCATATCCATTTTCAGCTTGCAAAACCAAGCTGTAAATTCATGCTAGGAGGGAATAGCTCCTACCCAACCCCAGCGTCTTGCCGTCGCTAACATTACTGCCCTCGTGCACATCACAGTCTTCAGCCTCTGCCATCTTTTCTGCCTCCTCAAGCAGCACACTACTTCCAGTGAAAGAAAATTGTCTCAAACAGACAGGCTTCTCTTCAGTAGCTATAACACCTTTCTGAACAGGACTTCAGCCAAGAATTTTGAAGGAAAAGAATTGAATGGCTCGGGGAGCAGCAATCCAGAGATCCAAGCAGGGAGCAACTCGTTTAGCCATTCCTTCAGGTCAGTGACATCACTTTCTCCAGTAGATCTCATATTTGTTTTGTATATGGATATGCCCGACTCTTTGTAACCAAGTCTCTCATCACCCTACCTAATCCGCTATTTATTAGAGATCTGAGACCTAATCAGTTTTTAAAGTAACTGATACAAGACCATGTATCCTTCCTATAAATGCCCCTGCTGACCTTGAGAGCCATCTTGATGAAAATTAATGAACCAACCAACCAAAAATCACTAAGTAAAAGCTGACCTGCAATTCTTGGCTGGTTCATTAATTTGCTGGATAAATGAAATCAACATGAATATAATCCCAAGATTATTATTCTATTTCCACATGACACCATATTGCGTTTCTGATTACAATTTTTTTTTATTGTAGTTAACAGAACCATCGCTACGTAATCTGGAAGGTAAATGATCCAAGGTCATGTTGAGTTTGATGTATTCACTAAGCAGCCCAGCAGAGACCTTCTACCTATGGGTATGCTGAAGGGCATGAGTGAAATCGGGTTGTTGTTGCCCCATGAAATTTGGAACATTTATTCTTCTCCTTCCACTGTCTCTTTTTTTTTTTAACTTTAATTTTTATTTTCTTCAGATTTCCACACATAAGACATCAAAAACGATAAAGAAATTCAAAAAGGTATGGGCTAAGCACAGAGGATCCCTAGTGGCAACAGAATGGTAATGAAGCACTGGAGTATCCTGCATGGAGCAGCAGTTATAGCCCAAAACAGCAGTGATATGACTGCAATGTGCTTCCTAGAAAGCATGGAGTAATCTGTACGGAGAAGCAGTTACATCCCTAAAAGATCTATGGGGGAAGAGGAGTGAGTGTCTGGTTTTGTGTGAGAATTTGTGTGCCATCTACTCGAAGCAGATTGGGCAGACTGGATAGACCATTTGTATCTGCCATCATTTACTATGTTACTATGCGATGTATGGTGTTGCGCCGGAGGTGGACCCTTGGGCCGAGGTGGGGTTGACACAACCCGTAGGAGGGGTCCTACGGGTCCCCACCGTTGGCAGGCAGAGAGGGCTGATGGACTTAGGTGGCCTCCGTATGTTGTCGATGGAAAGATCGAGGTCAGCCCAGAGGCAGCAACAGAGGTGAGTAAAAGTCTATACTGGACAAGGCGGAGTCCCGGAGACCCGGGCGCTAATAGAACCAGAGTCAGACAGGGGGCACCCGAGCAAGAACAGGCTGAAGCCTGAACTGAAGAGGCGTCATAGAGCAAGCTGGAGTCAGGGCCAGTGGCAATCCGGAAGCGGTGGCAAGCAAGGCTGAGGTCTGGAGGAGGAGAGAGTCAAAAGTTTAGTCAGGCGATGCAGAAGTCTTGGTCTGGAGAGAGGCAACGAAGTAGTCAGGCAATGCAGAGGTCCAGGCTTGGAGAGAGACAGTGGCATGGTCAGGCAAAGCAGAAGTCAAGGTCCGAGGAGGCAAGCCGAGGATAGGTTGAGGATCAGGAACACAGGAATGAGGAAACCAGGAACAGGAGTCAGCGAGGATCAGGAACCAGGAACGAGGAGAATCTCTAGAAGGCACAGAGGAGACCTGTTGCAAAGGCAATTCTAGGGAGCGGAGCCCGGGCTTAAGTACCAGAGCTCCGCTGATGTTATCATCTGGTTCCTGCCGCGGGCCCTACTTAAGACACAGTGATGCGCGACGCTGAGTGGAGGCGTCTCTCCGTGGGCCATGCCGAGAGGCCCGACGGGAGCACCAGGATCTGTAGCTGAACCGGAGGCACCAGGGGCGGCCCGAGGATGCAGCCAGCGGCCGACCGCCGCCAGGGACGAGGGACCAGGCACTGAATTCACTTGAAAGAGGTGAGGGGGGCCGAGACGCGGGTCTGCTGCAGCCGGCACATGTAACATATGGGTTTTACACCTAAATTTTTAATCGGAGGTTCTCCTCCCATTGTCTCTTGACAGATAAAATTAATGCACATCAATTCATAAAAGTTACATTTCAGATTTGGGTAAAGTTCACCTGACTTCTTCATAAAGAACAGGTATCAACTCTACTAGCCTCAGTTTGTTTGGGAGATGAGTTCCCCATCTTAGTTTGATTGGCCATTTAGAAATGTGTACATCATTAAGTGATTGATTTGGTTAAAGACAGCTCAGACACAATTTTTGTTGATTTATGTTCACAAACTGGTAGTATAATAGGTCCTGGCATTTCATTATATTCCGTTAAACCATTTTCTTCCAAAAACAAAGAAAGAACTTCCTTATCCAAAAGAGTTTAAAGGAGAAATTTATACTTACCTGATAATTTCCTTTCCTTTAGTCCTGCTACACCAGTTCAGAATGAGTGGGTTATGTTCCCCTTCCAGCAAATGGAGGCAGATCACATGACTTTTTCTGTGACATTATCACTATTTATGTGTGGTGCAGATCAGCTAAAGCTGGTTTTCCCATGACAATGCATTTATTAAACTTTAACAAATGAATCTAATATTACAATTTGTAGATTTTTTCAAAATAACTAGAAAAGTTTAGAAGATGGACCTCTTTAAAGTTTCTGAAATAAACTTTCATAATGCTTAATAATCTTTTTTTTTTTTTTTTTAATTTATGTTCTCGATAACTAACAAAAATCTGCAATCAACACATTTTTACTTTCCCTGGCAGGTTTCTGAACTGGTGTAGCAGGACTAAAGGAAAGAAAATTATCAAGTAAGTATAAATTTATCCTTCCTTTTTCATCCTACTACACCAGTCCAGTAAGACTGGGGAAGTGCCAAAGCCCAATTATACCGGGTGGTATGAAGTTAAACCCGCTTTGAAAATGCTTGCTCCACAAATAGCATCTTCTTTTGTGAGAACATCCAAGCTATAATGTTTTGTGAAAGACAGCTTTACAAATGTCTACAGCATGTACAGCCACCACTTCTGCCCAAGAGGAAGACTGAGCTCTTGTAGAATGGATTCTGATCATGTCTGGAGTCTATTGTCCCTTCAAAATGTATGCTGAAGATATTATTTATTTCCTTAATCCATCTTGTTAAAGTTGCTTTTGATGCTGATTCATCTTTATGTAGTCCTCCAAATAAAACAAGTCATGTATTTGGTTTATGAAATGAATTTGTAAATTTTAAATATTTGATTAAGATACATCGTACATCCATATACCTCAAATATTTATTTTTCCCTTCACATTCCTCCTTTGAAAAAGCCGGTCGAAATATAGACTGATTTAAATGAAAACTTGAAATCACTTTCAGCAAAAATGAAGGAACTGGATGAAATATTACAGAATTTTGAGTAAAGTTTAAAACTGGATCCCTACAGTATAGTGCCTGAATCTCTGAAATATGTCTTGCTGACGATACTGCAACCAGAAAGACCAGGGCCAGCTTTAGGCTAACTGGCGCCCTATGCAAAAACTAAAATTAGTCACCCCTCCCCCCCACCTGGGAAAAATACTAGCTTTACTTGTACCACCACTTGCAGCCTCTTCAGGTATCTCTTCTCCCCTCCACCGCTCAGCACGATCCCTACCCAATCTTGTTGGTACTATCACCCTCCTACCTCTACCCCTGTCCTGGAAGATCAGACAACTCCAGTGAAGTCTGGGGTCTATAAAGGATGGGATAGAACCCCAATATAAATATTGCACTTCAAGTTCTACAAACATACTCTGCATCTAATTCCAGCAATTGGAGCAGTGCAGAAGTGGTAGGTTTCCCCTTATAACTCACCCTGTGAAAATGGGTAAATTCCTGTGTCACAGCAAAGGAACTCCCTCCAGTATCAAGCATTTTGTAAAGTAAAACAAAACCCTACAAAAAAGTCACTTAGAATCTATATAGCAAATATTCCATACCATAATAGTATTAATTCCCAGGACTCAAATGACAACAACCTTACATAAGAAAAGGCAGCACTGCACATATTACACCAGGCCCTAGAGCACCAATACACCTCCTACTGGGAAACCAGAACAAGCCAGACTGCTACACATCCCTACACACTAGCAGAATCCTTTACCTCGATCACACACACAGAACATTACCACAAACTACAAACAGAAACATACAAACATAAACAATTGGAAATCCCAAGAAGCCAAACTCTGCATGCAGTGCAACAGTGAAGAAATAAAAAAAACAAATGCATTTCCTCTTATAGGGGTAGATTTTTAAAAACTGCGCGATCGCGTACTTTTGTTTGCGCAGCAGGCGCAAACAAAAGTACGCTGGATTTTATAAGATACGCGCATAGCCGCGCGTATCCTCTAAAATCCTGGATCGGCGCGCACAAGGCTGCCGATTTTGGGCAGCTGGCGCGCGCCGAGCCGCGCAGCCTGCCTCCGTTCCCTCCGAGGCCGCTCTGAAATCGGAGCGGCCTCGGAGGGAACTCTCTTTCGCGCTCCCCTCACCTTCCCCTCCCTTCCTCTACCTAACCCACCCCCCCGGCCCTATCTAACCCCCCCCCACCTTTATCCATGGATTTACGCCTCCCGGAGGGAGACATAAATCCACGCGTGCCAGCGAGCTGCTGGCGCGCCGAGACCCGCCCCAGGGGCAGTTCCGGATGGCGCGGCCACGCCACCGGAACGCCGCGTCCCGCCCCCAAAACGCCGCGTCGTTTGGCCCCGCCCCCGACACGCCCCCGTCCAAAAACCCCGGGACCTACGCGCATCCCGGGGTTCTGCGCGCGCCAGCGGCCTATGGAAAATAGGCGCGCCGGCGCGCAAGGCCCTGCTCTCGTAAATCCGGGCGGATTTACGCGAGCAGGGCTTTTAAAATCCGCCCGATAGTGTACAAAATACTAACATATCAGAGATGCACATTCCGAAAGCTGACATATTCCAAACACTAAACTGGAAATAAAATGCTTTTTTCCCCTATCTTTGTTGTCTGGTCCTGGTCTCTTTTTCCTACTTTCCTCTTCTCAATTTTCTCCTAACTCCTTTTTCCAGGGTCTCCTTTCAACACACAGACTCTCACAGACTTCCACACACATGCACATACACTTTTATTCTCACAGGCTCTCTCTCTCTCTCTCTCTCTCACACACACACACTCAATATTACATGCTCTTTTTCTCATATGCTCTCTCTCACACATACACAGACTCTCACTTTCATACACAGACTCTTACTTTCACACATATAGGCTCTTACTCTCACACACACACTCTCACATGCTCTCACACACACACATACCTAGGCTCTCACTTTCCACACGTAAGGCTTTTATTCTCATAGGCTCTCTCTCTCTCTCTCACACACACACACAGGCTCTCATTCTTACTTGCTTCCTCACACACACACACAAGCTCTTGCATGCTCCTTCACACACTTACACACACAGGCTCTCACTTTCACACACACAAACATACACTCTGTCAGGGCCTTACCCTCTCTCTTCTATGCCTCTTCTTGGCGGCTTGTTGTATCGTAGCCTCCTCCTCTTCTTGTGCTGCCACTTGATAAGGTCCATGGTGGTCCTGCTATGCCACCACCTCCTTGTCTTCCTGGACTGCTGTGGGATGAGGTCTGTGGTGTACTGCTGCAATGCAGCCTCCTTGTCTTCTTGGGTCACAGCGGAATAGAGTCCTTGGCAGCCCTCCCACACTGCAGCCTCCTCGTTTTCTTGGGCCATTGCTGAATGAGATCCATAGCAGCCGGCCTCCTGATCTTTTGGGTCACCATGGGATGGGGTTCACGGCAGCCCTGCCGCACCATGGCCTTTTTGTCTTCTTGGACCGCTGAAGATGCTGCAGGGCATCTTCTTCAGTGTATCAGAAGGGAAGACAGTAGTGATGGCCAGTGGCTTTATGGCTACATTGAAGAGTTCACTGCACCCCCTAGTGTATAGCGCCTGGGCAGCCACACAGGTTGCACACCCAAAAAACAGCCATGAGAAAGATAGCCTTTAACATAAGATCCTAAGTAGTGGCATGCTTTTAGTACCAAATTTAGATTCCACTGTGGCACAATTGCTTGAAATGGGGGTTGTAACCTTTAGACATCATGGAGGAAATGAGTGTCATCTGGATGAGATGCAACAAAATTTCCTTTAATTCTACCGCTGTAACATGATATTGCTGCCACCTGAACTTTTAAAGAATTTAATGGTAGACCCTTTTCTAAACTTTTTTGTAACAAAATTAAAATAGTTGGTATATCTGCCTGCCAAGGGGATATTAAACCATTTTTGCTATGTTCCTCAAATAAACACCACACACATACATATGCTAATGATGTAGAATTCTTTCTTGCTCTTAACAAAGTAGAAACTATGGAGAAAGAGTAGCCTTTTTTACATAATCTTGACTTTTCAAGAGTCATGCTGTAATATAAAATGTAAATTAATCAATACCCAAAAAATAGCATGAAAAGATGAACCATACACAGGTCGATCCAGTAAAGTGTGCTCCGTCGGAGCGCACTGTCACCCTGCTCTGGACGCGTGTTTTCGCTTACCCCTTATTCAGTAAGGGGAGGAAAACACGCGGCCCACCCACGGCACCTAATAGCGCCCTCAACATGCAAATGCATGTTGAGGGCGCTATTAGGTATTCCCGAGCGATCCAGTAAGTAAAATGTGCAGCCAAGCCGCACATTTTACTCTAAGAAATTAGCGCCGCCCAAAGGTCGGCGCTAATTTCTTCCGGCGCCAGGGAAGTGCACAGAAAAGCAGTAAAAACTGCTTTTCTGTGCACCCTCCGACTTAATATCATAGCGATATTAAGTTGGAGGTCCCCAAAAGTAAAAAAAAAGTAAAAAAAAAAATAAAAAAATTTTGAATTCGGCCCGCGGCTGTCGGGCCGAAAACCGGACGCTCAATTTTGCCGGCGTCCAGTTTCCGAGCCCGTGGCTGTCAGCGGGCTCGAGAACCGACGCCGGCAAAATTGAGCGTCGGCTGTCAAACCTGCTGACAGCCGCCGCTCCAGGCCAAAAGGAGGCGCTAGGGACGCGCTAGTGTCCCTAGCGCCTCCTTTTCCTCGTTTGCACCGCGTCACCTCATTTAAATACTGGATTGCGCGCACCGGCGAGGGGCCGGTGCGCGCGCCGGGAGAGCGGGCGTTAGTCCGCTCTCCCACGGACTTTACTGGATCGGGCTGACAGTAAGTAAAGATTCTGCTATGTGAAAGAGCTTATATCAAATATATTTATATATGTGTACAGTGACAATCATATAGCGCCACTTACTGCTTGCGGCTTTTGAAAGTCAAGCCCTGTGAAGCGCTGGGGCTTTGTAATCATAGGTCACTTGTACTTAAAGTTCATGGATTCTCCATATAGGAGCTATCAAGTGCACTTATCTGAGTAACCATCCACAATGCAACGATGTCTCTTGCAGTCCGTAGTCTGTCCGACACTGCAATGTTTCGGAGTTAACTACTCCTTCTTCAGGGTGACTCAGAGTTTAATATGTGGTGGATTGATTTGATTTTGAAAGTGTGGTCAGTTTGCTAATGGGTTCAAACAACTGTGCATAATATACAGTGCTGCAAGCTACCTGCTAGACTGCATACCTGTAGGCAGGTCTTCCATTACTATTGGATCCTGGAATTAAAGACTTCAGGAACCTGATAACTTTAGAGGATGATTGATTTGTAACCCCATGAGGTCTGCATACCATGGTCTCCTTGGCCAATCTGGTGCCTCTAGAATGATCTGACACTTTCTTTTCTATTTTTCTTATTGGCTAACCTGTCAATAGCAATAGAGGGAATAAATACATTAAATCCAGCTTTGGCCATGACTGAATCAGTGCAGTTACCCCTTTTCTTTCATATTATTTGCATTAACTGTAAAATTGTTAAGGTATTTGCATTTTTGTGCGCCTCTAAAAGATTCTTATATAGTGTGCCCCATCCATTATCATTTGAAAGGAACTTGGTTGCGTTCCAACTCGCCTGAATCTAAAAGAGTTTTGCTGAGAAAATCAGCTTGTACATTTTCTTGACCTGCAATGTGTAGTGCTGAAATCTGTAAAAGATTTCTTTCCACCCAAATGAACAAAAGATTTATCTCCTCTGATATTACTTGACTTCAAGTTCCTCCCTGTTTGCTCACATATGCTACTGCAATTGTATTGTTGCACAGAACTTTCACTGCTCTCCCCTTCACAATGGACTGAAAGGGCACTTGCAGACACATACACAACAAACTCCATGATAGACAACAGACATGTTGCCCTCTACCAGCCATAGCTGATCCTATGAATTATTGTGTGGCACCCCTACGGGTTGGCCACTAGAGGTCCTTATAGATGTTAACTAGCTAGAGGAAATACCACTTTTCAGCTCCTCCTCTAGAGGCAGCTTGAGTGAATGGACCCTGCTTATAACTAGGGAATGAGAGAAGAGTAGACGTGGTCTTTTGCTTTAGTTCTTGAAGAGAAAAGAGCTTTTCGATTTGTTGCCTATGTGAGGCCTATATCCCTCAGCAGGTGAAGATTTTGGTTAATAGAAATCCCTAAATAAACAAAAAAGCTTCTGAAACAATTCCCAACTTACTGAACAAAATCACACAACAAAGATTAGGGGAAATGTAAATGCATAGGTTGATCCAAATTTGTCAGGTGCAGTGCCACAGACAGGGGTGGACAAAACACGCCACTGTTGGTCGTGTATCGCTCCGTTTTTCATAGTACTTTAGAGAAATCAATCGAATTTCATTTTTTTGTATTTTTCTTTTGCATTTAAAAATAAATATATATTCTCACAGGACAAGCAGGATGATAGTCCTCACATATGGGTGACATCATCAGGATGGAGCCCAATCACGGAAAACTTCTGTCAAAGATTCCAGAACTTTGACTGGCCCCCACTGGGCATGCCCAGCATGGCACTAACCCTGCAGTCAGCAGAGGTCCCCCTTCAGTCTTCTTTTGTCCACGCAGCAGTAGCCTTGCGGTAAAGGAGCTCTGAAGAGATCCTGACAGGAATTTTGCTCACGGAATTACTAAAAGTTAATTTGCCCCACAGGGGTCCCTCTAACTTTTTTCAGACCGCGGTACTCCGGTAAGTTTTTACCCGTTTTCCGTTGATTACCGTCGAGTTTGGCCCTCCGCGGCCCTACTGGCCGTCGACCGTACCGCGGCTTGATTTTTTCCATGGCCATTGCATCGGGGTTCCGTCGGTGCCCGTACTGTACCCACACCATGTCTATTACAGACCCCCATAAAGTCTGTGTTATGCGTCTAGGATGCGAGCATGATGTCTTGACCTGCACCAAATGTGCCCTAATGACACCAAAAGGTCGCAAGGCCAGAATGGAGAAGATGGAACTTCTCTTCCCTGCTCAAACCCCGACTCCATCCATTGCTTCGATGTTGTCAGAGCTAGCACTGTCAACTTCGCGCCATCATCGACCACTGGCCGGTGCCCGCCCGGCATCGATGACTTCTCGGCCATCAACACCCTCTACTCCCCCTCAGGACCGAGGGGATCGCAGGGATAAACATCGCCATCGACACCGTAAGTCTCGGACCATCAAGGGAGCAAAATCAACGACCTCGCCATCGTCCGAGCCACTGTCGAAGAAACCCCGTCCAGAAAAGGCAACAACCGTTTCTGCGACCGGGTCACTGAGGCAACCCTCACCCAACAGGAGATCGGGAGTCGCGACTCCGCCTCTAATGGTGGTCCCTCTGCCTCTGCCTCCCTCTTCTGTTCCGGAGCTGGGGCTGCTTGCTCCAGGTCTCCCAGAAGAACTGGACCGGATGGTTCAGGAGGCCATCGACAAGGCGATGCAATGACTTCAGGTTCCTCCAGCACTGACACTGGTACCAATTGCGGAACCGATCATCGACCTGATTCCGGCAGCGTTGGCACCGCTGCTCTTCAGGATGGAAGCGCTCATGGCCGCTTTTCCACCGATGGATCCCGGGTCTCCGATGGCTCCAGTGCCCTCCCCAGTTACAGTGTCATCGGGAGGAGAAACATCGTTCTGCATCCCTCCATCGGGAGTTCTACCTCAGCCATTGCTGCCGATATGTCCCTCGCCACTGATCCAACCATCGGTGCCGATACGTCCGTCGGCATCACCAAGCCATCCATCGATGCCCTCGATGCATGCGCTGGTGCCTTCAATGCCGTCATTGGTGCCTCCGATAATTCCTCCGATTTCTTCAGAGCCTGGACCGGGACCTTCAGGTATCCCACCACACTGTCCCCCTCTAGTTCCCAGAGGGACGGGTGCTGATCCTTATTATACCTGGACTGATGATTTCTCTCCAGACACTGATGATTTACCTTCACCACCTTCACCCATTGAAAGTAGGAAGCGTTCTCCTCCAGAGGACCTCTCCTTTATAAATTTTGGGAAGGAAATGTCTGAATTGGTTCCCTTCCAATTACAGACTGAACAGGATGATAGGCACCAGATGATGGAGTTGCTCCAATTCCTGGATGCTCCCAAAGTAATCACCTCTATTTCCATCCATCAGGTTCTTCTGGATCTCCTGAAGAAGAACTGGGAACATCCTGGCTCCACTGCTCCAGTCCACAGGAAAGATGACACCACCTATTTGGTGCAGTCAGCTCCAGGTTTTCAGAAATCACAACTGGATCACCACTCTGTCATGGTGGAGTCTGCACAGAAGAGAGCGAAGAGGTCAAAGCCTTACTCTTCTGTTCCCCCTGGCAAGGAACAGAAGTTCCTAGATACCATTGGTCGCCGAGTCTTCCAAGGGTCAATGCTCCTCTCCCGAATTACCGCCTATCAGCTCTATATGACCCAATATAACAGGGTCATTTTCAAGCAAATACAAGACTTCTCAGACTCCCTGCCTCCACAATTTCAAGAACAGTTCCAAACCCTAGTGAACAAGGGTTTTGAGGCAGGCAAGCATGAGATCAGAACATCTATTTGCAGCACCTATTTCAGCAATAAGGTGGGCCTGGCTCAAGTCTTCTGACCTTCGCCCTGAAGTACAAGACAGGTTCTCCGACCTGCCTTGTGTCAGAGATAATCTGTTTGGCGAACAGATTCAACAAACGGTGGCAGAACTAAAGGACCATCATGAGACCCTAAGACAGCTCTCTCTGATGCCGTCCGACTATTCTTCTAAACAGCCCTTCAGGAAGGACTCTAAGAAGTCCTTCTTCTGCCCGAAGAAGTCCTATCTGCCACCAACTAGATCCCGTGCCACGAGACCTTTTCAAAAAGCACAGTCTCGTCAAGCATGTAAACAAAAACCACAAGCAGCTCCTCAACCAGGGCCTGCTTCAGGTTTTTGACTTCCATCTAGAGAGCAGCAGCCAGATTCCACTGCCACACATACCAGTGGGAGGTCGATTGTGCCACTTCCACAACATATGGCACTCAATTACCTCAGACCAATGGGTATTGGCTATAATTGCTCAGGGTTACCATCTGAACTTTCTCTCCGTGCCTCCAGACTCCCCACCTCTGCCAATGTGGAGAACATCCGATCATTCCATTCTTCTGGATCAAGAGGTCTCCCTCCTTCTCCAGTCCAACGCAATAGAACCCTACCATACTCTCAGCACGGCATAGGGTTCTATTCCCGGTATTTTCTAATCCCCAACAAATCGGGAGGCGTTCGTCCTATTCTGAACCTACGGGCCCTCAACAAGTACCTCCTGTGAGAGAAGTTCAAGATGGTCACCTTAGGATCGCTTCTTCCTCTTCTACAAAGAGGAGACTGGCTCTGCTCTTTGGACCTCCAGGACGCATATACTCATATTGCGATAACTCCATCTCATCACAAATACCTGAGGTTTCTAGTAGGCCCCAAACACTATCAATACCGAGTGCTTCCATTCGACCTAGCGTCTGCGCCACGAGTCTTCACAAAATGCCTCATAGTCGTTGCAGCTTTCCTCAGGACTCAAGGTGTTCACATCTACCTCTATCTGGACGACTGGTTAGTCAGGGCTCCCACTCAGCAAGCTGCTCTGTCGTCCCTCAATCTAACCTTACACACCTTAATTACATTAGGATTTCTCGTCAACTACGACAAATCCTACTTAGTCCCATCTCAAACCTTGCCATTCATTGGGGCAGACTTGGACATCTTGCAGGCAAAAGCTTTCCTGCCTCGACAACGAGCACTACTCTCGTATCTCTTACTCACCAGCTGCAGTCTCATCACTCTGTGACCGCATGCCAAATTCTCATCCTTCTGGGACACATGGCGTCCTCAGTCCACGTCACACCAATGGCCCACTTGGCCATGAGAGTCATGCAGTGGACTCTAAGGTCTCAATGGACTCAAAGCACTCAGCCCCTGTCGACCTTTGTCCACGTCACCGACTCACTCCGTCTGTCCCTCGCCTGGTGGAACATTCAGAATAACCTCCTCCAGGGTTTGCCCTTCCAGACTCCAGGCCCTCAAGTCACGCTCACCACCAACACTTCCAACCTTGGCTGGGGAGCCCATGTGGAAACACAAGGATCGTGGTCTCCAGAGGAAGCCAAACACCAAATAAATTTCCTGAAGCTTCGAGCAATCAGATATGCTCTCAGGGCTTTTCAGGACCGCCTCTCAAATCAAGTCATCCTGATTCAGAAGGACAACCAGGTGGCCGTGTGGTACATCAACAAACAGGGAGGCATGGGCTCCTTCCTTCTGTGTCAGGAAGCTGCACAGATTTGGGCAGAAGCTCTCTCCCATTCGATGTACCTCAGGGCCACCTAGTTGCAGGGAGTGGACAATGTGTTGGCAGACAAGCTGAGTCGCGTCTTTCAACTGCACGAGTGGTCTCTCAAGGCCTCAGTAGCGAACTCCATCTTCCAACAATGGGGATATCCTCGGATAGATCTCTTTGCGTCTCCTCAAACCGCAAAGTAGAGAACTACTGCTCTCTCATTCGCAGCAAACACGCTCAACCCAGAGACGCATTCTCCCTCTCATGGGCAACTGGTCTGCTCTACTCATTCCCTCCACTTCCTCTTCTCTCGAAGACTCTCATGAAGTTACGTCAGGACAAGGGAACCGTGATCCTGATAGCACTTCATTGGCCATGCCAAGTGTGGTTTCCAATACTTCAGGATCTCTCCATCCGCAGACACATTCCTTTGGGAAAGGACCCGCTTCTGATTACTCAAAACGACGGGTGCCTACGCCATCCCAATCTTCAAGCCTTATCCCTGACGGCATGGATGTAGAAAGGTTAATCCTTCAGCCACTTAACCTCTCTGAACCAGTTTCCCGTGTCTTGATTGCTTTACGGAAGCCTTCCACGAGAACAGCTTACTCTTACAAATGGAAAAGGTTCACGTCAAGGTGCTCTTCTCAGTCTCTTGACCCCTTTTCCTGTCCAATCCCAAAGTTTCTGGACTATCTCTGGCATCTCTCAGAGTCAGGTCTTAAGACTTCTTCCATCAGAATGCATGTTAGTGCCTTCCATAAAGGTTTCGGGGATGTCCCCATATCAGTACAATCCCTGCTAACACGTTTTTTGAAGGGCTTGCTCCACATCAAGCCTCCACTACGTCTTCCGGCCCCTTCTTGGGACCTTAATCTGGTTTTGGGTTGGCTCATGAAACCACCATGCGAGCTTCTTCGCTCTTGTGAACTTCGATATCTCACATGGAAAGTGATTTTCCTTTTGGCTATCACTTCAGCTCACAGAGTTAGTGAATTGCAGTCCCCAGTTACCTATCCGCCTTACACTAAACTTCTGCAGGACAGGGCGGTACTCCGCACTCACCCTAAATTCTTACCTAAGGTAGTTTCGGATTTTCATCTCAATCAATCCATCATACTACCTACCTTTTTTCCCAGCCCCATGCCAATCCAGGAGAACAGGCTCTGCATACCCTTGACTGTAAACGGGCTCTAGCATTCTACCTAGACCGTACAGCTGCCCACAGGGAAAGCACTCAATTGTTTGTCTCTTTCCACCCTAACAAATTGGGGAAGCCTGTGGGTAAGCAGACTCTCTCCTCCTGGTTGGTGGACTGCATATCCTTCTGCTATCAGCAAGCGGGCATTCCATTTCAAGACCGTGTTAAAGCACACTCTGTAAGGGCCATGGAGACTTCAGTAGCACACCTATGATCGGTGCCGCTTCCTGACATTTGCAGGGCTGCCACCTAGAGTTCTCTCCTTACCTTTCAGCCCACTATTGCTTGGACAAAGCTGGAAGACAAGCTTCCATCTTTGGCCAGTCTGTCCTTCGTAACCTCTTTACAACGTGACGTACCAACACCCTTCCACCTGCCCAGTGGAGTTCAGGATGCTCTCTACCAAATCCGCCCCAGTTGTTGTGCCTGTTGCACATCTTTGGGTACATTTGGTGCATGTCCGGACAACCTTAGCTCGGTACTCACCCATATGTGAGGACTACCATCCTGCTTGTCCTGTGAGAAAGCAAATGTTGCTTACCTGTAACAGGTGTTCTCACAGGACAGCAGGATGTTAGTCCTCACAAAACCCGCCCGCTGCCCCGCGGTGTTGGGTTCATAACGTTTTATTATTTTATTTTTCGGCACTGCCTGTAGCTTTTAAATAAGACTGAAGGGGACCCCTGCTGGCTGCAGGGTTAGTGCCATGCTGGGCATGCCCAGTAGGTGCCAGTCAAGGTTCTGGAAACTTTGACAGAAGTTTTCCGTGATTGGGCTCCATCCTGATGATGTCAATCATATGTGAGGACTAACATCCTGCTGTCCTCTGAGAACACCTGTTACAGGTAAGCAACATTTGCTTTATTGTCATCTGCTTATCCAAATCTTTGGGCGTAATGCTTGAAAACAGATTACTTCTCTCTCTCTCTGTTGTAATAGGAGGAGGGGGGTTTGCGATGCTCTTTGTATTTTTTGTTTATTAATTTATGTTTATTTTTAAATGCAAAAGTAAAACACAAAAAATGAAATTCGATTGTGATTTTGTAACCCACACCTGCCTATCCTGCCGGTGTGGGGCTCTCCTGAGAGTATAGAGAAGATTTTGATGCTGTAAGGGATTTTTGCCAGGTTTTGTTAAGGAGGAGGTAATTTTTGCCACCCCCTCCTCAACTGGAACTAGGACGGTATCAGCTCAGTTCGCAGACCTTTCCCACTGAGAGGTTGCACACAGAAAGAATAAAGAGGAGAAAGGTTGAAGAAAGAGGAGCAGACTTGAAGACCCTCCACAGGATCTTCTCCACGGGACACAGGCCCTGGCTGGGTAACTATATAAAGTCTGCTGGAACTCAGGAAGGACTGTTTCAACCTCTAAGGGGATTTCCCTCACAGCACAGGATCTCCCCAGAGTCTGGGACACTGAAACTCTCCGTTCAGGAGAATCAGGAATCACCCGGGAACCTGAGTCACTGGCACACTCACGAGAGAAAGGACACTCATCAGTAAGTTTCTTTATTTCCCATGGACCTTGATTACCTTTGAAGAAATCAGTAAACTTTTATATTTGAACACCTAGACCTGTGTCCTGTTTCATCTGTCCCAGCCAAGCACCATCTCATCACAATTTCAGCCAACAAGCTACTCACTGACAAAGGAAAACGCTTCACCGCCTGGACCAGAAACACTAGTTTTCCCCCCAAAGAAAGGACTCATCCCTGGAGTCACAAGGAGGAGGGAACAGGTGGCAAAGGATGACAGCCCAATTTATAAATTATTTTTGTCTGCCTGGAAGGAAAATGCCCCTTCCAAGAAAAGGGTTACATTTGTCTACCCTGAGGATCCCCCACCAACCACCATGGCACCCTTACCACCTCCACTTCTGCCTCCTGGTGCCCAGAAAACAGAATGCCCTGTTCAAACCTTTTGAACCAGGAACAGCCACCTCAGGGTTCTAGCTCAGTCTGAAAAATATCCGAAAAAGAAGATTCCCATTAGCGGTCGGAGTCCAAGTGCAAAGCAAACTCTTAGTCTACAGAAAAGAGTCACTCTCACTCTAACAGCACACATTGGACTCATTAGCAATATGTGCCAGCTCTAACCTTCTTGCAAAAAAATGAGAGGAGACATGACATACCAGAACTGAAAGGAAGACCAACCAAGGGTAGCCCAATTCATTCTAGAGTTGGTCCTGTTGGTCCAGCTGCAGGAATATAGGCAGGCAGTGAATAAGAGTCACAGTGGAGATACTGATCCTGGCTACCATATCTCCCATTTGGTTGGGTAATGAACATGAACGTGTACTGCCTTCATTTTTATACTGTGTCCCAGTGCCAATGCTGCAGTAGTGAATTGCCAGCATTTAAAGGGCCTAGATCTATTTGTACTGCCTGGGCATTCTGTATTCCTTGGTGATTCTAAATAGCTAGCTTTAGAGAAGAGGCAAATGAGTGGGTGGCCACAGTCACTCTTTAGCCTACAGATGTGTCCGTTTGTATGTACAAGGCATTGTTAATTCCATGAGTGTTGTTGTGCATTCCTATTCAAAGCAGTGACAGCAGAAGGTGTGCAAGACACCCTGTTCTAGAAGACACTATGCCAGCCAAAATGATATCTGTGTTGTAGAAGGTGGCAGGGTGCTTGTAGTAGTAGGATGGATGAAGGCAGCACACCCACTATTTTGATGTGAGTGCTGGATACGCAGGGTGGATGATATAGTAAAACATAGAAACATGATGGCAGAAAAAGACTGTATGGTCCATCTGGTCTGTCCATCCGCTCAATTAATTTAGCATTATAATTCCCATCATTTCCTTAGAGATCCCCTGTATTTATCCTATGCTTTCTTGGATTCAGATACTGTTTTTGCTCTATCACATATACACCTCCACTGAGAGGCTGTTCCGTGCATCTGCCACCCTTTTTGTAAAGAAATATTTCCTAAGGTTACTTCTGAGTCTGCCACCTTTCAACCTCATCCCATGACCCCTCATTCTAAAGCCTTCTTTCTGTTGAAAGAGGCTCCCCACCTGTGCATGGAAACCTTTGAGATATTTAAATGTCTTTATCATAACTCCTTTATCTCATCTTTCCTTTAGGGTATATGTGTTTAGATTTTTAAGTCTATTCCCATATGCTTTAGAACAAAGACCACTTACTATTTCAATAACCACCCTCTGGACCGACTCCATCCTGTTTATATCCTTTTGAAGGTGCGGTCTCCAGAATTGTACACAGTATTCCAAGTGAGGTCTCACCAGGGAACTATATGGGGGCAATATCACCTCCCTCTCCTTTTTCTGTTGACCATTCCTCTCCCTATGCAGCCAAGCATCTTTCTGGCTTTTGCTGTTGTTTTATCTACCTGTTTGGCCTACTTAAGGTCATGAAATACAATCACCCCCAGATCCCGCTCTTCCTTTGTGCTTAGAAGAATTTCACCTCCAATCTGTACCTCTCCCTTGGGTTTTGCAGCCTAAACGCATTACTCTGCATTTTTTAGCATTAAATCTTAGCTGCCAGACCCTAGACCATTCCTCTAGTTTCGCTAGATCCCTCCTCATGTTTTCCACTCCTTCCCGGCTGTCCACCTAGTGAAGTCCTTGTGTGAGACAGACGAGGCTTCAATGGCCAGTGATCGTAGCCTTGCTTGCCTGTGTTGAAAGGAGTTATGAGATTGTGAAGCTAGGTGCAAGGGTTGAGGAATGCATGGTGTATTTGGGAAAAGTATATGGCTAGTTTCCTATAAATGTTGTGAACAAAGATGGTGAAGATGGAAACAATTGGGGAGAGGGGGTAGTTATATTTAAACAGCACTGCATACGTCAAGTAGTGCTAGAGAAGTGATGAGAAGAAGTCACAGTAGCATATTCTGGCCTTGCCTTGCAGCTTATTAAGACATTGGTAGTTTGTTTTCTGACTGTAATAAGTGTGTGTGTGTGTCTGGGAGCTTTGCTCACTTGATTCCGAAGGAGCTGGAGCAAATATTTTTATTCACTGGCCTGCTTGAGTAATTATTCATCTCAGACTCCTTTCTAGCTACAAAATAATAAATTTACCCCCATAGTCTATATAGATTCTAGTGCTTAGAACATATGGGAGCTAGCCATTTGTTCAGTTTAGACTTTGTCACCTCAATTAGTACAGGAACTAATTCCTTGGTTCCAGTATAGGCCAATCCATTTAGGTACTGGATCCTAGTTCATAGAAGAGATATCCCCCTTACCTCGGAAGCTGTGTTGATGCAAACTCTGGATATTGTTGTCATTCATTTTCAGCTCCTGGAGTGATGGTGGCAGTAGCGGGATCACAGTTAATTGGTTCCCATCCAGGTTGAGTCGCTTTAATTTGGTCAGGTTCTATGGAAGAGAAAGAAAGAACACCACTCTTTCATCCCAGGCCCGAGGAAAACAGGCATTTATTTAGTACTAGTTTTGAGGCAATTCCAGACCATACCAAGAATAGATCCTAATTCTCTCTCCTAGCAATAGAGAGCTTGAGGAACAAGGGCCAAAGCCTGAAATGGAGCCCAGCTCTCTCATATGGCAGTATAAGTAATGAGTTTCTAGGCCAATGGGCTGGCCAAAAAAAGCATATTTAACCTCCAACACATTTACAGTACTATATAAATAGTTTTACATATGCACCCCTGGAGTGGGGGATAGTAGTCCAGCAGAGCACTTTTTTTTTTCCTTTAACTTAGCTGGTGTACTGCTTTGCCTGTAACTAGACCCAGTAAAAAAAAAAAAAAAAGCACCGAGTGGCCTGTGAGTTGCAGTGAGGAGTTAACTTGGCAGTTTGGGAGAGTCAGACTGACCGAGGGAGACAGGGCCTGCATGGGCCTGTGTCCAGAACTCTGCGGGTAAAGCCAGTAGCATTCCTGCATCCCTGCCTACCCTTTCATTGTCTGTTTCTCCCTTTCATTGCTGCCTCTCAAAAATCTCTGTCTCACAAGTTCTGCACACATGTATACGTGCGCACACACACATATGAATGTAGGCAGTGGGAGGCTATTTATAGAGCACAGCATTTCCCTCCCCGCCCCCCCCCCCCACACCCCACCATCTGTTAGGCGCTGGACTCTGGGACCAGCATGTCCACATTTACCCTGAAAACATGCAAGGGCAGGCCAGCATCTGAAAGCCTGTTCTTGCTGAGATCCAGCCATTCCAGGTTGGGCAGCCTCGTGAAAGCGTCAGCAGGCAGCCTGGAGATCTCATTTTCTGAAAAGGAGAGACAAAAAGGTGAGAATAGGACATTAAAAGGGGGGATGCCATTTTCAGTTTGCTTTCTCTGCTCCTTGCCAGCACTGAGGGGGTTGGGATTTATTTCAGTTTTCTAGGAGTTAAGTTTTGATGCCAGCCGTGGCCCAGCACTGCATCTAGCGCAAGGGGGGCCCAAAAGGGTCGTGTGGAATCATTGGACGTGCAGATTGGAAATGGAGGGAGGTGAAAGAAGAGGAAAAATGAATTAGGAGGGGTTCTGATTTCCCTAAAAGCAGAATTCCCTACATGCAATGCAGCAGAACAAGCCCTGGCTGAACCGCTCCCATCAGGGGAGAATAATGTGGGAAAACAGAACATAAGAACATAAGAAAATGCCATACTGGGTCAGACCAAGGGTCCATCAAGCCCAGCATCCTGCTTCCAACAGTGGCCAATCCAGGCCACAAGAACCTGGCAAGTACCCAAAAACTATGTCTATTCCATGTTACCATTGCTAATGGCAGTGGCTATTCTCTAGGTGAACTTAATAGCAGGTAATGGACTTCTCCTCCAAGAACTTATCCAATCCTTTTTTAAACACACTATACTAACTGCACTAACCACATCCTCTGGCAACAAATTCCAGAGTTTAATTGTGCGTTGAGTAAAAAAGAACTTTCTCCGATTAGTTTTAAATGTGCCCCATGCTAACTTCATGGAGTGTCCCCTAGTCTTTCTACTATCCGAAAGAGTAAATAACCGATTCACATCTACCCATTCTAGACCTCTCATCATTTTAAACACCTCTATCATATCCCCCCTCTGTGACACCATCAGACATTGACAGTCTCCCTCTTCTCTCCCCCACTTCCCGCTTTTTGTCCTGTACCTGCCAAGAACAGTGTTTTGATCCCAGGGTCTTGCAGAAGTGGTAGCTGCGTCATTTTGGTGTTTGTACAGGCAATGGTGGACTCAGAGAGGATGCAGGCAGCAGGCAACGAGGGTGTGTGAGCCTCTGGGCCTGTGGAGGGCACTGACCCCTGGGTGAGCAAAGTTCCATGGTCTTGTTCCCCTACATCATCTCTATCACCATCATTACTGGGTCCATCCGCACGCTGGTGTTTCTTTCTCTCCTGCTTCCTTCTCCTCAGATCTTTGGTGTTCTCCTTATTAACTGACATCTCTGGCTTTTCCTTGACCTCCTTCTGCATGTCATCTCCAGGAGAAACTAAAGAGAAGAGGAGGTGTTAATAGTGACAACTGCCAACTGGTTCCAACTTTGCTGGATCTGGCTGACCCAGTGTATGCAAGAACTTGTAGCTCTGGTGCTCTCTTTAGAGAAATCATATCTACCAGTCTAAGTATACCATAGTGCAAAACCAGGGATGGATTTGCCAGACCAGCACAAGTGGAACCAGTTGGCAACCCCAGAATACTATAGAGCAGGGCATGGACTCAGCAGTTTGCTCCATTATCCGAGAACAAAACTAAGCCCTCACCTGTCACCTAAGAATAACTATTCTTTTGTACAGTAAAACTGTCATGCCAGTAAAGTTATCTGAATTTGAATATAGTGCCCTCCTCCCCCAAAGGCACTAGACAGTAGCATGGTTCTCAGTGCAACAAACCCCCTTTAGTGGTGATAGCAAATGTTGCTTACCTGTAACAGGTGTTCTCACAGGACAGCAGGATGTTAGTCCTCACATATGGGTGATATCATCAAGATGGAACCCAATCACGGAAAACTTCTGTCAAATTTTCCAGAACTTTGACTGGCCCCTACTGGGCATGCCCAGCATGGCACTAACCCTGCAGCCAGCAGGGGTCCCTCTTCAGTCTTATTTGAAAGCTACAGGCAGTGCCGAAAAATAAAACAACAAAACGTTATGAACCCAACACTGCAGGGCGGCGGGCGGGTTTCGTGAGGACTAACATCCTGCTGTCCTGTGAGAACACCTGTTACAGGTAAGCAACATTTGCTTTCTCACAGGACAAGCAGGATGGTAGTCCTCACATATGGGTGAGTACCGAGCTGAGGATGTCCGAACATGCACCAAATGTATCCAAAGGCGTGCAACAGGCACAACAACTGGGGTGGAATTTGGGAGAGGGCGTCCTGAACCCCACCGGGCAGATGGAAGGGTGTAGGTACGTCGCATTGTAAATAAGTTGCGAAGGACAGACTGGCCGAAGATGGAATCTTGTCTTCCGGCTTTGTCCAAGCAATAGTGGGCTGCAAAGGTGTGGAGAGAACTCCAGGTGGCAGCCCTGCAAATGTCAGGAAGCGGCACCGATCGTAGGTGTGCTACTGAAGTCTCCATGGCCCTTACAGAGTGTGCTTTAACACAGTCTTGAAATGGAATGCCCACTTGCTGTTAGCAAAAGTATATGCAGTCCACCAACCAGGAGGAGAGAGTCTGCTTACCCACAGGCTTTCCCAACTTGTTAGGGTGGAAAGAGATGAACAATTGAGTGCTTTCCCTGTGGGCAGCTGTACGGTCTAGGTAGAATGCTAGAGCCCGTTTACAGTCAAGGGTATGCAGAGCCTGTTCTCCTGGGTTGGCATGGGGCCTGGGAAAAAAGGTAGGTAGTATAATGGATTGGTTTAGATGAAAATCCGAGACTACCTTAGGTAAGAATTTAGGGTGAGTGCGGAGTACCACCTGGTCCTGCAGAAGTTTAGTATAAGGCGGATAGGTGACTAGAGTCTGCAATTTACTAACTCTGCGAGCTGAAGTGATAGCCAAAAGGAAAATCACTTTCCATGTGAGATATCAAAGTTCACAAGAGTGAAGAGACTTGAAAGGCGGTTTCATGAGCCGACCGAGAACCAGATTAAAGTCCCAAGAAGGGGCCGGAGGGCGCAGTAGAGGCTTGATGTGGAGCAAACCTTTTAAAAAGCGTGTTACAAGGGGTTGTACTGATAAAGGGACATCCCCGATACCTTTATGGAAGGCGGCTACTGCACTGACATGCATTCTGATGGAAGAGGTCTTTAGACCTGATTCTGACAAATGCCAAAGATAGTCCAGAAACTTCGGGATTGGACAGGAAAAGGGGTCAAGGGACTGAGAAGAGCACCATGACGTGAACCATTTCCATTTATAAGAGTAAGATTTTCTCGTGGAAGGCTTTTGTGAAGCAATCAAGACACGGGAAACTGGATCTGAAAGGTTAAGTGGTTGAAGAATTAACCTTTCAACATCCATGCCATCAGGGACAAGGCTTGAAGACTAGGATGGTGTAGGCACCCATCGTTTTGAGTGATCAGAAGTGGGTCCTTTCCCAAGGGAATGTGCCTGCGGATGGAGAGATCCTGAAGTATTGGAAACCACACTTGGCATGGCCAGTGAGGTGCTATCAGGATCATGTTTCCCTTGTCCTGACGTAACTTCACAAGAGTCTTCGAGAGAAGAGGAAGTGGAGGGAATGCATAAAGCAGACCGGTTGCCCATGAGGGAGAATGAGTCTCTGGGCTGAGAGTGTTTGCTGCGAATGAGGGAGCAGTAGTTGTCCACTTTGTGGTTTTGAGGGGACGCAAAGAGGTCTATCTGAGGATATCCCCGTTGTTGGAAGATGGAGATCGTTACCGAGGTGTTAAGAGACCACTCGTGGCAGTTGAAAGACACGACTCAGCTTGTCTGCCAGCACATTGTCCACTCCTGGCAAGTAGGTGGCCCTGAGGTACATCGAATGGGAGAGGGCTTCCGCCCAAATCTGCACAGCTTCCTGACACAGGAGGAAGGAGCCTGTGCCTCCCTACTTGTTGATGTACCACATGGCCACCTGGTTGTCCATCTGAATTAGGATGTCCTGATTTGACAGGCGATCCTGAAAGGTCCTGAGAGCATATCTTATTGCTCGAAGTTCCAGGAAATTGATTTGGTGTTTGGCTTCCTCTGGAGACCAAGAGCCTTGTGTCTGCAGATCGGCTACGTGGGCTCCCCATCCAAGGTTGGAAGCGTTGGTGGTAAGAATGATTTGAGGATTCGGAACCTGGAAGGGCAATCCCTGGAGGAGATTGGTCTGATTCTTCCACCAGGCGAGGGACAGACGGAGTGAGTCGGTGACTTGGACAATGGTCGACAGAGGCTGAATAGCTTGAGTCCATTGAGACCTCAGAGTCCAGTGCATGAGCCTCATGGCCAAGCGGGCCACTGGTGTGACATGGACTGAGGACGCCATGTGTCCCAGGAGGACAAGAAATTGGCGTGTAGTCACAGCGTGTTGAGATTGCAAGAGATACGAGAGTCAGTGCTTGTTGCAAGAGATACGAGAGTCAGTGCTTGTTGCTGAGACAGGAAAGCCTTTGCCTGTAAGGTGTCCAAGTCTGCCCCAATGAACGATAAGGTTTGAGATGGGACTAAGTAGGATTTGTCATAATTGATGAGGAACCCTAACGAAATTAGAGTGTGTAAGGTTAGACTGAGGGACGACAGAGCAGCTTGCTGAGTGGAAGTCCTGATTAACTAATCGTCCAGATAGGGGTAGACATGAACACCTTGTGTCCTGAGAAATGCTGCAACGACTACAAGGCATTTTGTAAAGACTCGTGGAGCATATGCTAGGCCGAATGGAAGCACTCGGAATTGATAGTGCTTGAGGCCTACTAGGAATCTCAGGTATTTGCGATGAGCTGGACTTATCGCAATATGGGTGTATGCGTCCTGGAGGTCCAGAGAGCAGAGCCAGTCTCCTCTTTGTAGAAGAGGTAGAAGCAATCCCAAGGTGACCATCTTGAACTTTTCTCGCTGGAGGTACATGTTGAGGGCCCGTAGATCTAGAATAGGACGGACACCCCCCGATTTTTTGGGGATTAGGAAGTACTGGGAATAGAACTGTAGGCCTTCTTGAGAGTGTGGAACGGGTTCTATTGCTCTTGACTGGAGAAGGAGGGAGACCTCTTGATCCAGATGAATGGAGTGGTTGGACGTTCTCCACGTCTGCAGAGGTGGGGAGTCCGGTGGCAGGACGAGAAAGTTCAGATGGTAACCCTGAGCAATGATTGCCAATACCCATTGGTCAGATGTAATTGAATGCCACATGTTGTGGAAGTGGCACAGTCGACCTCCCACTGGTATGTGCGACAGAGGAATCTGGCTGCTGCTCTCCAAGTGGAAGTCGAAAACCTGAAGCAGGCCCCGGCTGGGGAGCTGCTTGTGGTTTTTGTTTTCGGGTTTGGCGAGACTGAGGTTTTTTATAAGGTCTCATAGCACGGGATCTGGCTGGTGGCGGGTAGGACTTTCTTGGACGGTAGAACGACTTCTTAGAGTCCTTTCTAAAGGGCTGCTTTGAGGAGAAGTCGGAAGGCATTGAAGAGAGCTGTTTTAGGGTCTCATGATGGTTTTTTAATACGGCCACTGTCCGTTGAATCTGTTCGCTGAACAGATTATCTCCTACACAAGGAAGGTTGGACAACCGGTCTTGCCCTTCTGGGCGAAGGTCAGAAGACTTGAGCCAGGCCCACCGTCTCGCCAAAATAGCAGCTGCAGACACTCTGGTAGAGGTGTCAAAAATGTCATAAGATGTTCTGATCTATTGCTTGCCTGCCTCAAAACCTTTGCTTACAAGAGTTTGTAGTTGGTCTTGGAATTGCTGAGGCAGGAAGTCTGAGAAATCCTGTATCTGCTTAAAGATGACCCTGTTATATTAGGTCATATAAAGCTGATAGGCAGCAATTTGGGAGATGAGCATGGCCCCTTGGAATACTCGGCAACCAATGTTATCTAGGAATTTTTGTTCCTTACCAGGAGGGGTAGACGAGTGAGGTTTTGACCTTTTTGCCTTCTTTTGTGCAGACTCTACCACGACCAAGTGGTGATCAAGCTGTGACTTCTGAAAGCCTGGGGCTGACTGTACTAAGTAAGTAGTGTCAGCTTTCCTGTGTACTGGGGCAATTGTTCCTGGATTTTCCCAGTTCTTTTTTAGATCAAGAAGAACCTGGTGGACGGGAATAGAGGTTATTACCTTGGGGGCATCCAGGAATTGGAGCAACTCCATCATCTGGTGCCTTTCATCCTGTTCCATCTACAATTGAAAAGGAACCAATTCAGCCATTTCCTTCACAAAATTTATAAATGAGAGGTCCTCTGGAGGAGAATGCTTCCTATTCTCAGTGGGTGAAGGTGGTGAAGGTAAGTCATCGGTGTCTGATGAGGTATCATCTCCCCAGGTATCATAAGGATCAACACCCTTTCCTCTAGGAAGTAGAGGGGGACAGGGTGGTTGGATACCTGAAGGTCCTGGTCTAGGCTCCGAAGGAATCAGAGGAATTATCGGAGGCACCAACGATGGCATCAAAGGCACTGGTATAGGCATTGAGGGCATCGATGGATGGCTCGGTGGCACCGATGGATGTATCGGCACCAATGGTTGGATCGGTGGCGAGGTACGTATAGGCATCGATGGCTGAGGCATAACGCCGGATGGAGGAATGTGGAACGGTGTTTCTCCTCCCGTTGATGCTGTCAGTGGGGAGGGCATCGGAGCCATCGGAGACCCGGGATCCATCGATGGAAAGGCAGCCATCAGGGCTTCCATCCTGGATAGCAGCGGTGCCAGCGCTGCCAGAATCGGGTCGATGATCGGTTCCAAATTTGGTGCTGGTGTCGGTGCCAGAGGAACCTGAAGACATTGCATCGCCTTGTCGATGGCCTCCTGGACCATCCAGTCCAGTTCTTCTCAGAGACCTGGAGCAAGTAGCCCCGGCTCCAGAACAGAAGAAGGAGGCACAAGCATAGCCGGATGGACCACCGTTAAAGGCGGAGTCGCGGCTCCCGAACCCCGATCGGGTGAGGGTTGCCTCAGAGACCCAGTCACAGAGAAATGGTTGGTGCCTTTCCTGGATGGGGCTTCTTCGACAGCAGCTCGGACGATGGCGAGGTTGATGATTTCGCTCCCTCGATGGTCCGAGTCTTACGGTGCCAATGGCGATGTTTCTCCCTTCGATCCCCTCAATCCTGAAGGGGAGTAGAGGGTGTCGATGGCCGAGAAGTCGTTGATGCCGGTCAGTCACCAATCGGTAGTGCTGGCACGAAGTCGACGGTCCCGGTTCCGACGACGTCGATACAATGGACGGAGTTGGGGTTTGAACACGGAAGAGAAGTTCCATCTTCTCCATTCTGGCCTTGCGACCCTTCGGTGTCATTAGGGCACATTTGGTGCAGGTCAAGACATCGTGCTCGCGTCCTAAACACATTACACAGACTTTATGGGGGTCTGTGATAGACATGGTGTGGGTACAGTCTGGGCACCGATGAAACCCCGACGCCATGGCCATGGAAAGATTTTTAGCTGCGGTACGGTCAACGGCCAGTAGGCCACGACGGGCAAACTCGACGGTAATCGACGGGAAACGGGTAAAAACTTACCGGAGTACCACGGACTTATAAAGTGTAGAGGAGGGACCCCTGTGGGGCAATTTAACTTTTAGTAATTCCATGAGGAAAATTCCTGTCAGGAATCTCTTCAGAGCTCCTTTACCGCGAGGCTACTGCTGCGCGGAAAAAAGAAGACTGAAGGGGGACCTCTGCTGGCTGCAGGGTTAGTGCCATGCTGGGCATGCCCAGTAGGGGCCAGTCAAAGTTCTGGAAACTTTGACAGAAGTTTTCCATGATTGGGCTCCATCCTGATGATGTCACCCATATGTGAGGACTACCATCCTGCTTGTCCTGTGAGAAAGATAATAACGACAGTTTCACCATCAGGATGGCTCCTTTTAGTTGATCAAAAGAGCTGAAGCCTTCAGACTGGAAAACTCTTGGTTCCAATCCTGTCTGAAATGTTCCCTCATGAACTCATTGGCCAGAATGAGTGGAGATGGTGAAAGCATGCTTTTTCATCCCCCGCAAATCACTTTGCATGCACTATGCAAACTGATATACGTCTAGCCCTCCAATGTGTCATCTTGTATTATACTGCCCTGGGAATGCTTGATTGTGTATAGGGCAGGGACTTCTTTTATTTCTGTTTATATTTTAGGCTTTTATACCATCTTCCTTCCCTAAAAGGGGACCCAAAATGGTTTACAATTCTTTTAAAAAATACATTCAGTATTCAGCACCTGATTGTTGATGAAGAATGGAGACATATTGTTGACCCAATAGAGACTGAGCATATGTAGCGCTCTCTAGGAGGTTAAATGTGCAAATCTGAAAGCACAAAAAAAAAAACCGGAATCTCTTCCTCGACTCCTTTTTACTTTTACCTGCCATGGTCTTGGATGTGTCTTCATTTTCTGTTCCTGCAACTTCCTGTCTTTCCACCATCACTTCCTTCTCACTAGTGGCTTTCCAAGATGAGATGGTCTCTTCCCTCGAAGCATGCATCACTTTTCCCTTCCCCACATTGCCTCCTTCTGCACTCCGATTCCCCATTCTTTTCCCTTGTGAAATATTCTTCATTACGCTGTCCCCTGATGCCCTTCCCTTTATCACGCTGTCCCTCAATACCCTCCCATTCTCCACATTGCTCCTCTCTGCTTTTCCCTTCCCCATGCTGCCCCCCTTAGCTCTCCCTTTCCCCATACTGTCCCTTTCTGCTTTCCACTTCTCCTCACGATCCCCCTCTGACTTCTTCTTCATGCTTGCCCTCTCTACTTTATCCTTTGCCAAGCTGTCCCCCTCTCCCCTCTCATTCCTAGAGTTATCACCATCTTCCCTTCTCTTCTCCACATTGTCCCCATCTTCCTTCTTCCTCATGCTGTCCCTCTCTATTTTCCACTTCCTGACACTTTGCTCCTCTCCCTTCCTCTTCTCCTTCCCCTTCCCTATGCTGACCCCCTCTACCTTCCCCTTCCTTATCCTATCCTCCTGTCCCATCCCCTTACCCTTCTCTGCGTGCTCCCCTTTTACCTTCTCTTCTCCTGTGCTTTCCCCCTTCCCTTTCCTATAACTCATGCTGTCCCCCTCTGTATTCCCTTTTCCCATGCTGTCCCCCTCTACCATACCCTTCTCCATGCTGTTGCCCTCTGCCTTCTCTTGCCCCTTAACCAGGCTGACCTCCTCCTCCTCCTCCCTCTTCCTTACACTGTCCTCCTCTCCCCTCTCCAGGCTGTCTCTCTCTGTTTTCTCCTTCTCTGCACTGTCCTCCTTTGCCTTCCCCATGTTGTTCACCTCTGCCTTCAGCACTCTGTCCCCCACGATCTTTCCCTTCCCCCCACTGTCTTCTTCTCCCTCCCTCTTCCCCAAACTATCTCCCTCTGCTCTCTTCCCCCCCATGATGTCTGCTTCTGCCTTTCTCTTTCCTGTGCTATCCCCCTCGGCCTTCCCCACGCTGTCCCCATCTTCCCTCCCTTTCCCCATATTGTCCCTCTCTGTTTTCCCCTTCCCAATGCTGTCCCTCTCTGTCTTCCCCTTTCCCATGCTGTCCTCTTCTGCCCTCCCCTTTCCCATGCTGTTCCCTTCCGCCCTCCCCTTCCTCATGCTGTCTCCCTCTGCCTTCCCCACACTGTCCCCCTCTGCCTTCCCCATCCCTATGTTGTCCCCCTCTGCTTTTCTCCCTGCTGCTACCTCTTTCTTTACTGTAGTGGCACCCTTCTTTAGAGTGCTACTGTGCTGCTTTTTCCTTGTGGTTTTCTTTTTCTTTTCTTCAGAAGTAGGCAGTACCTTTTTTCCCTGATTTCCCCCCCTGGTTTCTTGCTTCCCCTGTCCTTTTTCCCTTGATTTATCTTGGCTTAATTCTTTGCTTTTTGACTGGCTGGGTGACTCTGGAGTATGGTTGGGCTTGGGGTGTGTAGGACCTGGAGAAAGAGACAGTTAGATAATGCAGGCTGCAAATAATGCATGGCCATCCAAGAAAAAAAAATCAAGATTCATGACCTTTCTTGGGAAAAAAAAAAAGAATATTAGAATTTCTTGCCTGCATTTTACAAAATATTCAATCCTCAGTCATTCTCAGGTTAGTATCCCAAATGGGATAATTTTTCACATACCACTTGTAAGCCAGGGTATGCTGGATATGACCTCAATTTCTAAAATGATCTGCTAGTGCTCTTCTTAATATTTGCATTGTACCTAAGAGACTTCCTTCTGGAGTTCATATGTACAGGCAACATGCTAAGGTACATTTGGAAGTTCTTTTCAATCAGGCCTCCGAGAAGAAGTGGAAATCATAGAACCGGTAAAAGCAGACAAATCAACCAAGGAAATTTACTGACATCTGCTGGTGGGAGGCAGAAGTTTACTTTATCATAAGGTCCTATTGGAAACTGAGCCATCCGCAGGCTGGAAGCAGAACCTCACAATATTGTTTCCAGAATTTTCAGTGGATGAGCTGTGCCACTTTATTGTGCTTGTCTGTATAAAAGCCTTCTGATATCTGCATGTCATATTAAGCAATGAGACAGGTAATTGTTTCCACTTCTGTTGTACAGAATTGGCAATTGTCTGTTCCATTCTTTTTCTATGCTGGCTGTGAATCATCTTGTCTGTAGTCCACTCTCATGTGCTGCAGTTATCAGTCTCTCATCTTTAGGTCTAAATTCACCTCTCTTTAGCCATTCCAATGTCAGGCTTTGCTAAATAATGCTTTTTATTTTCCACTACATTTGTGCATTTGCTACTATTTTTTCATTGTTTGCTAATCCAAGTCTTTAAATAGTTTTTTTTCCTTCTTTTACAAATTCTGTTGTTTCTTTACTTTATTTAGTTTTATAGCCTGCTTCTTCATAAAATTATGTTCAAAGTGGATGATAAAAAACATACAAATACATCCATAATAACTCACATAACCATCAAATAAACCCAAAACCTAAGTCCATGTGTGTGTTAGATTCTCACTCATTCTTTATATTCTTTGGAACACTTGTCCAAGTTTAAGGATGGAATGTGTGACCTCATTCTGTGTCTATGGGAAAAACAGCAAAACGAGAACAAGATAGACCTGTCGCATTAGATTGGAGATATTTTATTCGCACAATATTACAGTAGTTAAAAGAGCCCAATTCTGACCGAGTTTCATACAACGGCTGCATCAGGGGCTAGGATATAACAAAAATAAAAATAAATTAAACAAGTAGAACAAAAGATAAAAATCATGAATAAATTATTATATAGCACAGACATACAACATAGGATGTGTATAATACTTGGATAAAAACATAAAAATGAACAAGTACGTACATAAAGCAAAGTATATTGTGGACTCGTAAATACATAAATAAATACTAAATGCCATGTAAATAAATAAAGAAATAATGATTACAATTTAAATAACTCCGTGAAAAAACATATAAAAACAATAATATTTTTGTTATATCCTAGCCCCTGACGCAGCCGTTGTGCGAAACTCGGCCAGAGTTGGGCCCTTTTAACTACTGTAATATTGTGTGAATAAAATATCTCTAATCTAAGGCGATGGGTTTGTCTCATTCTCGTTTTGCCTTCTGGCTTTGACAGACTGTCTTTCGGTTTGTTTTATGGGAAAAATGGAGAAAACCATTTGGCCCTTTATTTCCCTGTGCTTCAGCTCTAACCCCCAGCTCTGTCGCTGACCCTTTGTGTTTGACTTTGGACGAGTCACTTTAGGCCAGATGTACTAGAGGTTTTTCCTTATTTGGTGTCTATGGG